>NC_069659.1:171675000-172300000 GCF_027244095.1 Hemicordylus capensis | reverse complement strand
ATTCAGATCGACTCAGTTCAACCAGTTTGATTGCCTTGCTTATAAAGGGGACTCCGTTAAGCAAAGGGGAATAGCCTATCTAAAAAGGGGTTCCATGGGGCTGGCAAGAGGGCACTTTACCTGCTGTCAGCAGCTGTGACTGTGGCTCCCCGATGGTGACAGTGGCAGCTCTGTGGTGGCAGCTCCTCTTGCCCCCCCACCCTCACCACAGGTGGACAGGTGGATTCTAGTCTCCATGCATGTGTGGAAGCCATTCGTATGGAGGGTGGAACTGGGCTGTCCGGTGGTCCGCAGTGTGGGTGGAAGTGCCGGCGGGGCCAAGAGTGGCCACCGCCATGGAGCTGTCACCACAGCTTCTGCCATCACAGCAGGTAAGGTGCCCTCTCACCTGCCCTCCTGAATCTCTTTTTAGATAGGGAATCTCCCTTTGCTTGTAAAGGAGCAAGCAACCTTACCATATTCCCCTTTACAAGCAAAGCACTCAAAGTGGGATGAACCAGTTCTACCCATTTCATCAGCATGAATTGAACCACTATCAGTTCTAATAAACTGGTTGATGGACACTTCTGTGCACACCCCTAGACTGGTATGGAAAAACGTAGTAGGGAAATGTTGCATATATAATATCTTTGAGTTCTTTGACTCTCTTGCTAAGTTATGTGATTGATATTTAGCTTATGATGAAAAAAATATAGAGAGATTGCAAGAAGCCAGAAAATTCAAGAGGCAATAGGGTGGTTTGCATGGTTATTACTAGGGGTAGGAGATGCCTCCTATCATAGTTTGGGAGCTGTGCATGATCCTGATATTTGATCGTCCGTAAAGTGAAAACAAGACTTAAGGCTTCTTCTGTTATTGTGTGGTAAAAAGCAGCTGGGTCGGAGGGCTTTTCTTCCTACCTCATTCAGTAGCTGGGTACAAGGAAGGGGCATCTGACCTTCTTTTCCCCACACAGACTACCAAATACCAGGAGCACACCCTATTAAACATCATGGCGATTGCTCTACTTCCTGACATCTAGATTAACTCTGTACTGGTGCAGTAGTGCTGACTTTCACTCCATTATGCAAGGGGGTGGGGTGAGGAGGATTTTTTTTACAATCCCCCCTTCTCTATGAAGCCTACTATGTATCACATCATGCATTACCACAATATATCTCTGACAGTTGTCAAAAGTTGTCCCTTTCCTACTTGTGTCAAAGTGCAATGTTAGTGTGGCAGTATAAGATAAGTATAAATGAATTCTGAAGCTCCAAAAGGGAGAAAAGGGAGAAAAGGGGAGGAGAAAAAGAAAGTGAAAATTATCAGGCTGAGGAGCTCAGCACAGAGATTGCTGCTGCTTCGCCATCTTCCTCCTGCATTGTGGGGAAGATATTGAAGGTAAGACGTAAACAAAACAAAACAAAACAAGAACCTTGATTGGTTCAAGCTATTTGTTGGCACAATTATTCTGAAAGAAGTTTAACACATGGCGTGAGATAATTTGTGGCCTTGAAAATGACCTTCACCTTGTTCATTGAGAGTGACATCCATTCATGTATTCTTTGATACCCTACATACCCTACATACAACAAGCCTGCTATGAGTGTCTATTTTCCTCGCATGGACCTGTAGGTTATTTTCTAAGGCACCTTATGGATGTGCCTTAGAAATGGAGAGAAAATCAATCAATCAAATAAAAGGGATCTATTTATCCATTTTTGAAATCACTATGAGGGTCAGCAGTTAATTTGTCTCTGTCTCTTTGTGCAGTGATAAGATTATTTTGATCTCTTTTGTTAATTGCTTTATTACCTGAATATTAACAAATGTAATATGTATGAAAGAAGTTCAGCTAGAAAACAGGTGAAATATTTAGGAGACAGTTTTATATTCAGTTCTCATCAAAGTGACATAAATAACATTAGTATTCATGGTGGGAGTATATGTTGAACGTTAACAGGTTCTTTTGTTTTGCATAATCAGTAGTTGTAAAACTTGTTTGTAATGGAGCTGTAATACAGAGATCTCATGAAGATATACTGAACTTCTTTTTATGGTGGTGTTATAAACATTTATTGAGCCTGATAAAAGTATCCAGAACTGTAATCTAAGGTTTCATCTTCTGCTTTGTCTTGAAACTAAAAGTATCATTTGTTGCACCCCAACCAGTAGGGCATTGAACAGACTTGAACACATTGTGACCAGCGTTCCTTCTCAAAAATCTTCGTCTGTGCATTGAATGAGTTTTGTTTTGGACGGCCCCCCTTTTATCCTATCTATGCATTTTAGTATGGAAAAGTATGTTTAGCGGTTTTAGTTTCTCAGTAATGTAGCTTGTTTCCTAAATTGCAATTATTTTAAATTCTAGCCTTTTCACAATAGCTATCATCATAGCGATCAAAATATTTGCAATCACCTCTAACAACATGTAACCTTTCTCTAGTATTACCTTAATGTAATGTGTAATTTTATGCTGGTCTCTGACCGTAATAAAGATGTATGTATGTATGTATGTATTATCCCTCATGCAGCCTGAGCTGCTGTCCTGATTGCCCTGAAAAGCTGCAGCTGTGGTGGCCAATTTAATCAGCCAAGCTCCAGCTTCCACATAAGAGGTGGGGTGCTGGGGAGTTTGGCATAAAAGGGCAGAGGAAAGCCAGAGGTGAATCTGATGGCGTAACTGCCAGCACGGGTGCCAGTAGGTGGGCCGCCTGCAGAAGGCCACCAAGCCAGCCTTGGGTCGGAAGAAAGCCAGTGAGCAGCCAGTGAGCCCACATTCCTCTTGGGTTTCCAGCTCACTATGCTGTATATAAGCCAGTCATAGCAGCCCTCTCAATTAGTTAATTTGAATTTTTTGAGTTTCTGACAAAAAATGAAAATCAATTTGGACCAGTGGTCCAAATCCCTCTATTTGGGGCAAAATAAACATGGTTAAGATGAACCTATAACACTGAGGCTTACATATAATTTAAGAAGTTTTCTATATCATATACTTTCATGATAGTTTAGGTGCATGTACAAATTAATGATTTTTTTATGGCAAGGGAAATTCTCTCTTCATAAATTGCAACTACCTATTGGTCAAGGCAGTTTAACTTTCCATGCTTCCAAACTCTTTTTTTAATCCTTGAGAAACCAGAAAATCTCTCTCTATATTTTTTTTAAGTCATAATATAGTTCAGTGTATCTATATCTTATTAGGGCTGTGCAAGGTCAGATCAGAATGGTTGGGAATGAACACAGGAAGCTGCTTTATATTGAGACAGACCACTGGTCCATCTAGCTCGGTATTGTCTACACAGACTGACAGTGGCTTCTCCAAGGTTTCATGCAGGATTCTCTCTCACCTCTATCTTGGAGATGCCAGGGAGGGAACTTGGAATCTTCTGTAGGTTGTCTTCCCAGAGCAGCCTCATCCCCTAAGGCAGGGCTGCTCAACTTCGGCCCTCCTACAGATGTTGGCTTACAATTCCATAACTCCTGGCTATTAGCCACTGTGGCTGGGTATTATGGGAGTTGTAGTCCCAAAACAGCTGAGGGGCTTAAGTTGAACAGGCCTTCCTTAAAGGGAATATCTTACAGTGTTCACACTTGTAGTCTCCCATTCAAATGGAAACCAGGGCAGAACCTGCTTAGCAAAAGGGTCAATTCAATTCTTGATCCACAAAACCAGCTTTCCTCAGGGTGGTCTGACATTGTCCACTTTGGAGGGCACCTGAGGTACTCTGACCCCGACCTAGGGAAGCCAATTTCAGATTGGTGTTCTTCAACCCCATTGAGAGCATTTTGGAGCTCTAAATGGCGGTATGAGTCTGTCCCCCCCCCCCGAGTGCAGCTGGAAAAGCCATCTTCTGGATTCTCTCTGCCTGCCTGATTGCCACCTGCCCACCCAAACACCCATACATTTATTTATTAATTTTAAAAAATCTTTAGTCTGATATTTTACTCACAATTTTAAAAAGAAAGCAGCCAGTTTCCGAGTTTTCCGGGTTTTACATCACTTCCCCTGAAATTCTCTGGGGTTGCATCACTTACTTGGATTCTTGGATGTGTCATAACTTTTCTTCTATGAAGCTCTGTGAGTACAATTTATGTGTTACTTTTGAAATTCATTTGCAATTAAATACACAGAATCTACTCATCCTTATCTACTTCTGTGCCTGCTTTTAGGACTCCCTATCTAGCTCCACCTCACCCCCGGAAGCAATTGGTTTGACTTTCCCCATAGACTTCTGTGGAGATTTTCACAGGAAAAAAATCAGGTTCCAGATAGGATCCAATCCCGACATTCTGAAGGGTCCAAAAGACCCAATCCCAGCATCTGTTGTTCCGGATTGGATTGCACCCGATCTGAACTTTGTGAGCATGCATAGCCTATTATTTGTTTTATTTTATAAGGCCTTATTGGTTGCATTTAGTACCTAGTAGTCACAACCTGAGATGGTGTAGTAGATCAATTATTCAGAGTTATCAGATCTATAACATGTCAAATTGAATTTTTTTTGGTTTGCATTCACTCAAGTGTACATTAATACTGTTTTCAGATATATTCCAAATGCGTTCCTAGGTTTACTTATTGAAGATGTAAAGGTAACGTGTGCCGTCAAGTTGATTTCGACTCCTGGTGCCCACAGAACCCTGTGGTTTTTCTTTGGTAGAATACAGGAGGAGTTTACCATTGCCTTCTCTTTCAGCATCTTCCTATATCGCCACTGCCCGATATAGTACCAGTGGGGATTTGAACCAGCAACCTTCTGCTTCTTAGTCAATCATTTCCCCGCTGTGCCACCTCAATATATCATGTGGAAGAGGGAGAGCATGACTATGCCTAATGGCTTCACACATGAATCCACACCTGTGCACAGAGCCTACTCTGTACACAATACCTTTAGCTGAATTTTTGCAGGGTACAGAGTCTACATATGGAACCTATGCACTTACAACTTGCACATGCATAGACTATCTATACTATAAGTGTGAATCAATGTGTAGTCTGGGGCAGGAACAGTTCTTGTGATCTCTTTCTTCTCTACCCATACATCGGTACATGTCTGTTATACAAACAGGGCTTTAGTAAATGGTGAAATAAGTGTGAATAGGAGGAGGTTTTGAAGTTATCTTCTGGTTTATCTTTTTCCCAAGTATATCCCATACAATAACATTAATCACTTCGCTAGTCTCTCTTATTTCTTTCAATACACACATATTATAGTCTGACAAAATGCTCATTTGAAGGCAAGATTACTAATTACAGCTGAATGATACTACCAGGCAACCTTTTTAAGATTTTGTCTGAGAGGAATCTGTAATTGCCTATCAGAGCTACCAACTGCTGACTAGAAGTTTTAATGAGATACTGAGTGATAGCATAAGGTATTTCTATTTCATGATTGGCTTATTCTTTCCAAATTATAAACATTATTTTATCCATTTTTAGCAATGTCTTTGTATTTATTTCCCCCTGTTATGCCTTCATGTGTTCATTCATCCATTAGTTCTCTCTGTCTATAGGAAAACAAAGTCAAATTGAAAAGCTATTTAATTAGCTTTTAGTATGAATTTTTTAAAAAATAACATCATACTATATTATCAGATGATGTTGTTGCTGACTGAGTAGTTTGTTGTAGAACCTACTATTTTATGGTCAAATTGGTAACACACCATGGAAAAACAAAATTGCAAAATAATACCTGTATCAGTGCTGGCCAAAACCCAAATAAATCTATTGAATTTAATTTATAAATGACAAAATATTAATATGTTAGTTACAAATGTGGGATAGGTAGAGACAAGATACTGCCCTATAATATTACCAGTAGAACAAGTCAGTCATCATAGTAGATTTAAAGAAAGGTTCTGAGGGAAATGCTCCAGACTGAACTGTGGATTTAGAGTAAAGTTCTGAAAACCCTAGCTGAAGAGATTACACTAGATTGCAACACAAGCAGTGGGAATTTGTGGTATGCGTGGAAAACAGCTGGAGAGCTGGTAGAGCTAGTCTATGAGGCTATTCTCACGACCAGGCAAAACCACACTAAGGGAGCCCAGCCCAGTAGCCCAGCCCCGGCAGCAAGCCTCCCTAAATGCCCCTCTCCTTAAATGAGGTTAGTGGAGGGAGCATTCTGCTATCCCAGTTTCTCTGATTGTATGTCACTGCACTGTGGCAACTCATGAGAAGACCCCTGACCGTGAGGCTACAACAAGCCTCCCAGCATCAGGGGGCTCCCCAGAATGCCCTGTGCACTTGGGGCATTCTGGGACTTCCGGGGGCCAGGAGGCCCCCGATCCCCGCCACCCCAAGCAGCTCTGTTACACAGCCAGTAATTGTGTGGGCGGCTGATCTGGCCACCCAGGGCAGCTGCCTGCTCATGTGCAGGGAAAGCTGGTTAAGCCCGCTCTCCCCGCAAACCCCCTCCAGTGTGGAGAGCCTTAAAGTCTTAGCATCAAGCCTCCACTTCTACCTGCCTCTGAAGTGTTGCTGCCTACTCCTTAGCTAAGCAAACTAGAGACAAAAGCCTCCCAGGCTGCAGAGCTTCAGGCTGTTGCAGGTCAGCTGCATACATACCTCTAGTGTACACTAGAGTGGTGTTATCTCATGTTTTGAATTTAAACTTGCTTAAAAAGTTTTGACAGTTACTACCCTAGTAGTTTTTCAGATGCTTCACAGATCTAGAATTCAGTTTTTTAAAATATAAAAGGATATTTTAAATAATGTACATTAAGATTTACTGATGTGTCGATAGATGCAAAAATATATATTAACATGACAAAATGAAGTACGGATTTTAGGGGAAAAGGCCCACTTCCATGTGTTGAGGCATAGGCAACATTGCCTTGAGGCCAGCAGAAAACCAGAGAGCTCTTCTGCTGGGCATAGAAGCAGCAGCAGCAGCTATTAACTCTGGTGCTACAAGCTGGTCATCCTCTAAATTATACTAATCCTTTCTACATTTAATAAGATGCATCAATTTTGACATTGCTTCAGCATGCCAGACATTTATTCATATATCAGTTGATGATGTGTTACCTTTTTTCTTTCAGTCTTTTGCTTTGAGCAGTGTTTCAGAAGCTAATACTGTAAATCATAAAAACATTCAGAATATTTTCTTTTTCTGTTCTCTCTCTTAGGGTAAATGACAATCTAAAACAGAATATAACTGTTAATGAGATGGACCCTTTGACCTTTTTGTTGATGTCAAGTGTAGTTGCTGTTTAATGACTGGCCTTTTGGTCTTGAAGACCTTCATAACCTAAAAGTTCATTTCCTTTTTGATTGTGTCAAATCCACCCTAAAGTAATCCCGTTCAAGTACTTTTAACTGTAGAAGGGGCGGGAATTAAACATTCTGTCGGTGCAAACTTGATCATCACTTCTGTGATTAGCCTAATTTCTGCTCTGGTTAACAGATTAAAATGAAATGATTCTTCAGTAATTGCCAAAAATGGAAGCAAATTTATTTAACATCTGTGACTACTCAATAGCTTGTACTTTCTTGTCATACTCAATAAATGTTGTCATCTTACCTAATGCACATCTCTTTCCTTAAAATTACTAAAAGGAGTAATTTTAATTTACTCCTTTCCTGTATTTTAAAGTATCTAGCTTAAAGTCTTATAATCAGATACATGTTTACAATTATACTGAAATTAAATATATTGGCTGTGATGCAGCTAAATTTAGTCATGATTTTTCCACTGAAATTAATGAGAAAAGTTAGTTGATGCTAGGTATTTTCTGAACAAACGCTTCCCTTTTTCTCCAGCCCATTAGTAGGAATGAGCCTGGGGCATTTCAACAGCTATCAGCTGAGGGCTGAAACATTCTTTGAGAAATTTCAGTGGCAGTTTATTACTGGCTGGTGGAAGCAACTGTGCTTTCTTGCCATTTAAAACATTGTTTTTGCTATGTCCTTGGCAGCAGTCACAGTAGAGTTCTTTTTGGCAGCCAGCTTGCACCATGATTCTTGCCTCTCAAATGCCCTGTGAATAATGCTGTGTTGTGATGAAATGTCATTCTGAGGGGCTGTGGGGGTAAGGTGGGTCATGGCCAGAGTTGGATCCAGATTATAGGGGTCCTTGGCCAAGGGCCTTGATGTGCCCTCCCTCAGCCCCAATAATGGCTTACTTGAGACCCAGGTGACTTGGTGGTGGTGTGACAGGAGCCAGGAGTTCTTCATGGCAGCTGCACTGTGGCCACCATCTCTCTTTTACAATGTAATATCATTGTGCCTGCTTGACACAGGTGCAGTAATAGCTGCCTGCATTGCACTCTCAGAGAGAGAGAGAGATAGAGATATGCAGCACAGCAACCATGAAGTGTGGTTGGTTGGCTTCCGGGTACCCTCCCTGTTCATGAACAGGCTTTCTTCAGTAGCCCCTGCATCACAGATGCCATGTTCTAGTAGGGTTGAGGCTCTACCTTCTGGCAGCCTGCTGCACTGCAGTAGGCTTTTAAGCCTCCAGACCTGGAGAAGCCCCACTCTACTGGATCAACCATTGACACAGGAAGGGTAAAAGAAAATTCTTACCTGAGACAGGTCTTGCTTCAGTTTTTTGGTCTTCTTGGTCCTGGGGTGCACCTAAGTCCAAAAGCAGCCCAGATTTGAAGGGCTTTGGAGGGCCCCCGCTGCTCTGAGGCCCTCCTCCTCCTCCTCCTCCTCCTCCTCCTCATTATTATTTTAAATTCCTGCTGATGCCCCACTGCTGCTCCTGTCTCTGGGGAGGGGGACTCAAAATGATCCTGGCTGCTGTCCCGTGCCTGCCACCGCCCCACTTCTGCCCCACTGTCCTGTGCCGATATTTGCCATCTTCACTGCTGGGGGTGGGGTGAGTTGAGTGGAGCAAGCCTTCCCCACGGGAGTGGCAGACTGTTTGGTGGGCACACTTGTACAGTGTGAATACTGTATATGACATTCCATATTCACAATGTGACATTCCACACTGCAGAGGCATGCCCCCCAGACAGGGGAACCCCATGGTGGTGAAGATGGGAAATATCTGCACGGGGCAGCAGTGCGGTGGGTGGGGCAGTGGCAGTGGCAGTCCCCGAGGTCTCCAAGGTGTGTGGCTAAATCCACCTCTGGGTATTGTTTCTGTCTTCTTTGTCTTGACTGTTTGCTTCTGTGACCTTTGGCTCTGTTCTTGACTTCTGGTTTGTCTGCATGGCTTGACCCTGGAATTTGTTTATTTGCTCACTGTTTGATTCACTGTATGATTCTGGTCAGTCTACCTGCTTTCTCTCCCTACTGTGACTCTGACTCTCGTCTCATCTCCTGCATTCTGTTCTTGGCTGTATGCAGGACTGCCTGTTCCCAGCTTTGAACTCTGAACCATCTAGAGGCTTGCAGCCCACAGCTCAGCCTGACAAGAGGGTCATCTGGACAAAGTTCATCCACAGATGGGGAAGAGAGGATGACAAGTGGAATTTCTTGGCCAAGCACCTAATGGAATCTCATGGCCAAGTAATTTACTCGGTCTCTTCCTACTCCCCACAATGAAATTGCAGGGATCTCTGAAGGAAGCCTCATTCATGGATGAAGAGTCTGGGGAGTGGCCACTGGTTTTGATGGCCCTGACACTGGCCCTGATGGTGGCCTCCAGTGTAGGGGCCTCCCTGGGAATGATGTTATATCATGATATAGCTCCATTTCTGAGAAACAATCCTAGTGGACAATAGGCCAGCTGCTAAGAAAAGCTTCACCACTGTTGCTGCTGTCACTATTGTGAGAGGTGACAAAGAAAACAATTTAAAGAAAAATAAAAACAAGATAGCCATTGCCAAGCAACAAAAAGCTATATATAAAACTTTTAAATGATTTTTCAGCATCCCAGTTGCCCCAATTTTGAATATCCCCTGAATTCCTTAAACCTGAATTTAAGCCAACTTCTGTGAGTGTTCATCTCAGGACTAGTTGTGACTAATATTAAGACTCATTGTTTTAATGAAACATTAAGCTACATTCCTATGCACGCCTACCTAGGAATAAATGTCTTTGCGCACTGCAGAACTTACTTATGAGAAACATTCATAGTATTGAACATGTAAACCACACCTAATTTTAACTGAATAGAGCCCATACCTATTGATAAGGTAGATTAAAATCCTAGCAAGTGAACCATCTATATTTTATATTGATCTATTTGTTTCATGTAATGATGGAAATTAATGGAGTAGAATGCTTAGTTCTGTTTGCTGTACAGAATTGCACACAACAGGAAATGTAAATTCATACCTCAAAACCACTATCACAATATCTTTTGTTTGCTTTGGAACATAGTTACTACATGTATGCTTTGGGACATAGTTACTATGAAAATGTGAGAAAGCTGTTTGTAAGAGTTCTTACCACTCCTGTTTGTAAGAGTTCTTACCACAATCAGCTTCTGTTGACCTATTATACATTTTGCTCCCAGAAATGGCTTAGTCTGTTTACCTGTATCAGTACTAGTGTTGTCTTGATGAAGGCTTAGGTTGGTATGAAGTGTAACTAGCTTATTGAGATTTGTACTTCTCCAGATTTAGGTTTGTTCTGAGTCAATCTTACTAAATGAAATTAATGGAGGTAGTTACATTTTTTGAGGAGTTGTATGTCAGTGGCTTACCCAAAGCTGGCATCATATTTTTAAAAGGCTACCTTGAAGAAAACACTGAAAAACAAAATTAAAGATTGCAAGCTGTTATTGAAACTAAATACAATGTATTCAATTAATTCTGCTTTAGAAATCTGAATAATAAAACAAAGATATGGATCCCAGGGCCCAGTCTTCTCCTGGTTTCTCTCCATCAGTGAAATAGACATGAGGAATACAATCCCACAGAAATAGATTGTTCACACTTCAAATGTTTAATTTGTTTTATCATGCAATGCAATATACCACTGGGTAATATTGTATGATGGATTATTCTGTACTGCAGTATACAATGCCACTTTTTTTTTTTGAAGGACTGGTCCCTAATAAGTAAAGGTAACCAGAATGCTTAATTCACTATTGCAGGAAATGTAAGGCTACATTCCCTTCTAAACTTTTTCTAATTGAAGCATAATGGCTGCTAAATAATTATGTACAGTTTCCCCATCACCTCCCATATGGCTACTATAATGGTTCTCATTTTTCTCTCTTGCTTCTGTGGTAAAATCACATTTGTCTCTATTTGTTTAAGATATACACACATATGGGAATCAAAATTTGCATGTGTATCTTAATCTTTTATACAGGTTGCTTGGAACTTAAAGAAGATACAATTGAAAACCTCCTAGCAGCTGCATGTCTCCTTCAGCTCTCTCAAGTAGTTGAAGTCTGCTGTCATTTTCTCATGAAGCTTTTACATCCATCTAATTGTTTGGGAATCCGGGCATTTGCAGATGCTCAAGGATGCACAGAGCTTATGAAGGTGGCTCATAGCTATACCATGGTAAGGCAGTTCCAATATACCTTATCATAATGCCAGAATCGATCCAAGGGTATATAGATTCCATATGTTCTGCTAGGATTTTTTTTTTTAAATTGCGAATGCTAACAACATATATGTAATCGATGTATGGTTCTGTTTTGCTTTCTGATAGACTATCATGAAGGTAGTTGTAATAGTCTCATAAGTATGAAATACTGCTGCCTCCTTTTATTCTTAATTATGTATTTTTAGTAGTATTTTCAGTACCTTGATCTATGCTGAGGAGGACTTTTAAAAATTCATTTGGTTTTATTGTTTGTAGTAGAAGTTTGATTGTCTTCTCTTCTACATTTGTTTTAATCTCATGCTGGTCGCTGACCGAAATAAAGAGATTTGATGAAGGTAGTTTTCTGGAGAGTATTATGTGTACTTTAGGAATAAGAATGCTTAATTAGTGCATTATCTACTAAAGCACTCCTAATTTGAATGACTATATGTAATGTCTGAGTTAAACATAATCCTGTTATTCTAGGGTTGTATTCATTTGGTTCAATAGGACATTGGCCAAGGTTGCCTTCATTCAATAGGTCATGTTGTATGTAGCCACTGGTTGCTCCTGTTCCCTGATTACTCCAAGCATTAATGTGTATTGCCTGACTAGGATAAGCCCACACTTTCCCTTATTATGCCTTGTTGGATAATGTTGTACACCTGTACTAATTTCACAATCAGGTTTTCCTAGGTTGCTAGGTCTGCCTATTATTTTATCAATGTTATGCATTAACAGCATTCTACTACTATGATTACAAGTTATGTTGTTTGTGTTAGATTTATTCTACTTCTTGCTGAAGTAAATCTGTGTTCTGATTTGGGGGGATTTTAACAAGATTTGTCTCACCCTGTATTAATTCCACTGTCCTTTCTGCCAAGTTACTTGAAATAGTATGGTAACCCTTTGTGGGGCAATTGGTTGCTTACTGATTGCAAGCCAGTGGAATTGTATTTTGGTTTGTTCACTGAAACACGTACTCTAGATACTAAGAATTTCCATTGTGTTTTCAAAGGAGGATGTCTTTGCTACAGAGCCCAGTAGCAAAGACTGGAGAAATCATCACTATCTCATCCAGTGGCATTTGGGGTGCTGCAGTAGAGAAAGGGGGTAAAGACTCTCCACATGTCTCCAGGGACTTCATACTTCATAACTTTATAGCCCAAAGTGTCCAGATTTGCATTTATTGTAGAGAAGCTTTAGATATTTAACAGCTTGTTTTATTGTAATACATTGGGTGTGATCTTAAGACCCTTGTGAGTGCTTCTAAACTCCTTTCTTGTTCCACATCCTTTGCCCTCAAAAAGGCCACTCATGGAAGTTAGTGAATCCTTTAGAGCAGCCTGAATCACAGCACAAAGAGCTGCACTCACAAGTGGCCATCAGGACAGATTTCAAAAGTGCTTGAGAGTGCACACAGGAATCTTTGAATCCCAGCTGGGATTGGAATTAAGTGTCCCAACAAATTAATGGTGTTTTGGAACTGGGGTATAAGAAAAGTACTGTGGGTGCCTTCATTTTTTAATAAATGGGTGGGGAATGATAGAGTGAATAGACTCAGTTGTTTGATTCATTATAACCTATGGAATCCATGCCAGGGGCCCCATAGTGAATGACACTATTATCAGTGACAATGGAATCCGTGGGAATGGATGATCACTACTTCAGTAGCCATCCCTTGGCAACCATCATATAATGCTCTGGAATGACACTTCTCTGGCATTCTGGGAGAAGAAAGGCAGCCACTGGAAGAGAAGGGGAAATGGATTGGAATAACCAAAATGACTAACAAACAAAATGAGTGTGATTTTAGTGAATGAACAACTGTGAATGAATAAAATAAATGAGGCTTTTAGTAATGAAAACAAATGGTATCATGAAATTAAAACATGTCGTGTACAGCCCTATATCACTGATTGCAAACCACAACATAAAAAGAAATAACTATCTTCACTAAAATACCAAATCCTTGCCACACTCAATGCATTCTGTATGGCTTGATGCAATTAACAGTATTGGCTCAAGAGGGTGACCTGAGATAGACACCAAACTCTTTGATGTCTAGAGAGACAGTTCCTTCTGGTCTAGACGGAAATTATTACTGTAGTAATAAGCAGAGCCTTAAATGCAGCTGCTATGCTTGCTGAGCCAGATTTGCATTAGAACAAGCATGTTGGTTGCATATGAAAACAATATTATCTGCTGACAGATACAAATCTACTAGGATAAATATTTTGATACGTACTGATTGAAATTGACCGCCTTCAGACTTAAGGGCAAACTGCAGGTCCAACAGACCTGGATCCCCCCAGCACATTAACAGATGGTCGTCTGTTGCAGTCTGGGAGAGTGCAAAGTGGGAGTAACTGGCTGCCCAGGCAAGAAGGACAGCCGTGGCAGCCAATTGCATTTGAGAGGGGGAGAAGCTTACTCCCCTTAACTCTGGTTTGTGTGAGCTGCACAAAGTGAGTGACACACTGTAGGCAATGGCCCCTTCGTTGGGTGAGTGGAACTCACTACAAACCGAAGGTTAATTCCAAGGTTTGGGTGTGGAATCGGAACGCCGGTTGCATCCAGGAACCTCAATGCCAATCATTTGGACATCATGGGGACTAAACTGACGGGAGTTTGCCCCAGGTTCCCTGTGACGTCTGAAGGGGGCCATTGTAAGCTGTTCCATGAACAGTGTGACATGTGTTACAGGTATTATATTTGAATAAGATTATCTGGATCATTTTTTGAATTGAATAAGATTATCTGGATCATCCAGAAAATAACAAACGCTGTATTATGTATTAGATTTTTGAGGCCCCTGTTCTGCTATATCACTGGAAAACGTAAAGGAAGAAGATAGTAGTGTATTTGTGGGAAGGAAACATTGATAATTATATAAGAGAATATAGATGATGGTCATAATCAAATAAAAAGTTAAAGACCTGACTTGGATTGTCTTACTTGCCTTCATGTCTATGTCAGGTGGTCTATAAACACTGAGGCTCTCTACACTTACCAGGCTCTCCTCACAGATGAGCAGTTGCCCATTGCTGGGTGGTTGGATCAGCTGCCCACACGACTGTCTACTGGATCCATCAACTCCTCATGAGTTGCCCTGATGTGGTGCCATGTCATGGTGACTCACAATCGGGAAAATGGGATTAGCGGAGTGTTCACTCCACTAACCCCATATAAGGGGAGGGCTTCTTTGGTAGGCTAACCACCAGAGAGCCACTGGGCTCACCTGCAAGCCCAGTGGTTCTCACAATGGGGGGAAAGTGGGCTGGGCTCCTTTAGCCTGGTTTTCCCCAATCGTGAGAATAGCCTCACTATCTTTCTTGTACCAAAAGTAGTCAAACCTATCCTTTGAAGAGAGTGTGCATTTGTAAGAGGGTAAGAAACTATGAGGTCATTGACACAATCAAAAAATGTGTTTTACACGGGTTTGTGTGGAATCAAGGTAGGAGAAAAGGTAACCCAGGTTTTCCTCCTACTTTGCTTCCACACAATCACTTATACTCAGATTTTACTCATCCTTGCTTCCACACAACCAAAAATAGGGAGCACACACAGCTCCCAAACCTGGGTAGAACACAGATTTTGATTGTGTGAATGACCTCATTGAATTTTATATTTCAAAAGGGTTATTTTCTCTAACATGGTTATTTTCCTACACTACGCTAACAGTGTAGGTATAGGGAAGTGCAGAGACCTTCACCCTAAAAGTTTAATGAAAAGGTTTTTCTTTCTTTCTAAAGTTCTCAGGTATTTCAGCCTAGGACCTCCACTTTTTTATTTGTCAACATCTAAACTAACGCTTTGCCAATATGCCAGTGTTTTCCATGGTGTGAGGGGGAAGGGGCAATTTTCAGTTCAACCATATCTCCTTCATCAGTCCAAGTTGGGTCCCCAAGCCCTCAGGGACAGAGGCACAAGCAGCTGCAGAGGGAAGAGAAGATTGCTGAAAACCATATGCCCATCACACACTGGATAATTCTGGTGCATTTGCAGAGGATTCATCTGATTAATAATCAGATATAATCAGATATATAATCATCATTATGATTATATAGAATATTCCTAAATCTCTTTGCAAGGAAAATGTTCTCAAAATGGTTTATATAGCAAAGAAATAGGACAGTGGTTCCCTGTCTCAAAAGACAGAAAGACACTAGCAAACAGCACTAAGAAGGACACTGTGCTGGATTGGGATGAACAGGGAATGCTGACTATAAAAGCACTGCAGTGTGCTTTTGAAAAATTAAACTACCATGTTGGATGCACTTACCACTCTGTGGGATCATTCACACAACAGAAAACTGAGTAGGACAAGTGACCTACCCAGGTTTTGGAGCTGTGTATGCTCTCAGGTTTCGGTTGTGTGGGAGCAAACAACTAGATAGGAGGAGGGAGAAGTGATTGTGTGGAATCAAGGTAGGAGGAAAATCTGGATAGGATCCCCCTGTCCTTCCCACCTTTCATACTCAGCATTTGACCAAGGTAGGAGGAGAAGCTTTCCTACCCAACCTTTCCTTCTACCTTGGTTCCACACAATCACTTCTCCTTCATCCTGCCTAGTTGTTTGTTCCCACACAACCAAAACCTGGGAGCCCATACCACTCTCAAAATTCGCTGATGTGATCTTTACTGCATGTGGGAATCCTAGAATCATCACCAATGCCCAGAAGGCACTGTTCTGTCCATCAGTTCTGATTGACTGAACAGCAGAGAAGTTGCATGTCAGTAGACAACATTAACTGGGCTATCCATAATTGCAAACAGAATGGCTGCTCCTTTGGATGTGATTGAGAATGAATAGATATATAGAGAGGTAGAGATAGAGTAGGATAGAGTGAGAAATAAAGTATGTGTTTTTAATCCAGAAAAATATTGTGTGAGATCATAGAAATTGCTGGCCTACACTGTGCAGTCCCAATGCTAGAATATTCCATTATAAACTACCAAAGCATACAGTACGTTTCCAAAGCACAATTATATACCTAGTGGTTGTTTGTACATGATATATCTACAAAGATTTACACACAAGGATTTGGAAACCCACAAGGTTATGAGGTATAGGCAGGTAGTACTGTAACTCGGGGGTGGGGGATTACAAGGCAACTAAGGTAATCGGGGCGGGGGGGTTTACGAGTAGTAGGGGAGGAGCTGTTCTTATCTTCTTTCCAACCCACTGGGATAAAGCAGGAAAGAGATGGTAATACAAAAAGCAATGTTGTATGTTGGTTGAAATGTATATGTTGAAATGTGCAGAACCTCCTCCACCTCTGCCACACTTCCTTTGCACAACCACAGCAGGAGAGGGGAGCGGAGGATGCAGGTGAACTGCTACAGAAACCTTGCCTGTTGCTCACAAGTCTCTTCAGTAGCTCAGCTGGTAGAGAGGAGGACTATAGGATAATTGACTGCTGGAAATCCTTAGGTAGCTGATTTGATTCTGGCTTGCCTTCATTTAAAAAAAAAAAATCACTGCTGGTTTCGCGTAAAGTCTACAGCTCCAGGACCAACCACATGGCTGGTAGTCCATGAGGCTGTCAATAGCTGGTAGCAATGCAGGCTTTCCAGGCTGGGCAGCTTCTCCTAGTCTATCTCACCTTCCTCCTTTCACTCTGGGCTGGCTTCTGCTCCCCATCTCGCCTGCCTGTGTCTGGCCTCTCTCTCTTCTCTTCCCTGTGCCCTCTCCTCCTCTGTCTCTCCTCTGTTTCTCCTTCTCCTCCTCTGCCTCCTCCATCTTCTTCACACTTGCTTTGTACAACCACACATCAGGAGCCAGGGGAGGCAGGAGGAACTACTACAGAGGTCTGGTCTGTCAGTTGCTCACAAGTCCCTTCAGTAGCTCAGCTGGTAGAGAGGAGGATTATAGGAGAATTGATTCTGGAAATCCTTAGGTAGCTGGTTCGATTTTGCTTGACTCCATTTTTTAAAAAAATCCCCGGTGGTTTCATGTAAAACTGATACCAGGCATGTGGTGTTTTTCCTTATATGAACTTCACCCCCAGGCTAAGGTAGCGAAGCTGCATTAGATATCCATCTGGAAAAGCTCCATGAATTTGCACTTATCCTTCCCTTGGTATCCTACTTAGTGCTTCTCTGAGCTTATCAGCTTTCCTGAAATCCAAGATATGTGTTTGTCTATTCACACATTTAGCTTTTCGTAAGATCAAAAATTCCAGCCATAGCAGCTGTTGAGCACCACACCAGGGGGGCAGTGAGGGTGAGAAAATACCACTTTAAACAGCAGCAAACTTACCCGTTGCTCATACCCTAAATGGTCTACTGGACAGAGGCACCCATCCCAGCATCTCACGGGCAGGCTGCCCTGTCCCTGCTGCTCAGTTAGCCTGCACCCATTTATAAACGCCAGCTGAACCGTGGGGGGCAGGACAACCTGCCTGCAGGGTCCCAGGTTGGGCATATCTGCCCCATAGAGCATTTTGGCTGTGAGCAGCAGGTAACTTTGCTGCTGCTTAAAGGCTGTACTTTCCCACCCTCACTGTCTCCTCTGGAGCAGTGCTCACCAGCCATTACTGAATTCCAGCAATAGATGGTCACTTTCCCCCAAGATTCTCACTACTTCAGCCCCATTGACTAACTCTTTTCTGATGATTAGAATAGCTGATCCCCTTGTTCCTTTCTCCATCTTCTAAAAGAGGAAGTTGTCAGCAGGTATGTTACAAATCTGTTGGTGATTTGATGCTTGGCAGAGTTTGTCTCTCAACAGATATCCGGTAGTTGAAGTCCTCCGTTATTCTTCATTCTTGCTTTCTTAAAGTGTTTGTAATTTGTTTCAGGAAAGCATTCATCCACTAAGGAGACTCCATCCACAATGCTGTTTTTATTTCCTCATTTTGTTTTTACCCAGATGTTCTCTACAGTGCTATCACTTTTACTCTCTTGAATGCCATAGCGACTGAACACATTTTTTCATATAATGAGACTCCCCCTACCTTTCCATTGAATCTGAGTTTTTTGAACAAGTTATAGCCTTCAATTGCTACATTCCAACCTGGAAGTTATCCCACCAAGTCTCACTTATCCCTATCAAATCATATTTACCTTCCTGCACTAGGCATTCAAATACATCTTTGTTATGAACCCCACCACTCATTGAGATCATCAAGAGAGGTCTGTCTGCAGTTGCAACCAACTCGTCTGATGGCTACTCAGGGACGGCCTACGCTGCTGACCTAAACCTTTGGAACATGCTCCCTGCTGAAATAAGAGCCTCCATATCTCTGACTCCATATCTCTGACATAACTTTTTCAAAGTCTTTAAAGACACATCTGTTCACCCAGGCTTTTAATTAAATGTTGTTTTAATAGTTTTAATATTGTTTTAAAACATTGTTTTAAAATTTAAAATGTAATGTTTTAACTTTTACTGTGTCATTTATTTTGTTTTAACTAATGTTTTAATTTTTGTTGTCATTTATTTTAACAGATGTTTTAATTTTTTCTGTTCGCTTGCTTGCTTGCTTTGTTGTAAACTGCCCAGAGATGAGTTATTAAAATATGTTAAATAAATAAAATAAATAATTTCCCCATATTCTATTCATTAGTATGTGGACATAGGTATTATGCTCCAATGTCTCTGTTACTATTTTGTTGTAGGGTTGCAAAGCAATTCCATAAATCCCCCAGTTTCTCCGGTAGTACCCAGGACTATGTCTTCATACTAACTTACTTACAGGACTGTCCTTCATACTTACCTTTAGGCTTTTGTCTCTGTCCCCCACAAGATTCCTTTCAAGCTGCCTTTATCAGGTTTGTCAGGCTTCTGGCAAATACATTTCCCCCAGTCCTCATTAAGAACAGCCCATCTCCTGCCAGTAGTCCTTAATAGGGATGTGCGAAACGTTTCGGATACAAAACGTTTTGTACCCAAAACAGCCTGTTTTGGGTGTTTTGTAGACAAAACAAAACACCCATTTTCCAGATCCAAAAGTTTTGTATACAAAACAAAACGTCCCTCTCTCGGCTACAAAACGTTTTGTTGTTTCGGACCTTCATTTTGTGGTGATCTCTGAGTCAGTCTCCATTTTGTGTTTGACATCTCTTTGAATTTCCCACCCTTCCAGCCTTCTGATCGGCGACCTAAATCATGGGCTGACCAGCTGACAATTCCCTCCTTGTTCCGCATTGGCTCTTTTGCTTCTTGCCACTCTTTACTGACCCCACATTGGCCAGGGGAAGGATTGCTAACCCATGGGGTGCTGGGTTCTGTTGATTCTGTGGTGTTCTGAGTGTAGATTTTCTGGTAGCATATGAGAGTGGATTCTTGTTTTTCACTGAAAATCTCATATGCTACCAGCGAATCTACAATGAACACTTCAGAAACAACAAAACCCAGTACCCCATGGGCTTGCGGGTATGGGGGTGGTTGGCACCCTATGTACACTACACAACCCCTCGCTCTGGGCAACCCCAGTGCCCCCGAAGTGGAATTATGGGGCTGCTGAAACCTAAACCTCCATTATTCCCTAGGGGAGAAATCTTAGACACGTAAACTTCATCAAATTACAAAAGATCAGCCCGTTGCCCAATTTATTTGAAATAATTCTGGAAGTTTCCTTGCCCCCATTGGGCACTACCACCCACCACACTCCACTCTGGGTCATCCCTTTTCCCTTGATTTGAAGTGATACATTTGCTGGAATCTCCATTATTCCCTATGGGAAAATTCTTAAAGTTGTGTAAACTTAAGAAATTCACAAAAAATCAGCCCTTTGCCTAATTCATTTGAAATTTGGCTGCTAGCTTCCACCCATTGGACACTACCACCACCACCCACTCTTTTTGCCCTGGGACCCTTTTTAAAAATCCAAATCGATTCGGATTTTGAAAATTCGGCTACAAAACAAAACAGGGCTGATTCGGATTCAGAAAATTTGGGTACAAAACAAAACGGGGGTGTTCGGATACAAATCAAAACAAAAACATTCAAAAATGCACACCCCTAGTCCTTAATTAAGGTCCGGCAGACTGTGGTCCCAAAAACTGAACTATTATTCTGTTTCTTTGCAATTTCTACCTTTTACAGGAGAAATGATGAAAACATATTGTCCTTCGCTTTTTTCCAAATGTCTTGCAGTCTTATTATAGCTGCTTGACTATAAGCTCTTTCACACGACCATCATCGTACTAGGGTCAGGGAGGGCTGGAGGAAGGCAGGATCTTGCCTCCCTCGCCCCACATGACTGCTGGTTGCTTACAAATAACACTGCTTACGTGCCCACATGAGCAGCGCTGCAGTGAATGGTGGACCAATCCTTAGGCTGAGAGAAGGCCTCCAGATATCCCACAATGCACTGTGTAAGCATTGTGATGCATTAGGGAAATGCAAGAGGCCAGGTCACTCCTCCCCCCAGCCTCTATTGTTTAAATGGCTGCTGGCAGCCTGAAGGAGTTGCTGGCAGCCCGGCTGCCCACATGACAGGGAAGTGAGGTTGAAGGGTCTGTGCATGCCCTCTAACCTCAATTTTAGCCTAGGTAGAAAAACCAGGAAACTAAGCTGGGCAGTGCCAGGATTGGGACCTATCCTGGTGCTCCACCCAAGCAGCCCTGTGGAGGTAGGACTGTGCAAGCCTGGATAGGGCTGCTCGTGTGAATGCCCTTCATGTCTCTCATTCCCACAAGGAAAAGTAAGTATAGATAAAGAAGTGGGCTTCTTCGGTCTTCGCGACCTGTCAATCATATCTTGAATCTGCTCACTGGGAAGACAGCACACCTATCAAGCTAACATGTTCTGTCGGCACCTCCATACCTCTCAGCAGGGAGTTTACAACCATTACCACCACTACCCTTTTCCTGCAGTAGTCATCTTTGTTCTTGAAGTTTTAAGAGTGCTGTACCTTACCCCCTTTGAAACACATCCACCTGCCGGAAAGAAATGTTCCATTGGTTCAGAATGCCTTCTGATTCTCATGCAATGAACATTCCATGCTGTGAACATACTCTTCCATGCAGTTGTTCCTCCTCCTCCTCCCCACGCCTCCTCCTCCCAGTTTTAGTCTTCCTCCTTCAGAGTCTCTTCCTGCTGCTGCTGTTCTTGCTGCAGTGTCCTCTCCAAGGACTGCTCGTCCTCTCTTTATGATGTGAAGCATAGAAACTCTCCTCTGGTCTTCCTGTCTTCTCCTGCAACAGTGCATCCAGCTTATGCTTGTAATGCACAATTCTTTTGGCAGTAAAACTCAGCCCTTCTGTCACTAGCACATAGCTATCACTATCTTCTTATACCTTGTTTCCATCCTGACCTCTGCCTCTGCTGTTGGAGTGTACTTTGCTTCTTCTTGTTTTAAAGACTGTCTGAAAGCTGTCCCCTGAGATGTGGTATTGATGAGATAATTTGACATATGCACACTTTTTGGTCTGCTTCATGCAAAAAATCCCAACTCTGCTCAGCACACAGCAATCTCTGGCATCTTCAGCAGAGACTGTGGGAGAAGGCTATATAGATGAGCTGCATCTCCTCAAACCTCAGACCACTAGTTGTGAGAGTGTGGGGTAGCAAGAAGTCAAACACCACTGAGCTCACTGTGATCTCCTGCACATGTGCAGAGGTTGGGTGAATAATCAGTAAAACTAAACCACCCTGAGCCATTTTGGAAGGGTGGTATATAAATCAAATGGATGAATAAAATAAAATAAAATAAAAATAAAAATAAAAAGCAGGTCAGTGGAACGGTTACTTTGTCCAGCAAGACTATACCTGTCCAGCAAGGCTATTTCACGCCAGAATGCAGACAGAGGGAAAGCTTAAGAAACAACTCCTCACTTTTTTCTTTTTTGGGGGGAGGAGGGTAGGCACTTTTTGCGGGGAGAGGATCTATGTTTTTTGGAGGGCAGATAAGTACCTTTTAAACACAGGAAAAGGGGAACACTTTAAAAGTTGGGCTTAGGAAAATGCTTGGAGGAGGGAGAAGAAAACCCAATAGAAAAGGTGAAAACATTACATTGGCTATGTGCAGAGATATCCCACTATGGTTGCTGAGTGAGGACATACAGAGCATTCTACAACAAATAAAATGCAGCCGTGATGTGTTTTGTTTAAGCATGCTGAAAGCTCTAATAAATAAGTACAGTAAATACAAATATAAAGATGGGTTTCCTTGATTTGAAAGTGCTGCCAAGTGGTGCAGAAAAAGAGGCCCTGGAATGCTGAATCCAGCAGAGAAACCAGAACAGATGGTTAGTGGCTGATATGAAGACTGTTGAGAGAAACTGAAAAGAAACAAGAGTGTTATGACTGAAAGGGAACCTGCAGTTCTTTCTGTGCTATCCTGCTGAAGAGCCATCCATAGAAGCCTTTAAAGTTGGACCATTCCTGAGTGCAACAGTAAATATAACAATTCACTATATGAATGCAGAAGTGTCAGTGCTAGTCACACGACTGTCGAATCTGCTAGTCACAGATTCTTGAATTTACTTTTGCACTAAATAAAAGGTCCATATTGAGCCTGAAACATAATCCAGTATAAAAACAGAAGAACAAGTAATGTCAGAGGCAGAAAGGAAGATAAGAAATACCAGGAATACTGAACCTAAAGAAAGAAGAAAAATGCCCCTAAATGGAAAGCAACACACCAAAATTTTATTCATTCATTCATTCATTCATTCATTCGATTTCTACACTGCCCTTCCAAAAACGGCTCAGGGCAGTTTACACAGAGAAATAACAAATAAATAAGATGGATCCCTGTCCCCAAAGGGCCCACAATCTAAAAAGAAACATTAGATGGACACCAGCAACAGTCACTGGAGGTACTGTGCTGGGGGTGGAGAGGGCCAGTTACTCTCTCCCTGCTAAATGAAAGAGAATCACCACATTAAAAGGTGCCTCTTTGACAAGTTAGCAATGGTAAATAACAAAATAACAAAACAGCATTTTGTGAGAATGTTTGAAGTTCTGTGAAAGCCTACGATTCAGCAAGAGCAAAAAATAATCGGTTTAAAGATGATGAATATTATGAGGCTGTTCTGACGTGCAGGTAAAACCTGGCTAACTAAGTCAAGCTCGATTTTGCCCGCGTGTGAGAACTACAAGGATCATGCCCAGTCCTGGTGGCACCTCAGCAGCAAACCTGCCGAGCTAGCCACCCTCTTAAATGGGGTTCAGAGAGTGAGCATTTTTTGCTGATCATCTGCCAGCCCTGGCTCCCGGCCGGCTCCCCATAATGCACTGTGCACTCACATCATTATTAATGCACTAGTGCGGTGCCTTATTGGACTCCTGGGGGCCTCCTGGCCCCCAAACTTTCCAGCTGCCAGTAGCAGCTGGCGAATGTCTGGGCACGAGATCCACTCACCCAGTAAGAAGACCAGGATCATCTGTGGGGGAGGCCAGCATTTTGAAGCTTCATCCCCTGCAGCATGTAGCCCTTCCTCCATGATTGTGAGACAGGGCTCAATATCATCTGAGAATGTGTATATGGAATAGTAAGCACAGCAAAGTAAAGGTATCTTCCATACATATCTCAGATAGGCAAATGTGATTGTCACATTTATTTTATGTCACTTTATGTCACATTTATTTTAATGGGAGAATTAGCATGCACTTCAGTGTTCTGTGCTGAAATCAATGGAACATAAAAGTACTTGACTCTAGCGTGTCCACATCCACTTGACCATTACTTGCCCAGATAAAAACAGTAAATAAACTCTGAAAGAAGTCCTTATTCTATAAATGTCCCCTCCAAAGGCATATTATTAATAACACCTAAGTCTAATATATTATTTAGGCTCTTTTAAATCTAAATCTAATATATTATTTAGGCTCTTTTAAATCTAAAGTTCAGCATGGCCTTCACAGGGTTAGTTTGTGTCATTTTATGGAAAGAGAATGAGATATTTTTGTTGTCCTACTCATGATCCATCTTATTTATTTATTATTTCTCTGTGCAAACCACCTTGAGCCATTTTTGGAATGGTGGTATAGAAATAGAATAAATAAATAAATGATCTGTTTGTTTTGCAAATGTGCTAGTTAATTAAGCATTGGGAGAACATGAAGACAAGCACAGAAGCATCTTGAAACCAAAAATGCATTCTTCCTCCATCTAAAATATCCAAAACCTACTTCTTTCTGTTCCACCGTGCATATCCTCTCCAGGCTTGGTTAAGTTTTTGCTTCTTGCATTCTTGCAACAACTCAATCAATGTACACTTTGGCTTTAGTAGTTTATCTCCTTCATTTTTAAGAAGGCTTTCAGGGAATGGTAGAAATTATAGTGTTTCTTTGAAGAAACTTGTAATACCAAACAGCAGCAAAACTGCCTGCTTAGAACATGTGGTCCTCCACTAACTGCTAAACTATACAAAATCACTACAAGCCTGCCGCCAAAGAACTGTCTGGTTAGTTCAATAAAGGCCTTCTCTTACTTTTTGGCCTTTGTTGTTCTCTTTGGGTTGTCAGGTCACAATCCTTCAGTCATAGTAGAAATACACAGCATTAAGGTTTTAAACCTCAAACCAAGCAACTATGCCTCTTGTCCCACAACTGCCATATCTTTAAAACTTCCTTCCCTCCTTCTTTCTTCTGTTATTAGTACACAGCCCCAGTGTTACTGACTGATTTTGTGCCAGTCCTATTTTTTTCATTCTCTTCTGTTCCATGTTTCTTCTCATTGTTTCATCAAATGATACTTTTCAGGTCATTGCCTACTTTGTCTCATTCCTTTTGCCATTTTGCCTTTTGCCCAACCTTGCCAACATTTATTTCTCATCAACATTCATTTCTCTCTGTCAAACGGACCTCCAGAAGCTTCTTCAGAGTGCCATCTGTGATTAGCAACTCCTTGCCTCAGTTCTTTATCTGTTGTACTGCTTTCCACAGGTCACCTGCTTTTCTTTAAGATTTCCCTTTCTCAGTCAATCCCTCACCCTGCACCCTTCTTTCAGCCTCCGTGCCTCTGGGCTACCTATACTTTGGCTTCTCTACCTTCCAGAACCACTTTCTTCCCAGTCCTCATTCTCCTTCTTTGTGAAATTTTAATCCCAGCAATGTTTCTTCAATCTGCACTCTTTGTGAATGGAAAATACCTTTTTTCCTGAGCTATAAAACATACTGAACCATCACACCTCCTCAGCTAAAGTGTACCAGAAGCTTATACAATACAGACAGAAGAGGATGTTGTTAACAATTTCTTACACTAAAGCTTTCTCCCCAGTTAAAATGGTTTCCACAAATAATTCCTATCTGCCTATTTAACATATATGAATATATACGAACATTTTGCTACCAGATGGCCCTCCCCTCCATCTTGAATTTCAGCCTTGAACCAAGTGAGATTGTTTTAGAGATAAACGTTTGGTACTGGGAGAGAAACAAGGAGGCAATAATTAGACCTCTTCTGAAGAAGCCTGCATTGGATCCCTCAGAGTTAAGCAACTATAGGCCTGTCTCCAACCTTCTGTGGTTGGACAAGGTAATCAAGAGTGTGGTGGCCTCCTAGCTCCAGGCAGTCCTGGAGGAAACTGATTATCTAGACCCATTTCAGACTGGCTTTTGGGCGGGCTATGGAGTAAGACTGCCTTGGTCAGCCTGATGGATGATCTCCAATTGGCAGTTGTGAATCTGGAGTGTGAGGGAGTGTGAATCTGTTGGTCCTTTTGGATCTCTCGGTGGCATTCGACCATAGTATCCTTATGGAGCATCTGAGGAGGTTGCGGGTGGGAGGCACTGCTTTGTGGTGGTTCCACTCCTACCTCTTGGACAGATTCCAGATGGTGTCCCTTGGTGGAGACTCTTGGTCTTCTTGATGGTGGAGACTCTTGTTCTTCAAAATCTGAACTTTTGTATGGTGTCCCTCAGGGCTCCATATTGTCTCCAATGCTGTTTAACATCAACATGAAACCGCTGGGAGAGATCGTCAGGGGATTTGGTGCTGGCTGTTATCAGTATGCTGATACCCAAATCTATTTCTCCATCATCAGGAGAAGTCATAACCTCCTAAATGCCTGCCTGGAGGTGTTGATGGGCTGGATGAGGGATAACAAACTGAGACTGAATCCAGATAAGATGGAGATACTTATTGAGGCGGGTCTCATGATCAGTGAGACCCGCTTTTGCTTTTTGCTAAGCCCGCTCTCCCCACAGACAAGCAGTGCAGGAGCCCTGGGCATCCAGATCGGCCACCCACACAACTGCTGACTCCATGATGGAGCTGGTGGGGGCTGGGGAGTTCGGGGGCCACGTGGCCCCCGGAAGCTCCAGTATGCCCTGCATGAGTGCGCAGGGCATACTGGGGAGACCCCTGAGCTGGGAGGCTGCTTTTCAGCCTCCTGCCAGGTGTCTACTCATGAGTAGCCATTGCGCGGAGCCATGCCGCGGCTACTCATGATCCCTAAAACCAGGTTTGTGGAGCTAAAATCCCCCAAACTGGGTTTGCGAGTTACCCGCTCAAGAACCACCGTCTTGCAGCCGAGCCCAGTGGTTCACACGATTGTAGGAAATTGGGCTGGCAGAGGCTAGCCCAAATCTCTACAATCGTGTGAATAGACTCATTGTGTGGTGATTTTGAATTGCTGGTTCTGGTGTCTGGGGGTACTTAAATTAAATCTGGTGTCTGGGGGTACTTAAAAGCACTAGTCGTAGTACAGCTCCCTGGGAGAAACCCCCCTTTCATTTAGAGAACTGTCAATTTATACCTACCCTCTGTTTCATGCCCTTCAACCAGTTACCCCATATGAACCTGTTCCCTTATCCCATGACTGCTAAATTTTCTCAAGAATCTTTTATGTGGAACTTTGTCAAAAGCTTTCTGAAAGTCCAAGTATACAATGTCCACTGGATCAGCTTTATCCACTCTCCTGTCGACACTCTCAAAGAACTCCAAAAGGTTGGTAAGGCAAAATTTCCCTTTGCAGAGGCCATGCTGGTTCTCCTTCAGCAAAGCCTGTTCTTCTATATGCTTAACAATGTTATCCTTGAGAATGCTTTCTATCAATTTGCCAAAACAGACATTAAGTTAACCAGCCTGGAATTTCATGGCCACACCTGCCAGCTCCCAATTTGTGTCTCTTTCAATTTTTAAGCCAAATCAGTGGATTACTGAGTACCAATCCTGAGCTGCAATCACTGTCCGTGGGCCATTCCCTCTGCGGACTTGCTACAGGATAATCCATGTCCTCGATTGCCTTGGTACCTCAGGCCTCCCACTATTGGCACATGTAGTGCTTTAGCCACTTGAACATTGGCACCCTGCTAACTCCTTAGCTACCCCTTGGCAGCACCTCTGTGGATAGGATTCTGGATTTTGCCAGTGAAATCCATTGTTGGCCTAGTTGATGAAACAGCAAACTAAGGGACAGTTACAAAAGGGCTCTTCATCTTTCTTTCTTTCTTTCTTTCTTTCTTTCTTTCTTTCTTTCTTTCTTTCTTTCTTTCTTTCTTTCTCTCTCTCTCTTCCCCCCACTTCACCCACACTCTAAGGCTCACCAACCACTGTACTCTTCAAGCTTCCTCCTCATTTCCCCTCCTTCCTTTCTTCCCTTCCTCCAATCCCATCGCTGTCAAGGCTGCCAAATACCACATTTTATATTGTTCTTCTGCCCTTTATGAAAATGCATATTATTCCTTTACTAGTATTTTTAAGCCCGTTATAATAACGGGCGCTAGCCTTTTTTTGTTCCCCTTTAAGTGCTATTCATCTTTTTGTGTGTGTGTTGTTTTTTTTTACCTGTCTGTCTGTTTCTCTCTCTGTGTTTCTTTCTCTTTTTCTCTTTGTCTTTCTTTTCCTTTTTTTTCTTTTTTCTTTCCTCTCTCCCTTGTTCTTTTGTTGTTGTTGTTGTTGTTGTTGTTGTTGTTGTTGTTGTTGTTGTTTTGCTCTTCCTGTTCCCTTATTTCGTTCTTACAGTCGGGCGAACTATAAGCATATTTTTCAAAGAAGAGAGGAGCTCGCGAACAGAGGTCCTCTTTCTGCAAAGCCTCTTCCCGAACTGGTGCTTTGGGCGCAAAGGACGCCTATTGTGTCCGTGGCGTCCATAGCGGCAGTTTGGGCAGTGGCTTTGCACAGAGAGGAGCTCTGTTCACGAGCTCCTCTCTTCTTCGCAAAATATGCTTTTAGTTTGCCCGACTGTCGTGGGCTGGATCGGGTAAGGAGGGCTCGGGTTGCTGGGAGGGCGGGAGGGTGGTTGGCGGCGGCCGCGGAGGCATTCTCATGGGCCATTTTGGCCCTTAATCATTTGGGGGGGGGAAGGAGAAATCGGGCAGCTGGGAGGGTGGGAGAGTGGTCGGCAGCGGCAGCTGTGGCGGGAAACATTTGGCGCAAGGGCAAGGGCATTTTTGGGGCCGGGCAAGGGCCCCAAAGTCTCTGAGCCGCCCGTCCTTGGCGGCGCCGCCAGGCCTCGGCCATGGCTCTGCCGCCACCTCGGCTGGCTTCCCCCGCCGCCTCTTCCTCCCGCCCGGCTTCGGCGGCGCGGCAGGCCTCGGCCATGGCTCTGCCGCTGCCTCGGCCAGTTTCCCCCGCCGCCTCTTTCCCGGCTTTGCGGGGCTTCATCGGCTTCTTCGGGGCGGCCGCTTCTGGCCGCCCAACATGGCCGCCGGGTGCTGGTGGTCGTGTCTCCCTTGGTCTGTTCTGAGCATGCGCTTCGCGCATGCCCAGAACAGCCCAGGGAGGCACGGACATACGCTTGGTTGTCCACGGATGGACACCAAGGGTTTCATTATAGAGGATTTTTAAAAGTCTTGCCTCTTGGTCTGTTCGTCCCCCTGGTTCTAATGCGTCTTGCCAGTGTCTGGACTATGACCTGTGTATTATTTAGCAGTGCAAATTTGGTGCTGAGTAGGATACAGAGATGCAAGCAGGCATTCAGTTATCACTTCACTGAGTCAGGGTTGTATATACTCTGTTTCAAACTTTAATAATCTGCACCCAGTTAATCCAAACCATGTATAAGAAAAGTTCCATAAATTATTTAAATCAAACACATTTGTATATTTTCCTTTGTTTCATAAAGCAAATTCAGCATTGTTCTAGTTTTGCTTGTCATGGATAGGGAGCAAAGAGTTATTCATGACATTGATGCTCTGTCCACTGCAAATCTGATTTATTTAAAGCATTTCTCCCTGCTCTATAGTTTCAGAGTAACATACTTAAAAATCTGTTAAAATAGCAATCATTAAAAACAATAAGAAAAATGGGCTGATGGTGTGACTAAAACGTGCATGTAGACAAAATAAATGCATGTGCAAAAGATATGTTCCTGCTTCTGAAGTGCAGGTGCTCATGTGTGGATGGTTTGTTGTCAGTCTTCCCTTCCCCCGAAAGTGGTCTGTGCAATGTGCAAATATATCCCTGAGGATCAGTGCACATGAGCACCCATGCTTCAGAAGCGCATTCATTGCACACATGCTTCTTTTTGTGCACACATGCATCATTAGTCAGGTTATTGGCCATGAGGTTTTGATTTCAGGGGGTGGGGGGTGGCTCTCTGGCCTCTTTTTCTCCACCTACTGTTCACAAGTCGATTGTGGATTCTGCTGGTCTCTTTAAGATGAGGAGGGGTCTTGAGAATCAGCCACTAATGGCAGTAGTGACATTTTGCCTCAACCTGTTCTCCTCTTCCTCTCCTCCTCCTCCTCCCTACACTACCCTCCTCAATTCTGAGATTTCAGCAGTCACATAATTTCAACTTTTCTTACCTGCAAAGGCTATCAACTTTTTAAAAACAAAATGAACCATGAAAGCTTCTGCAGGTTTCTGATTCTCCCACAGAACTATTCCATATTGAAAGCTCTGCAGTGAGGTTATGTAACATGCCACTGGCTATAGAGAAGATCAATATTGTTGTTTCAGGAAGAGATATGTCAGGCAATATGACTCAGTAGTAAATTAGTTTTAATGGAAGAGAAATCCTAATAGGATTTTAAAACAGAATACAGTAGAATCAAATTCTGAGAAAATAGAATTCTAAAGATGGATGGTGGCAAATAAAGTTATGCATTTGCATTTTATATATTCTGTGGGAATACCAGTATTTTATTTTCAGTAAAGGCCTTGAATTGCTACAATTTTATAGTATTCAAAAGTATCATATATTTAACTGTTTTGAAATCTTCCTTGTCAGATATATAAAACTAACCTGTTAATTTAACTGATAGCAACAACTCATGTCATTCTTAATTTAAGTCTTTTCCTTAACCATGACAATCTGGTTTGCTGAAATGGTTCATCTATGTTCATAAAGGGAATTTAAACTGTTGATCCATATGGCAAAGAAACTTAATTTTCTGTCACACAATGAAAGTAATATAAAACAGCTGTATCAGGCACATTAAACAAACACTTTAGAAGTACAGTAGGAAAAACTGCAAGACATAAATTTTGCAGGCAAAACATTTTGGACAATTATTTTTCCTGTTGTGTTCTGATGTTTTGTTTGTTTTAGGGTAGTTTTAGGCCTACAAAAGTTGTGATTTAACAAGCCAAACACAATCCACCAACTAATTACTGTTACTTCTCAGATGGTTGACAACTCCCTTTCCCTCATTTTTGTAGTACCAAGTATGCCACAAAATCAGGAGATTTATCACTATTCTAGTAGGATGTCTCACATGACTAGTGGCTGCATTCATCTTGATAGGACTGCACAACCTATGGCCTATTTTAGAAGGAGAAATGTTCCACAATTAGTACTGTGAGTCCCCCCACCCTTGCTGTAAATGAAAAACCCTATGTACAGTAACAGTGCAGTTAACTTATGCATTGTAAATCTAGGTACTTTCATAGTAGTATACAACGGCTGATATCCAGAGCAGCCTTCTGGTAGTTCAAAAGAGATGCACCAGAGCAAGGGAGAGGGGCCATAGCTCAGTGGTAGAGCATCTGCTTTGCATGTAGAAGGTTCCAGGTTCAATCCCTGGCATCTCCAGGTAGGGCTGGGAAAGACCTTTGCCTGAAACTCTGGAGATCCACTGCCTACTAGAGTAGACAATATTGAGCTAGATGGACCAAGAGTTTGACTTGGTATAAGGCAGCTTCCAATGTTGCTATGGTGAATGATCTCCTATTAGGAATTGGCAGAGGGAGTGTAACTCTGTTGTTTCTTTTGGATCTCTCAGTGGCATTTGTTACCATTGACCATGGTATCCTGAAGTGTCTGAGTTGCCGAGTTGGAAGTGGGAGGCACTGCTTTGCAGTGGTTCTGCTCCTACCTTTCAGGCAGATTCCAGACGGTGTTGCTTGGAGAATGTTGCTCTTTAAAACAAGAGCTACAGTATGGAGTCCCACAAGGCTTGATTACTGCAATGTGCTCTATGTGGGGCTGCCTCTGCATGTAAACTGCAGTTGATGTGAAATGTGGCAGCAAGGTTGGTCTCTGAATCAGCTTTCAGAGACCATATTTCACCTATACTAAAAGAACTGCACTGGCTAACAATATGTTTCTGGGCAAAAGACAAAGTGCTGGTTATAGCATATAAAGCCCTAAATAGCATAGGTCTAGGGTATTTAAGAGAATGCTTTCTTTGTTATGAGCCCCGCCACCTATTGAGATCATCTGAAGAGATCATCTGCAGTTGCCACCAGCTCATCATGTGGCTACTCAAGGACTGGCCTTCTCCATTGCTGTCCTGAGGCTTTGGAATGTGCTCCCTGTTGGAATAAGAGCCTCGCCATCTCTGATAACTTTTAAGCAGGCAGTTAAGACACATTTGTGCACTTAGGCTTTTAATTAGACTTACAGATTTTAGCATTATTTTCAGTTTTAAATCATTTTAATGTTTTTATGTTGTTTTAATTTGTGCTATTTTAATGTAAACTGCCCAGAGACCTTTACTAGCTGTGTGCACAACCTCAAGCACACAGAAGTAGGGAGCAAATTTTGATTATTCATTCTTGTTCAGGGAGTAACCCAAAAATGTGTTCCTGAGGGCTGCACAGCTCAGAGACACATTATAGGGTGACACATGGCACTCCTGGAGCCAGAACAAATAATCAAAATTTGCTCCCCTGCAGTAGTTGAGAAGCTCTCCGCATTGGCATGGCTTCCTTTTGTGCTACTGGAAGACTGCTCTGGATGTCAGGCACTGTACATATTTCACTTAATGCACTCACATTTGAAGAACATAGATGCTGTGCTTTTAATGGGCAACTTAGGTAAACTATTGTCACTATCAACAGGCAGTCTGCCAAGTATTATGGCATGCATATCTTGCTGTTGCGCTGTTCTAAAAGGGTAGCACAAAGACTGTTAGTGGGGGGTGTTGTATCTGAATCATACAACCTTTGAAAACTTGTGTTTTTAGAAAAAAAGACAGTTTTGTGCAATAGATGGGCAAAATAGAACACAATGATATTTCTGGTAAAACAAGTGAAATCTTAGGAACAATTTGTGATATTTTATGTTCTGAATCTATGAAAAACTAATCATCATGGCAGCAACTTTTTGTTTTTGAAACATGACATTCACTTTACACTTTTCTTCTACTGTGCAGCCTGAACCACCACAGTTCGTTAAAGCCGAAGTATTTGTATTTAAGCAACTCTTCCACACTTTCCATCTGGAACTTCTATGCTTTGTTCACTCACTTTTACAAAGCATTCAGATAATATCACTTGTCAGATGGTTGCAGTTCAGTTTTTCTGAGTTTCACTTCTGTGTTTTTTCAAAATCTGATTTGTGTTGATATTTTCATAATAGAATAAAATTCTGCTCTGGCATGTACAGGCAAAACACTCTTAAGGTTTTCAGGGTTCCTGTGACTTAAAATTAAAGATGTTCGCTTTGTAGGATCAGCCCTATTTTACTGTTTCCTGTTTATCCCAGGTGGGAGATTCATGAGTAATGTCCCTTTGAATATCTTGTCTGAATTTACCCAATATCAATTTCTGATCACATGGAGCGAGGAATTACTGAGTTCCTCTCCATTTTGTTTTTATTTTTAAAAGAATGAAACAGAGCTATAAATAGCACTATATCCTTACTAAAATGTTGGAGGAACTTAATATGGCTGTGTATTGCCAAACGAATTAGCTTTGTTTCCTATCAAGTTGATCAGCTTGGTGATGCACATAGAGGAGCCTTCAACTGATTGATCCAATAGCTCTGCGCTCTGTTCTAGGGGATGCGGAGACTTACATTATGACAAAATTGTAGATGCTCCTTTTTCTATAACCTGCTTCCTCAATAGGTAGTAGCAGCACTGATTTAACATGCCACTTAACTTCTCCAGCAGCTGACCAATAATGAGCATTTAGTAGCAGTCAGGAACAACGGTGGCATGCTTAAATGATGTCTGTGCTGCTTTGTGAGGAAGTAGGTTTTTGTAGAAGGACTGCCCACCACATAGCCACAAAGTAAGCCCCCATAGTCTGGTCCAATACTGAGTGCTTTTTCCAACACTAGGTGCATCAGAAACCCTTGTATTGGCTCCGGCAGTTTGTCTATCTGCAATGAGGGGAAAAAAGTCTTACAAGATACACATCAAATCAGTTCCTATTATTGGACCAATTAGACACAGAGCTTTAGAAATCAGTGACCAAAGCCCACAATCACCCACTTGAGAAAAGAAGCTGGCATTGGGGCAATTCAGAGAGGCTTTTCATGGGGAAATTGCTAATTGCTGAGTCAGCATTTTATTTATTTATTTATCTATCATATTTCTATACCACCTGATTTAGACATCTCTAGGCACTGAAGCAATCCACAGGAAGCAATAACATAAGCAACTTTAGTAACTTCAGTGTGATGATATAGGTTTGAGACAACGTATATCAACATAGTTGTCATGATCTATGCGGAGGTGAGGCAGGGTGAGCTGTGTCTAACCCAAGGCAAGACTTCACCTCTGAGAGCAAGGCCAAAATCACAAGCCAGAAATTTCACACAATATAGTAAAACAATCTCATAAAATAAAAACAAAATAAACAGGGGCATCTGCATCACAGTGGCAGACTCTGTCCTGATCTTTCCTGCCACCGCAATATCATCCCCTATACATGTTCATATGATGTGAGCAGTGAAGTCTGAGAAAGGGACATTATCCTTATGTGCAGAATGATCAGAAACACATTTCAGCCTTGTGTTATGACCTGAGGTTACAACAGTAAACTTATTACTTACTCACATTTCATCCTTCCTCTTCCCAGGATTCCTGAAATATACAGGCCCACTCTTTGCACAAAACTTGGCGTTTTGCTAGTACGTTCACATTGAGTACTTTTGCAGCTGTAAGCCGTGAGGTCTGACTGTATTGGTTGCTGAGTTATCTGGAACTGTTTGCTCTATAATCACTTTTCCCAGTGCACCTATATTCCAGTGCTTTCTGATACATTGCTCTGGTTTGCTTAGTGTCAGTTTTTGAATTCCATTAGGAAGATTAGCAGAATTATAGAGGTGGGGCTAATGCAATATTACAGATTTACTGTTTTGGCTATAGACGTAAAAAAAGTGCAGTTTTCCACCTAGTCGACATAATAATAGAGCTATAGATCCAAAGGTTACTAATTTTATATCTATATAGATACAAACTAGGAATGAAAATTAAAACATTAAGCCAATGGGGTCATTCACACAACTTGGCAGGCGGGCGGAAGGCTGCTCAAATCCTACTTTCCTCCAGATGATCCATTACATGTTCTGCTGCTGTGCCAGCCAGTGCTAGCCCGAGCCACTGAGCACAGTGCATTGGGGAATTCACTAGGTGCTTGTCTCTGTGTCTCCTCGGGATGAAGGCAGCCTGAGGAGGCACACAATTCTGCAGCAAGGGTTAAGGGCATGCTGGCACTGTTAACCCAGGCTAAGTGCCTCTAGGCACTGCCCCACTCCCCGTGGTTCTCACATGCAGCCCGGTCCCAGCAGTTCTCACATGCAGCCTAACCCAGGCTGGGCTTCTCTAGCCTAGGTTAGGCTTGTGCCTGAGAACAGCCCAATGTCTGTTGAATAACAAAGCTGTCGTGGATCAGTAGAAAGGCCTTGTCTGTGGGTTAAATGCATTACTGAATCTTCTAGAGGAGCAGCCGTGTTAGTCTGCTGCAGCAAACACAACAAAGCATCTTGCAGCACCTTCAAGACCAACACATTTGTTTCAGCATAGGCTTTCATGGACTCTAGACCACTTCAGCAAATGCATATGATGAGGTGAACTGTTGTCCACAAAAGCTTTTGCTGAAATAAATTTGCTAGTCTTTAAGGTGCCCCCAGACTCTTGGTTATTAGTAAAGCTGTATTTCTTTGTGTTCTTGACATTAAAGAAGCCCTTAGACTTCCCTTGCTGTTGATATGCTCTTCCTCCACTCCCATTCTTGCCATAAACAGCTATACTTCATAAGATCACTGCTTGTGGTTTGGCTGTTTGGAGGTGCTTGTTTGAAATTAATGGATATAACTAGTGCTTATCACAGTGTGGAACTTTATTATGATAAGCTTTCTCTAATACAGCAATGAAGCCACAGCGCATTAGAGCACCACTTCATCAAGGAACAGTGGGGGGAAGACAAAGTAAAAACATTTAAGGGACCAGCATATGGACAAGAAGTCAATTAGCAGGCATGTAGGGAAGACAACTGCTGGTAGTGAAATGCTTCAGATCCTATTGGAAAAGTAGTTAAGCAAATAGCCCATGGTGAATTGGTCTGCAATCGGATGCCTAATTTAACTCCAAGAACCTCCATTGTTATTGCTTAAAATCCACAAAAAGGAATTAACATGCTAGAAAATAAGGCTGAATTACTGCATGGATAACATTAGATCTGCTGCTTGAATTGAATGAACTTATATTATTTAGGATTGACATTGTTATTATTATGTAACACATTTATATACAGCCCAAAATGCAAGCCTCTGGGCAGTTTACAACAAAACAATAGAAACAGATAAAAAGATTAAAACATTACAACAATTAAAATTTAACACATTAAAACTATTAAAAACACAATTAAAACAATGTATTTTCTATTTGACACTATCAAGAATGCTGTAAAATTATTTGTTCTTTTGGCAAACACACACTAAACACACACGCTGGTGTAAACGCACACACTCTCTTCTGAGGGAGATTCGGGGTAGAAGCCCTATCTGTAACGCCTCCTGGGAAGATTATTTTGTTTCCCAATTCTCCATTGCTGTTTGAGGAATTTCAGAGCTCCAAATGGTGGCAGGAGCCTTCTTCACCTCCGATCGCAGCTGGGGTGGCAGGGGGGAGCCATCCTCTGGCATCTAACTGCCCACCTGCCTGCTGACCCACTCACCCATGCATTTATTTCTTAATTTTTAAAATGGTTTTAGCCAGTTGTTTTACTCATAGTTTAAAAAAAGAAAGCAGAAGATTATCTGGTGTCACATCATTTCCCCTGAGATTCTCGGATGGTACATCACTTTTCTTCCGCAATTATCTGTTAGTACAGTTTCTGGGTTGCTTTACTCTGGGTTACTTTGGGACTAACCCTTGCAGTCTTTGCAATGAGAGTCTCTCCTCACACTCCTTGAGAAGCTTGCAAGAAGTATGAGATGAGAAGAGGAGGCTGCTAGCAACCTCTCCTGCATGACTTTCAAAGCTTGCAGGGGTTGGTTTTTAAAAGGAGCTGGCCTCCACCAGGAATGTGAGTCAAGGAAGCACTCCGTGCCTTGACTCAGAAGCTGCAATATCTTGGACCAGCCCTGTCAATAGGATGCCCTCTAGGTTTACATAACTAGAGACTGACTAGCTTTTCAGTCTGAATAATTTTCTTTGCTGCACACAGACTGCTTGGAGCCCTGCCTGAACTTCTGCTGAGTCTTTAGCTGCTTGCCTACTTGCCGGCCTGTCTCCAGGCTGACAATCCTGACACACACCAAGAAACATGCAAGGGCTTATAAAGAATAATAAAATCCAAAAATCAGATTTCAAATGAATAGATTTTCCCCTACTTCCTAAGCTATATGCAGGGGCGTAACTATGATCGGGCAAGGGGAGGCAGCTGTCTAGGGGCCCTGGCCTCTGGGGGGGGCCCTCCAGAGACATGTCACGTGCCTCCCCCCACTGAGCGCCTGCCGCAGCTCCTTCAATTTGAATTATTTGATTTTTTTAAAAATTCCTCCATGTTCATTCGAGCGCGCAGTATTTCCTTGCCCTCCTCCCCCCTCCTCCCCATCCCCAACCTTTTCCCTTGTCAGCTCCTCCTCCTTCCCCATCCATTGGCTGGCGGCACCCCACATGATAAAGAAAGGAAAGGCAGGCACATGATTGGGTGGTTCGGCTCTGCTTCCTGGATGCCAAATTGTAGCCTCTCCAGCCACCAGGCTAGCCAGCCACTTCTAAGAAATTCAGTTCTTCTGTTATGGAGATGGAGGAGCTACGGCAGCTTTAGAGTGCTGCTCGCGCCATAGCTCATGTTGGCATTGATTCATTTGGGGGCATTATGGCCCACTCCCCCCCCGCCTGCCTGCTGCATGTCTGGCAGTGGGAGTGGGCATATTAATTCATTATTTGGGGCATTATGGCTGCCCACCCGCCCAGGCTTCGCTTCTGTTTCCCTAACGGGGGGGGGAGAGGAAGGGGAAGCAAAGCGTCGCAAAGGGCCTTTATTCATTTTTAATTGCAACGCTCCACTCCCCCTTCCTCCTCCCATTAGGAAAACAGAAGTGGGGAGGCACACACAAGAGAAGAGTGACAAGTGTGTGCTTTTCACAGTTTCTTGGCTCCGTTTATCAATCCCCTTTTAATATCCAAGGCTGTTCTTTGACTCTTAATCACTTAACATGCAAAGTTAGGTAAGAAAGTGGAGAAATCACTCAAACATTACAGACCTGTCCTTGGCACATGAGATCCTATGGGTCTCTTAAAAGTATACATGATGAAGGAGAAGAAGCCTCTCTTCCTAGCTCTCCTAAATTGGAGAAAGATCAGTAGTTGTGCAAGCTTCCATTCATGGCCATTTCATTTCCTGCATGATTACAATCTGCTTTCTGCCCTTTCTGTATCCCATCCCATCCAGCCTCACATTTATTTGAGATACCTTGCCTCCTGAGATTCCTAATGCCCCTCCCTTCTGTCCTTTAAGAAACTTCTGAAAATTTATCTATTCTGCCAGCCTTTTAGGGGTGTGTGTGTTTTCTCCCACCCCCCCCCCACTGTTGTTGTTTTAATTATGTAAACTGCCTCAAGTCTAAGGGAGTCAGGCAGTCAATAAATTTGGTTCTGCTGTGCTGTGATTTACACCTTTTAACTAGTTGGTATAGTTAGCAGAGTCTACATTGGGCCAGGAGAAGGAGAGGAAGGCGGTGACAGATGACGGGTGGTGGTGGGGGCCCATTTTAAAAACTTGTCTCTGGGCCCAAGCCAACCTTGTTATGCCCCTGGCTATATGTATGGGAATTCAAATATATAAGAAGCTGGTAAAATTTGAAATTTTCCTTTGAGTAAAACAAGTAAAGAAGTGAAATATCTGCATCAATTGTTTCCTCATCAGCAGTCCACATTTGGGGGCAATAGAGCCTCTCACTGACCATGCATTGAACTGCAAGATGTGTGTTAAGCCAAAGGCAGGAAGACACATGATGCATTATGTTGTGAAATCTAAGCAGGTTTCTGTCTGGTGCTGCCTAGATGGAAGATTGCCTGGGAATTTATGTTAAGCTGGTATGATTAATGTTCTAAAAAGAAGAATGGGATATAGGAATGTAAATAATAATGTACAAGAACACACGCTTCCTATTAGTGTTTATCCATATTTGCTTGTCATGCATATAAAGTTTCCCTTTCAAAATACTCCATCATTTCTAACATTAAAAGTTATCTTCTGGGTTAGAAATTTAGTTTGGTATGCAAGATAGTTAAATGTGTGGTCATATTAAAAATGTACTTGCTGTCTTTTTAAAAAATAGAGTATTTCATTAAGAAAACTCCCTCTAGTGGATTTTTAAAATATATTGGCCTGTATATTGTACAGTACAGGTAGAATATTATAAGATATATCAAGATTCCGCCTTTTCAGAGTGATTGGGGATAACCCTGAGAGTAAGCCGCCATCATTACTGATAAAGTTTCAAATGCTATAATCATGTTTAGACTTCCTGGCCAAGTTGGCCTTAATCATATTTTTTCCATCATAACCATGCACTATTGCATATATGAGATCAAATCCTTCTTATGCCCTTCATAAGCAATAACAAAGGAATTTGCTTCTTATCATTCTCATTACTTTACTAGGAAGTAATATATTAGTCGATGTTTAGCAAACCAAGTAATATAATATATTACTTAATATATGAGCTGATGTTTAGCAAACCAAGTAGCCAATGCATTCAAACAGAAATAAAACAAATTTTCAACCCAGAATGCAAAAGTGACCCCATGTTGACTGTCTCACGTGACCATTCTGTGGGGGAAGGAATGTTATGTTTTGTAAGTAACTCAATAACTTCAGTACGGGAATTTTCTAGGGATGTGCACAAACTGGACTTTGCAATTTGATTTGATCTCTAATCAAATCACAAAATCTCAAATTAAATCGTCTATGAAGCCGGTATTGACCAGCTGATTAGACGATTCAGTTAACGAATTGTCAAATTGATTCTCATTTACCACAGAGAGCTGGTCTATCTATTAAGTCCAATTGGTAGACCAGCTCTCAACAGAAAAGCAGTGTAATTTTGAGGACTGTTTAATTGAGGAGATCTGGTTTACCAATTGGGTTTAATGGGTAGAAAACCAGCTCTCCCCACACTGAATTTTATCTGGGTCAGTAGGGCAATGACCTGAAATGACACAGATCATTTTTAATGGTAATGATTTTTAATGGTAAAAAATGATTTAAGATCGCCTAATTGTCCAATTGCTCTGTGGGTTGGGTGGTGGGTAGCACCCATCATGCCACACCACACAACCCGCTGTGGTGTCCCTAAAGCCACCCATGGGAGAAAATTGGGTGTTATGAGTCCCCATTGTTCCATATGGTAAAACAAGCTGCCCCACAGCACACTCACAAGCTGTCCCTCCCAACACAGAATGAGAGCATGCATTTCAAACACAGTCCAAAATAACCCAAAATGACTGACATTGGCCCAGAATCCAATGGAGAATAGATGCTGTCATTCAGCAAGCACTGACTGAAATGACAGGGAAATGCTTGCTTGGGCTCTTTGGAGCTCGATGACATGCCCCCTCTGTGTGTGATGTCACATGCGAAGGGGGCATGGCCTCGGGCTCCAAAGAGCCTGAGTGAGTGCTTCCCTATCATTTCAAGCAGTGCTTGCTGTCTGAAAGCATCTATTCACCCTTTCTCTCCCTCTCTGAAGGAAGAGAAATGGGAATAGATGCTTTCAGGCAGCAAATGCTGCCTGAAAAGGACGGGCAAACACTGGCTTGGCATTCTTAGTGGCCCGGGGGTAAGTGGGGGAAGATCATTTAGGGCTCTTCCGGAGTCCAAGCCACACACCCCTGGGGCCTTCAGCAGCCCCTACCATTGACAGCCTGACTTCTTTGAACCCGTTTGCAGAATGGTGGCTACGCCCATAAAGCTCAGACCAGAGCAGTGAGTGAAGCACAAGTTACTCTCAAGGCCAGACATGGAGCTCATCACAGGAATCACCAAAAAAAATTACACGCAGACACATTGAGCTGAGCTGCATTTCTCACTGCAACAGCATCTTACAAACACACCACTCAGATTCTGCCCTTTTTCAGTCTGAAATCCTGCAAAACCAGATAGTTATAGCAGCAAGCAATTGATTGATTGATTGATTGATTGATTGATTGATTAAGTGCTGTCAAATCGTTGTCAACTCATATCGGTGACCACATAGATAGAGTCTCTCCAGGATGATCTGTCTTCAACTTGGCCTTTAAGGTCTCTCAGTAGTGCATTCATTGCTGAAATAATCGAGTCCATCCACCTTGCTGCTGGTCATCCTCTTCTTCTCTTTTCTTCAACATTTCCCAGCATTATGGACTTCTCAAGGGAGCTCGGTCTTTGCATAATGTGTCCAAAGTATGATCGTTTGAGCCTGGTCATTTGTGCCTCGAGTGAAAATTCTGGATTGATTTGTTCTATGATCCATTTGTTTGTTTTCTTGGTTGTCCACGGTATCCTCAAAGGTCTTCTCCAGCACCAAAGTTCCAAAGCGTCAATATTTTTTCTATCTGGCTTCTTCAAAGTCCAGCTTTCACATCCATAGAGTGTCATGGGGGATTCTAATCTTTGTAGGTGTAGACACCTCATGGCATCTAAATATCCTTTCCAAGGCCTTCATTGCAACCCTACCAAGTGCTAATCTGTGGCGTATTTCTTGACTGCTGGATCCTTTACTATTGACGGTCGATCCAAAAAAGCAGAAGCTATCCACCACTTCACTGTCTTCATTGTCAGTTCTGAGGCTGGTCGCTGTACCCATTGTCATTAGTTTAGTCTTCTTCACATTTAGTTGTTGTCCCTTTTTTTTTTAACTGTGCTCTTTGACTTTCATTACTAGAGCTGGCAGATCATCCACATTCTCAACTATCAGAGTGGTGTCATCAGCATAGCACAGGTTTTTCATGTTTTTTCCTCCAAAATTATAACCATGTTCATCTTCTTCAACTTCTCTCAGTATATGTTCATTATATAAATTGAATAAATTAGGAGAAATTATACAGCCTTGTCTTATTCCTTTGCCAATCTGGAACCACTCTGTTTCACCATGTTCCGTCTGGACTGTGGCTTCCTGTCCTGTGGCTTCCTGTCCTGTGTATAGGTTTCTCATGAGAACAGTGAGATGTTCTGGGAAACCTATTTTCCTAAGAATATTCCACAACTTGACATGGTCGTCACAATCAAGGTCTTTCTGTAGTCAATAAAACACATATTGACTTCTTTCTGGTATTCTTTGGCTTTCTCAACTATCCAGCGTGCATCAGCAATGATATCTCTTGTTCCTCGGCCTTTTCTGAAACCAGCTTGAATATCCTACATTTCCCGTTCCACGTAGGGCTCTAATCTGTGTTGGGTGATCCTGAACATTATTTTGCTAGCACGTGAAATTAAGGATATTGGGTGATGGTTTGTGCAATCTGTTCGGTCTCCTTTCTTTGGTATGGGCATGTAGACTGACCTCTTCCAGTCTGTTGGCCACTGTGTCATCCTCCAAATTTGCTGGCATAGTTTGGTTAGAGACTTGACTGATTCTTCTTCTGTTGCCTGCCACATTTCTGTAGCTATTCCATCAATTCCTGTAGCCTTCTGGCTTGGTAATGATTGGAGTGCTAGTACGTTCCTGTACTAGAGGTTCTTGCAAGTAGGGAATATCTTCTAGAGTTTCTTGGATGTTGATGTCGCTTCTGAACAGATTTTCCATATACCCCTCCCATCTCTATTTGATCTTCTCTGAATCAGTTATTTTCTGTCCTTTGGCATCCCTTAACATACCAATTTGAGGCTGGAACCTCCTTCTGAGTTCAGAGATCTTTTAGAAAACTTGCCTTGTATTTCCATGTCTATTTCCATTTCCATGGTCTTCATAGACGTCATTGTAGTACTGTTCCTTGTCTCTTCTAACAGCTTTCTGAAATTCCGTATTAAGTTCCTTCATGAGGTCTTTATCTTTCTTGACTTTGGCTTCTCTCCTCTTGGCAATTTCCACTGTCTGTTCTGACATCGATTTTGCTTTCTTCTGTTTCTTGGTCTTTGGCAGTCTCTTTTCACATTCATCCTTAACAACTTTTTTGATTTCATTACACAGTTCCTCTGGTTCCCTAGCAATGAGGTTCAGAACTTCAAAGTGGTTCCTGATGTTCTCCATTAAAATGGTGGGTACATTCTCAAGATCATATCGTGGAAGCTGGATAGCTTTGTTTTTCCGCTTTAGCATGATTTGGAACTTGCACATGAGCAGTTCATGATTTGTTCCACATTTGCCCCCCGGACATGTCTTTGTTGTTATAACTGAGCTCTTCCACCTCATTGCACCAATAATGTAATTAATTTGATTTCTATGTACTCCATCTGGTGATGTCCATGTGTATAGGCACCACTTTGGTTGTTTCAAGAATGTGTTTGCAATGAAGAGATCATTGGCTTGGCAAAAACTAATAAGTCGTTCTCCTGCTTCGTTTCTGTTTCCTAGGCCATTGTTTTCCTCCTTACCTTTTCCACCTTTGGCATTCCAATCTCCAACCACCATCTTGCTTGCATGTTCTATCAATTTCAGACTGAACTTGAGCATAAAACTCATCAACTTCCTCTTCATCTGCATCGGTTGTTGGGGCATAGACTTGAAGAACTGTCATGTTAAAGGTTTGTCTACGAAATCTAATTGATATTAGTCGGTCACTGACTTCATTGTACCCAAGTACTGTCATTGCTATATCCTTCCTGACTGTGAACGCAACACTGTTCCTTCTTTGGTTTCCATGTCCTGAGTAGTAAACAGTATGATTTTCTGTCTGAAAGTGTCCCATTCCAGTCCATTTTAATTCACTGATGCCCAAGATCGCAATCTATAGTTGATTCATTTCATCTTTCACTGTGTTGAGCTTTCCCATATTTATGCTTCTTACATTCCACGTTCCCATTGTAATTCTGTCTTTGCAGCTTTGGATTTTCTTTTCCCACATGGCAACATCAGCTGCTAGATGTCCAAAAGGCTTTAGTCTAACCGTGTCATAAACACCATCAGTACTCTGAGAGAGCCTCAGCTCTTCCTCAGTAGCATGTTGAGTACCATCCAACCTGACGGGCCCATCATCTGTCATTACATCAACAATCATTCCATTTTGTCTATCCATGTGGTTTTCTTGGCAAAATACAGGAGTGGTTTACCATTGCCTTCTCCCACGCAGTGTGAAATTATGCCTTTGTTGTCACTGAAGTGATCATCCACCTCCAGCACCTTCCTATATCACTGCTGCCCAATATAGATGCCTGCTTGCTTTAGCTGGGCAACTGGGATGTCCTTCGCACTTTGGGTGACCCTACTGGGAGTATATCTCCTGGTGTACTACGCTCATCCCTCCCAGGAACACCTGCCGTCCATGATGAGGCAGCATAGCAGGATCTGAGGTGGGGGGCGGTGGGGAGCAAGCAATAGCACAGCATTATACTCAGTGCTGAGAAAAAACAACCACAAAATAAAACCTCTTTGTCTCTCTTGATGTAAGGAGAGGCATAAGCACAGTAAGAAGAAGAAAACAAAAAAGGTCAAACTTTCCTAGAGAACTCCAGTGGCATGTATCTGTATGTGCTGTTTGTGTCTGGATAACAGTTGGATAACCATTGCCTCAGATTGGCTGGGCTCTGCCTGGCTGACACATGTCAGAACACAAGTCCACCTCCTCCTCATTGGTCATGGTTGGGTGGGGTGTGCGTTCATCATCATCCCTAGGCTAATGATGGTGTGTGTGTGTGTGTGTTGTCTGCATGTTTCAGCAGCACTAAAGGGAAGACTGTGAGACATCTTGGTCTTGGGCCAAGCTGAGCAGCCAGTGGTGGTTGTTGCAGTCAGTGGGTGGGGGTGACCATGAGTCACTCACACTCCTCCATGGCCAGCTCAGGATAGGCCAGCTGGGAGAGGTTGGCCTGCAGAAAGACTAGCTGCTTGACCAACTCAGCATCCAGCTGTGAGCAATGTGGCATCACCATGCCATAGAGGTCCCAGTTATGGAGAACAACCTCTCGCTCTGGACACTGGTCAGTGGGCATGATAGGAAGCATCTGGCAACTGTTGCCAGGTCTGGCCAGACTTGGCAATGCATTGCCCCAAACTGGGTTGACGCTGTCTCCCAGCCTGCCACCGGCTTCTACAAGTACTGCAAGATAGACTGCTTGGCACTGCAGCAGGGCTCAGTGGGCTCCTCACACTCCCCTGGCAAGATGCCAGGGGAGTGGAACACAGTGGGTGGAACACAGTGAGTGGAACCAGTGGGTGGAACACAGAGGCAGAACTGCTGGCTCCGTTGGTGCTGCCAGGGACTCTGCAGTGCTGGACTGGGAAGCGGTGGTGATGGTGATGCTGGGGGTGGACTGTGCACTCCTGGTAGGTGCTCTAGCCCCATCCTCCTGGTTGTGACCCAGCCTCTTCTCCTCAGCTCGCCTAACATGTTCAACCAGGAAGTCCATCCACCTGGGCATCTGATCAGGGTTTACAGCTTTGCCCATTATCCTTTGGTCACATAGGCAGAACAGACCATGCCATACTGATTCACCCAAGGGGTTGCTGAGCTGATTCACCACTCCAGTCCTCAGCCAACATCCCAGGGTGATTGCTTCCCCAGTGCTCAGAGTGCACTGAAGCTCACCTATCATCTTAAGGAGAAGAATGGTAGGCAAAGCCTGGCCTAGCATCACTGTCTCAGGACACAAGCTGTTTGTGGCAACAAAGAATGGCTCAAGTGTAAAAAACTTCAGAAATGAGCTTCCAGTACATGATGGACAGGTCGCACACATCCAAGTCTTGCCAGGCTATGAATGACTACTTCTTGCTCCTGCAGGCGCTGGAGCAAGAGAAAGGTGTAGTTCCACTGGGTTGGAAAATCCTGAGGAATTAGGTGTTCAGGTAGGCCCAGCTCAAGCTGCCTCTTCTTGAGCAGACGCTTAGCCTTTTTGCTCCAGTGGAAATGGCTGGCTATCTTGTGGCCCTTCTCCACATGAACGGCCATGGGAGCAGCAGGGTCTGTGTGGGGGAGTCCTCTAGCTTGCCAGGTCTTTGCCTCCTTGAGGCCAAGTGCATCTTGCACAACCAGGTTCAGAGTGTGTGCCACACCACAGATGCACACAAATTGACTCTGCTTGGCCACCCTAGCTTCCATTCCATTCCACTAGGTGTTGGTACTATCTGTCTATCTATCTAATTCTCTGAGGCTCACCCATGGCTAATCCTGTGTGTGGCAGCTCTCATGAGAGTTTGTGAGCAGAAGCACAGTGGTGATTGGGCAGTGGAGATTCCATATACAGATAGGGAGGAGGAGCCTGTGGCACCATGGTGATTGGGCAGTGGGAATTCCACATGCAGACAGGGAGGAGGAGCCTGTGATAGTTATGGACAGTTGGAATGCAACTGTTACTGGCTGGAAGATGTTCTTGATTGTAGAGGAGAGGAATGTCTATATATAATAGAATAGTGGACAGAGGTCAGTGAAGAGAGGGATCATGAGTGAGGAAAGAGCCCCTTCAGGAGAAGGAGGCTGCTGTTGTGTGAATTAGATGAGGAAACAAGATTAACAAGATCTGTTAATTCAGGAAAGGTGGGAGGAGAGAAAAAAGGGAGGGAGGGAGGGGAAGAGTGAGTGGAGGAGAAAGAAAGAAAAAGAAGGGAGGGAAGGGAAAGAGAGAAAGAAGGAAGGGTGAGGGGAATGGAAGCAACAGGAAGGAGGCAGTGCATGAGTGTGGCTCAGGTGAGGGGGGGCTGTGGCAGTGGGTGAAGGGCGCAATCAAGTACTAGCATGCAGATACTCTGCACAGGTTAAGCTAGTTTAAAGTTGGTAGTGATAAAGGGGGAAAGGGGGAGAAAAAGACACAGGGCACATGCTCTGTCTTTCCAGCAGTCCACACAGACCTGGTACAATTGGCAGCAGGTGCTTAGGCAGTGTACAGCAGTGATCAGATCAGATCAGTGATTCAGCAGCAGTGATTTCAGCTCAGCAAGAATTCTCAGACTAAGTGAGCAGTCTGAATCTCAGAGCAGGCAGCAGGATCTTGCTGCGGCAGTCCTCTTCTTCCTTCTCGAAGGCAGAATAGGCAATGCCAGGCTGCCTCACAGAGTTCCCTTATTTACATTTTGAAACTCTCCTTCTACCTCCCCGCTCCCTCATCCTTCCCCCTAGTCTAGGCATCCCCAAACTGCGGCCCTCCAGATGTTGCTGAACTACTACTCCCAGCATCCCTAGACACAATTTTTTAGTCTCACATTCTAGCAGGGGCCTTTGGAGTATATCCAATGGTGTGTCTTGCCTTTGGTGGATCATTTTGATTGAAGGATATATGTTTCTTTCGTAAATGATAGAACAGTTTGGGCCCTGGCCCAGTAATGTTAATGTGGATATAATTATTTTACTTAATTCATCAATGTAATTGGACATAAATGATTTTAATATGGGTGATTATATGATATCGAGAAATAAAATGAATTTTATTTTAGAAGAGTATAGATTCATAATCCCCCAAGATGAAATTGAAAACAACATTGTGATGGATTAGTCTAGTTCACTCCCCCAAAGTGAATAGGCTTAAAGCCATAAAGATGGCTTTAATGTTTTTCTTTTAGAACGATTTTTAAAAGTTTGACAGCCATATAATTGTTTGCAAGGTGCTGTGTGCTGCTCACATTAATAAAAGAGCAATCTTGCTTGTCATCCTCTCATCACTATTACTGGGTAGTCAAATAAATTTGAGTTATTTGTGGCTGAAGTAATGAAAGTTTACTTGAAAAGAGACCATTTATGGTATTATCACTGATGTCAGAAGAAATTTTTCCCAACTGTGCAGCCCTTTCTATGATAATGTATTGAGATGGTAGTATTTTTTAATTGATCCAAACACAGACAGCAAAACATAACCATCCAAACTCTAGTATTGTCTGGGGGTATGGAGAATGTAGTAGATTCATTATACAATGTGTGTATGAAATATAATATAACATAATCAGACATAGTTTGGGTTCGATATAATGCAAAACCTTGATTTACTGCTGTGAGAATTAACATAGTCAAGCTCTTCTCACTATCAGAGCTTCCTCGAGGTCTGTTGGGAGAGTGGGTTTGCCTGACTCTACTCACAGACAATCCCTTGCCCTGTGCTGAGTGGGGGGATCACCTGCCCAGATGAGTGGCTGCTCTCCTGCAGGCCCCCTGTGCTTCACCATGGCTCACCCGGCAGCTCCAGGGTCAGGTGCAGGGAAGCGTTGCCACATGGTGCCTCCCCCCCGCCCGCCCCGAGCCCCAGTAATGCACCGTGCAAGTGCCCGGTGCATTTCTTGGATTCCCCCTCCCTCCCCCCAAATGTGTCCTTTCCCATCCCAAGTGTGTTGGAAGCTTTATCCTCCAGCAACATATGCACCTCCTAGTGTTGTAGAGAAGAGCAAATGACTGTTAAAAGTCAGCCAAGCAATATCCAAAGTGTCCAGGTGAGTTTTTCATTTGGTTTAATTATATCTGTGGAAAAACTCACTTAAATTGTTTTGTAGAATTGATTTATAATTCTCTTTTCTTCCTAATATTTTTCTGTTCCTATGTGGAACGAAGGAATGCTTAGAACAGAATGCAAGTTTGTTTCTTTTGAAGATTAACAGCATATATTAGCACATATGTTATGACAGAGAATAATATATGCTTTTAATTTTTCAGTGCCCAAATAGTGTAATGAAAAGCCCATGTTCCTGTTATGCAAGGCAATGTGCTCTTTTGCATTTTAGCACATAATAAACGGCCTAGTGTCCCAACTAAGTGCTGAGGCAGCATCCATCTCTTTAATTGGCATTCAGAAATACAGTTGGCTTTTTTTGTACATGTGTAAACTGGGCAGAGGTCACACTACTTTTATGACTGGTAAAAAAACCCATAAAATCTGATGTTTTGTTTATTTTGATATAGAGCTTTAGAACTTAGAGAAAATGATTTGTTTTAGTGTAATATAACAGGAGGGAAATACAAGGTAGGGATTTGTTAACTCATCTTTATTGCTTTTAAAGCTAATTTAACATGACCTAAGAAGATAAGCCATGTTGGGATGTGAATGCAAGACATAAATTTGAGAAATAAATAATACATCTTCTCAACAGATATGATGAATAGTATAAAATAATGTGACATTTATTTTGATGATGGTGAAATAGGGATACCAAGTACATACTGGAAAGTTGTAAAGTCATAAACAAGTGGTTTATTGTTTTCCTGTATTTCAAGAAAGGAAATATTTACTCTGAAGAGACTGCTGCTGCTTTTGTACCAGTGCAATCATTTTGTATAAAGTAATGAAGTTTCAGCAAAGCATTTAGAAATACTGTATCTAAAATGTATGTATTAAATGTGGGGAGTCATGTCAGGGAATAGATATAGTTTGATATATGCATAATTTCGTAATGTACTCTTTTATATCTTGGATGCTGTGCAAGTTGTAAGCATTTCTTGTGTTATTTTTAAATCTCATTCAAGGATTTCCCTTTCAATTCTCTCTGGTGGACATTGCCCAGAGAGCCACAGCCATAGAAGGAAATCTGGTGGAAACCTTAATATATTCAAAGGACTTCTAAGATATCTAGTTTTCTAATAACAGTCTTGCTTCACTCCTATTACTTAGACTTTTTGGCCTATAGAGCAACCACCAATTCATTTTGGATTTTGCTCTAGACAAAATCTGGTAGCAACCTAGGGATGTTCAAAAGCTCCTGAGAAATTTCTCTAGATTTTATCTTTTCTCAAAATTTCTCAGATGGAGGAACCCCTAAAGCTTCAGCTTTTCTTTAGGCATTTTTAAAATTGGGAACTGTAGCATATGCACATTCAGTTCTTCATTAAATCTGAATTTGTACTCAGTTCTTCATTAAATCTGGCCATTGGTATCACAATGCTGAGTACTCTGGGGACTCCTAATAAAGTCTAAGTGTCTGTGAAAAAAAGGCCTCATGGCCAGATTACTTAAGGAGTATTGCCAAGTTCATGAAATATAGGAAACTCCACAAAAACGACTAATGTTTACTTAGAAATAAGCTGACAAGAGAGAAATAATTGTGTGTTACAGCTAGTTGACAATATGTGATCACTTCATACTTCTGACAAAACACAGTAGAATGCATGCCCCTTCAGAGTATGCAATTTGCAAAAGACCAATAAAAAAGGCATATCTGTCAGTTTAATCGATATTATGTACCACATGACAAATGCTTTCCAGTCTCATTTAGTCTGAAATTTATCTGTGGGATGCAGAGAGCACACTGGCAACTTTTCAGCATTCAATGAGCAGTTTGTAAGTGTTCTGTCAGGGTAAAACAACTTAATGTGACAGGTTCCTGGAGACTTGTGTCATAATGCTCTACTCAAAAAGTTTATACAGTAGTTAATTTGGGATAAGGTGACAATACAATCTGTGGACTTATCTTGGTAGAGAAAAAATGAGGAAGTAGTATTCTATTCTGAGGGAGTATATTCAATCCTTGTTTGAAATAGCATTCCATCACAAAGTGTTTTTACATTTTAGGTCTTATCTATTTAAAAGAGCAAAGGAACATTTAAAAGAAATATCTTAAGCATATATAGAGGCCTAGAATAATAAAATTCTATTATCTAGCAAGGGCTGAGTTCAGACATAGTGGGCTGGTTCAGATGCAATGTGGATCCACAATTAAGCCTGGCCCCATGCAACATCTCTGAGACTCAAGAGCATACACTCCTCTCTCCTATGCTGATGTGAGCATGACTTCTAATTGGTTACAGTTACATCAAGGTTTGTGAAGTTCAAAACGACCAATCTCAGTTTATTTTAACCTACTTACATGAAATAAACCAAATACCTTACTTAGTCCCCCACCCCCAAGTAAATAGGCTAGAATAAGCCAACATTAGTTGTGACATCCAAACCAACCAATCTTGGTCTATATTAAATCAAAATTGGAAGTAGATTCTTCTGCTGGCATGGGGGGTGTGGAGCACACTTTGCCCAACCACAGAGACATTACATCAGACCAGGCTTAACCATGTTTCCACTTTACATCTAATCCAGGTGAACATGAAGTGAGGAATTCACACTATGGTTTGAGGTCCATACATACAGCAAGCAAAGTATTTACTTACTTACTTATTTACATATTTATTTATTAGAAAATATTTATACCCTGCCCTCCAGTACACTACTGCTCAGGACAGCTAACAGTCAATAAAAACAATACACTATAAAACAATATTAAATCAATAAAATAGAAACAAAACTACAAACAAATCTCAATTAAAACCCAAACTATCATTTTGTTTTGTTTACTTATGGTTTGCCTTCTGCTCAGAACTCTTCATATGTTCATAAGTTCACTTCCATCTCCTGGTACAGCAGCCTCTTTAGGTGGAACAGCAGTGCTAACTGTGGTTTGTCAGTAGTCTGTGAACTTAGAAATAATGTGAATCAACGCTCAGCGCAAACTCAGCATAAACTGTGGTTTGCACACAAACTTCAGATTGTGGTTTCAGATTCTGATGTGTTGAGGTTTATTGCCAAACTTGGTTTTGGCCCTAATGAAAAATGTTGATTTAGCTAAACAAACCATTAGGGATTTGCACAATGGTTCGATGCTCCTTTTCTGGAGCACCAAACTAGTTCAAAAGTCCAGCATTTGAGCTGGTTCAGACGCAGGGTGTTCCTTTAAGAGGCAGGGAGGGTGCCCTTGCCTGCCCTGCCGCTTCCCCGCCACGTTGGTGAGGGGCTGCAGTGTACCTTCTTGCAGCCCCGATGAGCATCACCATGCAGATGGCTGATGCACAAACATATTTATATTCTGCTTTTCAACAAAAGTTCCCCAAGACACTGATCAGTGTTCCCTCTAACAGGGATTCCCAGATGTTGTTGACTACAACTCTCATAATCCTCAAGCAAAGGCTATTGCTACTGGGTATGCTGGGAGTGGTAATCAGAAACATCTGGGAATCCCTGTTAGAGGGAACACTGACACCCAGTCTAGCACAAGTGTAGTAATGTTGATATGGTTAAGGCTGGACTCACAGCACCAACTCTCCTCTGCAGGAGTGAAGGACCTATTAGGTTGGTCTGCCCAAAAAGGCTATTGGATCTAATAGGATTCCAAGAAGTAAATTAATTTTTTTCTTCTTTTTAATTAAAAAAAACCCCACAAACCCACCGAACCGATCTGGGGGGTATTCAGGGGTGCACAAAACCGGACATGCCTGGTCCATTTAGATTCCAGTCCAGACTCAAACCGAACCGGGCAATCTGGTTTTGTGCACACCCCTACTGGAGGGGAGTAGAAGCTCCATGTGTGAGCCATCTATAAACCTGTTGATGCCCAGGGACCCCTTCTGCTGGAACCCCAACATTGCCTTCTGCAGGTAGACCACACGAATTATGTCCTCCAGGAACATTTCCACCAGCAAGTCCACCACTTCCTTGACTATCTCACAGATGGTGGAAGTGCCAACTGCAAACAGGTTGCTCAGAGCCAGGTAGTTGTAGTTGGAGACCAGTTTGTAAATTGTTACGGTGAGCTGTTTGCGTGCAGGCACAGCACAGTACATTTCAGTGTCCTGCCAGTGGATCATATGCTCCATCTTGCTTGCCAGAAAGTTGAAGGTCCCCCAAGACATCCCGAAGCTGCCCCGGAAATGCTCATCATTCCACTTGTCTGCATCCTCCACAGATCTCCAGGTGCTGTTGTAGCTTGACAGCAACCACCTTCTTCATGTTGTCCAGTCTTCCTGCAGGACATGGGATGCAGAGGAGAGGGCTGCCACATGTCTCAGGGCTGTTTCAAAGGCTGTAATCAGCTCATTGAATCTCCTGGAGGCAGCAAAGAACCTTGTAGCCTCCTCATAGCAGCTGCTGCCCCCGCAGGCCCCAAACACCCCAGCCCATCCAGCAAGTGCCTCCTTTGCTGGGCTCTATGTCTTGCTTCCTCCTCCATGGTGCTTAGGACCATCTCCATCTCCATGTGGACTGTGATGCTGAGTGCTATACCTGCCATGGCAAAACTATTCCTCTCTTGCTGGCAGTGAGGTCAGGTGATGATACCTGCCTGCATGGGAACTTTAATTGTGCACGCTGCCCTTTGGGGCCATCAAAGGGGTTGGTAGTAGGTGGGAATGCTCAGCCACCTAACTAACATGGCAGGCAGAACAAGGGGGTGGTATTCCAGAGAGAGAGGGGACTTCCATTCTTTGCACCCTGCCCAGGGCCAACAGTTTGTGGCAGCCATCCACTCTCACACTTCATGCCCATGAGGCACATGGGCATGGCCTGTTTATGGCCCCTTTCTGCACATCTTCTTGGTTCTTGGACAACTTGACCCCTTTTATGTCTGAATGTGTGTGCACCCACCCCCTCCACATGGCCTAAGTTCCAAACTCATGGATTTCCTTCTATGGCAGGGGAATGTGTGCAACCTGGCCTGGTAGCAAGAGCAAGCCTGTCTGTCTTTTCTGTCCCCCCCCCCCAACTCCCTTTAGGATATGGCGGGCACATCCATGCTTTTTTAGTGAAGTCTCCAGGGGGCCATCCCAAAACTTAGACACTGCCATGCACATGAAGCCCCTCACAGTTTCAGTGCTGCCCCCACCCTTACAGCATGGACAGGAACTCCCTTGGACACCAACTCCCATGGATACTACTCCCATGGACACCAACTCCCTTTAGGATGTGGCGGGCACATCCATGCTTTTTTGGTGAAGCCTCCAGGGGGCCATCCCAAAACTTAGACACTGCCATGCACATGAAGCCCCTCACAGTTCCAGTGCTGCCCCCACCCTTACAGCATGGACAGGAACTCCCTTGTCCTTGATGTGCTGGCAAGAAAGAAGTGTGCAACAGTTTTAAAAGCAAGGACAAACACTTTATTTCAAGGAACTAACAAACAACATCATCTTAGCAAACTTCAAAGAGGAAAACATCTAAGAGGGTTGATTTGGAACAAGTGAGTGTGAACGTTGGACAAGAAGCTGTGTGGGCTTGAAAGCTTGTGGTTTTGAAGTTTGCAAACTTGTGTGAGGGTCTAATGCTACTATGAAGTTCCTTCTAAACATTCAACAAAGCAATGTGGTGTGAGTCCCCTCTTGGGGAGCAGAGGTTTGTGCATGGCATCTCATCCAGTCTCCCCTGTCTTCCCGTTCACCTCAGAGCAACCCAAGCATAAGTGTGTCTGTGCAGCTCTTTGTTGCACATTGGCCTTTTTTTTTTTTTACAAGGGGAGGAGCTGGTGGGGGTGGCACATTTCTGAATGCTAGTCCAGAAACCATTTGCAACCAGGCACATGGAGTGGAGTGGTGTGCAGTGGAAGAACCTTGTCTTGGTGAGGAGCAGCAGTCCCCAAGAGGCTGTGGTGGCCTCCTGCACCAGAGACCACATCAGCTGGTGTGTGGGCAAACAGCTTCTCAGAAATGTCTGTTGCCTGGCCTTGGTCCTGGGGGCTGACAGTTTCAAATCCTGTCCCCTGCAGGATCTCATGCTCCAGCAGGGAGATCTGGATGTCCCCGTCAAAGAGGTGGGATGGGGAAAGTGGGTTCAGGTCTGGTATCTGGGCCGTCATCGTCATCGGCAGAGTTGATGGCATATAGACCAGATTTCTGATGTTAAAGAGCATTGGAGACAAGATGGAGCCCTGAGGGACATCATATAAAAGCTCTCACTTCATAGAGTAGCAGTTTCCAAGTACAACTTCTGAAATCTACCCGAGAGGTATGAGCGGAACTGCTGCAAAACATTGTCCCCTACACACAATCCTCCCAGACAATCCAGAAGGATACCATGATTGATGGTATCAAAAGTCACTTAGAGATCCAAAAGGGCCAACAGAATCACACTCCTTCTGTCAATTCCCATTTAGAGATCACCCACCAGACTGACCAAAGCAGTCTCCATCCCATAACCTGCCTGAAAGCCAGTTTGAAATGGGTTTAGATAATCTGTTTCATTCAAAATAGTCTGGAGTTGAGAGACTACCACATTCTCAATTACCTTGGCCAACCACAAGAGATTGGAGACAGGCCTATAATTGCCTAGCTCTGAGGGATCAAGTTAGGCTTCTCTAAAAGAGGTCTAATAATTGCCTCCTTTAAACCTTCCCTCAGAGAAGCATTTATGATTTCAACCAGGCTCTCTCCAACAATCCCCCTGCTTGATAATATAATGCATGTCAGACAAGCGTCAAGATAACAGGTGGTAGGACACACAGTTCCAAGCAGCTTGTTCACATCCTCAGGAGTCACAAATTGAAACTGATCCAATGTAACCACACATAAGGAGTTACTGGATACCTCTTCTAAAGACCCTGTACCAACAAAGGAATCCAGGTCAGCTTGAATACAAAAGATTTTGTCAACAAAAATTTCATTCAAAGCTTCATAGTGGCAAGCTGATGTCTCTACCCTTCCGGAGTGGAAGGGGCCTGTATAAGTTCCTTCAGCACCCTCAACAATTCAGCTGGACACGAACCTGCAGACGCAATAAGCACAGCAAAGAATTGCTTCTTTGCTGCTGTTGTGAACCAGGCCTGATTTGTATACTAACTATGCTCACTAGCTAGTATACAAAATTAGGCCTGTTTCATCAGTGTCACCAAGTGACCAGTTCTTTTATATAGTTACCATGTAGGATCTGGGAGCAAGGAAGAAAGGAGATGAAACCAATCCTTAATGATTCAATGGGCTTTACTGAGTATAAAAGAATAACAATATCAATCTAACTGAACAGAAAGCAGAACATTCTATCAGTATTACTAACAATATTTCAACCCTAGCCAGCACCAATATTCACCCAGTGTTCCTAACTAACATATGTGTGCATATTAAATCTTCCTAGAGCCTAATATAATTCAGATATAGATGGAAAGGGGGGGGGGTAAGGAAGGTTGAGGACTGGCATGGGTTGGGGAGATCAGGAATTAGTAGAGGGAAGGGGGGGAAGGAGAAGGAGGGGAAAGGATGGAGGGATCCAAGGCTTGTGAGGTGGCATATTATCCGGATCAGAGGCTTGAGAACGGTGGATCTTTCAGTTGAAGGAGTGAGGCTGTGGCTGGGGACAGGAGCTTTTAGAGCGATCAGAGCAAGGCTGAGAGTCAGAGCACCATGGTTGGGGAAGTCTTGACTTCTCACTGCGCAGCAGAAGTCACAGAGTTCCTGTCCATGGACGGAGTTCCTGCTTGTTGCCCTGTGGCTTAGCAGCAAACTCTTCGATGGCTCTTGAACAAGTATGCTTGTTAGGCAAGATTGCTAGGGAATATCATGGCTGGGGAGTCTTGACTTCTTACTGTGCAGCAGAAGTCATAAACAGACAGTCCCTTCTCCCATGGAAAGAGTTCCTATCTCTAGCCCCACGGCTTGGGCAGCAAACCCTTGGATTGCTCATGAGCAGATCTTGCTTGTAGGCACAAGACTGCTAGCTCTCTGTCCAGTAAGCCTCATTCTTTATAGTTGTATTTTCCTTTTATCCCCATAGAGTATATTCAAATCTCCTCATCTTTTCCTGGGTCCCCAAAAAGGTGACAATGCTGTTATCTTCTGGATAATGTCTTTTAATTAGTCAGGATATTAGCCCAGTCCAGGGAGATCTTAATCTCATCTTCTGTAAGCTTAGAAGGGGAGGGGGGACATTGCCCAATGCAAATCTGCATCTCTGAGTTGCAAATGGGCCCCTTCTCTTGTCCCAGATTTGCTAGCCTGATTCCATGAGGTGTTAAGGTGTTAGTAAAGTAAGAATTAAAGTCTATAGGTGTTTTCTTTGTGTGCATTTACCTATGTTGAATTTCTATAGAGAGCAATTGAGTATAGCAGAGCAATCATTGACAATGATTAACATGGACTTCTTGCAACAGGAAAGGGGAGATCAGCCTCTGGCCTCTTCCACAGACATTATCTGATAGTGAGTTAGATTTTAACATTTGGATTGTTCTGGCCTGGCTTTTGTGCTTCTTTGAGTACCCATTTCACAATACAATGCTGGATTGCCTCTTCCTTCACAGAACAGTTCGTGAGGTCTGGGTGTCAGTTCACCCTGAGTTCAGGCATTTAATTGAACTCTTATAAAATGGAATCAGACACAGGCCTGAATTCCATATACTTTTGAGTTGTCCCCAACACTGCATGTATTGCCAGAGCATAGGTCTTCAATTGTGCTCTGTGCACAGTCTGTTAGATTCAAGTCGACTCCTCCTCCATTTGTGCTCTAATTGCCTATCTAGCCACTTCAGCTCCTGTAGTTCTTCCATATACCATGGAGCTAATTTAGAAATGGGTCGGAGAGGATGTTTAGGAGTGATTGAGTCTATCACCCTAGTGAGCTCATTTTTCCAATTTTCCACCAGGATGTCAACTGGGGGTGCCTTTTTAGAGGCATTCCCAGCTTAACTGCTCCCCATGGTGCTGGTAGTACCAGTGCCACCAGTTGATGGCATGGCAGCAAAAGAAGGCTGGCACTGCATATCTGTTTAGAGCAGCTTGACATCCATACAAAGCTCAAGGTCATGGGCCACCGAACTCCAGTGGTCATGTGACTGGCAATCTGGTTGTGTGTATGCAATGGGCCATCTGTCATATGCACACTTGTACAGGACCTGACACATGTGGGTGTGGCTAGGCAACTACTTCACACACTGGGGGAGAGGGCCAGGTGCGAGGATTTGCCCTCATGCCCTCAAGGCGTAATCAAAACTATCAACTGTAGATGGACACTGATAGCACAGTAGAGTGCTTCAAACACAGGGTCAGCCACAGGGCAATGAATACCCCCCACAATCAACTGGAGTGGGCATTGAGGAAAAATTCATTGAGTGCTCATAGGGAAGAATGGGGGCGTGAGCATTTCAAAGGGTGACCATGGAGGCCCCTTGGCTCTACATCTGTGCCCTATTCTTGGGGCAGGACAAGGTTCCTCTCTTGGAGCAAGCTGCTCATCCAACCATTCCCGCTGTTGCTGAAGTTAATAAGCAGCATTTCCCACATAATGAGGCACATGCATGGACAGGACAATGGGAGGTCTGGTGATGAGGTGATGGGAGCCTCCTCCCCCATCATGATCTTGACACTCATGCCTAGATACACAGAAATTTTACCTGCAAGATAATGTCCAGCAGCGATGAGGGAAATATGTTTGGGGTGGGGAGGTGGGGAGAGATGTTTAGACATTGAGGATACAAACTATTATTACAGTTACAGCTGTGGAAGATTTTCCATTTCTTCTAATCTGTCCAACAAAAAGAGCTTGCTTATTTCTGATATATATATAGCAATCAAATAGAATTCTACATAGTATTCCACATTTCCATAAACTCATATCTGTGAGTTTATGAAGGGTGCTCTATAACTTCTGCTTAGAAAAGTAATATGAGATTACTAGAATAGATTCCACAATTTGATTTTGCTTGTCGGGATATCAAATGAAAGTAAATCTTCATAAGTCAGATAGAGTCAATGATTAACCAAATTATCATCTTATAGAATATTTTATTACATTTTCTGAGCATTATGATAATTTGATGGAGGAACAGTTTAAGCCAGTTTGTGTCTGAATGCCTGTAAATATGTTTATTCAAAATTCATATCTGGTTTTCCATATCCAAAATATGGGCATCCTAATTTGCTTGCATATATATATATATATATATATATATATATATATATATATATATATATAAACTGAACCAGGCATGTTCGGTTTTGTGCCCCACCCCAGATCAGCTCGAATTCTATCTGCTTCAGGGATTCCAATGTTTAAAAAAGTAAATACTTCTTTAAAACCCTCAACACTGTGTCTGGCGGGCTGGGGGACTGCTGCCACAGCCACAGGAAAGTCTCCGCAATCTCCCTCTCACCCCACTGGCCTCCCCCATTCCTTTAAAGGCTGTTTTGGCCTATTTGGGGCCCATTTTGGCTCATTTCAGCCCTTTCTTCATGGCCAGGTCATGACTCCAGTGGACATGACACGGCCATGCACATGTCCAGTGCACATGCGCTGCAGCCTCCAAAATGGCCACCACCACTGGAGAAAGGGCCGGAAAGGCCCCCAAATAGGGCAGAAATGGCACTTAGAGGACAGAGGGAGGCCAGTGAAGAGAGATGGAGACTGCAGAGTAACCCTCCTGTGGTTGCGGCAGCACCCCTTCACTATTACCATTAAAACACCCAAACCAGCCCCAAGCCAGTCTGTGGGTGTTCGACTTGAGTGTGAGCCCTCAACCTAAATCAGTTCTATGGTGAAACAGCTCAACCTCAAGGTGGTTCACACATCCCTACTGCACGGGCTGGCTGACAACCATAACAAAACTATGACAGATAAAACAAGTTCTTGTAAGAACTAATCAGCCTTCTTTCCTTTCACTTTCTCAGTAAGTGGACTAAGTTTGGTTCAAATGGAGGTCTACAAGTTAGATCTCTTGCATCTCAAAATTTCATGTGTCTGCCATCTTGGACTGGGGTGGATGACATCATTACAAACTACACCATTGAGGTGTTCCTGTGTGTTACTCACTACAACAGTACCAAAGTTGGTTTAAATCGGTTAGACAGTCCTCAAGTTAGTGAACTTGCATCCCAAAAGTTCACACGTCCAAAATCTTGGATCAGGGTGGATGACATCACCCAAACTACACCATTAGGGCATCCCTATGTGCCCATACAGCTGTAGCAAATTTGGTTCAAATCGGTTAGACTGTCCACAAGTTAGTGCACTTGCACCTCAAAAATTTATGTATCTGCCATCTTGAATTGGGTTGGATGACATTGTCACAATCCATGCCATTGAGGTGTCCCTAGGTTTTCCTACAGCTGTAGCAAATTTGGTTCAAATAGGTTAAGTGGTTTATAAGTTAGCCCACTTGAGCCTCAAAAATTTACTTGTCCGCCATATTGAGCCAGTGTGCATGACATCATCAGAAACTATGCCATTGAGGTGTCCCTGTGTGTCACTCGCTGCAACTGTACCCAATATGGTTAAAACAGGTTAGGCTGTCTGCAAATTAGCCAGCTTGTGCCTCATACATTCACATGACCACTATCTTGGATTGGGGTGGATGACATCATCACAAACTATGCCTCTGAGGGATCCCTATGTGTCCCTAAAGCTGTACCCAAATTGGTTCAGATTGGTTAAGTGGTTTACAGGTTAGCCCACTTGTGCCTGAAAAGCTTACATGTCCACCATCTTGAATTGGGGTGGATGCTATCATTACAAACTACACCGTTGAGATGTCCCTGTGTGTCACTCACTGCAATTGTACCCAATTTGGTTCAAATGGGTTAGGCAGTCTACAAATTAGCCTGCTTGTGCCTCATATGTTCACCTGGGAGCCATCTTGAATTGGAGTTCATGACATGATCACACACCATGCCATTTGAGCATCCCTATGTGTCCCTACAGCTTTAGCAAATTTGGTTCAAATCAGTTAAGCGGTTCACAAGTTAGCCCACTTGCGCCTCAAAGGTTTACGCGTCCTCCATCTTGGATCAGAGTGGATTACATCATCACAAACTACGCTGTTGAAGTGCCCCTATTTGTCTCTACAACTGTACCCAATTTGGTTTATATTGGTCCAGGTGTTGTGAAGTTGATTGGGGGGACACACATACATGGGGACGCGCGCGCACACACACACACACACACACACACACACACACACACACACACACACACAGAATGCCAGGTGATCTCATAAGCCTACTGGAAAGTAGGCTAATAAAAACAATATAAAATTAAACAATAAAGCAGATATCAAACTAACTATTATAAAATAATAGCAAATCAACTAAAACAGACCCAATTAAAACTAGATTTTAAAGAATTTAATATCCATCTTATACAAACTGTAGTAAAACACATTAAAAAGAAAGGAGCATGGCAAAGCTCTTCTGGGAGGGCCTTTTAGAGTTGAGGCATCCTAGTGAAGGAAAGTGGGCATGTTAATTAGATGGAGACAGAGCAGCAGTGGGAATATACCTGATCATTAGCACTTCCCTGTAAGGAATGGTCTTTTTCATCTGTTAGCATTTGTTCATGTAGCCATACATCAGTGTATATTGTTTCTTCTGTGGGGCACAATGAGGTGTATTTAGGAGAGCACATCATAACAAGATGTGGAGACATGTCAACAATTGTTCCCCACACTGTACTCCCTATCAAAATTCAATTCATTTAGATAATAAAAATAGACTTTACTTTAAAAATAAAATACTGTGAAAACATTTTTGAATTAGAAAAAATACAAACTTTATTTGTATCCTGTGCATAACCTAGTTTATACCTTCTGCCAGTCACAAGATGGGGCACAGTATGTTCCTACTAACAGTAATAAGGTAGCTTTGTGGCCCACACTATCTATTTTGTCCTAAACTATATAAACCTTACTTGTCATTTAAGCAAATCAAGCAAATCACAATATTTCTAATTCAGAGAGTGTATCTATGCACTATGGTTTAAGCTGTGTAATTAATTTTCTTTAGTGATCATAATCTGGGCAGATAGAAGGCAAAAGTACTCTTTGAGTACCCTTAAGAAAAGGCATTTGCTGAAAGAAAACAAAAGCAAGAGTTTGCATCAGTTCATTCTCATCTCAAAGTGATGCTGAATCATTTAGAAAGAGACAAGGGAGGTATTGTGCTGAATTATCAGAAGAATTGAAAAAATATATAAAGGCCAGTTCCACTACCAAAATCCTACCTCAGATTGGACTTTTAGAGGTGAGAGGCAGTCTGCAAAGATGGTGGTGGTAAAATGTATTTATTTTACATCACGTATTGCCCCTGAGTACCACTAGCAGGAGAGTAACAGCAAGAGGACATGCCCTCAACTCCTTCCTGTGGGCCTCCAGCGGCATCTGGTGGGCCACTGTGTGAAACAGGATGCTGGACTAGATGAGCCTTGGGCCTGATCCAGCAGGGCTGTTCTTACAATGGTCTGTGTCTTCTGTTTGCATTTCATAATAAAGTGTTTTATTTTGGGCACCTACCATGTTAAAATTCAAAACAGAAAGCCTTCAATATTACAGTTTAAAAAACCAAAAACATAAGTAAAGATAACGAAGATAGCAGATGTGATAATAGGTGAAGGGAAGAAAGGCATTTTGGCAATTAGCTTTCCAAAAATTACATTGTGCAACATTTGAAATATGCTACTACATTTAGCTAGTTGTCCCCTTGGAAAATTATGTACATGAGAAAGAAATACTGTAGATAAATGTCATACTTTCCAGTTTAAAGCAGTTTCATAGGACAATGAATAATAGTGGTTAGAATAAAAATGTATGATTACTCATAACTCAAGTTTAAAAAAAAAAGTCCAGTTGATTTATTGTTTGATTTATCAGTCAGAAATCAGCTATAGCTTTCCTACTATCATTTATATCTGTTCAAAACTGATTGGCTCATGTGACTCCTGATAAGAATGGATAACTGTTTTCTTGTTATAGTTGTGGTCATTTTGATGGTAGCATTTTTGTTAATGTAAGTAATTGCTGAAATCCTTGTTTTTCTTTGTAGGAAAACATAATGGAGGTTATTAGAAATCAAGAGTTTTTACTGTTGCCAGCAGATGAACTCCATAAGCTTCTTGCCAGTGATGATGTGAATGTTCCTGATGAAGAGACTATTTTCCATGCCTTAATGATGTGGGTCAAATATGACATGCAAAGGAGATGTAGTGACCTGAGTATGTTACTTGCCTACATCCGACTGCCTCTTCTCCCACCACAGGTAAATTGTTGGTTAGATATTCTTACTACAATAAAACCTGTTTTTAACAAGAATATTTTTCCTTTGTGCAATTGAGAGCTTCCAGGTAAACATCTTGCTCAGTGATTGAAGGTTATATTTGAGCCTTTTCATAATTACAGATCTAGGCTAATGGCTTCCCACTTTTCTTCTCTGGATTGCTGTAGTCTACAAAGTGATTGTTTGTTTGTTTGTTTGATTGACTGATTGATTAAGTGCCATCAAGTTGGTGTCGACTCTTAGCGACCACATAGATAGATGATCTCCAGGATGATCTGTCTTCAACTTGGCCTTGAAGGTCTCTCAGTGGTGCATTCATTGCTGTCATAATCGAGTCCATCCACCTTGCTGCTGGTCATTGCCTATATGCTCTCTTGTAGCAAAAGACTGAGAAATCATTCTAAAAATCAGTAACATTTCAATTCCTTTCTCTACCACTTTTTGAAGACACCAGTATTTATGATGTACTCAGAAAAAAACTTACAGCTGGCCAAACAATAAATATTGGCAACCCTGATTATAATATCCTGGTGAGTGCCGAGGGCTTCACTGAATGGGCTCACCAAAAGGGTGAACTCCTCTAATGCACTCCTCTGGTGATGATGTGTCTGTATGCCACTAGACACTCAGGTGCTTATTTTATTATTTGATTCAGTCTTTTTGTTCCCATCTCCTCCTCCAATCACAGAGGGCAGTGGCTTCCAATCTCCATACAATTAGCTCTTTCAATTTTTCCAGCAGCAACTGGAAGGATTTGGAATATGTAAGATGATTTCCTTTTAGAGTTTCCTTTTAGAGTCTTTCCTCTTTTATAGTTTTCCTTGCCCACCAGGAACCATCCCTTCTACTTGATATGCACCAGCCCTCCCAAGTTGGCCAGTGTTCTCTAATATTTTAGCTGCTAGTAATGAAGATGGCAGAAGTAGCTGTTGTGCTCTCACAATGGCAGAAGTAGTAGTGGTGCTCTGAGAAACAGCTACGTTAGGAACATTAGGTTTGTGTGAAGGAATGAAGCCTAAACCTCTTCTTTTTGTAAATAAGACTTTGAGGCGATTCTCATTATTACCAGAAAGGGGTGGGGAGGGCATGGGGGAAAAGCGGCTTTCAACTTACCTTCCCCACCAGATGACCAAGCAGTCCATATTTGGCACGCCTCCCATGCACCCACACATTCTGCACTCCACGAAGGAGCACAGAGGGATATCTGGCCAGAACTTGTTCCGGATGCCTTTATCCCACAATGCTGCACACTACATGCTCCAGGCACTCATCTCTGTGTCTCCATGGGCTGAACTCAGCCCAAAGAAACGCACTATACACAGCAGCAGGGTTAAGGGTGAAAGTGCTAACAGCTAACAGCCGTTTTGTATATGAGGCTTAGGTGAGTGGGAAGCCGAGGTTAGGCTGGTCATAAGAACAGCCTCTTTTTATTGTAAATTGCTTTGTTGTTCAGTGTATTAAGAAAGCTATGAAAGGGGTCAAAGCTTCATGGCTTCTGTTGAGCAGTTTCATTTTTGAGGGTGATGAAATGTACTGCTTTGATTTTGGAGGGAAATAGAGATTTGATTTTATTGGCCATGGTTTGAAAAATAGAGGGAATTTGAGTTATGCTGGTTGAGTATTTTGAAAAGTATAGGAGAGAAATTTGTGTATATATAGGAGGCTGCTTTCAGCAGAGATTTTAGTTCAAGTTGAAGAGTTCAGATTCAGAAGAAGAAGATGAGGCTATTCTCACGATGGGGAAAAACTGGGCTAAAGAAGCCCAGCCCTGTTTTTCCCCATCGTGAGAACCAGCAGGCTAGCCTGGTGGGTCTCTGTGGCTAGGCTGCCAAAGTAGCCCTCCCCTTAGCCCAGGTTAGCAGAGCGAGTGCTCCGCTAATGCAGGTTTTCTGATTGTGTGCTTCCATGGCATTGCTCCGTGCCATGGTGACACAAGAGGAGACACATGAGGAGACACATGAGGAGACATAAGGCTTGCACAGGGCACCCTGGAATTTCCAGAGGCTGTGCGGCCCCTGATCCCCGCAGCCTCCACCAGCTCTGTGACTAAGCTCGCTCTCCCCAAAAACCTCCTCTCAGTGCTTCCCATTGCTCATGAGAAGTGCCTCGATGTGTGTAAGCTGAGAGTCCAGCTGGAAAAGGAGTTCAAGAAGAAGAAATGAAATATTGCTGGCACAGTCTCAAAGGGTATCAGAACTGGGGCTAAAAGAGCAAAGAAATCACTGGCAGAGAGTAGTAACTCTCTGGAGAGCTGAAAACACTCACTAGCAAAAAGAACCAGTCTGAGCTGAACCTCAGAACTGTGAAGAAGAACAGTACCTCAGAATAAACAAGGGGAAAGCTGAAGTGATGGCAAAAGTCTCTAAATTAGGGCACAGTGAGTGTCAGGTCAGTTGGATGCAGTTTGACCACATCCCCCCCCCCGCCCCATGCTCTTTTGGTTGTTTTTCTGTACTAAACCTTTTAAGCAACTATTGTTTTAAAGTGAACGAATTGCAAAGTAAAATTGCTTGTTTATCTTTAAAGAAAAAAATTACAGCTTCTGTTTTCTCCCCCACCATGCCTAAAGGTCCTTACCACTAGTTTTTTTTAATGTAACAGAGGTTTGAAAGGCTGTTGTAGTAAACTCAGCCAGAGTAAACCAGAAGTCTACTTGTGACAGTGGTTAAACTTGAAGGTCACAGGAATGCTTGAGACGAAGCTGTTACAAGTGGTAGCACCATGGAGCTATCTGTGATTTGCCATGGGGGTACTTCTAAAAATGGTCTTGCTGTGGAACCACCTCCTCCCCACTGGTTTTTCTTCTTGTTGTTGCTTCTTAAATTTTTATTAGATTTTACAATAACTTTAACATTCAATTACATTCATTTCCTAACTCTACACATAAATGAATATTGACTTCCAGCTCACCTATCTTCATGGTTCACAAAAACTATACATATAAGCCATTGCTATAATAGTTCAAAATATACAATCTGCATTCGATACTACTCGATTTTACCCAACCTGACCTGCTGCTATTACTATATTTCAAACCCTACTGAAAAGTCCATATTGGGAAAATAATTATTTAAATAATGCAAAAATGTTCCCAATCTTCTTTAAAGCATTCAAAGTTATCTTCTCTTATAAATGTTGTGAGCTTTGCCATCTCTGTATATTCCAAAATTTTAATCAGCCAGTCTTCTTTTGAGGGCATTTTAGTGTCTTTCCACTTTTGCGCATAAACTATCCTGGCCGCTGTGGTTGCATACATTAAAAAATGTTAAATTTCTTCTAGGAAGCTCTCCTTCTGTTATTCCCAGCAGGAAGGACTCTGGCCTTTTGAACCTCCTCCTCACTGCAGTCTGAAACAGATTTGCTACTGAATTTAATATTTTAAAAGTTGTTCTAGTAAGAACTAATCAGCCTACATTCCTTTCACTGTCTCTGCAACTGGACTAAATGTGGTTCAAATCAAGGTACACAAGTTAGATCTCCTACACCTCAAATATTTATGTGTCTACCATCTTGAATCAGTATGGATGACATAATCACAAACTATGCCATTGAGGTGCCCCTGTGTGTCACTCATTGCAACTGTACCCAATTTGGTTCAAATGGATTAGACCTTTTCCTACTATTGATTTTACAACAGGGTTTGAAATTTAGTAATAAATGCAGGTTGGGTAGATTAAAATCATGTTTGTAAGGTTTAAATTTATGTTTTGAATTATTATTATAGCAAGGGTTAACTCTATAACTGATAGGGGTGTGCAATTCGGGTTTTCGGTGATTCGGTTCGGGACCCGAACCGAATCACCCCCAATCTGTTCTGTGCCCGAATCTGGGCCACCCGAATCACCCCTGATTCGGTTTGGATTTGGATTAAATCTGAATCCGAATTGATTCGGGAAGGAAAAATGGGTCCCAGGGGCAAAAGAGTGGGGTGGGGTGGTAGTGCCTAATGGTTGGAGGCTACCACCCAAATTTCAGGGGAATTGGGCAAAGGGCTGAATTTTGGGGAATTTTTGAGGTTTTAGTGTCTTTGGGGCAGTTCGGGGGCATAGAGTGGGATCTGGGCAAAAAGAGTGGGGTGGGGTGGTAGTGCCTAGTGGGTGGAGGCTACCACCACAATTTCAGAGTGATGGGGCAGAGGGCTGATTTTGGGGGAATTGTTGAAGTTTACATGTCTGTAAGGTTTTGCCCCATAGAGAAGCATTGAGGTGTCAGCAAATGGATAGCTTCACATGGGGGGCAAAGGGGTGGCCTAGAGCAGTGTGGGGTTGGTGGTAGTTCCAGGTAGGGTCAAGGAAGCTACCTGAATTTTTTCAAAGGATTTGGGCAGAGGGCTGATTTTGGGGGAATTGTTAAAGTTTACGCGTCTTTAAGGTTTTTCCTCATAGGGTATACATGGAGCTTTCAGCAGCCCCATAAGTGCACTTGGGGGGTGCTGGGGTGGCCCAGAGCGAGTGTTAGTGTAGTGCACATAGGGTGCCAACCACCCCCATGGGTTTCTAACCCATGGGGTACAGGGTTCTGTTGTTTCAGAGGTATTCTGAGTGTGGATTCTATGATAGCAAATCTCATTAGCTGACATCACTTCATCGGGCTGACATCACTTCAGACCTTTTTGCATTCAAATCAATGGATGCAAAAAGGCGGGAAATTCAAATAGATGTCATCCCGAATCACCCGAATTTTTGGGGCCTGAAATTCAGGTGATTCGGCTCGGCCCCAAAAAATATCGGGGGACTTCGGGGGTGATTCGGTTCGGACCCGAATCACCCGAAATTGCTCGTTTTGGGCACAGATTGTTCTGTGCCCGAATTTTTTTGCACATCCCTAATAACTGATGATTCACGAGGAGGTGTGAGTGGGAAGTCCATATCTGTTTATTTGTTGTGAGTGTTAATGTTAAGATTATTGATAAAATTAATAAACATTTAATTGAAAAAAAAATGGATTAGACCTCAGATGTTCTGAGTTAGGGTTAGGTTAGCACCTCAGACAGTCACACAATCACCATCTTGGATTGGGATGGATGACATCATCACACACCATGCCATTTGGGCATCCTTATATGTCTCTACTGCTGTAGCAAATTTGGTTCAAATCAGTTAAGCAGTTCACAACTTAGTCCACTTGCAACTCCAAGTGTATGCATCCACAATCTTGAATCAGTGTGGATGTCATCATCATAAACCATGCCATTGAGGTGTCCCTATGTGTCCCTATAGCTGTACCCAATTTGGTTCATATTGGTCCAGGCATTGCGAAGTTGATAGTGGGGGACATATGGATGGACACACACATGGCCGCTTATGCAGCCAGTCCTCTGCTCCCATTGCACAGCACGAGACACATTCCAAGGGAGCCAAGATGGCACCCCCCATGTCTGCCTCAAGGGCTGGGACCACAACTCCACCCCTCATACAAGCTGAATACAGCGACAGGGGGTGGTCTTTTGCCATCTTCCTGTCATAATGTCAGCTATTACTCACTGTATGATCTAGGGCAGGGCTGCTCAACTTCAACCCTCCTGCAGATGCTGGCCTACAACTCCCATAATCCCTGGCTATTGATCACTGTTGCTGGGTATTATGGGAGTTGTAGTCCAAAAACAGCTGGGGGGCCAGAGTTGAGCAGGCCTGATCTTGGGCCATCACATAGTGAAATTATTTGCCCCAACTCTAGGTCATTGGTGGTCACCCGTAGAGACAAAGGAACTCATTTCATATTCTGAAGCCTATAGTGAGTGAAGTCTAGCATGTTTTGGCTGGAGGCTGTGTGTAGGAACTTGCTGCAGTGATGATTTTCCCATTGGTGAATGTAACATGTAGTTCCAGGTGTCAGATGAGAATGGCTGCATGAAAGCAGTGATTTTGGAGAAACTGGCAAAATCACTTATTTTTCTAGTACACTTTAATTTGTTGTTATGGATGTGATATTATTATTCAAGCACTGCTTTCCTGAAGACAGTCACTTAATCAGCACAGGTTTTATTTGTGGATTAAGCATTACAGTATTTATAGCTTGCTGTTTACATGTCTCCTTGGTCATTCCAACTGGCATTGACAGTGTAGTCTGTGTTTTTCATCTCACCCATATTAGTCTGACTTTCTGCCAGTCTTGAGCTATACAGTATGTCTAATTAAACAATACTTTTTGTCAGGTATTGTGAATAGCAGCAAGAGCCAGTTCCTTATATGTCAAGTTATAGACAAGAAGCTGTACTTTTATCATGAGCAGACAGAAACTAAGATTGTTTGCTAAGATAAGAGCTTCCTTGTTTCATTTTCTATTACATTTTCTATGGATATGCTTTTATTTGTTTCCTAAACCCTGTTTTTGTTAACTGATTTTTAAAAAAATCAGTAATCCAAAAACCTTTGGTTTAAGATGAGAGTTAAGATGCTTTGCATTTTCACTCATGCTCTAAAAAGAATGGAAATTGCAAGTTAAGATATACTTGTTCAGTTATCAAAATGGAAAAGGCATGTGTACTCCAGCCCAGCATCCTCTTCCTCACAGAACTCAGCTACATGCTTCCAAAAAGTGCCAAAGAAGTTCAGCAAGGAAATCTCAGAAACCATTCCCACCCAGTGCCAACAAACTATTAGTGTGTAGACCGCCCTTGAACATTTAGGTTCTACACGAGACTCGCTCCACTAACCTGGGTCAAGGGGAGGGCTTCTTTGATGGGCTAGCCACCAGAGAACCACTGGGCTCACCCACGAGCCCAGTGGTTCTCATGATGGGGGAAAACCGTCCTGGGCTTGGTTTCCCCCAATCATGAGAATAGCCTCATTGTCTGTGGTGAAAAAAAGGCCACCAAAACTTTGAAACATCTTTTTAGGAGGAGTTAAAAACTTAAACTGCTGTATCACCATCATTAGCAACAGATGTGCACCAAATTTGGAGGGGTGGTTTCTCTTGCTCCCTAGTTGATGTGTGTACAAATTCATAGGGATTGGGTACATACATTTGACTTTATAAGCAATAGAATGTTCAGGGCTTATAATGGGATTTTGTAAACACTCCTCATCTTAACTATCCTGGTACAACTGTGCCAATATAATATTTTCATATCAGTGACAATGTGTAAACCACTAACCTTTATCTCCCTGCCAACTGTTATTTGTTCCCAGATGTTCACACATTGCAGGGAGGGGTTTTAGGGGTAATTCTAAGACACAACAGCCAAACTTAATATAGTTTTTATGTTGTTTCATAAAGGAATTTAGTATGTTAGACAGTCAATGTTTTGTCTTAGTTTGATCTATGTATTTAACTCTGACACTGATCTGGGTTATGTGAAATAATAATAGACAAGATTATTTCTGAGCATGTACAAAATTCATATGACTACCCATTGGGTAACCACAACTGATTTTTAAACAGCTGGAACTTGAGGGAAAGCATGAATTCCAAGCACACTCTGGTTTAGAAATGAGTTACTATTGTTCAGTACACTGATCAGAAAGATCTTTTAGATGCCATATAGTCCACAGTGTTGTTTGATGAGAAGAAAAATAAACAATGCCTCCCACAGTTACTGGCAATTTTGAGTAGAAAAGAGCAGAGAGGGAGAAACATAATCCTTTCCCCATGGGCTATGCCTCTAGTCAAAATCAGCCCCATACCATTTTCCTCTTAGTGGGGTTCCAGATGCATATTTTATTTAGGGCCGTAAATAATAGTAGTGAAGCAGTGAAGTGAGGGTCTACTTTTCTTTCCTTTGTATACAACAGACATTATTTTGATCACAATTGCACCACCCGCTACTTTTTCTCTTACAAAGTTTCATAGGTGTGCTTATAAGTGTAAATATACATCTGGAACTTTCCTGGTTTAAAATCAGCTTTGTGTATTGAGTTGGAGCAGAAAAAACTGCTTGCAGGGAAAGGATTGCCATTCTAATCCCCCAGCACCCTAACAACTGTTTGTGGTGTCCATTAGGGATGGACAAGGCTTTGTATCCACGCTGTGCTTCCTCCCCTGCAGTCCAGTAGAGATCCTGGCTCTCATCTCCCTCCCTTACCCAGTGAGAGATTAGCTGGTCATCCATGGGGCAGAGTAGGAATTTTTTTGTTTCTGCCAGATTGGCAGTGGCTGAAATTATTTTTCACCAATTCTTCACTGAGTTTTGTATGATTGGGCAGTCGGGTAGAGGGGAGTGTCATTTAATCGGTGAGTTGGTCACACTGGCAGGTGAGTGTGGGCTTGAGAATGTAGATCATACTTAGTGTTCAGCTAGAGGCACCTTTAGAGGTAAAAGGTGGTTCCATGGAAATGCCCCACAGGATTGGGCTGCCAGGGGATGTTTGAGAATGAACCATGGCACACTGCTCGGCTCACTCAGAGTTTTGCGGCCCAGGGAGTGATTACTCAGGCAGCTACCTCATTGACATGGGAAACTGTTGCTAGGAAGATGTTACACCATTTGGACAGGCAGCGTCCTCCAAGCCTTGTTGCTTCACCCAACAGTGAGGTACACAGTTGTCATTAGGAGCTTGGCACATTTTGTAGGGTGGAGTTGCCCCCACTCTAGTTCATTGTTCCTGTGGCAGATCTTTCTTAGTCAGTTAATAAAGCATGGCCTTACTTTATCTTGGGGACATGTGTCCTGTCTTCATTGGGGTTCAGGCACAATAACCATCCACTCCTGCCTGCTGTTCCTAAGCTCAGAACTACAGCCTCCTACATTTTTTTTTCACTTTAAAAAGTCTAAAAGAACTATCTAAAACCTCTGGATAGTTTACAGTAAATATGGACATCACAGATTTGGATTCTGCTTAATAGCTCAATGGACTTGCATAAGTTGTCCAAAAGGGTCTGACTGTTTGAGCCAATTTCAAATTTAGCATAAAAAGTTGTAATCATTTAACATCTGATAGTATCACTTTACTCAATCACTAGCTGAATGACAGTGTGTAACCTTAACCAAAGAAACGTCAGTCTCTTTTCAGAATTTCATGTACTGTTCTTTATAAAATATCTATCCCATTAAGTACAGCTAATGTGAACCCTTTGTACCTGTCAGAAATGCTATTGAGGAAAAAAGGCAGTGACAACTTGATGCTAAAGCTATCAAATTTCTTTGTCTTATACATACACAATTGGAAACAGCTGGCCATACCTTTCACAGTCTTATAAATTGAAACTTTGAACAACTGGTGCCACTTGTATGTTGCATAGAACTGAATAGGACTAGTGTAATAGTTCATGTTGTTAGTTATTTAAAGTCAACTCCTTTTTTAATACAAAAGGTTGAGTTGATGATACTGAATTCATAATAAATCATCTGTCATATCGCTTTAGTTAATTCTGGGGTATCAAGACATCATAATAATGTTTTGATTAGAACTTTTCTTTCATCAGCAACTGTGCTTTTGACTTATCCAGAGTATTCCAGATATAATTGCAATATCCTTAAGCATATACTGTATGTATATATATATTCTTTTCATTGCTGGTTTATGTTCTTTTTCCCCTAGCCAGCATTTTTCTAGAAGTTCAACATAGCACTTGTTGACTCCTGACTTTGCTTGCAGGTTCTACCTGTAGTAAAATGGGAGCAAACTTTGGTCTAATGTACTTCTTCTCTTGCACAACTCCACTGTGGTTAGAGGGTAATGAGCGTATTAAGGATTCTGTAGTAGGCTCAGTTCATATATTACCTTAGCACCCTACATGCTAAAAGAACAGGAAAATTCTTTTCTGTTCAGGAATGCTTTTGCATCTCTCACCATGTCCTCGGCGTACATTGCTGGCATGATAGAAATCATTCAAATCTGAAGAGAAGCCACTTCATATAAACACTTTTGATATGGAAATATGCATACGGTTTCCTGTGTCATCAGTAACCATGTTAAGTTAACATATTAATTAGGCAAAATTCTCCCAGTATGGATTGGTCAGGTCAGTTGAGATACCTGGAGAACAGACTACACATGTTGTGATGTAGTCATATGAATTTAACTGCTAGCAATTTTGATAATGGCTTACATCAAGATTCACACTGCACTAGAACAATTAACCAACTTCTGCACATTCAAAAAAATGCTTAAAGTCATGCAGTCCTGTGGATGCTTATGGGTGGATGCTTAAAGTTATGCAGTCCCTTGTCTCTTGGTCCACTTGTGGAAGTGCTGTGCTTGCGTAACAAGGATAGCAGAATAAGGACTGATATCCAGATTAGTGTTGTACCAGTGCAAAGAGAGAAGTTGCAAACAGTTAAGACGTTTGTTGATTTGTGAACCTACAGTAGCTTATTTGGGTTCAGCCTGCTTCAACCCCCTTTGATCCAAAACATAGCACTGTCTGGTGGGAGGCAAAGATGGATTGAAACAAAGCAAAGTGGACAGAACCTTTCAGCCCCTCAAAGCTTTCCTTCAGCCCAACCCCATCTCTCACCCTCTCATCCCTAAAATGACTTACTGGGTCCAGCAAGGTACAAGAGGCAAGCCTGTTCCTCTGTTCTCTCCCATAGGGGTGTGCACGGAACCGCCAACTGCGGTCTGGCACTGGGGTGGGGGGGTACCTTTAAGAGCGGCGGGAGGGTTTACTTACCCCTCCCACCACTTTCCCGCACTTTCGCCGTAATACCAAGAGTAATTGGGGCAGCAGGATACCTCCCTGCCGCCCCTTCCCCGACGTTGCTGGGGAAACTCCCAGCAGTCCTTTGTGCGGCGCGCGCACACATCACAGCGACGTGCGCGCCTATGTGACGTGCACGCGCACCGCGCAAAGGACTGCTGGGAGTTTTCCCAGCAACGTCAGGGAAGGGGTGGCAGGGAGGTATCTTGCCGCCCCAATTACTCTTGGAATTACGGCGAAAGAGCAAAAAAGCGGCGGGAGGGGTAAGTAAACCCTCCCGCCGCTCTTAAAGGTCCCCCCCACCCGAACCGGACTGCTCAGGTCCGGAGGCTATTTCAATGGCCTCCGGACTGGTCCGGGCCCATCCCTACTCTCCCATGAGGAAGGAAGCAGCCACCTTCTGTGGCTTGACATTTCCCTTCCCATAGAATTTAGAGAATGGTGCTTCTGGGATTTGTAGCTTTTCAGGGGCTACAACCATGACCACAGAAAAAACTATAAATCCCAGATGCACCAGCATAACTCCCTGAACTCTATCGAAAAAGAAAAGTCAAGCTTCAGGTGGCAGCTGATTGCTTCCATGTGGTGGACAGCAAAGAGGAAGAATAAAGGCCTGTCACCAGTCTCTTGCTGGTCTTGGTAAGCTGTTTTATGTGAAAGTTTGAGTGGCTGAGTAGTTCAGCTCAAAGGAAAACAAGCCCCCTCAAAGCCAAATGTGGACAAGGGAAATAGGGGACTTTCTGGAAGCTTTGAAGTGGTTCCCAAAGTGAAACAGGGCTGCTTCACACAGCCCTATAAATCAAATCTTGGGTTTTGCAAAATATGGTCCTTTTCCTGATAGTTTGCTAAATATCTTCAGTTATACCCAGTAGTCAACTAAATGAATAAAATTGATGCCAAAATGCATCTATTTATTGGCGAACTGAATTTATGCAGTGTGGTAAGGCTGTTATACTAAATAATATTGAAATGTTTAATTGATTGACTCATTAAATCATAATCTTCAGGGAAGTGTTAATGGTGTGGAAATATTTTCCACTTAAATTGATTACTTATCACATATGCTACCAATGACTTTTCCCCATATCAATAGTTTAGTTTGTAAGGTGAAGAAAGAAGTATTCAAATTTAGTGGGGAGGGGAATGGGATGTCAGACAACTACTTCCATCACATTTCATTAACCATAGACCCTGCCTATCTTCACAGCATCTGTCTTATAACTTTCCCACCTCCTGCACATATTATGAAAAATAACTCATTATATGAGTTGGAACCTTAGCATAGTGAGGCTGTTCATATGCACAGCCAAGATGGGGCTAGTAAGAACACCAAGCCCAGGCTTGGCTGCACATGAGAACCACTTGCAGCCACATGGCTGCTGGCAGTGCTTTGGTGGCAAACCTGCCTGCAGAGCCAGTCTCCTAAACAAGGTTAAGGGACCGAGTGCTCTCTTAGCCTCATTTTGTTTATCATGTGCAGTGTTGGCTGCTTTTAGCCAGCACTGCAGCAGTGACAGGCATCCTCACATTACTGCAGAGACCCACACAATGCATTGCACATTCACATGGTGCATCAGGGGATTTCAGGGGGCTGTCCCCTGACCCTCCATACTGTCTGGGCCAGCAGGGGATTATCTGGGGATGTGGAGAGAATTCCCAGCCACAGAGGAGCAGTCATCTGCGGTGGGAGATAATTTTAAACAGCCTTCCCTGCTGCCTGCCGTCAAGCCCTTCTCACTTATCATGCTTTTGGCCATCACTGACATAACTCAGGAATGATGAGTTAAGACACTTCATGATATAGCCAGCAGAGAGGAAGCTTTTCATGATGCTACTAATACCTAGACTAGGCTCTCAGGAAGATCCACCAACATAATTTTACCTTTGATTTTATAAACGGTTACACATACATGCTTGTGGCAACTGGTGCTCCATTTCCAGAAGTCCTGTAACCCTTTCATGAATCTTAGTAAACTATTTGGAAAGTAGTTTCTTTTAGAAAAAGAAGGAAGCATGCTGCATAATATTATGCGAAGAGAACCATAATACTAAGACTGCTGGGTGGTGAACATGCTCTTTCGCCTAATGGTAGTGTAAAACAGATACTCCACAAGTGTTCCAGTAATTGCTCAGATTAATTATTATGTATGACAATACAGGAATTGCATAATACTAGTTATTTATTATTAATAATTAATTATGTAATTAACACCCTTCCAGTTAACTTCTGCTATGAACAGAATGGAATTATCTTTTCAACTTTGAATTCCTTCTGGTGTGGGGCACTAGATCTGGCTTTTGTCATTTTTTCATATTAAATTATTATTTTTAGTAAAAGCAGAATGTGTTAGTTAGTTGTTTATTTACGATCTTAGATCAAACATGCAGAATGTGAAATAGCTCATGGAGATGAAAAACCAAGAAACCAAAACAGATACATTCATCTTCAAATTTTGAAGAGTTTTACTTTTAAGTGAGATTACATATGTAATGTGTTACATTTTAAAATCTTATCCAGATAAATCCTCTTAAAGCTTTTGACGGAACAGTGCCAACTTTTAATTAAAAAAGATTCAGGCAGGGATTGGGAGTAATTATAGTGGGTTTATTTAATAGCAAGCAAACTCAACCAGAATATTGGTTAAGGTGAATCTGGATCAATTGGGATAGTGAATGTCATTTTCATTTTAATGTATGCCTGGTCATTGTGTGAAGATTGCTTATCTGAATCCTTAAAATCATCTAAAATAGAAACCATAAAATAGTCTAAAAAGGTGAAGAAAAATAATTTGATAAAATGTTATATTAGAATAAAGTGCCACTTTGGAGGTAACACCATGCATGTGAGGGCAATCAAAACTTATGTTCAAATAACATGGATAGTTCACATCCCAACAGAAGTCAAAATCAAAACTATCAATAGTTGCTGTTATCCTGACTAAATTACTCAGCAGAAGTCCTGTTGAAATTAACTAGTCTTTTAGACTAACTATTGAGTAGTACTATTGAGTAACTTAGTCTGGATATCAGCCAGCAGCTAACACACCATGCAGTGCCTTGCCAATTGAAGAGTGAGATGCATACACTGACTTGATGTAATTCAAAACTATGTCCTCACTGTTACTAAGCTAACAGCCTTTGTGGCCCCTTAGAACTGTGCCATTGTTGTAGTGATGTTGCTCCAATTATTCCCAATTGGACCAGTGTTTTGCTACAGTAGTGATGCAATTTTTAGGAGCCACAAAGGCTCTGCAAACTATGTAACATGGATGTGGTTTGAAATTACACAGAGCCACAACACCTATCCCGCACTTTGATTGGCAAGATGCTGCATGGTATGTAAGCTAGTGTTCATATTTCTGGATGCAGGGTAAACAAAACAAAACAAAACAAAAGGATAACCCTGCTGGATCATGCCCAAGGCCAGCATCCTGTCTCACACAGTGGCCCACCGGATGCCTCTGAGAAGCCCACAAGCAAGAGGTGAGGGCATGCCCTCTCTACTGCTGTTGCTCCCCTGCAACTGATATTCAGAGACATCCTGCCTCTGAAGCTGGAGGTGGTCTATAGGCACCCAGACTAGTAGCCATAGATAGACTTGTCCTTCATGAATTTCTCTAAGCCCCTTTTAAAGCCATCCAAGCTAGTTGCCATCACCACATTCCATGGCAGAAAATTCCATAAATTAATTATGCACTGTGTGAAAAGGTACTTCCTTTTGTTGACCCAAATTTCCCGACATTCAGTTTCATGTGATGGCACCTGGTTCTAGTGTTGTGAGAGAGGGAGAAAGGTTTTTCTCTGTCCACTTTCTTTGCTCCTGGCATAATTTTATAAACCTCGATCATGTGTCCCCATAGTCGACTCTTTTCCAAACTAAAGAGCCCCAAATGTTGTAGCCTTGCCTCATAAGGAAGGTGCTCCAGGCCCCTGATCATCTTGATTGCCCTCTTCTGTACCTTTTCCAGTTCTACAATATCCTTCTTAAGATATGGTGACTAGGACTGTACGCAGTACTCCAAATGTGGTCATACCATAGATTTGTATAAAGGCAAAATTCTCCCTGGTTTCTTAGGTTTAGGCAGTGGCTAGGAGTGCATTTTGTCAGCTTGGGCTGGTACGTCATCTACATCCATTTCTGGAGGTAAATGATCTTAAAACAGTGGTTCATATGCTGGTAACCTCTAGGCTCAACTACTCTAATGCACTCTATGTGTGGGGTTGCCTTTTTATGCAGTCTGGGAACTACAAGATACAGAATGCAGCAGCCAGATTGGTCTCTGGAACAACACAGAGGGACCACATAACACTGATTTTAAAAGAACTCCACTGGTTGCCAATATGTTTCCGGGTGAAATACAAAGTGCTGGTTATTACCTATAAAGCCCTTAATGGCTTGGGTCCAGGGTATTTAAGAGAGCACCTTCTTTGTCATGAACTCTGACACCCATTACGATTTTCTGGAGATGTCTGGTTACGACTGTCGCCGGCTTCTTTGGTGGCAACCCAGGACTGGGCTTTCTCTGTGGCTGCCCAGGGCTTTGGAATACTCTCCCTGTTGAAATTAGAGCATCCCCTGATAACTGAGCAAAGAGGCACCATTTTAAAGTGGTCATTCTCTTTATTGAGCAAGAGGAGAGCAACTGGCCTTTTCCAACCCAGCACAGCATCCCTCCAGTAGCTGTTGCCGGTGCCTCTCTTAGGTTTCTTTTTTTAAGGTTTTGAGATCTTTGGGAACTTTAATCGAAAAGTGGTGTATAAATTTTTTCGTATTCGTATTGTTGTATCTCCTTCTCTGTTTTCAGGAAGACCGTCAAGATGCACCTGTTGTCACAGGCTTTTAATTAGAATTAATTTAATAATTTATTTTAACAACTTGTTTTATGAGATTGTTATTATTGTTATTATTGTGTTATGTAGGTTTTAATCTGTTTTTCCTTTTTATATTGTTTTAAATGTTGTACACCACCTAGAGATGTACATATCAGGCAATATGAAAATATGATTGGTAAATAAATAAAATATTTTTTTTGCAGCATTTTGTAAATAATATTGTGTACTTTCTTTTGCTAGGCAGCAGCAGCAGAATAAAATCTAATACAATCTAATCATAAAATAACCCATCAGATTATTAACATTTGCTTCATTCGGATAACCTTGCTTATTTTGCTAGAGCCTATAATGTATCAATTAGATTAGTGGAAATCATGAGAAATTATAACATAGAATGTTTAATGAATAAAGTGTTTCTAGAGAAAGAGCCGTAACTTTAGCTTATTTAAATCTTGTTATAATTTTGTTAAGGAAAATTATTTTTAAAATCATATAAACAGAGGGTGAAATTGAAATTGTAGTAGGTGTGATATATATGTCTACTTCTAAACCAGCTGTTTCTTGTATATTAATTTAACAATTATCTTCCTTTTTCTTCTTCTGCTACTAGCAACATCATACAATTCTTTTTAACAAGGCAGTATACTAGTGTGAATAAAAGAACATGAATATATCATGAGTGAAAAAGGCTTGTACTCTGAGCACTACTCTAAGATTTCACAGACAATGAGGTGAGTCTCCGATCAGTGAGACCCACCAGAGAGGGTTCTGCAGGGAAAGCGAGCTTAGACCACTCTCCCCACAGATGATCAAGGCTGCAGCCCTGGACGGCCAAATCAGCCACCCACATGACAGCCGACTCCATCACGGAGCTGGTGGGGGTTGCGGGGGATCAGGGGCCGCGTGGCCCCCGGAGGTTCCAGGATGCCCCATGCGAGTGCGTGCAATGCACAATCAAATAGACAGGGTTAGTGGAGCGCTTGATCCACTAACCTCGTCTAAGGGGAGGGCTACCTAAGTGGGTTACCCACTTTGAGGACACCGGGCTCACCTGCAAGCCCGGTGGTGCTCACACTCGCCCAAAAGCGTGCTAGGCTCCCCTAGCCCGCTTTTGGTCGATCATGGGAATAGCCTCTATGACTTACATCCTGACTAATGGAGCATGCACACTTTAAGGAACTGTAGGGCTGCAATCAGAGCTCTTGTGCAACTCCCCCATTCTGCCTCAGTGTGCGCTGTTGTACAGGAGCCATTAGAATTTCAAATGCTTCCTGTGCTCCAGAAGTGCTCTCTAAGATTGGGAACATGTTGCTGATATTCAGAGATGTGTTTCTGATCTTAGTTAGCTCTTCCAGAATCTTCATTTCTTCTTCTTTTATTTCCATACTAGGTTCAGATCATTGTGGATGGATGTAGAGTTTGCCATGCCTTTCAGTTTCCATATTTCTTCTTACTGCCATGTACCAATGTGCAGGTATATGGATTAAATTACAGCACACAAAGAAATCTTGATGTAATTGCACAATTTAATCAGTGTGCACTAATTTAATCAAGGCACTCATGTGCTTGTGCAAAGTGCTTATCTGAGAGAAGAAAGTGATACACACTGAAAGATGCTTCAAAATGTGAATGTGCTAATTACTCCCTTAACCCAGCACTCCCTTAACCCAGCACACAGTCCATTGTGGGATATGTGGAGGCTGGGACGCATTGATCCAGCTCTCCAGTTATTGCTTGTCTGGGAGCATCATCCATGCTTCCAGCAACATTCCTGAAATTGATGGAGGAAGGTGAGTGAAGCACAGCCTTCCCCCCCTCTCCTCCCACCTGCCCGGTCATGTGAACGACCTCAGTGAGTAGCTAGACTTAATGGTCTTACAATCCATCTCCTTGTTTACCTAAATAGGTTTAGAAGGGATGGCATAAAGATAAGAAGGCTATTCTCATGATGGGAGAAAACTGGGCTAAAGGAGCCCAGTCCAGGTTTCTCCCACCATGAGAACCACTGGGCTTGCTGGCAATCCCGTTTGTTCTCTGGTGGCTATCCTGCCAAAGAAGCCCTCCCTTTAAACAGGATTAGCGGAGCAAGTGCTCCACTAACCCCATTTTCTCTATCATGAGTCACCATGGCGCGGCTCCATGGTGCCGCGACTCATGAGAAGACCCTTGCCAGGAGGCTAAAATGAGCCACCCAGTTTCAGGGGTCTCCCCAGGATGCCTTGCACACTCACGTGGAGCATCCTGGGACTTCCAGGGTCCAGGCAGCCCCGATCCCTGCAGTCCTTACAGATCCAGTAGTCATGTGGGTGGCCGATCCAGCCACTCAGCAACAAGCGGCTGCTCATCTGTGGGGGGAGTGGGCTAAACCTCCCAAGCACCAGAACCCTCCCCGGCACTGCACACAGATTGTGTGTAGAGCCTCATGGAGTTTGAAGAGATTGATGCTATTCACACGATCATGCAAAACGAGGCTAAGGGAGCCCAGCCCAGTTTTGCATGCTCTTGTGACCCACCGGGATCACAGCCGATCCTGGTGGCTACACAGAGGCAAACCCGCCAAAGTAGCTTCCTAGTTAAATGAGGTTAAGGGAGTGAGTGCTCCCTCACCCTCGTTTATTTGATCATATGTCTGCTTGCAGCCATGGCAAGGACACTCAGGGGGAGGGGGACTCCCAATTATATGCCACACACTTGTGTGGTGCATTATTTGGGGGGAAAACCATGTGACGCTTCCCTACACCTGACCCCCGGAGCATCCGGGTGAGGCTTGAGCAATCTGCTGGCAATCTGCTACTCATCTGGGCAGGCGATCCACCCACCCAGAGACCTTCTGGAGATCATCTGCTGGGAAGGTAAACTGACTCCTTCTTCCCCACAGACAGCCCTGAAATTCTTCTCATGGATTGTGAAACAAGCTTTGTTATCAAATTCCAACAGTGCAGAGCTCATGGGACTGGGTCCAATGGAAACTTGTTTTTCTAAGATACGTTTTATGACTCTGTCTAGTGAGATGCTATTCTGCCATGTTTTTAAGAAACCTATTAACTGACATTGCTTAGAACAATTTTTAAGTTCTGTACTTTGATCCAAAGAAATCTTAGGAAAGTTGTGATCTTATGTAATACAGAAGCTACTGTTTTTGGTTATACTGTATAACTGATATGAAAACACAATAGTTCACATTGTGAGCTACGTATCTTTTCTGTTCCATCACATAAAGTGAGGCATTTTTGTTAAATCTAACAGAATGTTAATAATGTGAATTATAATTATTTCTCATGTGGGCTGCATGACCTTCAGGGACAAAATTATGTGTTGTTCCAAGCTCTTTGGGCGGGAAAGGGTATCAGTGAAAATTGCCTCCCCTTGCATAAGCACCTGCATACACTTTCTTTGACTGCTAGGGATCTGCACGGAACCGCGGAGGTGCGGTTCAGAGCCGGCAGAGGTGGCTCTTTAAGTGTGGGGGAGGGTGCACTCACCCCTCCTGCCACTTTTCCCCTGCCGGCGCTCCATTTTTTTCCAAGGTCCATGGGGTGGCAGCGTACCTCCCTGCCGCCCTTCCCTGTTCTTGGCCAGAAGTATCGGCTGTGAATGTGCACGTCATGTTCGTGTGTGTATCATGTGCATGCACATGTCAGACGAGTGTGTGTGCGCACACGATGTCCGCACACGCAGCCGATACTTCCGGCGACTTCCAGCCTAGAATGGGGAAGGGGCAGCAGGGAGGTAGACTCCCCATGGACAAGCTTTCCCCATGGACTTTGGAAAAAATGGAGTGCCGGCGGAGGGAAAGCGGCAGGAGGTGTGAGTGCACCCTTCCCCACCCTTAAAGAGCCACCTCCACCAGCTTCGAACTTCGAGCCATCACTACTTTAGAACCAGTTCAGAGGCCTCTAAAAAGGCCTCCGAACCGGTTCGTGTGCATCCCTACTGACTGCATGCACACAGCTTTAGTTAAGATGTTGGCCACTGTCTCCTCTACCTTCAAGTAAATTGGTCTAGACATGAAATTTCCTGTACACTGGAAAAAACCTAGTAATGCTTTTCTAGCTGGAGTGAGTAAGCTAGAAACTTACTCAAAGTTTTGTGGTTGGGTTTTCTTGTTTTACCGAACTACACTCACTACCCTAAAATGCAACCCTGAATTTGACACTTCACTAATTTGGGGGCTAACTTGCCTTTTCCGATTTTTTTTTAAAAAAGAGCTATCATATTTTACAGTTTCATATCCAAAGATATATGCATGATGTTACAATGGAAAAACCTAGCAAATTGATTTGCTATGTTTTATAGTTATATTAGTGATTAATAAACAAAAGCAAAAACCAACTTAAAGGCTACATAACTTCTATTTTCCCAATTTGACTTCTTATTCATATGAAAACAAACATGTTATACTTTTTTCCATGTCTCTGCCTTAGTAATTAATTGAGGAACATACTAAGGTTTAGGACTGTGCAATCTTGTTAGTCCAAGATGCATGTCAAACCTGATATGCCCTCTTTGGGGCATTATTGGAAAGAGTTCTGCAACAACAGGAGGGGCCCCAAAGTTGGAACTCTGACAACATTCCCTCCTGCCATTGCAGAATTCTGACATGCCTGCTGGATCTCCCCTCCCAACACTGCTGTAACAGGGTCCTTACTTGATAAAGGGGGCTGGTTTTGTGGGGGTGCATACTGGAAATCTGGAGCAGAGTATGCAGGGCAAGCCTTGGTCTCCCTCCCTCCCTCCTCACCAGCTCTTGCAACTCCCAGCAGCTGCTCTCAAGCTCTTGTCATTGCTGCCATGCACAGGATTAGCCTTAGAGAATTATATATATAATAATATGATACAGGGTAGAAAACTAGCCCCAAATGACAAGGCTTTCTATGGGGGCAGGGAGGTGGTTCCTATCCCATTTCCATGTTAAGTCAATTGGGAGAAAGACCACTCCAGAAATGAATGGAATCCCTCTGGTGAGGGTGGTTTCTATTCCATTCCCATTGTAAGTCAATTGGGAGAAAAAACACCTCAGAAATGAATGGACTTTCGATGGTAGAGTGGTCTCTCTCCCATGCCCATGTTATGCCCTTTGGAATGGGAGAGGACATCCTATTTCTCTTTGGAAACATTAGTTTTGTTTCCCTTGATGGTGATAGTGTCTCAAAACCAGTCTGGGCTGGGACTGTGTGTGGGGAAAGCTGAACTTAACTTACCTTCCCCTCATATGTCTGAACTTTCCTTCATAGTGCATCTCACATGCGCCCACACGGACAGCCCTGCTCTGTGCAGCTCCGTGAAGAACGGAGTAGGGTTGAGGGATCTGGGGACAGAATGTGTTGTTCTGCCCTCTAGGCATTCCTCAATGTGATGTGTGTTGCACTGGGGATTTCCCCACTGATGGGCACTCTATGCACCCATCTTTGTGACTCCACACAATTCCTGCTAGCTGGGTTAAGGGTGCAAGAACACCCTTAACCTCGAACACCCTTAACCTTGGCTAAAAGCCGGATTTGTTAAGGAGGTTAGTAGGGTTGTGCATTTTGTATTTTTTATGTTTCAATTTGTACCAAATCCAAATCAACCCCATTTTGTATTTTGTCTGAAATTAAGCCTTCTGAATCACCCCAGTTTTGTTTTGTATCCAAATTAATCTGAATCTGAATCAGAATTAATTCAGATTTAAAAATGGGTCATGTGGTCAAAAGAGTGGGTAGGGGTTATATTGCCCAATGAGTGGAAGCTACCACAAAAAAATTCAAAGGAATTCGGCAAACTGCTGATTTTTGGTGACTTTTTGAAGTTTGCGCATCTTTCAGATTTTTCCCATAGGGTATGATGTTGGTTTCAGGAAAAGTATAGCTTCACACGGGGTGGGGGGAAAGGGTGGCCCAGAGTGGATTGTGGTTGGTGGTAACGCCCAGTTGGAGCAAGGAAGCTATCACATTTTCTTTCAGAGGAATTTGGCAAAGGGCTGATTTTTAAAGAATTAATGAAGTTACGTGTCTTTCAGATTTTCCTTGTAGGATATAATGGAGGTTTCTGCAGTCCCATAACTCCACTTGAGGGGCAGTGGGGTGGCCCAGAGCAAGTGGAGGTGTAGTGTACATAGGGTGCCAACCAACCACATGGGTTGCCAACCCATGAAGTACAGGGTTTTGTTCTAGAGGTGGAGTTATGGGGCTGCTGAAACCTCCATTATTCCCTATGGGAAAAAATCTTAAAGATGCGTAAACCTCAAAAATTCCTAAGAAATCAGCCCTTTGCCCTGTTTGTAATCTGGGTGCACCACCCTTGGGGCACTGCCACCCAACCCACTGTTTTGCCCCTGAAGCCCCACATAAACAAGTTGAAAGAGTGAAGAGAATGACCAATGAGCCAGCGTGGTGTAGTGGTTAGAGTGCTGGACTAGGACCAGGGAGACCCGAGTTCAAATCCCCATTGATACTAGCTGGGTGACTCTGGGCCAGTCACTTCTCTCAGCCTAACCTACTTCACAGGGTTGTTGTGAGGAGAAACCTAAGTATGTAGTATTCTGCTTTGGGCTCCTTGGAGGAAGAGCAGGATATAAAATGTAATAAAATAAAATAAAACTGCCTTGGTACTATGGAACAGCTTCAAATGTTCATTTAACTGAAGTGGAGTGAGCCATAGCCCAAACAAATTAGCCTACTGTTCCGAATTGTTGAGATTTATCATCACTGCATTTAAGAAAGTGCAAAACCATGGATCATGGTTACAAGAAAGAGAGAAGCAACTAAGATTCCTGGGGATGTCAATAGATTGACAGGTGTGTTCCTCACCCCCCTCCTTTTGTCTCCTGTAGTCCCATGTGGATGACCTGTCCCTGCAATGGCAAAAGTTGTGAACCCCAGGCTTAGACATCATGTCCCACCAAATTACATTGTGGCCTAAATTACATTAGACTGCTCAACTTGGGCATGAAAACTTAAACACCACTATAACTAATAAAAATCAGAAGAAAAACAAAATAGCTCTTCTAAAGAGCCCTGAACAAATCAAGAGATTCTTTCTAAACCTTTGGAAAGAAAAACCTGTGTAATTTCAGAACTTTCCTAACCAGCTTCTCGAAAAGCTTCTCCACACAATTTATACCATGGCTTTTAGCAAGAGCTTTGGAATTGCATTGAGCTCCCAAAGATATTTGGGTATTTCTGTCTCAAAATGCTGTCTTCCAAATCCCTTTGCAAGGTCAGTTTGCACTTCAGTCACACTGAATACAACACTTAACTAAACTATTCACTATTACCTTGCTTCCACACAACCGAATATTTGGAGCACACACAGCACCCAAACCTGAGTAAAACACAGTTTTTATTGTGTGAATGACCTCAGTATGATTTCACTACAATGTACTAGGTAAAAAGAACTGAGGATAGTTGTCGCTATCATACTTTGATAGATAGATAGATAGATAGATAGATAGATAGATAGATAGATAGATACTTTATTTATGGCCAATGGCCAAAACATACCTTGTTTGAGATATTCAGCAGTCCCGACCAATCTTGGTGAATAATAAGGATCTGACCAAGCATTCTGGTTCTTTTATTTGCATTGTTTTCTTATTTGCTATGTCTCTGTCAGTAGAATTCTATATGCTAGCAAATTAGACATAGCCTCTTATTCTTATATTTGCTTTGCACAACATAAAAAGGCCAGAAGTACATGTTACATTAAAGTGTGGCTGCTGCCCAAAATGGCAGCTGCACTTTTAATTATCCTCCAGGACAACTTATCCATTTCTTGATATCATAGCATTATGTTTCCCCATCCTATATAACTAGCTGCTGTTGGGAGGGGTGCTGGCAAGTACACCGCACAGGACATATGTATGTTGTCCTAAAAATGTCAGAGAGGGAGGGTAGACTGCCTGCATTTTGTGCTATTCATTTTCAAGCAAGCCATTTACTCAACTCCCTTGAGGATGCATAGCATGGAAGGGAGGTTTATGACAGAGCTAGGGCAGCAGCTAATTAAATTTTAGTTATTCCATGTAACACTTTAGGAAGATGAAATGCACAGGGGCAGGCGCCTAATATTTGCTTTGCTGCTTATTGAGCCAATGTTATGGTTTAGTTTACTGTATGCACAATTTTTACAGCATCAGCAACAGCTATAATTTATAAATTTATCTTGGGAAGAGAGTAAAAAACTATTGAGGTCATTCACACAATCAAAAACTGTGTTTAACCCAGGTTTGGGAGCTGTGTATGCTCCCAGTTTTCAACTGTGTGGAAGCAAGGTAGGAGGAAAACCTGGGTAGCTTTTCCTCCTACCTTGGTTCCACACAACCACTTCTATCCAGGTTTTCTTACTACCTTGCTTCCACACAGCCAATAACTGGGAGCACACACAGCTCCCAAAACCGGGTAGTACACAGTTTTTGATATTGTGAATGACCTCATTATATGTGTTGACTGTTAGCCAAGGAAGTGCTTAAGCTCCTGCTATTATTTAAATGGCTATATTTTAGGATGGATACTAGTTTCTTGAGAAAAATGTGTAATGTGATATAATGAATAAATTTCAGTTCACCTGTTGCTTATGCCATTCTTCTTATGGCATTGTGATCCAGGAGATATTGTGCTGGGTGTGAATTTGGTTGACAAAATGGCAAAGCATTGATGGTTCAGTTATTAACTGAGACATTTTAAGTGTCAATGTGTATGCCAGGCAGAACCAGAATAGTGGAGTGCTGTAGAAAGTGTTGAATTTAGACCTTGGAAACCCCTGCTCAGTCCTAATGTTCACTTGGTGACACAGAGACAGTAACCTAGGTAATTCACATGACTGGGCAGATGGAGCACCTGGCAGGCAGGTGGGAAGGCTGGTTGTATTCACCTCCCCCCGCCCAGACCACTATTCCCTCTAAGGCGTGTGCTTGTGCGCACACTCACAATTTTTTTGATGTCTGCTTAGTTGAGTTTAGATCCCACTCAGGTTTAATCAAGAAGGGTCCCACTCTGAGTGCATGTGCAACACACACTGCCTAGATACCGCCTCCCAGAACAAAACTCATGCCACACACAGATGAAAAAAATGAGAAAGAACACTGCCCAGATAAACGCTGGTTGTTTCTGGGAGCATAGACCGGACTCCCTGGTGATCTGCACTGCATGTTGCAGCACAGAGCTTTGGAGGTTGGGATGACATGTCCCAGCCTCCAGGAATCCCACCATACTCCACACGCCAAGTGTAGTGCATTGGGGGATTTCCCCAGGAGACAGACACTCTGGATGCCCATCTCTGTGTGAAGCCAGGCTGGAAGCAGCCCAGTTCACACACGAGCAGCAAGCCCAGGTTAAGTGAGCACTTGCTCCCTTAACCTTGGGAAATGGCTGGGCTAAAAACCTGGGCTAAGTGGCGCTGCCACACAGCGACTGGGCCTGATTCCAGCTGTTCTCATGCACTGCCTAACATAGGCTGGGCTTCCATAGCCTGGGTTAGGCTGTGCATGAGAACAGCCTCTCCATCTCTCTCAGTCTAGGCACCTCATGGGTTTGCTCTGAGGGTAAAATGTTAGGTGAAGTACTATTTATGACTTCACGTTTCATGGAAGAATGGGGGCTTGCAACAATGTGCACGGAACCGGCTGTCCCGGTTCAGTTCAAGTCCAGACTTGACATGAACCTGATTGGACCAGTTTGGTCCAGCACCCCTTAGAAACACACACACACACACACACACACACACACACACACACACACATACCAGTTTGGCCCAGAGAGGTTTCATGATTTTAAAAAAATATTTTTAAAGGCCTCACAAAGGCCATTGATGCATGTGTGGCGGTGAGCAAAATGGCTGCCACACCAACTTATGGAGGCCCGAACAGGCCAAAAAGGGGGCTAAAACGGGCAGTGGTGGGATGACCAAGGCTGGTGGGGGGAGGGGAAACCTTCACAGACACCGCACCCTTCAGCCTAGAGGAAGCCCCTCGAAGGGGCTAAAGGTTAAAAAAAAATAAAAATAAAAAGTCACAGCCCCCCCCCCCAAACCATTGGGGAGGGGTTCCAGTCCAAGGTCAGACCAAATGGTGGGGTGTGAGTTTTCAGTTCAAACCCTAATGGTCGAACCAAACCCGTTCAACCTCGAACAAGTTCTGGAGTGAACCTGTTTTCACATCCTTACTTGCAACTAGAGCAAGGAAGTGCCAGTGTAGCAAGACAAGTGGACTAGCAGCACTTCCAGACTAACTGCATTGGTGCATCAGGGATGGGTGACTTTTGATTATTTCCCTTTCCCCAGGAAGCCATCTGTGCTATCCAAAAATATATCCCTGAGGACGGTCCCTTTTTGTTTTGTGGCATTTTATCGTGCTTTTTCTGCCCTGCTCAATCCATCACACAGTGAGGGTGTTCACACAAACACTCAAAGCAGGCTAAGGGAGCCCCCTTTAAACGAAGTTAATTCCCGCCTTAAACGAGGTTAGTGGAGCGAGTGCTCCATTAATCCCCTTTTGGTGATCATGAGTCATCACAGTGCGGCTCCGCACCACAGTGATTCATGAGGACACCCCCAACCAGGAGGCTCCAATAAGCCTACCAGCCTCAGGGGTCTCCCCAGAATGCACTGCACAATCACGTGCAGCATTCTGGGACCTCCGAGAGCCAGGCGGTCCCTGATCCCCACCACCCTTGCCGGCTCTGTGTACTTGTTCTTTCTCCCCACATTTATCCTCACAACAATCCTGTGAGGTGGGAATGGAGGAGAGAGTGTCTCACTAAAGTCCCACAGTGAGTTTCTTGACTGAATGGGGAATCCCATCACCCAATCCTAGTCTTAACACACTAATGACAACATCACACTGGTTCTCAACTGTGTTGCAGAAAAAATCTGATGCAGGACAAAAAAGAGATTCATTTTTAGCAGTGAAGTGAACTAGTGGAGAGGAGAGTGTTGGATACCTTTTAGAGAGCATGAAAGGGTTTAGTTTTAAAAATATGAGGAAGCTGAGGGCCTCAGGCAGGCCCTGTGAGCCCAAGCCCTGCCCTGGATTTCTTAAGTACTTAGTAACACATTTGCAAGAGAGAGAGGAAGAGGGAGAGTGGCAGGATTGTCCATGCAAAATCAGGTATTGGCAGGTATATTCAGATATAATAATAATAATAATAATAATAATAATAATAATAATAATAATAATAATATTGGAAGTGAATACATCAGGAGAGTTAGAAAAATCCTCAAGTCCAAACTCAATGGCGGGAACACCATACAAGCCATAAACACCTGGGCTATACCTGTTATCAGATACACTGCAGGAATAATAGACTGGACCCAGGCAGAGCTAGAGACTCTAGATCGTAAGACCAGGAAAATCATGACCATCAATCATGCTCTGGACCCCCGCAGTGATGTTGATAGGCTTTACCTCCCTCACAGCTCAGGTGGAAGAGGAATGCTGCAAGTCCATTAAACAGTAGAGGAGGAGAAAAGAGGCCTTGAAGAATATATAAAGGACAGTGAAGAAGATGCACTTAAAATGGTCAAGAACGAGAAACTATTCAACACGAATGAAACAAAGCAGGCCTAAAAGAAAGAACAAGTCAAGAACCGAGCAGAAAAATTGAGAAATAAGCCCCTGCATGGTCAATATTTGCACAATATAAGTGGAAAATCAGACATCACCAAGAGCTGGCAATGGCTTAAGAATGGCAACTTGAAGAAAGAAACAGAGGGTTTAATACTGGCTGCACAAGAACAGGCACTAAGAACAAATGCAATAAGAGCAAAAGTAGAAAAATCCACAACAAACAGCAAGTGCCGCCTTTGAAAAGAAGCAGATGAAACAGTGGACCACCTGATCAGGTGTTGTAAGAAGATCGCACAGACTGACTACAAACAAAGGCATGACAAGGTAGCAAAGATGATACACTGGAACATTTGCAAAAAATACAAGCTACCTGTAGCCAAGAATTGGTGGGACCATAAAATTGAAAAAGTTGAAGAAAATGAAGATGTAAAAATATTATGGGACTTCCGACTACAAACAGACAAACATCTGCCACACAATACACCAGATATAACTGTAGCCGTGAAGAAAGAAAAACAAGTCAAAATAATCGACATAGCAATACCAGGGGATAGCAGAATAGAAGAAAAAGAAATAGAAAAAATCACCAAATGCAAAGATCTACAAATTGAAATTGAAAGGCTGTGGCAGAAAAAGACCAAAATAATCCCAGTGGTAATTGGCGCCCTGGGTGCAATCCCAAAAGACCTTGAAGAGCACCTCAAAACCATAGGGGCCACAGAAATCACCATCAGCCAATTACAAAAAGCAGCTTTACTGGGAACAGCCTATATTTTGCAGCGATATCTATAATAACCAACAGTATTGATGATAAAATTCAGCCATCCCAGGTCCTTGGGAAGGACTCGATGTCTGGATAAAACAAACCAGTCAATAACACCTGTCTGACTGTGTAAACAAGAAATAATAATAATAATACCTGTCAACCATGTTCAAATTATTAACTGGAATAATAGCAGATGAAGTGATGCAACACTTATTAACTAACAAACAGCTTCCAGTTGAACAGAAAGGAAATTGCCTGAACACCAGAGGCACAAAAGACCAGCTGCTGATTGACAAAATGATTTTAGAAAACTGCAAGAGAAGAAAAACCAATCTAAGTGTTGCATGGATTGACTACAAGAAAGCCTTTGATTCATTGCCTCACACATGGATACTAAAATGTTTAGAAACAACTGGTGTCAGCAAAAACATTCAGATATTTATTTTTAAAAAGCAATGAGCATGTGGAGTACACAGTTAACAATCAATGGCGAGACACTTGGGCAGGATAGCATTAGAAGAGGCATTTTCCAAGGGGACTCACTATCCCCTCTGTTGTTTGTAATCGCCATGACCCCACTTTCACAAAGACTAAACAAAACAGGCCTCGGATACCAAACATCTAAAACATCAAGTAAAATCCACCTTCTGCTGTACATGGACGATCTGAAGTTGTATGGAAAGTCCCAGTCAGAAATCGAATCACTGCTAAACACTGTCCGTATATTCAGTAGCGATATAGCAATGGAGTTTGGACTAGACAAGTGTGCTGCATTAATAATGAACAGAGGGAAAATAACAAAAACAGAAGGAATAGAACTGCCCAATGGAAGCAAGATCAAGAACCTGGAAAAGAAAGAACCTAACAAATACTTGGGCATTCTCCAGGCTGATAAAATCACACACACTGAAGTTAAAATAAAAATTGGAAGTGAATACATCAGGAGAGTTAGAAAAATCCTCAAGTCCAAACTCAATGGCGGGAACACCATACAAGCCATAAACACCTGGGCTATACCTGTTATCAGATACACTGCAGGAATAATAGACTGGACCCAGGCAGAGCTAGAGACACTGGATCGTAAGACCAGGAAAATCATGACCATCTATCATGCTCTGCACCCCCACAGTGATATTGATAGGCTATACCTCCCTCGCAGCTCAGGTGGAAGAGGAATGCTGCAAGTCCATCAAACAGTAGAGGAGTTGAAAAGAGGCCTTGAAGAATACTGTATATCAAGGACAGTGAAGAAGATGCACTTCAAATGGTCAATAACGCGAAACTATTCAACACCAATGAAACAAAGCAGGCCTACAAGAAAGAACAAGTCAAGAACTGAGCAAAAAAATGGAGAAATAAGCCCCTGCATGGTCAATATTTGCACAATATAAGTGGAAAATCAGACATCACCAAGAGCTGGCAATGGCTTAAGAATGGCAACTTGAAGAAAGAAACAGAGTTTTTAATACTGGCTGCACAAGAACAGGCACTAAGAACAAATGCAATAAGAGCAAAAGTAGAAAAGTCAACCACAAACAGCAAGTGCCGCCTTTGTAAAGAAGCAGATGAAACAGTGGACCACGTAATCAGCTGTTGTAAAAAGATTGCACAGACTGACTACAAACAAAGGCATGACAAGGTAGCAGGGATGATACACTGGAACATCTGCAAAAAATACAAGCTACCTGTAGCCAAACATTGGTGGGACCATAACATCGAAAAAGTTGTAGAAAATGAAGATGTAAAAATATTATGGGACTTACAACTACAAACAGACAGACATCTGCCACACAATACACCAGATATCACTGTATTCGAGAAGAAAGAAAAACAAGTCAAAATAATCGACATAGCAATACCAGGGGATAGCAGAATAGAAGAAAAAGAAATAGAAAAAATCACCAAATACAAAGATCTACAAATTGAAATTGAAAGGCTGTGGCAGAAAAAGACCAAAATAATCCCAGTGGTAATTGGTGCCCTGGATGCAGTCCCAAAAGACCTTGAAGAGCACCTCAACACCATAGGGACCACAGAAATCACCATCAGCCAATTACAAAAAGCAGCTTTACTGGGAACAGCCTATATTCTGCGACAATATCTATAACAACTGACAATAAAATCCTGGCATCCCAGGTCCTTGGGAAGGACTCGATGCCTGGATAAAACAAACCAGTCAATAACACCTGTCTGACTGTGTAAACAAGAAATAATAATAATTCCATTTCTATACCGCCATTCCAATAATGGCTCAGGGCAGTTTACAGTTTACCCCTTAGAAAAGGGGTTTTCACTCTCATTTCCTACCAGAGAATCTAATCTCAAAACATTTTAGAAACAAAAAAAACCCAGTGCCCCATGGCCTTGTGGGTTTGGGAGTGGTTGGCACCCTATGTGCACCCACACCAACACTCTGGGCCACCCTGGTGCCCCCTAAGTAGAGTTATGAGGCAGCTGAGATCCCCATTATTCCCTATGGGGGAAAACTTAAAGACACACAAACATCAGAAATTATTTAAAAATCACCCCTTTCACCAATTTATTAGAAATCTGGGTGGGAGCAGGCACCCCTTAGGGCACAACCACCTGACCCACTCTTCTGTCCCCGAAACCTCTTTTTTGCCCCAAATCTGCCCCAAAGACATGCCAACTTCAAAAATTCTTTAAAAATCACCCCTTTGCCCAATTACTTTGAAATATGGAAGGTAGCTTCCTTGCACCCATTGGGCACTACCACCCACCACAACCCACTCTGGGCCACCCTGGTGCCCCCCCCCCCGGGAGTTATAACTAAGGTTGCTGAAGTCACCATTATTCCCTACAGAGAAAAGCTTAAAGATGTGCTTCAAAAATTCTTTAAAAATCACCCCTTTTCCCAATTACTTTGAAATTTGGGTGGTAGCTTCCACCCATTGGGCACTACCAAACAACCCACTTTGGTCACAAAATGGACATCTGAATCTCCAATTTCTTCTGTTCCAATCTGAGTGATTTGTTTTGTACCCAAATCTGGGCAATTAAGGACAGGGGTCATTTGTTTTGTCTATAAATTACCCAAACTGGCCAGATTCAGATACAAAACATTTTGCATTGGAATTGTTTCGCACATCTCTATTTCTTGCTCTTATCCTGTAAAATGCCTGTGTGTTAGTTGCTCCTATAATTTGATAGTCACACAGTAGGCTTCCCATTTCTTTCCAAATATCCTGGAGCTAATACATGCCTTAGATTAACAAAACCAGCTGCTTGTCAAGTTCAGAGTGTTAAATAAGGTCCTAGGTACTTAAAAGACCCAGGCCCTGTGGGCTTGGGCCCACAGGGCCTCCCAGAGGCCCACAGCCTCCCCACATTTTAATAATTAAACACTTTCATGCTCTCTAAAAGTATCCAACACTCTCCTCCCCACAAGTTTGCTTCGCTTCTAAAAATGAACACTCAAGGTAGGAAAAACAGGTGGAGGAAAGGCTATCTTATTACAGTTTTTCCCCCACTGCACTGCTAACCCTGGGTTATGAAACTGCCAGACTCAAAACTAGGGAAAGAATTTCCCTGGCAAATTGATCAGGGCTCCATTCCAGTTGGTGTCTTTTTGGGCAATCAAATTCTGAGCTTTTCCCCTGCCAACTATTTAAACCAGCTAACTGTTCCAAAATGCCACAGAGTAGGGGTGTGCACGGAACCGGCTGGTCCGGTTTGATTTGAGTCCAGACCAGACCTGAACTGGACCGGGCCAGTTCGGTCTGGTACCCCCTTGACCCCCCCCCATTTGGTTCAGTCTAGGGGGGTTCGCAAACAACTTTTTAATTTTTTTTAACTTACCCCCTTCGAGGGAATTGTTGGAGGCAGTGGGGGGTCCATGGAGGTTCCCCTTCCTGCCATCAGCCTCCCTTTATGCCACCACTGGCTATTCAGCTGGCTCTTTGGTCTGTTCGAACCTTCCCCCTTTGGTGAGGTAGCCATTTTGGATTGCACAATTGTCCTCTGCATGGCTGGGGTAATACAGAGGACAATTGTGTGGGTGCAGTGGCCTCCAAAATGGTTGTCACACTGGAGGGTGAAGGCCCAAATGGGCTAAAGAGCCAGTCGAATGGCCAGTGGCAGCATAAAGGGGGGGGAGGGGGAACCTCGGTGGACCCCATCATCACCTCCAACAACTCCCCTGAACAGGGTAAGTAAAAACATTTCCCGCCCCCCCCAAAATTAAAACAAACAAACAAACTGTGAATACCCCAATCAGTCGGGTTGTGTTCAGTCCAGGATCAGACCGAACAGGGGATGGTTCAGTTTGACCAAAAATGGTCGGACCAAACAGGTTTGACATTGAATGTCGATGTCGAACCTGTTTGCACATCCCTACCACATAGACCTGATATTGGCCCAATGCAATACCTTGTCCACAGCTGTCATGAAAGGGAGATATAAAAGAATTCCATATGGAGAGCGTATTTGCCCCTGTGGCTCTGGTAAGATTGAAACAACAGCTCATGTACTCTTGTACTGTCACTATTAACATGATATTCAGCATAAGCTCATTTCTTCAGATATTAGCTCATATCCAGGCTGTACTGATTCCTTTTACCTACATTTCCTCTTGACATTAGGGATGTGCATCCCTCTGAACCGGTCTGGATGGGCACGGGGGTGTGTGTGTTGTAGCTTTAAGGGCGGGGGGGTGGTACCCCCCCGCCGCTCTCCCCCCTCCGGCGCTGTAGTTTTTGTAAACGTTTCTGGGGCGGCAGCGTTCCTCCCTGCCGCCCCTGGTCCCATCGTTAGCCCTCCAGAGCTCAAGTACGCTACACGCATGCACCTATTCTGGCGCACGCGCTCCGTACGCTCTGGCGCACGCGCGCCAGAATGGGCGCATGCGTGTAGCATACTTGTTTAATACCTTCACTGACTAATTACTTCACAAGAAGGTATATTGTTGGGCTGGGGAGGATTTTCCTTACAGGTTTGTAATGGGGAGAGAGAGAGAGAGAGAGAGAGAGAGAGAGAGAGATCCGAACCAGGGAGGGAAGCAGGGGGAGAAGAAACACAGGCAAACTGGCTTTTCAAATGCAGGCACGTACAAGATTTTTAATTTGGGAGGGAAGAAACACATACATGTATACACACGGTTCATACAGGACGGGGTGGGGGAGAGAAACACATTGGCTTAAGCAAGAGGAAACTAAGAAAACAAAAAGATTTGGGTTGGGGATGGTGTTTTTGTTTTACTGTCCTTGAGAGACGAAGTTCATTCAATCCCCTCCACTTCCCATTTGGCTCCCTCCTCGCTTTCTGCACGCTGCAATAATGCTAAAATGCCAATGGACCAGGAGCAGCTCCCTCCTGTAGCTGAACCAGTTAGGCTGCTGGGGAGAGGGGCGGGACTAGCAGCAAGCAGGGAAGTTAACCCTTTGCTTACACTGCTGCTGACGATCTCACTAATGCCTGCCTATCCTCATTAACAGGGACTGCGCGGGGGCTAGAATCAGCTGAGTGGGGGTATATTTTCCTCCATGCGCACACAGAGGTGCAGCATACAGGGGAGAGTGGTCAGCAGTGGGTTGTATTGGTTCCCCCTCCAAGGCCCAGGACGATCGGCCATTGCCCCATGTGAACAATCTTTGGTGCCACATATGCACATGTGTTCAGAAGTCTTTTTTGAGAACTATGGATTGTGTGCTACACTAACTACATCAAGTCTTAGTTTACTGACTTCACTGCCTACTTAATCTTCAATCACTGCAAACATCTTATCCTTATCTTCACCACTCTCTGCCTTTTTATTCTTAAATGTTACTGCATTCCTACAATACATTCAGCCTAACCAATCATTTTCCATTATGTTTGGAACTCCAACCCCCACCCACCCACCCACTCCCACCAGAACATGTAAAGTGTTTTATTTTCCTCTCAACACATGTCCACAAGAATAAGGCCAGGATTCAAAAGATACTATACCCACACTCGGGATCTTCCAGAGACTCACTGGAGAGTATAAAATTTCCTCTTCTTTCTGCAGCTTTTTGTGATGTGGTAGAAAGTGGGGGCAGAGCTTTGAAACCTCAGGAGGCACACAGAAACTTTGAAAATCTCCCCTTCCCCAATCTGAGGTGTTTTGACCTCCCTCGGCCTCACATCCCATTCCGTATGTTCCTTGGCATTCTACAAGCTACAGTGTTGGCCACTGTTAGGAGGCAGACTTCAGGATGCAAATTTTGAAACAGAAGTAAGATTAGCCTTCCCTAGCAATAAGAACTTGTTGGACTATGCCTATACTACATTGTAGCTTTCTAGTACTTTGATTTAGATATGAGGGGTGAGTTAAATCAGCAAGGCCCAAGTGTGCAACAGCTGGTTTGGACCATACTTTGTCTGACTGGCCTGCCCTATGTGATTAAGACATGAGCAAACCCTTTCTCATCAGCAGTGAGAAAGGCCTACCCGGTTTGTGGGGAGGAAGCAGGAAAGAGCTTACCTCCCTGCAGACAATCATTCCCCTGTCCCTGGGTGGGCAGATCACCTTTCAGGTGCTGGGATGCACCATCGCATGTTGCCCCACCCCCTGGAGGTCCAATAATGCACCATGCAAGTGTGCCGTGCATTATGGGGATTCCTCTCCCAACGTCTGCCAGCTATGGCTGCTTGCAGCCGCAGCTGACACACTATCAAGGAAATGGGGTTAGGAGAGTGCTCGCTCTCCTAACCCCGTTTTCAAGTTGGCCACTGTGGTGCCACCAGAATCAGTCCCGATCCCAGTGGTTCACATGCATGTGCAAAACTGGGCTGGGTTCCCTTAGTCTGGTTTTGCACACATGTGTGAATAGCCTCAGCGTGTCATGAGTATGCAGGTCTATCCTTCATCGCAACATTTTTTAATTGTTTGGGGTTCATCTTTAAAGTAGTGTTCGGATCATGTGTAGAGGAGGAGTGGTTTGGATGTTTAAGGAATAGTGATTAAGGAATAGTGTATTAGAGAGGAGATGTGTGCTCACAGCACACTCACATCTTAATCATCTGGGGCGGTCTGGTTTGTCCAAATCAGCCCTATGAGTTTCATCCAAAGTAGCATGAGTGGAACACCACTTGCTCAACAGGATTTTCCTGTCCCTCCTCCTCAGTGCACCTCCTTGTGGTTATAGCTTCTGAAAATCCACTCTTGAGGATTGGGGACTTTGTACAACAATGTAGGAAGGGGCACAGTAGGTTTCTGTGGGAAGGGGAAATCAGCAGAAATGTGAGGCCTTTGCACAAGCAGAAATACCTTACACATGCACAAAGCACTTTTTGAAACAAGCCTAGATGATGTATGTTAACTGAATGAAGAATATGCCTGAACCCCATCAACTTGACACATAAACATGAGAATATGAGAAAGGCCACATATTAAGAACATAAGTAGAATTTAAAATCAATATGCATCATTTCACCCTGGAAACAATGAGCAGGAAACAGACTAAGATAGTCAGGACTAAGCACCATTGAAATAAATAAGACAAGTTAGTAGTAACTAACTTAAGAACCATTAATTTCAGTGTGGCTTAGTCATGACTAACTAATCTAGACCATGCACTACCTATTAAGGCCAGGCTCTTATTCAGATGAATTCATGTTCTCCACTCCATATATTGACTGAGATGTTAAACCTGTGCCTGAGCCATACAACTTCTGTTGGGGGTTCACATGACTGCATGTGATTCCCCCCCCCCCCAAACTGCACTTAGAAAGCTAAATGGAAGAGAAAAAGTCTGAGGCTTCTCCTTGACATCTCCACTTAAATAAGTGGAGGGTTTTTCTTAATGGGGGAGGAGCATGCAGTCATGTGAGCCATCAACTGGAGCCTGCCCAGGTACAGATCTACCACTTCTGAGGAATAGACAAAAGTTGTTATGCTGTTTACTTTTAAATTCACATAAAAGCACATCCCATTTGGTACTTCTACTTGTTCCAAAGTGATACAATGGACACCATGTGATTGTGATACAATGGACACCATGTGATGATCTATGTAATCTGGATTGCCATGCCAGTGGATTTTATTTCTGTCTGTTCATTAGGCTACTTTCCTCAAGGTCATCTGCCAGCCCAAAACCTATTCATGTCACCTGAACTTGTGCGAGTAGAGAATTCTTGGGATCGGGCAACAAGGAATGGAATGTCATTACTAAATCACAACTCGTATAATTTACAGATTTTAGCTGACCTAGAAAACCATGCACTTTTTAAAGATGACTTGGAATGTCAGAAGCTGATTCTGGAAGCTATGAAATATCATCTTTTGCCAGAAAGACGGACCCTTATGCAAAGCCCAAGAACTAAGCCAAGAAAATCCACAGTTGGGACCCTGTATGCTGTTGGAGGAATGGATAACAACAAAGGTACTTGTTAATAGTTGTTGTTTTTTAAAGATGATGACAAAATATTTTATTTCATGGCTGCTAATTTAAAAGCATTGCCATGCAGCGATTCATTTGCTTGCTGATTGTTCTTCAGAAAGATAGGAAAACAATTTCATGGAGAGAGAAATTGTTATGGATAGCTTGAAGTTCCACAGACTTTACACAGTTTATCCATGTCTTAAGATTCAAGTACTTGATCTATAAACTAGGTAATCTACCAAGTACTTGGATTTCCTGGACTTAGTCAGTTAAGCAAGATCATCCTGTAATCTTGGAATGCAATGCCAGGCACCACTGTTCCAGTGTTCAAATATTTGTATAATATAATCACAAACTTGTGTTCAAGCAGCAGCCAAGTCAACAGCACAATAGCTGTAAAAAAAAAAAAAAGCTAATGTAGCAACAATCATACTTTCTCCGTGGTGATCCTCCTTTCTGGATTAATTGTGCAGGCTGTCTTTTCCTTACATCCCTAGTTAGAGAAGTGAAACAAAGTGGTCATTCACACAATCAAAAACTGTTCTACCCGGGTTTTCTACCCAGGTAGGAGGAAGATCTGGGTAGAAGTAATTGTGTGGAAGCAAGCTGGGAGGAAAAGCTATCCAGGTTTTCCTCCTACCTTGCTTCTACACAATCAAAAATTGGGAGCACACACAGATCCCAAACCCAGGTAGAACACAGTTTTTGATTGTGTGAATGACCTTAAAGTTTCTTGATGGGTGCATTAGTGAGGCTCTACACATGGCCCGCTCTCCCTGCACATGAGCAGTCTCTCATTGCTGGGGGACTAGATCAAGCAGCTTCTTCGGTTGGGCGCTCCTGTGCCCAGCTTTGGCTCCCGCAAGAGCTCTGGGGGTCGGGGGAAGGGGAGTGGCGCTGTGTGGTGCCCCAGCCCCTGAAGCCTCTGGAAGGCACCATGCAAGTGTGTGGTGCCTTCCTGTGGTCCCCCCTCCCCTCTCCCCCTCCCCCTGAGTGTGTCACACAATTACAAAAACAAGGTTAGTGGAGCACTCATTTAGGGGGAGGGGTATTTAGGCAGCCTAGACACCATGGAACCACCAGGCTCACTCATGAGCTTGGTGGTATTCATGATGGGGCAAAACCAGACTGGGCTCCCAGCCTCAGTGTCTGGAGTAGGTAGCATTCCTGAAGGGGACGGAAAAGGAAGTGTTATTCACCTGACCTTAATTTATTTTTTCACCTCCCTGGTTGTTACCCGTTATTTGTACAAAGTACACCCTTTTGAAAGATTCCCCATTCCCAAAGTCCCCAAGTAATTGCATAAAGGTACACACTAAGTGCAGACTACTTTGACCGTGTTCCTTTCTTATTTCATCTTTTCTGATTTTTTTCTCCCAGCTAGTAAGATTGGCCATGTTATATTTACTATATGTCAGAGATCATTTCCTGTAGAGTCCAAGAAACAAAACTAAAATGTTGCAGAACCCTTTTGGAACCACAGAAGTGTAACACGTCTAGCATATTTAGCAGATATTTAGCAAATTACCGGACAATGGAATAAAATAATAATAAATCTGTAGTTCTTTGAGTGACTATAGATTTCCTAGGTCAAAAAAAGAAACTATAGGTTTCTTTTTGTTAATAAGGTATTTGCCTTTCCCCGTCCATTCACCTCAGTTTTTCTCTTAAGTGAAAGGTCTTGAGGTGGAATATAGAAGTATGCATATAAGAGTATTATGTGTTTATATTGTGGAGATAGTAAAACATTGACTTCTTTAAAGATTCTTTGGAATCCCAAATGCAGAACAAAATCTATAGAGTACATCATCTCCAGGACTAAGCTGCAAAATGATTATAGAGCGGGGAGGGTGGGAGAGCGGCTTGCAGAGCAAAAAAGATCTCAATAAATTATTGAGTAGTTTTATAGAAAAGGCAGAATACTGATTGACCTCCCATCATGTGCTTCAACCTGCTTCATTGTCCCAACAGAAGAAACACCAAGGGGGTAAGCTGGGTTGCCAAAAAAAGAAAAGAAAAGAAAAGTAATAATGTCAGAGGTACTGTGATTGAAAAGGAGGGGGGGAGAAAACTTTGGAATCAAAGGCCTAGGTTATCTCGGCTTTCAATGAATTATTGTCTTGAGGTGAACACAGGGAAAAGAAAACTTTAAAGTAACCCAGGCAAGAAATTCAGCTATAAAAAAATCAGACATGCTAGTAATGGAAAGCGATAAAAGCTGATCTACTGAAACAATAATTTCAAATGTCCTAATCTGGTGATTAAATCTAAAAACTATCACACAAAAAATTGGTATATTTTTTCAAAACATACCAATTGCATGCCCTGTGGATATCAAGACAAGTTAGAAATACAGTTCTCCCATTTTATCTGTAAAGATGGGTTATAAGATTAAATGCAAAACTGTTTTGCCTTAATGGCCAAGAATTATTATCTTTAATCAACTTTCTGTGTTAAGTTCCATAAGTGTCATTACAGTATTAACAGGAAATATTCCTGACCCCTAAAAACTAGATGAATTGAGAAGATCAACAGTAAAAATTACGTTCATCAAATGTGCTTATTAATATTTAATTATCAATGTAGAACTATATATAAATATTAAAAAGAAAATAAATAATGGTCCACAAAGTATCTACCCACATCATAGGTGATCTTAAAGTATATAAAAAATTAAAAAAAAGTATAAAAACTATCAACCTAGCTCATTAATATCTAAAAGCTATTTACTTATTTGTCATATTTATATACTATTTGATATGTATATCTCTTGGCAGTGTACATAATTTAAAACACAACAAATATAAAACAAAGTAAAAACAATTAAAAGAATTCCACAGAATAAAAACTTAAAATAATGTCATGATATAAAAACAATTAAACAATTTAAAATTAATTTAACTTAAAAGCCTAAGAAAACAGGTGTCTTGAGGGTCTTCCTAAAAGCAAACATAGATGGAGATGCTCTTATTTCAAAAGGGAGGATCATTATCATCATCAATCTTTATTACAGTCACAGACCAGCATAAAGTACATTTTAAAACCTAAGTAGCAACAGATTTTACACTCTAAGACACACTACTATCATAAGATGATTTAAAATATGAAATAAGAAATATAAAAGATGTTGAAATACATTACCAGCATAAAATGTTTTAAAATATAAAATATAGGGATCAGACTGCGCTATGGTTGTAGTAAGAGACATAGTAGACTCTGGGCTACATTATACTACTAGCAAAACATGATTTAACTATGGCTGCGATAAGAATTATAGGCATAAACCATGTAGCAGTACTCTAGATCGTGTTGCATGCTTGTAAAGTAAGAAAAGATTTTAAAAGATTTAAAATATATAAAATCATGACAGTCATCACTAAATCAACAGGGACTATATTTCAAAGCCCCAGGGCAGCCACAGAGAAGGCCCAGTCCCAAGTCCCACTGAATGATCCAGTGGCAACTATAACTGGACCTCTACAGATGATCTTAATAGGCAACAGTGTTCAGTTTAAGTACCTTGGTGTAATATTTCAGGCCTCTGGCTGCCTGAAACTCTTTGAGGCCAAAGTCTGTACATACTTCTTGTGCGGAGTGCAGCTGGGCATATACCCTAATTTCTCTAAATTAGAAGCGGTTCAATCTAATTTCCTGAAGAATTTATTTCAGGTCCCCAGCTGCGTTCCTAGGACGGTGCTACGGCTGGAAGCAGGGTTGCTCAAAATAGGGGCTAGGGCTTGGATTATTATTTTTGAATTATGTCTTAAGCTGATTTTCCATCCCATTGGTTAGCTCCATTGGTGCTAAAGGATATATATCACTCAAGGTGGGGAAAAGGGGTGGAGGAAAGGCTATATTATTACAGGTTTTCTTGCACCGCACTGCTAACCCTGGGTTATGAAAATGCCAGACTCAAAATCAGGGAAATAATTTATATGGCATGGCAAATTGATCAGGGATCCATTCCAGTTGGTGTCTTTTGGGGCAATCAAATTCTGAATGTTACCCCTGCCAACTATTTAAACCAGCTAACCAGGGGCGTAACAAGGTTGGAGTGGGCCCAGAGACGAGATTTTAAAATGGGCCCCTCACTGCCTAAATGTACAACACTAACACAACCAACCATTTTAAAAGCCACCCAACAGCACAGTTCTAAACTCACTTTGAATACTATATATTTGTTCTACTTTTAATGCCTAGAACACACTAGAAACACTAGAGGTAAGAGCATTTATGCTGCTGAGATAGATAGATGCTAAGATATACACAGTTTCTGTATATAGTTACCTGTGTTTATACAGATAACATAGCATTATATTTAGGCATATAGAATCTCTCTTATTTCCTAAAAATACACACAATAGTCTAAGGCTGAGGTTGTTGAATTATAGTTTTTTCTCTACCACGCAATTAAACATAGATTAACACACACTCTAGCAGGATTTCAAAGTTCTTTGTCACACTAATTTAGAAATTGGATTTCAAGACTTGATTTCATATAACCAGAGTGGTTCAACAATAACAAAGAAATATGTTAATCCAGATTAGGCCACTGATAAACCGATTTGGAACAATTCTACTCGGAAACAAGCCCCACTGAGTTCAATGGCCCTTACCCCCAAGGAGGTGTAGGCAAGCTAAATGACTTAAATGGGAGTAGCCTTCTTTAATATTCATGTACACTGTACAGTATCTGAATTTAAAACTCTCTGCATCAAAGATCACACACTCCCATTCAATGAGCATTTATTTTTAATGAATATGAATATTTACTTGGGAGTAAATCCCATTGAACTTACTGGGACTTAATATTAAATTAACACATATTGGGCAGCAATTTGGACGTTGTTGACTTGAAATCAGTGGCTTCTACATAACTGCTAGCAACCCAGTGCCCCTGCGGTGAACATAAACAGAAACTAAAAACTGGCCCACATCCAGATATGTTATCAGTGTAAGAAACCACTGATCTCTCTCCCCATCAATTTTTTCAAGACTGTGGAATCAACTTCTGTGAAAATGAAGGGTCTCTAATTGCTAAACTGATGGGTTAAAAACCTATACTATAATAAACACACAAACATATTAGAGAGCAATCTGGAGCTCATTCAATTGAGAGCATTCTGTACAAGCGAAGGAAGTCCCATTACTACTTTGAAGGAAGCTTGTTCCCAGTTTAAATATGCGCAAGATTGTCGCCTGTTGATTTCAGTCCTATCGATTTCTGTGATACGATATATTTAAATCAATATAGTTTAGACATTTATAGCTAACTGAATCGAGCCCTGGAAGTTTATCTTCATTAATGATTGAGGGAGGAGATTGCGGTGTGGACCGCAACCTCACCGAGCCCTGAGTCAGGGTGAGCCAAGCTCCGCTCCCCTATGCAAGGAGTCTCCAAGGAGTCCCTTGCTAATCCAACCACGTGTGCAGGGCTGCATGCGGACTTGTGAGCGCTCTCTCCTTGCAGGTGGGGTTTTCAATCCACAAAGGACAGCTCTCATTCTCAGTGAAGAGGGAAAACCTACCCTCGTTCTCTCCCTAGCTCGCTCAAAGGCATGGAGTGGGGAGGCTCGCGTGCGCGCACACACACGACAAAGAACAAGAGTCCCTCTCCTTGTGTGCCTCCCGCCCCTCCTACCCCCTTCAGATCGGTGTGTCTTGTTTGCCTGCTACGATCTCTTCCAAGCTGAAGTCCCATTGGACAAAGCAAGACTTCCTTGGGAAGGGAGCTTCGGCCAGCGGCACCCTCCCTCCCTCCCCCACATCATGCACAAAGCTCAGCAGACTGACTGAGCAGAGCAGGGAGGAAGAAGCCTGGAGTCCCCGCCCTCTCTGCAATCAACTGGCCCAGCCCTTACCAGTAAACTAACTGCTGCATGCAGCAGCACACCAGGTCACCTGAAAGTGCATTGGGCACACCGATCCCACCCCACCTTCCCGCCCAAGTAGTAGTAATAAAAGTTAAAATAAAGAGTAAACTAACTGCTGCCAGGCGCATTTGAGGGTGGAATGGCACTTGCTACCGGCCGGGTTGGGTCGTTTGCAGGGGTGACAGCGGTGCGGTGCGGTGGGGTGGGGTGGGGTGGGGTGGGGTGGAGTGGACACACACTGGCCTTAGGACAGCAGGAGGAGGAGGAATTAGCGGTTGGCCCTCGCCTCGGTGGTCCCTCCCCTGTTGTTATAACATTTTATGGAGCCTGCCTCGCCCTTGTATATTCTGCTCGGACATATCAGCATTCCCCTCACTACAACCTGACACCAGTGGCTAAACCTCGATCATCAGGTCTTTAGCATTCATTCACCATTTCCCTCCGTGCAGGGATAAATATTAATTTTTTATCCAATGTTGATTAAAGCCATGGCACTGGCAGGCTGACCACGGCAGTAAATAGCAGCTCTTGTGCAATGGCAAAGTTATGTGCTCGCTCGGTTCCAGGCTCGTAAAGCTGACACACAGTCGGGAGGAAGAAAGTTTGGGTTTTTATACCCCCCCATCCCCACATATCTCACAATACCCCACCCCCATTAAGGCTACCACCCGCCTGAACCTCTACTCAGTGTGGCGGCAGGAATGCCAAGTACCTAAGGAGGAGGAGGGCTCCCTGTGTTCTTTCGTGTTGTCTGTGTTGTCTCTCGTGTCTCTCTCCCAGTCTCCCTAGTAGTCTAGCAGGCTGTGGTGGCAGCAGCAAGGCAGGAGAGGAAGAAGCAGCAAAGACTAAGAGCAGCCTCGAAAAAGTTATCTGTGTTGCTCACCTCGCTCGCTTGTTTCCCGCCTGCGTGAGCTGAGGATGGGATCATGTGCCACTCATGTGCAGCACCTAACCAATGAGAGCGAAGGGGAAAGAGGAGGAAGAGCCTACGCCGGCAACAAATGAACGAAGCAAAAGGCTGTGGGGGGAGGGAGAGGGGAAGGTCGGATATGGCGGCGCGCTGCGCGAAAAGAACCATTTTTTTCAAGAATTAAATAAAATCATAATGAAATAAGGCCCGGGCAGGCAGGGGAGTCACATGACTTGTCTCTGGGGGGCCCTCGAGGCAGTGGGCCCCCAGACAACTGTCCCCCTTGCCCTATTATAGTTACGCCCCTGCAGCTAACAGTCCCAAAGTACTGCAGAGCCCTGACACTGGCCTGATGCAATGCCTTGTGCACAGCTGTGATGGAAGGGAGATATCACAGAATTCCATATGGAGACGCTATTTGCCCCTGTCGCTCTGGTGAGATTGAAACAACAGCTAATGTACTCTTGTACTGTCACTATTACCATGATATTCGGCATAAGCTCATCTCTTCAGATATTAGCTGGTATCCAGGCTGTACTGATTCCTTTTACCTAAATTTCCTCTTGGCAGATCAGAATGACTCTAGATTCTATAATGTGGCTAAGTTCTGTCTTATAGCTAGCAAAATTTGTTTAGAGCTCATTAGGAACTAAATATTCTAACGCCTCTATGTATGTTGCCTCCACTCACTGCATATGTTTCTGTCACACATAGTATAGAATACAATATGGTATGAGATTTAACACCACATTAAATACATACTTTTTTGTATTTTGCTGCTTGCTACTTTTATACTCAGTGTCATTCTGTTATTAGTGTTGATTAACTTTTATCAACATATTTATTTTCATAGTTTTAACTGCTAGCTTCTTCTTCTACTTATTATATAAGTAATTTTATATAGACTTTTTTATTATTTTGCAGGATTAGATTGTTTGACCAGCATTTTGCTGTCATGCTGGTCAAAGACCGAAAGAAAGACTATGCTATGTACCAATTGTAGCTTCCAGTTTATGTATAAAGGCAGCCCCACATAGAGTTCATTATAGTAATCAGGCCTGGAGGTTACCAGCATATGCACCACTGTTTTATGGTCATTTACCTTCAGAAATGGGTGTAGCAGACATATCAGGCAAAGCTGATAAAAAGTGCTCCTGGCCTCTGCCTCAAACTCTCAGACCAGAGAGAGTTTTGGATTCAGGAACACTCCAAGCTACATACCAATGTAGAGTATGAGCTCATTTAGGGACTCTCTTGGGTAGCTCAACTGAGTATGAGATTAGTATGAGCTCAGTTAGGGACTCTGTTGGGTAGCTCAACTGAGTATGAGATGAGCATGAGCTCAGTTAGGGACTCTGTTGGGTAGTGCAGTCATTGGTACACCTACAGAAGTCCCAGTCTCTTCTTGGTCCCTAGACATGCATTCAGTATAGACCAGTTCCCTGACTGGGATTCTGGTAAGGGAGATGGTATTCTTATAGACCACAGGAACCCCACTTCGCCACTCTCATTTTCTCACCTGTTCCACCATGGAGTAGCCCACTGGGAGAAGCTGGGATCAAACTGGACTACTAGCCTCTCCTGATCAGATGCATACCAGATTGGTTCCTTCATCCATAATCAAGTCATGGATGATCTCAGACTTATTTTGCACCAACTTGGCATTACCAAGTAATAAGGGAAGGTTCTGTGAGTAACTGGCACTACCTTCCAAGGCCAAAGAGGTGATAGGTCTGCTTGAAGGGGCAGCAGTGATTAAATTCCCTTCCCCTATAACTGTCTGCTATTATATATGCTATCTCATATATAATAGTATGTTATATAATATATACATATACATGACAATAGTATTCTTACATAACATAAGAAGGGCCTTGCTGGATCAAGCCCAAGGCCTATCTAGCCCAGCACCATGTTTCCTACAGTGACCCACCATCTGCCTCTGGGAAGCCCACAGGCAAGAGATGAAGGTTTGCCCCTCTCCAGCCAATGCTGCTCTGCAAATGGTATTCATTGTCAGCCTGCCTCTGAACATGGAGGTAGCTTATGTTGGAGCTAGAAGCCTGGCAGCATCAGCTCTCAGCTGCAGTGTCTCATAGTGACCACAGAGGGGTTTAGGGTCATGGATAAAACTGCTGGACAAATCAAAAAACATCAGGAATAATTTGCTTGGTGGTGAGTGACCCAATCTTAGTGCATCTATGAGAACAAAAAAAAAAAAAAAAAGGCAAAGAAAAGGTGGGAAACTCTTGAAGGGATTATATAAAAGGAAGTCTGTGGTTTCCAAAGTGCATCTAGTAAGAAAACTGAGCAATAAAAGACTTAGAGAAGGAAAAAGTCTGTCCAAGCACATAAATGAAATCTTAGAAATATCTAGGCAACTGCAAGCTCAAGTAGTAATCATGCCAGATGCAGTTTTGATAGGATTGCTGTTGAATAGTTTGCCACATTACTTTGATAGTGTGACTAGTGCCTTGGAAGTCAAGGAGGATGTAGACTTACCATTTCTAATTAACCATCTAGAGGACTTTGATTCATGCAGAAGGGATGATAGGCAACCAAAGGAAAGTGAAGAAAATGCATTTAGAACCTTGCAAAGAAATAAGAAATGCTTTATTTGTGGAAGCCTCAAACACTTAAGTGTCCCAAGAATAATGGGTTTGCAGACAAAAGGCAAGCAAAACAAAGTTGCAAAGAGAGAGAGTCATCTGGGAACACAGAGTACAGAACGTACAAGCAATCAGAGACTAGAGCTAATAAGCAAAGGATATACCTTGCAAGAACAGATAAAGTTTTGGAAGCTAAGTCTGAGAAATGCAGCAGCGACATTTGCATTGACTCAGGTTCTACATGCAACCTGATTAGAGAAGGGAAGAGATTTATAAACCTAGATACAAGTTGTAAAATCCCTATATATTTGGCAGATGGAAAACTGATGTATGCAGAAGGGAAAGGATCTGGACAGTTGCTCCACCAACTGGAGAAAGGAGAAACCATTGGATTAGAAGAAGCTTTGTATGTGCCTACTCTAGAAACAAGTCTGATGTCTGTAAAATATGCTACAGGAAGGGGCTACGAAGTGAAATTTAAAGGAAGGCACTATTTCATTACTCATGAACAGGAATTGCTTATGAAAGCGGTTTTAGAAGAGAATGGATTGTTTGAAGTAGAATGTGTGACTGAAAAGGCCAAAACTGTGAAGGAATGCACACACAAAGGATGTCTGAATTTGTGGCACAGAAGGTCAATCAATCAATCAATCTTTATTATGGCCATAGAACAGCATAAAGTTTAAGGGTGATTACATGTTAAAAGTGAGAGTCGATAGAAAGTGATTACATATAAAATAGTACATATTAATACTAAAAGGACTAAAATACGAAAAATAGTAGATAATACACCAAAAGCATGAGGGCTAAGGCTGATAGGACTCACTGCCTGTCATCTGCCGATGAATGCTGATTGCAGCTGCACAGTACCTGGCAACGCTATATGTGATGGCAGGCTTAGAGTCAGAGAGTAGCAAGGAGCTGTAGAATTGGCTCGGACGACCTGGATACTTGCTTAGCGATGGAAGGCACAAATGTCTCTATAGAACAAGCAGTAGAGGAGAACATGCTCAGTACTTTCAATCTGCCCTAGTCCACAAGGGTATAGTTACTCTGCAAATGGGGTCCTTCTATAACGGCCTTCTAGCATTGCGGAAGAGAGGCCATGACAGTGTGCCAAAGTGAATGCCCTTCTGTGCTTTGGAACCTCCAGTTTGGTGAGGTATGCTGCTGGAGAAGTAGAATATCTAAGCCCGTCACTGATATGAAATTTTGGGACACTGCTGAGATCGGTTTGGCTCTCAATGTCTATAATGCGCTGCTTGATGGTTGCTTTTGTCTGATGGTAGCCCACGCTGCGCAAGGTCAAGAGGAAAAGGCCCAGAGTAGCTATTTTTGTCTTAATTGTCTGAATCCAGCTAGATTGGTAATCATCATGTAGGGTTGGGGGGCAAGACCAATTGGGCAAAAGGATAGTCTGTGCATGTAACAGAGAATGGCCACCCACACCCTAGCCCCCAGCTTGATCAGGCCTATCTCCAGGCGCAGAGTGGCATTGGAGACACATCTCGATACTTGGAGCACTGCCCACAGGAATTTAGATTGTACAAGTTCCAGAGCTGCAATGTTGGGAAAGGGGCCCAATTGAGCACCATAGAGGAGCTGAGCTAGCAGCTTGGCTGGGAATAGTTCAAGAAGTTCAAGAGCCACAGGTACATAATGGCCTCCTGCTGTCCACTGGAATTTGAGAATGGCAGAGGAGCTTTTCTGGGCATTTAACGCCACGTGTTCTCCATGAGCTTTCCTAGAGCTGCCAGAATGAAAAACCACTCCGAAGTATTTGAAGTGTGCAACTTGCTCAATCTTATGCCCCTCAATCCACCAAGAGTGGATCTTGGGCCTCCTGGAAGAGGCCAAGGCACAGAAGGCTAAACCATATAGATGCCAAAATGATATGTCAGGCTGATAAGTTGGATTTGGTAAAGAGTCTAAAAATAGCCCCCTGCAGCACTGAATCAAAGTGTGCATGCTGTATAAGAGCAAAGGCAACACACCCTGCTTTTCTTCCATGCAAAGAAAGAGAAATACAGCATACTTTGGATCTGATTCATAGTGATGTTTGTGGACCTATGCAAGTTAATACATCAGGAGGGAATAAATATGTTCTTTCTTTCATTGATGACAATTCTAGATACACATGTACATTCCACCATATGGAGTGGTGGAAAGAAAGAACCATTATCTTATGGAAATGATGAGATGCATGCTTGTAGATAGGTTTGGCTTCTAAATTTTGGAGAGAGGCAGTGATGACTGCTACTTACCTGCAAAACAGATTGCCAACAAAGGCCACAGGAACAATGCCACATGAATTATGGCATGGCAGCAAGCCCACTTTGAGTCATATAAGCATTTTTGGATCTAAAGCACACACCTATATACACAAAGCCAAAATGACCAAACTCATCTGTAGATCTGAGGAAGAAATACTTGTTGGCCATTTCATAGGATGTAAAGGATATAGGATTTTAGATCTTGGCACGGAAACAATTAAAATATGCAATGTAGCATACTTCAGTGAAAATGAAAAACCAACCACTAGTGAACTGCCAAACCTAGAGCCCAGTTTTCAGTTGGAGAAAGAATCAAGGCAATATGATCAAAAGGAAGGATCCACTGTAAGTTTTGCACCTGGCAGCAATTCAGCAGAAGAGGATGCTGATGACAAACAAAGGGTGTGGTTTTCAACACGACAAAGTAAAGGAGTCCAGCCTAAGAAACTTTCTTACATTGCAAAGAGAGAAAGGTTTCAAGAACCAAGCACGTGGAAAGAAATTGATAACTTACCTGGAACTGAAGCACAAAACTGGAAGAAAGCTGTGAAAGAAGACATGGAATCATTGCACAAAAATAACACATGGGCACTCCGACAGCTAACTGAGGGAAGAAAGACTGTGGGGTGCAAGTGGATTTTTTAAAAAAAATTAAGCAAAATGCAGAAGGAGATGCCCAGCGTTACAAAGCGAGACCGTTGTCAAAGGGAATATTGCAAATATATGGGGAAGATTATGACAAGATATTTGCTCCTGTTGTAAAACACACCTCAGTAAGGACAGAAAGCATTGCAGCAGCAAAGAAAATGCAAATGGATCACATAGACATGAAAACTGCACTTCTTCATGGAGATACCAAAGAAGAATTTATATGGAGCAGCCTCCAGGATTTGTGGAACCTAGTAAAGAAAAACTTGTATGTAAGCTGCAGAGAAGTATGTATGGACAAAAGCAGGCTGCAAGAGCCTGGAATGTCAAATTAAACCAGTCAACGAGGGATTTACCCAGGGAAAGGCTGGCCCTTGCCTGTACTCGAGGCTCAAAGACAACAGATGGACCGATATACTTTCTTACATTGATGATCTGATAATATGTTATGAAAATAGAGAGGACAGCCCTGACATAATGAATCATATGAATAGTGAGATAGAAGTGAAAGAACTTGGGCTTGTTTCATACTATCTTGGGATACAAGATATGGAAGATAATATGGAAGCTATTTGCTTAATCAAAAAAACAGAAAATAAATGGAAGCGATTCTCACGACCAGCAAAAACAGGGCTTGAGGTCTGAAGGCAGGGTTAGCACTAATGTATGGAACCTCGGCAAGCTCTCAAACAGGGCTCTGTCAAAAGCGGGTCACCCAGTTCCCAGCCCCTCCTCTAAAACCAGGTTCAGCAAGCAGGGGAGGTTATCTACCCCGTCCCAGTGCCCGTGTGGAGCCACAGAATGCTGTGGGGCGCTGCTTGAGGCTCCCTCCCCCGGGATACCATAGAGACTGGATAACAGAGTGGGCTGCAAAGCAATCAGAGGTTTGCTTGGGGAAAGCCTGTCCAGCAAACAGCACTGAGCTTCCTTAAAGTGGCAGGCACCTTGCAAATGAGCCCAAGGGAAAATATGAACATAGGAAGCTGCCTTCCACTGAGTCAGGCCATTAGTCCATCCGGCTTAGTACTGTCGACACAGACTGGCAGTGGCTTCCTGAGGCTCTCAGGCAGGATTCCCGCTCAGCCTGACCTGGAGATGCCAGGCAGGGAGCTCAAATCCTTCCTATAGCAGCCCTATCCCCTAAGGGGAATAGCTGCACAGACACATGTCATACTATTCATTCATTTTACATTTTACTAGCTGACCCTGTGCAAGAGTGTGGTCTTGCACTGAGCCTATGGCATTGCACCCCCACAACGCTCTCACTCACTCTCGCCACCCCTGCTCACCCCCTGCAAGTCTCTCGCCACCCCGCTCGCCCCCCGCAAGTCTCTCGCCACCGCAAGTCTCATGCTCGTGCTCTCTGTCCTCCGTCTTTCTATCTCTGTCTCTCAGTCCTTGCTTCCCCCTGCCACTGCCAGGGACTGTCGCCTGCTCGCCTGACAGCCTCCGAGCTCTCTGCTGCTTCAAATCACCCCCGATCCAACTGTCAAACTGCTTTCCCACCGCCCCCGCAGGGCGCATGGCCCGTCTAGAAGAATTAATAATATAGAATATCCCATTCTTCCTCCAAGGAACCCAGAGCAGTGTACTAAATACTCAAGTTCCTCCTCACAACAACCCTGTGAAGTAGGTCAGGCTGAGAGTGAAGTGACTGGCCCAGAGTCACCCAGCAAGTCTCATGGCTGAATGGGGATTTTTGTGCTTCTTCCTGTCCCCTGCAAGTCACGGGAAAAGAGCAGGAGTGTCCCTGCCCTTGCCTGAAGCTGCCCTTGCCTGCAGTGTGGTGTAGTGGTTAAAGTGCTGGACTAGGACAGGGGAGACCCGAGTTCAAATCCCCATCCAGCCATGAGACTTGCTGGGTGACTCTGGGCCAGTCACTTCTCTCTCAGCCTAGCCTACTTCACAGGGTTGTTGTGAGGAGGAACTTGAGTATTTAGTACACCGCTCTGGGCTCCACTGGTTCCTCCTTCCATATGCTGATGGAGTGGAAGCGACCACTGGAATGACTGTCCGCACAAGGGTCACTGGTTTGGCCTCATGGTGGCAATGGCAGTGGGGGGAAGTCTTGTGGTGGCAGCAGGGGGCTCACAGCAGCAGCTGAGGGCCTCACGGTGGGAGCAGTCCAGGTGCCCAATTTGCCTTGGTGTGACACTGCACCCACCTGCCCACCCTCTGCACCATCATCAAGATGCAGAGAGTAGCAGTGCCAATGAGGGTGTGCAGGTGTGGGCGACACTTTGCCACTCACTCTCCCACCCTGCTAGCACTGCAAGAGTGGCAAGTGGCAGCATCAGGGCAGGTGGGTGATGGGGACACCCTCCCCCATATGCCCACCCTCCTACGCCCAGAGAGGCTAGCAAGGGGTGGCAGTGGCGGATTGATGGGAGGCCACTTGGCTACGGCGGCAGTGGGGAGGCAAGGGGGGTTTTCCCTTTTACCTTCCACACACACTATACAGTGGGAAGGGGGTGAGGTGCCATGGAGGTGACAGCCACAGCTGTGGGGAGGGTGAGCGGGCGAGGGGAAGGTTTCCCCTTCTGCCTTCCCAAACCATGCTGTGGTGTACGGAGTGTGCCTTGTGCCTGGGCTGCTTATGGGGGCATCTTGCAATTGCTCTCATCGGCATCTGGCAATTGCTCCAGGGGGCATCTGCTGTGTCCCTCCTGGATCTGAGGAGTGCGTTGGGGGGGGGTGTGACTCTTCCTTTGGGGCTGGTTGGCAGCTGCAGCTGCTCTTGTCTTCTCTCTCCTTTTGGGCATCAGGATGGAGTTCAGTTCCTTTGACAGTGCTGCAATTGCCAGGAAAGGGTTAACTGAGGCTACCAATCAGAAAGCTACAAAGCAGGACTGCAGCTTGGAGCCCTCTGAGTGGTCTCCTTGGGTCATGTGCTTGCTCTGTCCACTCACGGACAGCTGTTGCCATGGGCGGGGCTGGAGGACCAACAATGCTAGCAATGGCTGGAGATAACCTTAAAAAGTTAATCGTCTGTCACTCACACTCCCTGCTGGGTTTGCAGCATGTACTCGTCTGTTTGCTATGAGGTAAAAATAGGGTTCTATCTGCTTTCAGAATGTAACCCTGTTTTCTGCTCGTCTGAATAGCTTCATGGTTCACTAGAGTATTTGGGAATTACAGAGATCAAAGAAACAAGTACACCTATGGAAACTGGTTACCTAAAACAGAAAGAGGGAAGTGAACTGCCAGACCACAGTGAGTACAGGACAGCGATTGGAAAACTTTTATATGTAGCTATGATAACAAGACCAGATATAGTGCATCTGTGGGAAACTTGAATAGAAAATAAGCACACCCAGCAAAGATGACTGGACTGCAGTAAAGAAACTAGGCTGGTGCCTAAGAGGGACAATCCATCTAAAATTAAAGTTGCCTGCTAGTAGTGGACCCAAATTAGTAGGCTATAGGATGCAGACTGGGCTGAGGATCAAACAGACCGGAAGTCAACATGCTGCCACTCAAGCATGTCAAAAGGTGGCGTGGCTGCACAAGGCTAATATCTGATTTCAATACAGATGAACCAAAACCCACTGAGATGTTCGAAGATAATCAAAGCTGCATCTAGATCTCACAAATGGAGAAAATTTAATTTAGGACAAAATACATTGACACCAAATATCATTATGTGCGGGACACACAAGAAAGGGGACTTGTAAAACTGATACTATTTTGTCCAAGTGAACAAATGGTAGCAGATGTGCTAACTAAGCCATTGCCCAAGGATCATTTCAAAACCTTGAGAAGTTGGGACTTATAGACAGCAGCATGAGCCAATGAGGAGTTGGAGCTAGGACCCTGGCTGACAGCATCAGCTCTCAGCTGCAATGTGATGGACGCTGGCTGGCAGTGTGGGACAACATGTGGACCCTGGCTGGCAGCATCAGCTTTCAGCTTCATCCATAGTGGCCACAGGGGTAGGGGGTTAGAGTCATGGATAAAACTTCTGGACCCCTCCCCTCTTTCTTCTTCCAGTTTATCTCCATTTTGTCTCTCCAGAGATGGCTTTTTGTTTGGTCTCTCTCCTCAGCCATGAGCTACAGCTGAAACTAAGCTGCAGACTTTTTCACATTTGTTTGTAACCTTTTCTTTAAATAAATCCTTGTAGTTCTTCAATACTAAATAACTGTCTCAAGACCTCTTACTTTGCTGCTTTCTCACCAAACTGGTTTTGCTCTGCTATTGGGGGACTAAATACAGTGGGTATAGGAAAGAATCACCCCCTTTGATAGACCTTAAATTCTGGTTCCCTTACATCCTGAAATGAAAACACAAAGAAAATTCCCTTCACCAGCTGTACTTATCCAATGCAACCTATAACATCCAACTGAAAAACATCACAATTACAGTCCAGAAAAAGTGTCAGAAATAAAAAACAAGAATTACTGAGATTGAAAAAGGATCACCCCCCCCCAATGTCAATATTTTGTTGAACCACCTTTTGCTTTAATAACAGCCTTGAGTCTGTTGAGATACTTCTCTATCAACCTTGCACATCTAGACGGAGCAATATTTGCCCACTCCTCCATACAGAACTGTTCAAGTTCGGTCACATTGGATGGTAGGTGTTGGTGGACTGCTATCTTCAAATCTCTCCACAGATTTTCTATGGGATTTAGGTCTGGGCTCTGACTGGGCCACTTGAGGACGTTCACTTTTTTCTCCTTCAGCCACTGTGTGGTCAATTTTGCTGTGTGCTTCGGATCGTTGTCATGTTGAAAGGTGAATCTTCTGCCCATCCTCAACTGTCTGGCAGAGGGTAGCAGGTTTTCTTCCAGAATCTGATGGTATTTTGCCCCATCCATTTTTCCTTCTACCCTAACGAGAGCCCCAGTCCCTGAAAGCAGAGGAACACCCTCACAACAGCATGCTGCCACCTCCATGCTTCACTGTAGGTATGGTGTGTTGTGGATGGTGAGCTGCGTTGGATTTACGCCAGGTGTACTGTTTGGTGTTGAGGCCAAATAGTTCAATCTTGGTCTCATCTGACCATAAGACCTTTTTCCATTTGGCATCAGAATCTTCAAGGTGCCTTCTGGCAAAGCTCAAACGAGCTTTAATGTGGCCTTTCTTGAGAAGTGGCTTTCTCCTTGCGACCCTCCTGAACAAGCCACATCTGTGGAGCGCTCGTGAAATTGTTGTCACATGCACAGAACAACCACCCTTTGCCATGAAGTCCTTTAACTCCTTCAGAGTGGCCATTGGCCTCTTGGTAACCTCTCTTACCAGTTTCCTCCTTGCTCTTCCATCCAGTTTGGAGGGCCGACCGGATCCAGGGAGGATAGCAGTCCACCAACACCTGCCATCCAATGTGACTGAACTTGAACAGTTCTGTATGGAGGAGTGGGCAAATATTGCTCCGTCTAGATGTGCAAGGTTGATAGAGAAGTATCCCAACAGACTCAAGGCTGTTATTAAAGCAAAAGGTGGTTCAACAAAATATTGACATGGGGGGGGGGCGTGATCCTTTTTCAATCTCAGTAATTATTGTTTTTTATTTCTGACACTTTTTCTGGACTGTAATTGTGATGTTTTTCAGTTGGATGTTATAGGTTGCATTGGATAAGTACAGCTGGTGAAGGGAATTTTTCTTTGTGTTTTCATTTCAGGATGTAAGGGAACCAGAATTTAAGGTCTATCAAAGGGGGTGATTCTTTCCTATACCCACTGTAGCATTCTTCCCGTACAGCCTATAGCTGTCAGGAGTATTAGTCATTGATAGACTTTGTCTAATCCCTGCTTAATAAGAACATAACATAAGAATAAAATATGTTATGGAAGTTCAAATTAGCTAATCCCTGCTTAATAAGAACATAACATAAGAATAAAATATGTTATGGAAGTTCAAATTAGCTATCTTGCTATTAACCTTTGGTAACTATAAATCTGAATAATGTTTGAATAATATTTCTAATTCCCTGGATTTATTTTTTTTAAAAATCCATTTAAAGTAGTGAACACTTGGTGACAATTAATTGTCCTCACTTTGTCATGTTTTGTGATGTACTCTCATAACTATTGGTGTGCAAGCTGTTGATCAAACTAAAAATCTAGAAGTGTCTTGAGTATGGATATTGTAAAGTGTGGGAATATTAAACATATTTCCATTTTACTATTGTGTCTAGATGCTCCTGAAATATGGTTTTGCTTCTACCTTGTCAAATGCCAAGCCCCATCTCTGTAACTGCTGAAATATTTAACAAACTTTCAGTAAGAGAGCTGAGTAGCACTCTCCCTGATAGGTATGATGTAAGGGGTATTGCTTTAATAGACAGAGCGGCATGTGGATTTTAACTCTCTGATTGCTCTCCAGAGTATCATTTTATCCAGAACATGAAAGAAACCCTAATTAGTTCTTTATAACTCCATATAATAGCCATGCTTTTTGCTATGAAAGTTTATCACAGCAAGCAATTCTTCATGCTAGTTTATAGTTCTAAAGAAAAGCTAATTAATTTAACCACATGCACATGTGGCTGCTCTACTAGAGATCTCTGTGTGTTACAACATCAAAAAGCACTTTACACCAGGTCAAGGAAGTTATGAATTCACCAGATGGAGTATGGGTGCTCAAGGGATAGGTGAAAAAACAACTAAGGCAAAGAGAAGGGTAGGATAAAAGGCATAGAGAATTTAAGTAAGAGAGAGACTTCCTTGTTTCAGTGGGTGGCTGAAGCAGGAGAATAGAATATGTCTTTCCTGAGGAAAGCAACAAAGTTTCTTTCCTTTGTCAACCATTTTGACTGACTGTATAATGCAGACGATTGAATTTCACAGATTTTGTTTTATCTTTTTCGCACTGAGAGATGGGAAGGGGGAGGGCCACATATTCCCTCAGTCCTCTGATGAAATAGTTAGGGTATATATATATAAATACATACACACACACACAAACACACTAGTCGACCCTGCACAGAGCATCTGTGTGCTCTTTGGGTCCGGCGGTTACCTCTCTCCCACCCCTTCTTCCCCAGTCTTTGCTTCTGGGCCCAGCCACAGTCAGCTGGGCTCTGGGACGCACATTCTAAGGCACACCCAGGAGAATTTCATTCATATATATATATATATATATATATATATATGATTTTATACTTTGATCTGTAGGCAAATGCATATTATTGTTAGTTCTCGATCCACAGTAGGATCGTAGAGACTTGTGCAGTTCCTGAGTGGCTGAAAGACTTCTGGTGTCATTTTCGGATGCCATTTTGTATCATGGAGCCATTTTGTGACTCTTTTCTCAGAACCCTCCTACCCCCACAAACCAGGCAGAAAATCAGAGGATTTGCAAGAGTTGGGGGATATCTCTGTAGAGCAATGTATGGTGCTTATTTATACTCCCCACTTTCTGGATTTTTTAGCATAGTTCACTATGTTTAGGAGCCTAACGCCACCCCACCCCACATACACACACACATCCCATAGAGTTAAGGTCTCTTTATCTATGGTTTTGGTACCCGTGACAATAGCTGGAACAGAAACCCATGATGAAAAAGGGTTACAGTATAACATTTTCAGTGTTCAAAATCAGAATTGTTTAAACTGTCTGCATTTGATATTTAAATCTGAAATTCTGCTTCAGTCCCAAAAATATTCTTCTATCCTGAAATCTTTCAGAAGGCATTTCAGTTGACGCTGCCACTGTAATAACAATAATGATCGACAATCTAACAAAGTGTTGGTGTCCTGTGCCAGATAACTGGATAAGTTCCTGATTAATGCAGCATTGGCCCTTAGTGGTGGAGGATTTTGATGATCCCCTTTCTCCCAGAATTCCTCTGTGTCACCTAGAAAATATGTATCTGAGGGCGTGATCTGTGTGATCTCAGGAACATATATTTGGGTAGCACAGAGGTATTATGAGGGAAGGGCAGGTCATTGCAGTTTCCACCCCTATGCGAGTGTATGTATGTGGAATCCCAACCACAGCAAGAACACATCTCATGGAGTACCAGCTCCTGGTCAGCCAATAATTACAGTGCTGTCACTGTGCATCATAGTTTTCAAAGGAGGAGAGGAGAGGCTCCTGCCTGTGTGTGTTTACAATCAATAAATTGACACAAGGGAGGCAACATAGGAAGGGGAAGGAAATGGAGGCAGAGTAAGCAGCAGCACAAGAGATTGTTTCAATTACACATATGAAGTATAAGTTATAATAGACATGGGGAATAGGAGGCTTGCCTAAGTCTTCAGGGGAAAGGTGAGTTTTGAAGATGGATTTGAAAGATGTAAGAGCAGACATCACAGAGATATCCTGCAAGGCTGCTCTAGGCATAAAAGGCAGCAAAGGACACAGCAGGTTTTTCAGGGTGAATTCAACATCACTGCTTGTTGTTAGAATAATATTTTATCACATTGATTAATACTTTTGTACCAGCAAACGGTTGGATATTAACCACTGGCAGAGAAGCATTCCATCTTGGAAGTTACTGCTGAACAGAAGGAGAGTGCAACTTATGCAAGGACGCCTTCCGCTCACAGAAGGAATGCTTACATGAAGGCAACTCTCCTTGCATTAATGGAAGAAGCTTCAAACAATGGACCTCCACTGAAGGTCAGCATCCAAGCCAGTATATTTGCCCCTACTCACTGACAGGGACCTATTATTTTGGCTTGACACCAAGAAGGCCCTCCTGCCTCCCTTGCCTATTGAAGAGCAAGAATGGGAGGCTGGGGCCTGGTTGGCTGCTGTTGAAGCACTCCGGGTGCCACAACCAAGCAGCAGCCAAATTTGCCACTGCCCCACTTCCTGTTCACATGCAGTGACTGTTGGGAGGAGCAGGGGTGCAGTCCAGGCACTATAACCAAGCAGGAAAGGGAGATGCGGAATGGTACCCTTTTGGCCACTGCTCAGCCAAGGCACCCTGTGTGCCAAGCAGCAGCCAAGCATGCCGCCCACACTTCTGTGACTTCTACTCACTGTTCTAAGGCTCCTGAAAATTTTGATTAAAATAAGTAGAAATTAATGACAATGAAAAATCATATTTGTTTGTTTTCAATTCCCATTTGTTTTGATGAAAAACAATGAAAATGAATGTGGCATATTCATTTTTTCACTTCCATTTTAACAATTGAAAGTAATTCATTTAAAAAATGAATGCACATGCTTAATTCAGAGCAAGCATTTCCATAATACCACTGGCCAGCATCCAGACTAATACAGTGCTTGTGTTGCTAATGCTGGTCCTGGGGGGAGGGGTTAAGTGACCCTCAAGGACACATGTTTGTGAGTCACAGTCAGATTCAGAGGCAGGGGCGTATCTAGGGTAGGGCAGGCAGGGCACTTGCCCTGGGCGCCACTTGAAGGGGGGCGCAAATTCTTAAAATTAAATTTTTTAAAAAAAAATGGCCACCAAAAACAAAATGGCCACTGCACATGCTCAAATGGCCTCTGTGAGGCCCTAGGACATGTCAGGCCTCGCAGAGGCCATTTGAGCATGCGTGGTGGCCATTTTGTTTTCAGTGGCCATTAAAAAAAAACAATTATTTTTAAAAATGGCCACTGCACATGCTCAAATGGTCTCTGCGAGGCCCTAGAGGCCAACAGTGGGAGGGGTAAGCTTTGCAGACCCCCCCCAGACTAAAGGAAGTGCCCCGAAGGGGCTACAGGTTAAAAAAAATTAATTTAATATAATATAAGTCACTGTACACATATTCAGTTTGGCACTATGTACAGAGAATCAGGGCTTGTGAATACTGAGCTGAAGCTTATGACCTAGGATTGTATTCATTTGCTCTTACTTTGCTTATGATAAGTGAGTTAAATGTGGTGTCTTAAAAATATGGTTATTAATGGTGAGTTTGTCTTTGAATCAGTGTGAAATCCTTAATAATAAGGCCCACTTGGAGTTTCTTGCTCTCTTGCTCTCATTTTAACTGTCTTTCTGAAATACTAGAATAAATTCCAAGCAGTGACACAGTTTACTCTGCATATCCTTTAATTATTTTCAGAGTATCTGGGAAAAGTCAAATTCTCCATTTATTTTTAAAACTGATTTAATAGTGATGCTAGTAGATGCATAGTAGAGAATGAGACAGGCACTTCTGTTTAGTTTTCCAAGTACACCTCGAGTTTAATGAGGGTGTGGTTAAAATATAAAAAATGGTTGGAACCTAAAACTCTGTTATGGGTATCTCTGAATGAAGATTTATCACGTAAAGAAGTAAATATGCAATTGCATTGGGGTACCTATAGGGATTTGCTATATTTTCAGGACAAGGACTGTAAGTTAAAAAGTTTAACTGAAGTACAAAATTTGGTTAGAGATTGGTTTCAATACCATCAGTTAAATGAGTTATATAAGAAGGATTTTGAAGTTGGATTTGAAGATCAGACTTCGAACTTTGAGAAGGAATTATGTGAAAATGATGAAAAATTAGTTTCTAAAATGTATAAACTTTTACTTCTGGAGGAGACAAGAGAAGAAGTGGTTAAAACGACAATGATAAAATGGGCTCAAGATGTGGGGTGTAATATAGAAATGGCAGCCTGGGAAAAATTATGGAAAAATGATTTAAAATTTACTGCATGTTATACTTTAAAAGAAAATTATGATAAAATGATGTATAGATGGTATTTGACACCAAAAAAATTGGCATTAATGTATAAAAATGTTTCAAACAAATGTTGGAAGTGTGGACATTCTGAAGGTACTTTTTTTCATATGTGGTGGACCTGTGGGAGGGCTAAGGCCTATTGGGATATGATATATAATGAGTTAAAGAAAATATTTAAAATCACATTTCCTAAGAAGCCAGAATCTTTCCTGCTGGGAATAACACAAGGTGTAATTTCTACAACTAATTTAACATTTTTTATGTAAGCTTCTACGGCGGCTAGAATAATATATGCACAGAAATGGAAGAGTAATGAACTGCCTTCGAAAGAAGATTGGCTGATAAAAATTTTGGAATATGCGGAGATGGCAAAACTTACAACATTGATGAGAGACCAAAACTTAGAATGTTTCAAAGAAGATTGGAAACCATTCTTGTTGTATTTAAAGAACTATTTTCCTACCATGGACTTTACAGCAGGGTTTGAAATTTAGTAAAAATTGCAGGTTGGGTAGACTAACTGTGTTTGTAAGGGTTTAAATTTATGTTTTGAATTATTATTATAGCAAGGGTAAATTTTATAGCTGATGATTCACGAAGAGATGTGTGCGGGAAGTCCACTTTTTTATTTGTTAATGACAATATTACTATAGTTAAAATCAATAAAAATTGAATTTGGGGGGGAGAAAGGTTTTCCAAGTACACCTCCATATAGTATTTGGGTATTTCATGAGCCCCAGCATACTGAAATTTGTAGTTTTCCAGCATTTTTTGGTCTGGCTACATCCACTGCTAAATAGTTTTTGAAATTTTAAAAGATTAATGAGCTTGACTTATATTTTTCAGCTGATATTATAGTAAAGTTATCTGAAAGATGGGTGTCAGATGTTTGGACAGGGGGCGCAATTTCAGTGCTTGCCCTAGGCGCTATTTTTCCTAGATACGCCTCTGTTCAGAGGGAAGGCAAAATTGCCCAAAATTATCCATCTCCTGCAGCACCCACAGCATTGCTGAATCAGCACTTAGTTACTCTAGATGTCAGCCACTGTTTACAAAAATCTAAAATGCTCAGACAAAAATATCCTAACTTGGCATCTAAAATTTAACTAAGAAGGCACCTGGTAAATAGCCTTGGTGAGAGCTTCCAATAAATGAGTTGTTGCCATTGGAAAAGCTCTTTCTGAAAGTGGAGAACTGAAGAGCAGCTTTTGATGCAGATCATAATTATGCTCATGTAGGAAAGAAGGACCTTCAAATACCTGGTCCCAAGTTGTGTAAATCTTTAAATGTTAAAATCCAAAATTTGAATTGTGCCTGGAAATGGATTGGAAGCCAGTAGAGTTATTTAAGTTGTGTATACTGCAAGGAAGTGCTTTATGGAAGTACACAGTACACTTCACTGCACAACATTTCTTATGTTAAACACCACCAACAAGATATCTGGATAGAATATTTTAAAATATCAAGAGGCTGTTCACATAAGCGGCACTACCCAGGCTTGGGCAGCCCTACCTCAGTAGGGCTGCTTGTGTGTAGTGCTAGGATCAAGGCCCATCCTGGCAGTGCCTTCCTGGGTAGCCCGGGATTTTTGCCCACCCTTTTACCCAGGTACAGGGTTGTGTGTCTGCTCAGGCTGCACTCAGCCCAAGCAGACACAGAGCCAGGAGCCTAGAATGTACAGTTTCAGAGAAAGTCCCTCAATGTACTGTGCTTCTCTCACGTGGTGCATTTAGGGACACCTGGAGGCCAGGCTTCTTTTCCCCAGCCTCCAGAGATCCGTGCTGCTCAGAGCAGCACAGATCACGTGGATGCATGAGCCACGTACCACACAGTGCACAACCAACTGTCTTGGAGGAGGTAGGTTCAACCCTGCCTTCCCCACCAGCCTGCCCTCCCTGCCCCAGCAACAGTGATGAGAATGATCTTTAGGATTGCTAGAAATATATTAAGTATTAGGCTTGGTCATATGGCACATTGCTTTCATTTTTAAAATACATATACACATGCTATTTAAAATCTTATTTATAATATCTAAACTTAATTTGTCTCACTTAAACAAAGATAGGTTATTATTATTATCATTATTGTTTACACAGGATAGGTGTTATTGACTGGTTTGTTTTATCCAGGCATCGAGTCCTTCCCAAGGACCTGCGATGGCTGAATTTCATTATCAGTGTTGTTGCTGTTCTTATAGATATCGTCACAGAATATAGGCTGTTCTCAGTAAAGTTGCTTTTTGTAATTGGCTGATGGTGATTTCTGTGGCCCCTACGGTATTGAGGTGCTCTTCAAGTTGTTTTGGAATTGCACCTAGGGCACCAGTTACCATTGGGATTATTTTTCTGCCACAGCCTTTCAATTTCAATTTGTAGATCTTTGTATTTTGTGATTTTTTTCTATTTCTTCTATTCTGCTATCCCCTGGTATTGCTATGTCAATTATTTTGACTTGTTTTTCTTTCTTCTCAACTACAGTTATATCTGGTGTATTGTGTGGCAGATGTTTGTCTGTTTGTAGTCGGAAGTCCCATAATATGTTTGCATCTTCGTTTTCTACAACTTTTTCAATTTTATGGTCCCACCAGTGTTTGGCTACAGGTTGTATTTTTTTGCAGATATTCCAGTGTATCATCCCTGCTACCTTGTCATGCCTTTGTTTGTAGTCAGTCTGTGTGATCTTTTTACAACAGTTGATTAGGTGGTCCACGGTTTCATCTGCTTCTTTACAAAGGTGGCACTTGCTGTTCGTTGTTCATTTTTCTACTTTTGCTCTTATTGCATTTGTGCTTAGTGCCTGTTCTTGTGCAGCCAATATTAAACCCTCTGTTTCTTTCTTCAAGTTGCCGTTCTTAAGCCATTGCCAGGTCTTGGTGATGTCTGGTTTTCCACTTATATTGTGCAAATATTGACCATGCAGTGGCTTATTTTTCTGCTTGGTTCTTGACTTGTTCTTTCTTGTAGGCCTGCTTTGTTTCATTGGTGTTGAATAGTTTCGCATTATTGACCATTTTAAGTGCATCTTCTTCACTGTCCTTGATATATTCTTCAAGGCCTCTTTTCTCCTCCTCTACTGTTTGATGGACTTACAGCATTCCTCTTCCTCCTGAGCTGTGAGGGAGGTATAGCCTATCTACATCACTGCCTGAGGGCAGAGCATGATTGATGGTCATTATTTTCCTGGTCTTACGATCTAGCGTCTCTAGCTCTGCCTGGGTCCAGTCTATTATTCCTGCAGTGTATCTGATAATAGGTATAGCCCAGATGTCTATGGCTTGTATGGTGTTCCCGCCATTGAGTTTAGACTTTAGGATTTTTCTAACTCTCCTGACGTATTTTCACTTCCAATTTTTCTTTTAACTTCAGTGTGTGTGATGTTACCAGCCTGGAGAATGCCCAAGTATTTGTAATGTTTTTTCTCTTCCAGGTTCTTGATATTGCTTCCATTGAGCAGTTCTATTCCTTCTTTTTTTTGTTATTTTTCCTCTGTTCATTATTAATGCAGCACATTTGTCTAGTCCAAACTCCATTGCTATATCGCTACTGAATATATGAATATATGGACAGTGTTTAGCAGTGATTATTATAATATTATTATTATTTCTTCGATTTCTATACTGCCCTTCCAAAAATGGCTCAGGGAGGTTCACACAGAGAAATAATAAATAAACAAAATGGCTCCCTGTCCCCAAAGGGCTCACAGTCTATAAAGAAACACAAGATAGACACCAGCAACAGTCACTGGAGGTCCTGTGCTGCGGGTGGATAAAGCCAGTTACTCTCCCCCTGCTAAATAAAGAGAATCACCATGTTAAAAGGTGCCTCTTTGCCAAGTTAGTAGGGGTGTAACACAAGGCATGGAGTAACACAAATGGAGGCATGGAGTAACACAAATAGGACTAGGAAGCTTGAGTGTACCAGCTCTACTTTTTAAAAATTGGTGCAGAAATGTGGTGCAGAAGAGCTTACAAATCAAACACAAAAATACCTTCAAGGTGAATCTCTTTTCAATAACCTTATAGTTGCATTTTGCCATCTGCAACTATCAAGAAGGCCAGGAGAACAAGAAATTGAGGTCTGGAGCTAAAGGTTCTGTAAATCATTTTTTTTCCTCGAAGCTCTTTCTGCTGATTCTGCTCCTACTGAACTTGCTGCTGACATATACCTTTGACCACTTTGTTCAAGATTTAGAGATGTTGCTTTGAGTAGGAGCAAACTGATGACCTTGGCCTAGTGATCTGCAACAATATGTGTTGAAATAAAAAGAAATCTATTGAGGTGGAACAAATATGATTGAACTGGGTTATTGACATAGATATCAAGGAGAATGTCTTTAGAGGAAAAAAAGAACATAGACAGCAGAAAAAGGAAAGGTTGATGAATTATTTTTACATTTGTTTGTAGAGGCCTGTTTCAGAAGACATGTAAAATTTATACAAATAGTTCTTCATTTATTTTTAGGTGAAAATGCAGATGGTAGCATACAGTAAGCTAGAATAAAACAAACAAACAAACAAACAAACAAACAAACAGCATTCATGGTTCAATCTACAACTGTCAAACTTCCAAATTTGGAGTAGCTTTTATTTCGGTTCAGTATGCTATAGATGGCAATGGTTTTAAAAGCATGTTATGACATATAACAAGGGCAGTCTACTCTTTGAGGAAGAAGAAAAAATGGGTGGGGGTAGAAGGAATGTGTAAAATCTTGCTGGGAACCTGCACCAGTCCTTGGGGTGGACAACCTGTAAGAATATACAGCTTGCATTCCTGTTCTGCACTGTTGCTTGGTTCCCCAGTTTGATTATTAGAGGCAAAACCACAACGTGTGTGTGTGTGTGTGTGTGTGTGTGTGTGTAGCAGGGTTGTAGCACAAGAGAGACATATCTGATACCTTGGGGTTGATTTGTGACACAAGTTGGCCACCACTGCACCAGTGGACCTCGCTGTATGTCGTACCGTGGATACAAAAGGGCTAAAACCCACATATCTGCAATTCCTAGATGGCTAGAAATGAGCTCAGAGGTAATTTCTGGCTGCCATTTTCTCAATAGGTGCCATCTTGTGGCTCATTTTTTTTAAAATCCCCCTTGCTTTTTCATAGAAAAATGGGGGGTGGGGATGGGGGGATTCCTGGCAGCTGGACACCCACGGAGCATGGTAGGGCACTTTATTTGCATTTTTGGTGGGTGTTGGGTTGGCTGTTGTTTCTTGCCCTTTTTTCCAAACTCCAGGAACCTAACCCCTTCCATCCCATTGACTTCAATGCCCAAAAATCTGCAGTTCTGTTATCCATGGTTCCCCCATGGAAAAGAACCCCCATGGATAACAGGGTTCACCTGTATTAAACTTGTCATAAAAACCTTTGGCCTCCCTTGAAGCTGTTCTTAGCTTGAAGACAAACTTCCATATCTGCTTCAAAATTGACTTGAGATGAGATCTTAGTGGTAACAACAACAAATATTTATATACCACTTTTCAACAAATGTTTCCAAACCAGTTTACATAAAGAAACAACAAATAAATAAATAAGATCGATTGCTGTCCCCAAAGCGGGGGGACATCCAAAAAGAAACAATCCAAAAAGAAACGTAAGATAGACACCAGCAACAGTCACTGGAGGTATGGTGCTGGGGCTGGATAGGGCCAGTTAACCCTAGTTTAAATTGTTTTGACTTGGAGAGTAATGCCTATTAAACATTAAACATCTTTTCAGGTTAATGTGTGGTAAATGGGGCCACTTGAATGTTGAGCATGCCAGATTCCTTGGCTGGAAAAACCCCCCACTCATCTAAAATTAAAATAGATAACTAGGCACATAATACATACACAAACACCCCAAAGATAGAGGTCTGGGGCAGATCCAGCTATAGGGGTGTGCACGGAACCGCAGAGCTGCGGTCCGGCACTGTGGGGTGGGTTCCTTTAAGGGCGGGGAGGGTTTGCTTACCCCCCCCGCCACTTGCCCCCGTCCAGCGCGCGTATTTAATGTAATAATTGGGGCAGCAGGATACTTCCCTGCTGCCCCTTGTCCCTCTGCAATGCCGCCAGCCGCTTTGACTCACAGTTTTGAAAGTAATTACTGCTGCCCAGTGCCAATAATGAAGTTGAAGAAGAAGCCGGCCTCCACTTCGGCGCCTTTCCGCCCGGCGGCTCCCCCACGAGCCGCCGCTGCCTCCCAGCAGCCACTGAGAGCGGCTCTGCCATGGAGGACGTGCCGCGGCGCCGCGGCAACCCTCACTTCCGGCTACCATGCGACTTTCCCCCACATACAGAGTGGCAGCATTCTGCCACTCTGTATGCGGGGGAAGTTGCATGGAAGCCGGAAGTGATGCAACCCTCACTTCCGGCTTCCATGCGATTTCCCCCACATACAGAGTGGCAGCATTCTGCCACTCTGTATGTGGGGGAAAGTCGCATGGTAGCCGGAAGTGAGGGTTGCCGCGGCGCCGCAGCGCGTCCTCCATGGCAGAGCCGCTCTCAGGCGGCATTGCAGAGAGACAAGGGGCAGCAGGGAAGTATCCTGCTGCCCCAATTATTACATTAAATACGCGTGCTGGACGGGGGCAAGTGGCGGGGGGGTAAGTAAACCCTCCCCGCCCTTAAAGGAATCCCCCCCACCCGGACCCGGACCAGCCAGATCCGAACCGGTCTGGAAAGTCCGGAGGCCTTTACAATGGCTTCCGGACCAGTTCGGACACACCCCTATCCAGCTACACATTTCATTGGAGTACAGTGCATCCCATCCCTATGAATTTGCTTTCTCTTCTCTCTTCCAGCCTCATTGGATCAGAGGGAGGTAAGGCATATATTTACAATATGCCAGGGGGCACTGTGTTGTTTAGCAGTGCTTTTTGTTCCTCTACAGTTCCTTCCTGTAGTTTTTGGGGGTCTGTAGTTCTTGGGTGGAGCTTCTACAGATCCTAAGTATATCAATGAAGAGCAGTTGTGTTTTTAGGCCTGTGTGTTCCCTCCATTTTCCCTGCTACCAAAACAGCAACAAATAGTTACAAAACAAGATCCATAGTCATGGCTTAGGTAAGAAATTCAGTTTCTAAAATGTTTCTGTACCAAATGTGTAATTATGTAACAAAAACCTGTAAATGATTACCTCAATTAAAATGCACACATATAACCATATATTTTTTGTAAAACACACCAAAAAACAATTTTTAATTACAGTTACAATGAATGGTTATTTTGTAACTTTTAAACGCAAAAATGTACTCCTCAGCATAGTTCTCATGAATTTTTCAACCATTTGAGAATGTATGCTATGTTAATATACTATGTAATACCAAAAACACAGCTACACAAAAGAGTGTTGTACTTTGTTCTTTCTAACTAGTAAATTAATTCACTTATATAACTTTCAGTTTTGAATTAAGGTGTGGGGTGGGGGAGCCCTAAAGATAATTGAATATATAAATTAGTTCATATTTCTTTCAGCTCAGATAATTAGAAGTGAATTTAATATATCCAGTTGGGCATCTACATTATTATTATTCTTTTACACTGGATATAAATAGAATTCAAATTACATCTCTGTTTTTTATTTCAAAGTTTAGCTTTGGCAATGTTGGTTTTTGTTTCAATGATTGCTACTTATCTGATCTTTAGATACTTCCCCTTTAAATTCAGCTTGCTTAGATACCCTATCCACAAAAATATGGAATGTGTTTTTCCCTGTTGATTAAAAATATGAATATTATATGTTTGGGCCCAGGGGTGTAACTAGGGTAGGGCAGGTAGGGCACATGCCCCGGGCGCCACGTGAAGGGGGGCTCCATTTTTTTAAATGAATTTTTTAAAAATGGCTGCCAAAAACAAAATGGCTACAACACATGCTCAAATGGCCTCTGCAAGGCCCTAGGTCATGCCAGGTCTCACAGAGGCCATTTGAGCATGCACAGCAGCCATTTTGTTTTTGGTGGCCATTTTAAAAAAAACCATTTATTTTTTAAAAATGGTCACTGCACATGCTCAAATGGTCCCTATGAGGCCCTAGGCCTTGCCAGGCCTTGCAGAGGCCATTTAAGCATGTGTGGGAGCTTCCAAAATGGCCACGACATCAAACTTTGCAGGCCAAAACAGGCTTGAAAATCAGCCTGGGAGCAGCTGTGGCGGTGAATTAAGAGGCTGGCGGGGGGAGGGTGAACCTTTGCAGAACCCCCTCCAGCCTTTAGGAAGCCCCCCGAAGGGGCTACAGGTATTTTTTTTAAATTAATATAAGTCACTGTACACATATTCAGTTTGGCACTATGTACAGAGAATCAGGGCTAGTGAATACTGAGCTGAAGCTTATGACCTAGGATTGTATTCATTTGCTCTTACTTTGCTTCTTGTGATAAGTGAGTTAAATGTTATGTCTTAAAAATATGGCTATTAATGGTGAGTTTGTCTTTGAATCAGTGTGAAATCCTTAGTATTAAGGCCCACTGGGAGTTTCTTGCTCTCTTGCTCTCATTTTAACTGTCTTTCTGAAATACTAGAATATATTCCAAGCATTGACACAGTTTACTCTGTATGTCCTTTAATTTTTTTCAGAATATCTGGGAAAAGTCAAATTCTCCATTTATTTTTAAAACTTATGTAATAGTGTTGCTACAATGCATAGTAGAGAATTAGACAGGCACTTCTGTTTAGTTTTCCAAGTACACCTCCACATAGTATTTGGGTATTTCGTGAGCCCCAGCATACTGAAATTTGTAGTTTTCGAGCATTATTTGGTCTGGCTACATCCACTGCTATAAAGTTATTGAAATATTAAAAGATTAACTTGATTTTGAGCTGATATTATGGTAAAGTTATCTGAAAGGTGGGTGTCAAATGTTTGGACAGGGGGTGCAATTTCAGTGCTTGCCCTAGGCGCTATTTTCCCTAGATACGCCTCTGCTTGGGCCACTTCATATATGATATTGCCAGAACAGGAGCTGCAGCAGTGTGGCTACTTCCCACACTGGTCAGAGTGGAAAGCATGAAAAATCCTGGACTGCGTGGAAGGAGCCATAGCAAGATAGAAAGTACATAAAGAAGAATATTTCTCTTTAAGTGTCAAACAAAAGTTCAAATCAGGCTAATTAAGTATAATCAGGCTCATTAAATATAAGGGAAAGGGAACCCTTAATTCATTGTGAATTCCCCATCATATATTGAACATAATTGGTTTGTTTGCCCTCCGTGCAAAATTAACTAACTACCAAGAACGTGGTACATGTTCATTGTATGATGTACATGAGAAGTACCATGTGCAAAGTTCTACTTCTCCACAGTAAAACAGATCACAAAGTTGGACCGTGCTATTATTCAGATCTCTCATTATGTAATTCTGCAGAGATTATTGGGCTTTTCACTTCCAAGAAAAGAAACATCACATTGTAAAGATATATTTTTCCCAGTTAAAACAAAACATTTTAGAAGAAAACTATTGTACCAATAATAATTCCACACATAAACAGCTCTGTTAATTTCATTATTGAATTTTTCAGCAGGTGCTACAACCATAGAGAAGTATGATCTCAGGACAAATATATGGATCCAGGCTGGAGTGATGAATGGCAGGAGGCTGCAGTTTGGTGTCGCTGTCATTGACGACAAACTCTTTGTTATTGGAGGTCGTGATGGTTTAAAGACTTTAAACACTGTTGAATGTTACAATCCAAAGACAAAGGCATGGACTGTCTTGCCTCCAATGTCCACCCATAGGCATGGCTTAGGTAAGACATTTCCAGAATTTCTGCATGAAAGCACGTAGTCTTTAATTAGAAAACTATTTATCAAAATTATTTATCAAAACTATTTATCAAAATTGTATACTCAGTTGTGTATACAATAGCACAATACAATTAGGTGCAACCTTGTGGAAACAATGGCTGACATCCTGACTAAGGCAGTGCCACCATTCCAGGAAGACACACCTATGCTGCAGAAGGCTTCCAGAGCTGCAGAATGGACAGGTTGGGGATTTACACTGATCTCTGCTTCCTCTGGAAGTACCCTGTGCCCTCTGAAAATTTGCCCCTGAACACTGTGTGACCCTCAAAGACATATTTTTGGAGGGTGCAGGGCTCTATGCTGCAGAGCCAAGAAAGTTCTCTGTATGCCTTTCTGGCATTCTGCCGCTACCATAGTCAGGATTCAGCCAATAGAAATAATTCTATACAGGACAGTTGACAGATAATTCAGCTAGTGGCAATCTGAATAATTTGTCAAAACTATTGTTGGTTTATTTGGGGGCTCCAGTGAGGACCTGGGCAAAAAACTCTGAAAAAGGTGAAAGGGGGATTCAAGTCAGCACTAGTGTCAGCATGTGCAACCCCAACCTGCTTTCAATCGGCAGAAGCTGTTGTAAAATGCATGTAAATAAGTCATTACTAAATTATGTGAAACAGTAGGAAAGCATTGATACCCCACAGTCCTTATGTAGATATTGCCCAGGCAGCTTCCTGCTGCAGTTATGCTCCCCCCCACCAGCCTGCACACAGCCTCCACGTGTATGCATGGAGGCAGGTGAGTGATGGACCTATGCCGTCATGCACGTGCAGGCTGCTGGAAGGAGAGCTGCCATAGCAGGAAGCAGGTTGGAGCGGTGGTCATGTGGGTAAGGGCCTGTGGCTTTAAGATGCTACTCACCGCCACCCCGGTGCCACCTTGAAAAACTGGACCAGCCCATAGTTCAGCCAAACCAGACTGAACCAGTTCACCGCACCATAGACCAGTCCGAATTTGAATCGTGGCCTGAACCCAGGCCTGTGTGCATTCCTACAGCCAAGACAGTTGAAACAGGGAAGTCATACAATTGATTAGTTTGGAGCTCTGAATCAATGCTTCATTGAATGTGTAATTTACATACTTAAGTAAGTCTGTGCTACTTTTATTATATCCACATGGGAAGTTATCCTCTTCTTTCAAGCATTGTTAACTAAGGGATATATATGAGTTATCCTGTTGTGAGTAAAATTATATTATATGATGTGAATTTGTTTCAATCAATAACTGTACTGACTGCATAAAGCAGTCTACTGCATTCACTCTTATTATCAGCCGCCATCCAACATTAGCCCCCTTGCTGTTCCACACACTTTCTGAAGCATGGGGTTTTCCAAGTCCACAGCAGCACCAGCATGGTCACTTAAGATGACTTTGCCTGCACATACTTCAGGTTTTATAATAATTTTTAAATTAGAAAAAACTTATATTTATTTAAATCTATTTGGTAATCCTTTATCTGTTTATTGGCTACGAAAATAAAAATAGGAATATGTGGCTTTTGCAGTTGTGCACTTTATGCATACTTTAGAGGATCATTAATGTGGCATCATTTGTGGTTGGGTTTCAGAACACTGAATGAAGGATTATTTTCAGAGATGGGCATTTGTAGCTATAGCTCAGTCACAGAGCACATGCTTTGTGTATAGAAGGTCCTAATTCTAGTCATATTCTGGCATATTCTGGTCTTTTGGGTTTTGTTTTTTAAAAAGCAAGTAGCAGAGTTTGGAAAGATCTTTGCCTAAGACTTGGAGAGCCATTGTCACTTTGTCTAGACAATACAGGGCTAATGGACAAATGACTTTGTTCAGTGTAAGATTGGGATGTGTACAGAACTGGGAAAGCCAGTTCAGCTTGAATCCAAACTGGATTCAAGCCAACCTGGCCTGGTCCGGTTCTGTGGATACTCGAACTGGACCCAGTTCGGGTTTGAATCAAGCTGGTTTGAAAGGCTCAGAGGCCTACTGGTAAAAGGGAATCTGATAAGAATTCCACTTTATCAGTAAAGGGCAAGGGGGGAGGCAGGGGAGCCTCCATAAAAGCAGAGCAGGAGGGAAGTAAAAATGTAACTTAGAAGTTGCTGCCACCATTTTAGTTACCTCCACACCTGTGCAAAGGTCCAAAATGGACCTAAACCAACCTGGGCTACTCAGGGAGAGACAATGGGTGTAGGGGGGGCCAATCTCCCACTGCCGAAGCCACAGTCGCCACCCGCGGGACTTCTAAGATACATTTTTACTTCCCTCCCTCCTGCTCTACTTTTACAGAAGCTTCCCTACCCCCACCCCCCTTTGTGGGCAAAGGGGTATCTGAGCCAACTCACGTCAAACCGGGTCTGGTTTGATCTCATACTGAATTGGGCTCAGTTCAGTTTGATCAGAATCCTTTGAGCCTACTCAGCTCGAACTCAAGTCTGGCTCAATTTGAGCCAGCTCACACACCTCTTGTATAAGACAGCTTCTTTTATATATACCTAGTCCTGAAGATATTGCCCAGCATATTCACTAGTTATAAGGTACAAAGGAATGTCTGATTTGTTCTCCTACTCCCCTAAGTTATAAAATCATTATAAGGTCATGGGCCAACATCCAGACTAATACTATGATGTCGGGGGGGACAATCCAAGATGGTGACAAGCTAGCAGCTCCACTCATGAACTCCATCCCTTAAAGCAGCCTTTTCCTTTCTGGGTAGAAATTTCCAGAGAAACCCTGATGAACAAAGGCAAAAAAAGAACCAGTAACAGCCTCACCAGTGACCACTATGGTGACCACCACTCAGCCAAGGCAGGGAAGCACATGAGAATCAACTCCTATCTCCCTCCCAGTGAGCCGAGAAGAGCCATGAGTACTTCTCCAGAATCCCCACTAAGAACAGATTTATGGTCCTGGGCATGGAGAGCTCTCCCTCCTTCCCCAAGGAGCCTGTAATAAGGGAGTCAGCATTACATCAGACTGCTCTCTTGCGGTCCAAGATCTCTGGCCCAAGACACACCCCAGAACAGAGAATCAAGGGATCCAAAATTCCAAGATGTGGCCCCCTGCCTCCTCTATGATCCATGATCTTCTCACTGAACACCTAAGAAGTTCATGTCTACTAACAGCAGAAATGACTACTCAAATTCTAGGGCATTTAAACAACATTGCAGCAGAAGTGGACACATTCGGGCATGCCTTTGACTTGTGGGGATGAAAGTCCATCTGAACCTAGGCAACACCCTGGCAGCTCCCTCCCCTGCTTCTGCTGCCAAATCCCCATGCACGATGCCAGCGGGGCCTCCTAAAATGAAATGCTCTGAACTCCCCACGAGTACTTCAAACATCCCAGGTACTGCTACATATTGCCATGAACCCCATCAATTCTCAAAGGCTGTCATCCAGCAAGGCAATAACAGCTTCCCTGAGCCATTTCCTTAATTGTCAACCTAGGCAAATAGACTTCCAAGTCTATTCCAATCTTCCACTTCCTTTGCACCCTCCCAGAAGCCCAGTGTGTCCTTCTCTCCATCTCTCAAGCCTCTCTTCCACTAAAATTTGTGTGAATGGGGGGGCACCTCCTCCATAGCTTCAACATCAGAGCTATTCGAGTCTTCAAAAGACTACACAGTTCGGCCTCTGCTCCCAGAAAGAGCAAAAAATAATATTCCTCCTTCTGAAACTAACCTCACTAAGACCTCTGTGACAATGAACTCAGACCTCAATAAACATCCCATTCGCATGCTCTCCAAGCTTCAGCAGATTAACCCTTAAGCGAGTGAAATCCAAAAGTACATAGATTGATATTTTGTTGAACTGAGGATCCTGCTGTTTGAAAGAAAGCACAGCCACTACTAGTCCTCTTCTCCTATCCGGAACCTGAGCTCACTGACAGTGACAGCGACATGGATGTTCACGTCTTTAAGGCCAACCCAGAACCACTCATAACTGTAGATGTGTTTGTCCAGACCAGGCTAAGTGCTAAGTCTTCAACCCTATTCAAACCACGGCGGAAGCTGTCAGTCCATTTTCCAGAATTTACCTCAGGTTCATACAGTGACAGCAAAATGGACAACACTAAGGTCCCCTCCACTACGCCTCACAACATGATGAGTGAGTTGCTCCCTGAGTCTGCCCAGCCCCATATATACAAACATACAACCCCACCATATAAGCCTTTTTCCAATGATGAAGAAACCCAGGCAAGCCACACAACTGCAGCAACCTCAGAGGAAGGGCCCCCACTCCCCCTGCTATACCCAAGAGCACCTACCACCTTCCAAAAGCCCAGGGATCTAGAAATTCAGGAAGTGCCCCCCCCCACCTCTTCCTCTGCCACTAGAGACAGACATAGAGAGAGGAGAGCTGGTCTTATGGTAGCAAGCATGACTTGTCCCCTTAGCTAAGCAGGGACTACCCTGGTTGCATATGAATGAGAGACTTGATATGTGAGCAATGTAAGATATTCTCCTTAGGGGATGGGGCCGCTCTAGGAAGAGTAGAAGGCTCCAAGTTCCCTCCCTGGCATCTCCAGGATAGGGCTGAGAAAGATTCCTGCCTGCAACCTTGGAGAAGCCACTGCCGCTGTGTAGACAATACTGAGCTAGATGGACATATGGTCTGGCTCAGTATATGGCAGCTTCCTATGTCACTATGTTCCTATAGCAGCTGCAAAAGATGAGGTCTCTTTGTCATCTGCACAATCCAAAGAGCTACAACCAACACTCCCAACTCAAGGGGATCCACTGAAGATGTAGCCACCAGTGCCCTCGCGTAGAGACTACACCAGAGAAAGAGACTCACACATTGCTTTCACCATCCCAGCAGCAACAGCTGCCATACACAACCACAAGGAATATTGCTTCAAATGCCATGGACCCTATTTGCCAATGGTCCCCATTTTGACAGCATCACTGTACTAATCTCTTTAGTCTGCTTGCCAAAGTTGAGGGATCTGCGGGCTTCCTGTGTGGAATTTGCAAGCTCAGAGGAAGAATTAGTGCCCCCTGAATTAAGAGTGCAAGAACACGAATGTGCATCACCACTCCCACTCCCATAGCTGCAGTTGCCCAGTACGCATGCGCACACACCCTAGAACGCAGATGGATTCCCCACAGAAAACACCCACTCAGACCCCAGCTCAAAGCACTACACCCTGATATCCAAGAGACCAGTATAAGGTATCCCTCTTGTCCTGGAATGTGGCAGTCTGGCACGGCAGCTGCAGAGATGTCTCTTTCACAGACTACATCTCCCATCATGACATCATAATGATACAAGAAACCTGGACAACTGAGGAACTTACACATAATGGATTCTGCTCATACTCAATAGGAGAAGAAGCCGGTACAGGATGAGGCAGACCCAAAGGCAGACTAGGGGTGCTAATCTCCACCATCTTGTATGCAATATCAGGAAGACTCCCTCCATACAAGCATTATGCTATAGCAGTGACAATTCAGACACTGCTTCCTACTACTAATTACATTTACCTCCCCCCACAGTGTCCGAAATCCCAGGTCAAAAACCTATGGTCTGAACTGGAGAACTGCCTAACAGACCTTCTCTCCTCCAACCCCAGTGCACATATACTTCTGGGTGCAGACAGACTCCCTTTCAACTGCCACTCAAAGGACAAGAAGTCAAATTACATAGGATTCTGCCTGGCCCAAATGGCCGCGAGACCCAATCTCTATATGCTAAATGGCTCATTTGGAAATGACCACCTGCTGAATTCACCTTCTGGACCAGGTCTAGTTCAGCAGCATCTGGAGAAACCCTGGTTTGGAACCACTGACCTATGCTCCAGTAATATGTGTGGCAATGAGGTGATTCTTTGCTGTGTGTACTGCATCCGCAAGTTCACGTCCAACAGAATTGTCAAAGGTGGTGAGGAAATTTATTCAGACCCCTTCTGTTCTGGCTTTGAAACCATCAGTTAGCCGTTGTGAAGCTTTTAATGAGATTTTTGTGGACAAAGTATCTTGTATTCAAGCCAACCTGGATTCCATTGTTGGTGCAGAGTCTTTAGCAGGGGTATCTAATAACTCCTCTTGTGTGGTTATATTGGATCAGTTTTAGTTTGTGACTCCTGAGGATGTGAACAAGCTGCTTGGAATTGTGCATCCTACCACCTGTTCTCTTTATCCTTGTCTGACATGGCTTATATTATCAAGCAGGGAGATTGCTGGAGAGCGCCTAGTTGAGATCGTAAATGATTCTCTGAGGGAAGGTAGGGTGCCTCCTTGTTTAAAGGAGGCAATTATTAGATCTCATTTGAAGAAGCCTACACTTGATCCCTCAGAATTACGCAGTTATAGGCCTGTTTCTCCCATGGTTGGCCAAGGTGAGTGAAAAGGTGGTGTCCTCTCAACAGGCAGTCTCGGATGAAACAGATTATTTAGACTCATTTCAAACTAGCTCTCGGACAGGCTATGGGGTGGAGATTGCTTTGGTTGGCCTGATGGATGATCTCCAGAGGGAAATTGACAGAGGGAGTGTGACTCTTTTGGTCCTTTTGGATCTCTCTGTGGCTTTTGATACCATCAAGCATGATATCCTTCTTGATCACCTAAGAGGAGTGGGTGTAGGCAGAACTGCTTTGCGGTGGTTCTGCTCATACCCCTCAGGCAGATTTTAGAAGGTGTTGCTTGGAGATTTCTGCTCTACAAAGTGAGAGATTCTGTATGGTGTCCCTCATGGCTCAGTTTTGTCTCTAATGCTTTTTAACATCTACATGAAACCACTGGGAGAGATTATCAAGGGATTTGATGTTACCAGTATGCTGATGACACCCAAATCTACTTCTCCATGTCACCTTCATCAGGCAATGGCATAACTTCCTTAAATGCCTGCCTTGAGGCAGTAATGGGCTGGATGAGGGATAACAAACTGATATTGTATCCAAACAAGATGAAAGTGTTCACTGTTCTGGAAATGGGATAGATCAACCTGTTCTGAATGGGCTTACACTCCCCCAGAAGGAACAAGTTCACAGTTTGAGAGTACTTCTGGACCCAACCCTCTCTCTGATACCTCTGGTGGAGGCAATGGACAGGAATGCTTTTTATCAGCTTTGACTAGTTTGATAACTGTGCCCTTTCCTGGAAGTGAGTGGCCTTAAAACAGTGGTGCACATGCTGGTAAACTCCAGGCTTAACTACTGCAATTCACTCTATGTAATGTAAACTAACCTGAGCCCTTTTTGGAAGGTCGGTATAGAAATCAAATAAATAAATACATGGGGCTGCCTTTGTACATAGTCCAGAAGCTGCAATTGGTGCAGAATGCTTCTGCCAGATTACATCCTGTAAAGACTATATTACTGATTCTAAAAGATCTACACTGGCTACCAATAGGTTTCAAGGCAAAATATAAAATGCTGATTATCCTCTATAATAAACCCCTTGAGTGTGCGACCGTGCCGCCCGTGTCTTTCTCGGCAGTTCTGGGCATGCGCAGAGCGCATGCCCAGAACCGCCAAGAAAGATACGGCCACCCAGACACGGGCGGCCTTGTTGGCCAAATTTGTCCGTATTGTCCCAAACGATTCCCGCCGCAGCCACCAACCGCTCTCCCACCCTCCCAACTGCCTGAGTCCTCCTCTCCTGGCCCCACGGGTGGCCATGTAGGCCGAATTGCTGACCCAAACGAACCAAACAAATGCTGCCGCAGACGCCGCCGCCAACCGCCCGCCCGCCCTCCCAGCTGCCCGAGTCCTCCTTACCCGGATAGGCCCACATCAATCCGGCGAAGAAAAACCATAATCAGAGAAAGAAAGAGGAGTTCGCAAACAGAGCTCCTCTCTGTGCAAACCCTCAGCCCGAACTGCCGCTATGGACGCAAAGGACGCAATAGGCATCCTTTGCGCCCAAAGCGCCACTTCGGGAAGAGGCTTTGCAGAGAGAGGAGCTCTGCTTGCGAGCTCCTCTCTCCTCCTCAGAATATGGTTTTAGATCGCCCGACTGACACGGGCCAGGGCAGAGAAGGACTCGGCAGCTGGGAGGGCGGGCGGGCGGTTGGCGGCGGCGGTGGCGGTGGCAATCGCATGGGCCAATTTGGCCCTTAAACATGTGGGGGGGCGGAAAAGTAGGAATCGGGCAGCTGGGAGGGTGGGAGGGCAGTCGGCGGCGGTGGCCGTGGCAGGAATCGATTGGAACAATTCGGACAATTTGGCCAACATGACAGTGTCACAAGCACTTCCCAAGCCCCCTGTCAGCCTAGCCCATGGAGCGGACTACAGCCGCTATTCCCTCTTCCTCTCCCCGGCCAACCAATCACATAGTTGGAAAACTCCCCCCCCTTCCAGCCAAGGGCGGGAAAACAGGCTGCATAAATAACGGCAGCGCGCAGCAGCCGACCAGACTAACGGTCACCACTTCATCACCGCCAGAGCAGAGTATTTGGAGAGCACCAGACGTCGTTGATTTCTATCTCCACATTGACAAAATAAACTAAAGAAAACCAAAAAAACAGCCAGGAGTCTAAACTCCCTGAGGGGAGTCAGCAGACCAACCGGCAGGGAAGCCTTTCTCTACTCAGAACCAGAGAAAGTGCCATCCCTCGCCTATAGAGCAGCATTGGGAAAAATACCACAGAGGGTCACACAGGAATAACCTTTAATCTTTAATTCAAAAAGCTATAAAGGCAAAACTAAAAAAAAACATCAGGATAATTGTTGAATGTTCATTTGGGGACAAAATTCAAGGCCAAAGAACAATTTTTTTAAAAAAAGTAGAGAGAAGAGGGGGAAGGAAAAAAAGGAGAGAGAGAGAGAGAGAGAAGGAAGGCAGGAAAGAGGGAGAGTGAAAAAGAAATAAAGAGAAGAATAAGCTAGCTGTTTTTACTTTAGACCAGTATCTGCAGCAGGATAAAATGGCAGACTAACATTGAGTGTCTGCTGCCATCAAACTTTAAGGGAAAAGTGACAGTGTGTGTCTGTCATGTAACTATCTATCTATTTATTTATTTATTTATTTATATGATAAGGAAAAACCAAATATATATATTTTGGGCACCTGAAAAGAAACCAAGTGTCTCAGCTTGGCAGGCCATGCCATGCCACACAACAGGATCCAAAAGAGAACACTTCTCACTGCTGTTCTTGGGATTAAATCCAAAAATCAATAAACAGTGACATCACCGCACAACAGAATTCAATAGAGAGCACTTCTCATCGCTGCTTTTGGGATTAAAACCTCAATTCAGAAAAAAGGGGGGGGAATCAAAGCAAGCGATTAATGTGGAGTAACATAAGAGGGGCATAACACCCCAATATTTCTGCTAATGCAATCAGAGAAGAAAAGAAAAATTAAAAAGTCATACACATATATTTGACTTGAACACTACCCTCAAAGGGGAAAAATATAAAAAGCCAAACTAAAATTATAAAGAACAAACACACACGTGAACCACTGACTTCGCCTTACAAGCCATGCAATAACGCACAAAAGCACAAATTAGAAATTACTCCACCCTACACCACTTAGAACTAGATCCTCATCCCAGTGCCCAGTAACACACAGGGAAGCCAGAGCCAGCCTAAACAAACGAGAGAATTAAAAAGCCAATATTCCTGCTGATACCAGCAGCCTGAAAATAACCACAGAAACAAAACAACAAGAAACAAAAACTGTACAGTTCATTCAGCCAAAAACAGAAAATAATAAAAAGGCTATATTACAAAGGACATAGACACCACAAACCACTGGAAACAAACAATCATGGCCTCCATAGACCTGGAAAAGAACAAAAAAGCCATAACAAAAAAAACCAAACCCAATAAGACATAGAGAAGCAGCAAATAGAGAAAGAAAGAAAAAATACCAGGAACTAATGAACAAAAGGAAAGCAGAAAGAGAGAAACAAAGACGTGCAAAAAACCCACAAATGAACAGAAGGAAAATTATCAGCACAAACAGACAAAAAGACGTAGAGAGGAAAAAACAAATCAGCCTCCAGATGAACAACATATAGAGGAAGAGCCAACTAGCCAACAAGAACAGACAAAGAAGAAAAAAGCAGCAAAAGAAAACCAAAGACGAACAAAGAGAACATTTGAGCAGAGACAAAATGAGCAGCAAAAGGCAAAAAAAAGACGCATAGAGCAAAGAGCAGAGCAGACTCCAGAAGAACAACAAACACAGCGAAGACAACATGCAGAAAAGGAGAAAACAAGAAGAAGAGAACAGACTTCTGAAAAACAAAAAATGCATCGCCAAGAAGTAACCCATAGAAAAAGAGCCCAAAATCAGGAATATCAAGCAGCAATAAACACAACAACCATTCTAAATGACAATACAGAGCTGAACGAGGACTACATCAAGCCACACAGATGTGGCAGATTAGACCAAAGATGTGAATTCTGTGGTGCAAAACATTTTGAGGAAGAAAGACCCACAGATCGTAAATTTACACATTGCTGTTCTAAGGGAAAAGTAGATCTACCCCCCATAAAAACAAACCAATTCATCCAGCACCTTATGACAGGTCAACATCAACACAGCAAAAACTTCATGGAGAATGTCAGGTCGATAAATAGTGCCCTAGCATTTGCCTCCATGGGAGCAAACATTGTACCACCACCTGGCCATGGCCCGTACTGCTTCCGGATACATGGCTCAATTTGCCACAGAGCAGGCACGCTGCACCCACAGCAGGGCCAAGACAGACAATTTGCGCAATTATACATCTTAGATCCCACTGAGGCCACAGAGAAAAGAATGCAAAATAAATCCAACACAAAAATAAAGCCTCAACTTATGCAAGCGCTAAGTACACTCATGGCAGAAATCAATCCATTTGCTGAAGCCTGCAAAATGCTACACCAGGTAGAAAAAGAGTGTCAAGAGAATGCCAATGACACAGGCAATGCTATTAAGGAAGTGACCATGTCAATAGTCCAAGATCATGAAAATGACCCTAGACGATATAATGCACCAAACCATAATGAGGTAGCATTCATTTTCCAAAATAACAGAGAACCACCACTGGAAAGAGATCTACTAATACACTGCAAACCAGTGCAGGCGAACCAGACGAGAAAAAAACACAAAGGATTAGTGTCCTAGATCCCAATCTAGAACCAATGGTGTACCCATTGCTATTCCCCTATGGAGAACAAAGCTGGGGAATAGACATACGTTTACAACAAAGACCACAAGCCTTAAAAGATTTAACGAAACAGCCACGAGCACCAAGAGTAAGAGTCAGCCAGATGCAGTACTATGGCTACCGTCTATCCATCAGAGACGACTTTAACGCCTTCCTAAATGCTGGACGCCTAACACAACAATACATAGTAGATGCATATGTCAAAACAGAAGCCAACAGACTCAATTTTGTACGGCAAAAAGAGGCCAAATTGAGAGTGGAGAAATACTCAGGACTAATGGACCACTTAAATGAAGAAGCCAATGCAACAGGCCTAATTCCTGGAAAGACATTTATTTTGCCATCCTCATTTGCAGGTAGCCCCAGAAACATGCTCCAAAACTATCAGGACGCAATGGCAATTGTCAGAAAGTATGGAAAACCAGATCTCTTTATTACCATGACATGCAACCCCAAGTGGGGAGAAATTGTTGTAAACCTGCAACATGGCCAATCTGCTGCTGCACGACCTGATTTGGTGGCAAGAGTCTTCCACCTAAAACTAAGATCACTAATTGATGACATCTGCAAGAAGCATATTTTTGGGCCACCCAGAGCCATTGTGTATGTCATAGAATTCCAAAAAAGAGGTTTACCACATGCACACATATTACTCATCCTAACAGAAAACCATAAACCAGAAACCGAAGCTTCCATAGACAAGATAGTATCTGCAGAAATCCCAAACATGAGGAAAACACCTCAACTATATGCAATCATAACAAAGCATATGGTCCATGGACCATATGGAACACACAATCGAAATTCACCATGTATGTCGAATGATAAATGCACGAAGGACTTCCCAAAAGAATACCAGCAAGAAACTATTGCAAACAGAAACGGCTACCCCAAATACAGAAGAAGAAACACTGGCCAAAGCAAAATGAAACATGGAAAAACAATTGATAACAGCTGGGTTGTACCATATAATCCCTATCTAGCCCTGAGGTATAACTGCCATATCAATGTTGAAGTCTGTGCTTCAGTTAAGAGTGTAAAATACCTTTTCAAATATGTATACAAGGGCCACGATTGTGCAAAAGTAGTGATCCAGGAACAAGACGCTTTGAACCACAATGAAATAAAAACCTACATGGATTCAAGGTATGTCAGCACACCAGAAGCAGCATGGCGTCTAAATGGATCTGAGATGCATTACCAATCCCATACAGTTCACAGGCTAGCAGTTCATCTCCCAAACGAACAGGCAGTAATATTTAACCCCGATGACATTGGCGCATCAACCAACAGAGCAACAAGTCGCGAAACACATTTGACAGCTTGTTTCAAATTAAATCAACAAGAAGAGAAAGCTAGAAACATATTATACTCAGACATTCCTTTACATTATGTCTTTGACTCTGCAAACTGCACTTGGAAAATATGACAATGTGGTGCAGACAAAGTGATCGGGAGAATGTATTCTGTAAATTTACCATCAGACCCAGAGCGCTACTGCCTACACCTCCTACTGTTGCATGTACTAGGAGCAACATCCTACGAAAATCTCAGAAGTGTAAATGGAAATGTCTACCCAACTTTCCAAGAAGCTGCCAAAACAAGAGGGCTCATAAATGATGAGTAAGTATGGGAAAGTACCCTAGAAGATGCTGCACAATACAGCATGCCCAAACAAATCAGAGACCTGTTTGCCTATATCTGTGTCTTCGCATCCCTCCAAAACATGCAGGAACTGTTTAACAAATATGAACAGTACCTCATTGAGGATTATGTCCATAAACATATGCAACACAATGAAGAGTGCACAATATGCTGTGACCTCGCCCTTCAAGAAATAGCCAACATACTAATACTCCATGGGGAAAAATGCACAGACTTTGGCTTGACATACACCATACAAAATACAGAACAGCTAACAGATACGTACAACCAGGCCTTTGAAAAAGAAACAGCTGAGGAAATGGCAAGAACCTTCAATGATGAGCAAAAAACAGCCATGAAGCAAATATTAGCAGCAAGCCAGAATGATGAGCTTAGCCACCGCTGTTTTTTCTTGGACGGGCGTGGAGGCAGTGGAAAAACTTACTTATACAAGACCTTACTCAGCACAGTGCGTGGCCAAGGTGAAGTCGCACTCCCTGTGACCTCCACAGGAATAGCAGCCAACCTACTACAAGGAGGCAGAACATACCACTCCCAATTCAAACTGCCAGTACCTATACTTGAGAACTCTGTATCAAACATGCGCCTCAATACTGCAGATGCAAAAAATTTACAAACAGCAAAAATAATCATTTGGGATGAGTCAACAATGGCACCCACTCTAGCATTAACAGTAGTAGACAAACAAATGAGAGAAATCATGGAAAACAACAAGCCCATGGGAGGAAAAGTATTTTTGCTGAGAGGAGATTTCCGGCAAACACTTCCGGTGGTGCCACATGGAAGCCAGACACATATCGTAGAAGCCTGCATAAAATTCAATACACTGTGGTCCACATTCACAACCCTCAAACTACAAAACAATATACAATCCATCGACACAGAATTCAGCAAGTGGCTAATCAAAGTAGGCAATGGAGAGACACCACGCATTGAAGGATTACCAGAAGACATCATAGAAATCCCTGCCAGAATAATATGCACAGGGAATATCGTAAAAGAAATTTTCGGAGACAACATTCCTGTGGACAACGTCCCCCAAATAGCAAACAGATCCATCCTTTGCCCTAAGAACAATGAGGTTGACACCATAAATGAGCAGGTGCTCAACATTTTGGAAGGCGAAGAAGTCACGTATCTCAGCGCAGACACCATAGATGACTCCACCGAAGAGGATTCTAAAAACTACCCTATTGAATTCCTCAATGACCGAACACCAACAGGAATGCCTAAGCATTACCTCACCCTGAAAGTAGGCGCAATAATAATGCTCCTCAGAAATATAAACACCAAGCAAGGTTTATGCAATGGCACCCGCCTCATTGTAAAAAACCTAGAAAAAAAACTCATTATTGCACAAGTAATTACAGGATCGGCACAGGGAGGCATGATCTTTATTCCACGAATTGATTTGGCACCATCCTGCACTGACTTACCATTTACCTTGAGAAGGTGACAATACCCAATAAAATTGGCTTTTGCCATGACAATAAATAAATCACAGGGTCAGACCCTTGAAAAGGTTGGGATCTATTTGCCTGAGCCAGTATTCAGCCACGGACAGTTATGTGTGGCATTATCGAGAGTCAGAAGTTTTACAGACATCGTGGTCAAGGTGCTGGAAGGCCCAGAACAAGGAAGACTATTAGCAAGCTCAGAAAGAATTTTCACAAAAAATGTGGTGTATAAAGAAATACTATGAGGGTTGAGAGGGGGAAAACAAAACGAAAAAGTTAAGTTAAAAAAAATTGAACAAATAAAGAATATTATTTAAACAAAAAATAGCCTCATAAGTATGTAAAAACTAAATAAGGGAGATGGAAGAGCAAAAGAAAGTGGGACAAAGAGAAGAGGGGGAAAGGAGAGACAGAGGTACAAGGGAGAGGGAAAAGGAAAGAATAGAGTACGGGAGAGGGAAGAATGCAAAATGCAGCCAACACAAAAATAAAACCTCAACTTATGCAAACACTAAGCATACTTATGGCGGAGAACAATCCAGGATCAGATCAGGGAGACATGGTCTTCATCCCCCGTATTGATTTGGCACCATCCTGCACTGATTTACCCTTTACCTTGCGAAGGCGAAAATTCCCAATAAAATTAGCCTTTGCCATGACAATTAATAAATCTCACGGTCAAACCCTGGAAAAGTTAGGGATTTATTTTCCAGAGACAGTATTCAGCCATGGTCAGTTATATGTGGCATTATCAAGAGTTAGGAGTTTTTCAGACTTCGTGGTCAAGGTACTAGAAGGCCCAGACCAAGGCAAACTATTAGCAAACTCAGATAGAATATTCACAAGGAATGTGGGGTATAAAGAAATTCTATCAAGAGAAAAAACAATACCAAAAAAAAAAAAAAAAACACCCATCGGTAAATTTAAAAAGGATGGAGGAAGGCAAAGACAGAGAGAAATAGAAAGAGAGAGAGAGACAGACAGACAGACATACAGAAAGACAGACAGACAGTGAGAGAGAAAACAAGGAATGAAGGAGGGAAACAGAAGAATAGGGGGGGGAAGGAATAAGAGAGAAGAGAGAAAAGAGAAAGAAAAGAACAAAATAAACCAAGAGGGAGGAAGGAAAAATAAGAGAGATAAAAGTAAAGAACAAAGGGGGGGGGAACCACCAGCCCCAAAGAGCGCGCCCATTATAGAAAGAAAAGAGGAAAAGAGGGGAAAAACAGAGGAAAAAGAAGAGCAAAAAAAGGAAGAAAAGGAAAGAATGGAAGAGAAACAGAAATTTTTTTTTAAAGGGCAAGAGAAAAGAAGAAGGAATAGTGGGGGGGAACCTAGCGCCTGTTATTATAACGGGCTTGAAAATACTAGTTATCTATAATGCTCTTAACAGCCTGGGCCCATGGTATTTAAGAGAACGCCTTCTTTGGTATGAACCTTGCCGCCAATTAAGCTCTTCAGGGGAGGTTTGTCTGAGACTGTCTCCGGATCATCTGGTGGCGACTCAAAGGCATGCCTTCTCTGTAGTTGCCCCAGGACTGTAGAATACACTTGCTGCCAAGGTTAGACCTGCTCCATCCCTGTTGGCTTTTAGGAAACAACTAAAGACACATCTCTTCAGCCAAGCTTTTTAGTTCGTTCGTGTGTTTTTATGTGTATTTTAATTTGATCTTTTATGTTTTAACTGTTACAAATTCTTTGTCTGTTTTATGATGTAAACTGCCCAGAGACTTCACTAGTGGGCATCATAAAAATTTGTTTAAAAAATACCAACCAAGCAAGCAACTGACCAGTTTAGGCAGGGTCCCAAACTTCCATATCAATGAAATACATTGCATCTCCCGCTGTATACCTCATGCAGCTGGAAGCCCCAAAAAACTGAAAGGCCTTCACCAGTCATCTGGGAAGCCTAACTGGGATTCCCAGATGTTGACTACAACTCCCAGCATCCCCAGATGCAGTGGCCTTTGGCTGAGGATTATGGGAGTTGTAGTCAACAACATCTGGGAATCCCTGTTAGAGGGAACACTGGCCTTCACCCTGGCCTGCTATGGTGCCCTTCCATCAGCTGTGCTCGAAGGCAGATACAGGAAGACCCCCTTCTGGGAATGCCTGTGCCCTTGCAATTCTGGGCAAGTTGAAACAACAGAGCATGTCCTCCTCCACTGCCCACTACACTCATATCACCCTCATCCTTCCACTATTAAGTAAGTCCCCAGGTCGCTCAAGCCAATTCTATGTCTCTCTTCTGCTTGTTGACATCACACATATCACACAATCAGTGAGACCCGGTTTCTCCCAGTGAGTGGGGAGAGCAGGCTAAAACTGCTCTCCCAGCACACGAGCGCGGAGGGAGCCCTGGGCGGCCGGATCAGCCGTCCACACGATTGCCGGCTCCGTGATGGAGCTGGCGGAGGCTGGGGAGCTCGGGGGCTGCGTGGCTCCCGGAAGCCCCAGTATGTCTTGTGCGAGCACACAGGGCATACTGGGGAGACCCCCAGAGCTGGGAGGTGACTTTTTGCCTCCCCTCCGGAGGTCTACTCGCGAGTGGCCGCGGCTACTCACGATCAGAGAACCGGGTTTTGCAGAGTGCCCACTCCGCTAACCCAGGCTAAGGGCAGAGGTACTTGAGCGGGTTAACTGCTCGAGAACCACCGGGCTCTCAGCCAAGCCTGGTGGTTCTTCCGAGTGGCAAAAATAGGGCTAGGCTCTCCTTGACCGATTTTTGCCGATCATCAAAATAGCCCCATAATGTTGCCAAGTTCTGCACAACAGCATGCAAAATTCGTTGGGTCCTGGCAGGCAGCAAGTTCTAAGCAGGCCCAATACAACGCATGGTCTCACAGTTTAATTTTAGCATTTTATATAGCATTTAATAGTTATATAGCCTTTTTAGTTTTACAGCTTTACAGACTGATTTTAAGATTAAAAGATGTCCAGATTTTATTACTTTAACCACTTAAAGCTTTTAAAGGTCACCCATTTTATCCTTTTTACACTGATTTTACTCATTTTAACCACAGTTTAAGATAGTTTACCATAGTGTAACGGTAGCTGTATAACAGTGTAAAACATTAAGCCTCTATACTCACAGCTCTAGACATAGCCTATTTTAATGCTGCTCTAATGTAATCTACTTTATGCTGGTCAAAGACCGTAATCAAGACTGATTGATTGATTGACTAATGCAACACTTGCACAATCATGGCACAAGGATGTTGCACTCACCAGATGTGCCAGGTCAAGAGCTTGCATTCCGGACTAGTTTTGTGCTAGCACAAGCATGTTTGCACTTGTACAATTAGGTTGTGTACTGCTGTGAAATTCTGTGCCATATATTTTGCTGGGAACCTTTTTACAAAAGCGTGACTTTGCAGATCTCTATGACGCTGCACAGCTACACGACTTTCTTGCACTGGCACAATGTTGTTGCGCAAGCACAGCATTAGTCTGAATGTCAGTCATGGAAACTAAACATGCAAGTCTGTACGTGTATTTAGATTGCATAAGTAAATCCATACAGGCAATCCAGACAATCTTGGCCTATGAAGCATTTCTATTACATGGAAAACACCGTTTTCCAGCACTGAAGATGCTAAATCAAGATGATGGAAAATTGTAGCTGCCTCCCACCCACTACACAGCAAGTGCAACTATCACAAACATAAATGTTGTATGAATTGTGGCTATGCTGTATTTTTGGACACCTGTTAGATAGTGCCCATGACATTATTGTGAGGATTACCACCTTCCTTTTTATGTCAGTTTGGATGCTTCATCACTTTCAATACCCTTTTTCTGTTCTTTGCTTTTTCATTGCGAGACAGTGCACACTCTCTCCCCAGTGTCAAAGTGCACCTAATAAACAAAAAATGTCAATATTCCCCCTGGTTAAAAGTCTCTAATTCATTATATACAGAAAACCGTAAACTGTATGCAGCCAGACACACACACACAAAATCTCTAATTCATTGTATATTGCATACTTGGAAGAAAGCTGACTTCTACCAGATGTGCCACATGCTTTCAATGTGTGGGGGGTTGTTTTGCATTTTAACAAAACAAATGTGATTCACCATGCCTCCACCCCCCCAGTTGTGGTCTGAAGTGATACAGTCCTATATATAGTGATTTATCTTCATCTGTAGACTGTCATAAAGCTATATAGCTGGGTTTTATAGAAAAAACATAACTTTTTTCTTTTCTTTCTTTCGTTCTTGCTGATAGAAGAGTATATAGGCCAATACTGTTTAGGTTGCATTCTAAGCACAATCCTTTATATTTAGTTAGACTTGCTACAGGTTGCAAAAGCTACCAGCTGCTATGGATGGTGACAATCTTAAAATCTTTATGCTGATCTAAGAATGCCATGTACTGACTATGCAAGAAGCCCCACTGTGCTATCTCTAACATGTACGAAAATCATGCTGTGATTAAAGATCCAATTACATGGTACCCTTAGGATGATGTGGGGGATAATGAGAGACTAAGAGTTACTACTCCCGCCCCCCCGCCCGGTACTACAGCTTTTATCTTGTAAAAAATAATTACAAAACATAAATTACAAAATTAAAGCAAAACAGAAATAAAAGGTAAAACAGAAAAAGGAGTAAAGAATGAAGTATGTGTTTTAATGTTTTAAGCATTGTTTTTAATAATAAGTGCTGAATAACAGTTGTCTAGTGACTCATTTTCAGGATATGTGAATATTCACAGAATATGTTAATGTGAACTTTCCAGCCTAAGGTATATCCAAATCCATTAAACCCCTTCCTTCCTGTAACTAAGTTAGATTTCTTTTTCACATTGTGGGTTATGGTGTGTGTTTTTTTTAATCCCCTTAGAGATGGCTAAAATAGCAACTGAAAAAGGAATGGCAGAGCGATTATAGCTCCCCAAATTTCTAAGGAATAATCTTATATAAAACAGGATTTTGCCATAACAACATTGTGACAACAGCTGGTGCTGTTACATAGAAAAATAAGGTCAATTTTACCTGAAATGATACTTGCAAGAAGGTTGTGTAGCTAAGCGGATGCTCAAAGCTGCACAATCCCTTGCACTTCTGGTATGCTTGCACAAGCATTGTGCTTCCACAGTACAGACTGTGGTACAGGCACTGCCATCTAGAGCAGTGTTCCCTCTAAGGCATGCACGTGTGCGCGCGTTCACAAGGTTTTGATGTGCACACAGTCAATTTTCGATCCCGCTCAGGTTTAAACCACTCTGAATGCATGTACACACAAACTGGAATGGAGAGACGGCCCGGGCTGTTGACACGGTTGCTCCTAAATGCCCTCTCCGGCTTGGTGGAGCCTGATCTGCTACTTGGTTTTCCTCGGAGCTTAGGGCGATGAAACAACTCGGACGACGGCTGGAACGACGCTGGAGGAAGAGTTGTGATGAATCCGACCGAACACAGGCTAGAGCCCATTTTAGGGACTACGCCGTGGTGGTGGGGGCAGTGAAGAAACGTTTTTTCTCCGCCTCCATTGCATCTGCTCAGTTTTGTGTAGTAAAAACATTGCTCCACACATCCCCCCAGGTAATGGGGAGGAATCATCCACAGCTCGCTGCGATCAGTTTGCTTGCCACTTTACAGATAAAGTCGCTTGCATCCATGCCGATTTGGACTCCATAGTTTTGGCAGTTCCAGCAGATGTGCCTCTGGTCCCATCTGGTCCCATTGTGTTAGATTCTTTTCGGATGGTGCGTCCTGAGGATGTGGACAAGATCCTGGGCAGTGTGCGGGCGACATCGTGTGCTCTTGACCCTTGTCCATCATGGCTAATAAAAGCTGCCAGGGAGGTTACAGGTAGATGGTTGGAGGTTACTATTAATGCCTCATTAAGGGAGGGCAGGATGCCACCATGCCTCAAGGAGGCAGTGGTAAGACCACTACTAAAAAAGCCCTCCCTTGATCCCTCAAACCTGGACTAATAGAGACCAGTCTCTAACCTGCCCTTTAGAGCGTGTGGTGGTGTCCCAGCTGCAGAGGGTCCTGGATGATACGGATTATCTGGACCCTTTTCAATCTGGCTTCTGCCCCAGGTATGGGACTAAGACTGCCTTGGTCACTCTAGTGGATGACCTATGCTGGGAACTAGTCAGGGGGAGTGCATCCCTGTTGGTTCTGCTGGACCTCTCGGCAGCTTTCGATGCCATCGACCATGGTATCCTTCTGGGCCACCTCTCGAGTATGGGAATCGGAGGCACTGCGTTGCAGTGGTTCTGGTCCTTTCTTGGGGAGAGGGTCCAGAAGGTGGTGCTGGGGGACTACTGCTCGGCTCCATGGCCACTGGCCTATGGGGTCTCACAGGGTTCGGTCTTATCCCCCATGCTGTTTAACATCTACATAAAACCGCTGGGAGAGGTCATCCGGGGACTTGGACTGAGTTGTCAGCAATATGCGGATGACACTCAGCTCTATCTCTCCTTGTCATCTGATCCTAGGGAGGCGGTGGATGTCCTGAATCGGGGGCTGGAGGCCATGATGGGTTGGATGTGGGCTAATAAACTGAAATTGGATCTGGACAAGACGGAGGTACTGTTGGTCAGTAGGAGAGCCAATCAGGATGAGGAGATTTATTGGTTCTGGATGGGGTTGCACTCCCCTTGAAGGAGCAAGTACGCAGCTTGGGGGTACTACTGGACCTGGCTCTGCTTTTGGAAGCTCAGGTGGAGGCAGTGGCCAGGGGTGCCTTTGCACAGCTTCGGCTAGTGTGCCAGCTGCGTCCCTTTCTCAAGAAGGCAGATCTGGCCACGGTTACCCATGCCTTAATCACGACATGGCTGGATTACTGTAATGCAATCTATGTGGGGCTGCCCTTGAAGAATATCTGGAAACTGCAGCTAGTGCAAAATGCGGCAGCTAGGGTTTTGTCCAGAGCTGCCTGGTGGGAGCACATCACACCCATCTTGAAAGAGTTGCACTGGCTGCCAGTTCATTTCCGGGTCCAATTCAAGGTGCTGATTTTGACCTTTAAAGCCCTTAACGGTTTGGGCCTGGGGTATCTGAGGGACCGCCTGCTCCCAAGGGTGGCTGCCCGCTTGACAAGGTCATCTGAGGGGGCTCTGCTCCGGGTGCCTACAATGAAGGAGGCTCGTCTGTCGTGCACTCAGGACAGGGCCTTCTCTTGCTGTCCCCAGACTTTGGAATGCTCTCCCAGTGGCCATTCGCTCCTCGGACTCCATCACACTTTTTAGAAAGCTTCTTAAATCTTGGCTTTTTACCCAGGCTTTTACATGACTGTTTCTACAGTCTGCTTCTATGTGTTTTTACTCATTTATAGTTTTTATGCTTGTATTTTATAGTTTTTAAATTAGATTTGTTTTATATTTTTAGCTTAATATTTTAATTGTCATTTTTATTGTATGTTTTTTAACTTTTGTAAACCACCTTGGGGTTGTTTTTAATGAAAGGTGGTATATAAATTCAACAATAAACAAACACTGCCACTCAGAACAAAACTCATCCTTTACACATATGAAAAAAATTAGAGAGAACACTGATCTAGACTAGTGTTGTATTAGTGCAATGAGAAAAGTTGTGCTCATTTAAGAATTAGCAGAGGTGCACAATGTTGTGGTGCTCTTGTGATGTTCTGCTAGCATCTACCTTCTTTGGGACATATACAAGGTTATGCTCCAAGGTTTGCGACAAGTTATGCATTGCATTAGGTAACATGTTGCACAAACTTTTGTGCAACTCTTCAACATCTTACACTAGTCTGGAACAGGTATTTTGTGTGTGACATCCATGCATTGCATTCTTAAGATGGTGCAAGAGCACTACAATAGTGCAGCATTAGTCTGACACACAAATTTCCAACTTAGCATAACTAGCTTTCCTTGGGCTGGTGCACATTTGTGCTATGACAACATTAGACTGGATGTCAGCCAGTAAGTATAAAACATACAGTAGCATAATCTCCCCACTCCGATGATCTTGTCAGGTGGGCAGAAACATTTGGAAGCAGGTCATCCTTCAGGTTTCCAGGGCCCAAACTGTTAAGGGCTTTAAAGGTGAAAACCAACACCTTGAATTGGACCCATAAACAAATTGACAACGAAGCACTTTCAAAATGGGAGTGATATGGCCCCAGCAGGCAACTTCAGACAAAACCCTAGCTGTTGCATTTTGCACCATTCTTTAAGGGCAGCCCCACATAGAGTGCATTACAGTAATCCAGCTGTGACGTGACTAAGGCATGAGTAATTTTGGCCAGATCTGCCTTACTGAGAAAAGGATGTAGGTAGTGCACTAGCTGAAGCTGTGCAAAGGCACCCTGGCCACCACTTCCACCAGACCATCCAAAAGCAGGGCCCAATCCAGCAATATCCCCAAGCTGTGCACATGCTCTTTCAAGGGGAGTGCAACCTCATACAGAACCAGGTGAATTCCATCATCCTAAATGACTTTCCTACTGACCATAAGCATCTCTATCTCATCTGGATTAAATTTCAGTTTTCTAGCCTACATCCATCTCATAACTGCCTCCAGCCCCTGATTCAGGAGATCCACTATGTCCCTAGGATCAGGTGATAAGGAGAAAGAGAGAGCGAGAGCTGAGTGTCATCCACATATTGCTGACAACTCAGTCCAAATCTCAGAATGACCTCTCCCAGTAGTTTCAGGTAAATGTTAAACAGCATAGGGGACAAATCCCAAACCCTGTGAGACACCACTGGCCAATGGTCAAGTAGTCAAGCAGTAGTCTTGCAGTACCACCTTCTGGACCCTCCCCTCAAGAAAGGACTGAAGTCACTCCAAAGCAGTGCCTCCAGTACCTACATTCGAGAGACTGTCTAGAAGGATACCATGGTAAATGGTATCAAATGCTGCTGAGAGGTCCAGCAGAATCAACAAGGAAGATAATTGGAGGGGACTCATCTCCATATACCTGTGATGAGGAAGACTCGGTTGTTGTGCAGGGCCTTCTCAGTCATTGCTCCCAGGTTTTGGAATACTTTTCCAAAAGTAAGCAGCCATTCCTCAATCTCCATTACAGTTTTTGGAAGACAAGCAACAACTTGGCTTCTTGCCCAGCCTTTAGATGTGTGTTATTTTCTTGTTGGTGCTGCTCTGTATGTGATGTTTTATTTGTTTTTAGCTTTTTAATGGATTTGTAAATTTAATATTTCTCTTGTTTTAACGGTGTAATTGATTTGTGTTGTTTTAACTGTGTTGTAAAATGCTTTGAGATTATCTTAATGAAAAGCAGTATAAATATTTGATGATAGATAGATAGATAGATAGATAGATAGAGCTACATAATTGGAATAACTTTTATGAAAGGCGGTATATAAATCGACACCAAATAAATAAATAATTCTTACATAAGTGCATTTCAGAGGTAAGCCAGTGTAGAGACAGACACAGAAATTGGAATAAAACATGGCCACAGCTTGTTTAATTAATAAAACTTTAGCAAATAACTTCAACACAAACTTATGCAGGGCTCAGAGTGGCATGCTCAATGGTCACTCTAAATCCCAGTAGGGGAATGACTAAATGCATTCACATTTGCCCCTCCTATCTAGCAAAAGTCAGAGGTCTTGCACTACCAACTGAGTTTGCAGGCCAGAGAGGAAGTTTGTTACCAAACAGCAGCTGCCCAATATCCTGGTGATTCGCATCTCCCCCTCCTAGGACTGTGGCTTCACTCATAAATTCTTCCTAATCCCATAAGAGGTCCCCATTTTAAAACATGCCTACCTACCTTTTAGATTCCTCAGCCCTTTCCTCCAGACCTCTTAACCCAATTAAAGACAAACCACCCTGATTTCCCTCAAAAAGCTGTAACATACAATAACAAACTGTATAAAGGAGACCCCTAAGGTGAGCAAAAGCACATCCATCCACAAGCCAGATTCCTTCCAAGAGGGTGACCAATATAAGGTAATCTGCTAACTGCCTGGGGTGTTTCCACAAACATACGGGGAGGGAGGGTTGGGCAAGGTGCCTAACCTTAAAAGGCAGCTGCCCATTAAATAGACAAACTTCCTTTCACAAGAAGCTGACCAACAACACAGGCCCATCAATTTCAATGAACACCACAGGGTGTCTTGCTCCTCAAAGGCTGCCCAGCAATACTCCCCCTTGCATACTGAGGAGAGAGCACCATGCTCTTCCATCACTTAATTTTGTGTGTGTGCCCTAGTTACTGCTTTTTAAACATTAACATATGTTTGTTTGTTCGTTCATTTGTTCATTCATTCGATTTCTATCTCACCCTTCCAAAAATGGCTCAGGACAGTTTACACAGAGAAATAATAAAGAAATAAGATGGATCCCTGTCCCCAAAGGGCAATTAATGTCCACTACCTTAATATTCTATGTACTAGAAGCATATTAGTCTCTCCCTTTTATTTAATGAGAATAAATTATTAAGTTTCCCAGTACATTTAGTAGATGTAACTTTTATGCATTCAAATATCTTTTTAAATTAGCTGTGTCATCCCCACATACAATAATTTTTAAGAACATTGAATTGTATAATTACCATTTTGGTATTCCATGTAAAGAATCTCCTACTCAAACATTATGTTGTTTGTTTTTTTAAAATGTCTTCCAGTTATTAAAAGTGGAGCTTCTATAGATCTTCTTTCCATTATCTACCTTCTACAATATTTCATCAACTCTTCTCCTAATATGCTCTGTACATAATAGGTCCCTTACAGAGTTCTTCCTCTCATAGAAGTAGTTTTTGACATCCTAAAATTTCTAGTGGTGCCATTTTTCATTAATAATGTTTAGAGAAAGCTAGTTCTAGAACAGAGCACATTTTTGAGGCTGCTGTAAACGTTCTCTATGATGCCTTTGAAAGGTGTCTGGAAATTACATCTGGTTCAAAATGCAGTTGCCGGAGTGATAACTGAGGAAGGCTACATGGAACATAAAATACCAGTTTTATGAAATATTCACTAGCTTTCAGTTGGTTTCTAAGCCCAAATCAACATCCTGGCTTTAACCTTTTAAAGCTGTGTTGATCCAGGACACCTTAGGAACCACTTTCTCCCAATATTAACCTACCTGCACACCAAGATCCTCCTTGGAAGCCCTTTTCTGTGTACCTCCACCATCTGATATGGTGCTATTCAGAACAGGGCCTTTTCAACCATGGTATCAAAACTAATTTCCCTTCAAAACTTCCCTTCCACTCCATGATTTATTATGTTTTTGGGCACCAGGTGAAGGTGGTTTTCTTCCCATCTTTAAAGTTCATTGATCATCTGGTGCATTAACTGCTATTTATTTATTTTATTTCTCAGCTTTTAAAGCAAACTTTCACTAGAGGACAAACAACAAAAATACAATATAAAACATACAAAAAATAACTAAATATATAAAATACATTAACGGACAACAGTACATTAAAAAGCAGGAAAATAATTAAGGAATGAGCATCAGTTGTTAAAATCTTTACTGTGAACAGATATATCTCCAAACTCTCTTGAAGTCAGGAAACATGGAAGGGAGCCTGATGGATGAACTCTGGGGACAGAGTTCCACAACTTCAATGCCAACTAGGGATGTGCATGGAACTAGTACGGAGGCCCTTTATGGGCCTCTGAACCGGTTTGCCCCTGTTGGCTGTGGGGGAGGAAGGGGAATACAAAAGGAGAGATTTTCAAAATGATTTCAAAGGGACTGGGAGGCAGAGAGAGCTTTTCAAGAAGATACATCAGGAGAGGAGAAAGGAATCAAAGAAGGCGTTATTATGTGGTTTTATTTTCTCAGCACTAAATATAATATGATATGCTATTGCTCCTATACCTATCTGGATTTACTGGGTCTCAGATTGACAAAGGCAGAACTTGGGTGCCTGCCTGCCTTGAGTTGTGGTCTAGGTTTGGTCTGTTTGTGAGATGGTGTTGTGGTGAGAAATGGACAGTGGCAACACTCTGTTAGGGATGTGCGAACTGGCTCAACCTCAAGCCAGTTCGCCATTGAACTGGTCTGGCTTGAGGGCTTGCTCAAGGGCCTGGTTCAGCACAAGCTCAAGCCACTCCCCCTCCAGCTGGTTTGGGGCCATTTCAGGGGTTCTAACATTTTTTTGACAAAATAAAAACACCAATTCTGGGGGTGCTGCCATGGCCACAGGGGTGTCTCCAGCAGTTCCCCTGCCCCCATTAGCCTCCCCCAAGTCTCAAAATGGCCCCCGCTCTCTGTACTGGTGGTGGCCATTTTGGAGGCCATTGCGCATGTGGACAGCCCATCTGTGTGACCCAAATCGGGTCATTTTGAGACTGGATAGAGGCCGATGAGGGGAGGCGGAACCACTAGACACACACACACACACACACACGGCTGTGGCAGTGCCCCCTAGAGGAAGTGAGTTATTTAAAAAAAAGTTAGAACCCTCGGACCGGCTCGAATTATAGCTGAGCTGGGGCAGGTTTATTCAGGGGGGCAAAACCAAACATACCCAGTTGTGTTCGAGTCTGATGTGGACTCGAACTGAAGTGGACAAACCAGTTTTCTTCACACCCCTACTCTCTGTGTGTGAATAATATTTCTTGGTGGTTGGTGTGATTAGCTCCATGTCTGGCCTTAAGACTAACTTGTGCTTCACCCACTGCTCTGGTCTCCTCTGCGATCTTCATTGCAAGGTGTACTCAGTCAAAATGCGGCTGACATTGCTTATGGCTATGAGCTTATGGCTATGCTTGCTGCTAAGGATGCTGCTATGGCAGCTGTTGCAATGCTGAAGTAAGGAATCATAATTGTGTGAGAGAGAGCAACATGTGCCAGTGATTTCACTGCAGCACAGGCACTGTGGCTGGTAGTGGATTCTGGATCAGTAATTCTTTTTTGACTGTGTTTGAAATGTGTGTTCTGTGTTGGGAGGGAGAGATTCCCTTTTGCCGTGTGCTTCTGCAGTGTTATTCAAGGCAGGGTTGCAAAATACATTGCAAATTGCAATGCAAAACTGTTCTAGCCATCAAGAGGGGTGGGGTGTTAATGGAGAAACTAGAGTAACTAGAGTTCCCCATGAGTAATACCTAGGGACACCAAAGAGGGTAGGGTGATAGGACATGATGGATACTACCTACCACCCAACCACAAAAGAAATGGGCAAATGGGCAATCTTAAAAAAAATTAACCTTTCCCCAAACCCCCATAGGATCCACCCATCATGACCTACCACACAATCCACTTGGGTATCACTAGGAGCTAACCATGGGGAACAATGGGGTGTTATGAGATCCCCATTGTTCCCTATGGCCAGTTCACTTGAAATGTTTAGAGGTGTTCTGTTGAAACAGCTGGCTCAACTACTGTTCTGATGGAACATTTCAGCCCAAATGCATTTTGTGCTCATCCCTAACACTGTCCCTTTCTAGACAGAGGGTTTTCGGGGTTTTGGTGAGAGGTTCCGTGGACTCTCACAATGAACTGTACTGAGAGTCAGTGTAGGACTTCCACACTTACTGTGTTTCTTCCCACTGTTTTCCATTCACACAGGAGTTCTGCGCTGGGAAACATTGTGAGTTTTGCTTGATTCCCCTTCCCATTTTCCACCGACCACTATCACTCCCTTTTCATTTGGCCCCTTTTTTTGCACAATAGCGTAGGGGTGTGTACAAAACTGGAAAACCCGGTTCAGTTCAAGTAGAACCGGACTCAAACCGAGCTGAGCTGGGTCCAGCTCGAGTCCAAACAGGTTCAAGACTGGCATGGGGAGAGATTTTTACTGCCATTGCATGGCTTGGGAGGTGTTTCAGCAGCCATGGGGGGATGGGTCTCCTCAGGTCCCCCCTCTCCCAGGTCATTTTTCGCCCCTTTCAGGCATTGTTGGCCCGTTAGAGGCCTCTCTGCACTGGCATTTTGGAGGCTGATGTGCATGTGCACTGGCCATCTGTGTGGCTGGGTCATCACTCCGGCCACACAGATGGCCAGTGCACATGCATGGCAGCTTCTAAAATGGCCACCATCTGTGCAGAGAGTCCCTTAACAGGCTGGAAATGGTCCAAAATGGTCCAAAAATGACCCGGGGGAGGTAGAACCTGAGGAGACTCACCCCCTATGGCCGTGGCAGCATCCACCAAAGCCCCACAATGGTGGTAATTCTGCCATTGGGGGGTGGGGCCTGAACCAGCCCCAGACCAGACCAGCGGTTTCAACTCAAACTTCAGCCGAACTGGGCCCAATCCAGCTCAAAGGTGAGCCCTTGAGCCACCAGTTTGAGTGCCAGCTGGCTTGACCTCGAGCCAGTTTGCACATCCCTCCAGTAGCACTTTGTTTTGTACAATGTACTGAACTTGCTGAGATTTTCCCCTCCCCCAACATTCATTCTTCCACTGCACTGGAGTTCAAGAGGAAATCACACACACACACACACACATAACTAGGGAAAACGGCACCCGGGGCAAGCACTGAAATGGTGCCCCCCATGCCCCCCCACCCCCCCAACATACTACATGATACTTAGGTTTTTCCTCACAAGCGCCCCCCCCCCCGCCGCTGCCAAGCCAGGCCACTGACTGGCTGCCAGGCGCCAGCAAAGCAATGGGGGGGCGCGGGTGGCGCGGAAGGGACCGCTCGTGGGGGAGGGGGCGCCAATGCGCTCCCTTGACTGCTGCAGCGCTGCTGCACTGAACAGGAAACATTTGTATTAACAAAAAATTTTTTAAAAAAAATAAAAAAAATTTTTTTGTCATGGCGCCGCCCCCCACGTGACCAGAAAAAATGGCGCCTGGGGCATGTGCCCCCCCTGCCCCCCCTATAGTTACACCTCTGCACACACACACACACACACACCTGAGGGACTGAATTCAAGCAGAGTGTAATGGACACACATAATTCATTATAGCTGTTAAGAGGAAACATTGTTTCTTAATTAATCAGTTCCTGTGATCATTGTGGCCTTATGAATGTTTTCCTGGGAGTAAGCCCCATTTAATCTGGTGGACTTACTTCTGAGTAGATGTGTCTCTGCTGTGCTATTGACTTTGGTACGGACAGACATGGGATCATTGGCATAAGAGCCCCTGGTGGCGCAGTGGTAAAACTGCCGCCCTGTAACCAGAAGGTTACAAGTTCGATCCTGACCAGGGGCTCAAGGTTGACTCAGCCTTCCATCCTTCCGAGGTCGGTAAAATGAGTACCCAGAATGTTGGGGGCAATATGCTAAATCATTGTAAACCGCTTAGAGAGCTCTGGCTATAGAGCGGTATATAAATGTAAGTGCTATTGCTATTGCTATTGCTATAAGATCAAGAAGGGGAGGGGTAAGATTTGACTTTCAACCGGGGAGCAAATTAGTTGCAATATCTTGTATTTCTGAATGATAAACACACAATTCATAGTCTGGGGAGGGAAAAGAATCAGGGACAGTGTGCTTTCATTAGCATTTAAATTATGTTGTCATTGTCTTCCAGTTAATCACACTTCTATAGCAATGCCCCCCCCCCATGAGCCCCAAGAGTTTGTGCACGCTTTCCAGAGAATAAACACCATTGGGCTTAGTGGGACTTGCTTCTGAGTAAAGATACATCTATTCTCCTGCTGAAAGCACACTTTAACTTTTTGAGGCTTGATTTTGGTCATTTAAATTTTCCAATATATCTCCCAAAGAAACAAAGAACAGAACTGCAAATGAGGAGCCTGCTAGAACTTGCATCCCTTGTGTAAAAAGAAACAAGTTCTAGTGAGAACTAATTTACTTACTTTCCTTTCACTATCCCTACAACTGGACTAAATTTGGTCCAGATTGGTTAGGCACCTGTAGTTAGGCACCTAACCTGTAGTTGGTTAGGCACATGATGTAAAAAGTGTCTGATAACAATGATGAAAACAAAGAGAGTAGTGCAGGCTCTAGAACTCAGTCTCTGATCAAGAGTTCCAATTTGTCCTCTCTCTCTGCCAATTATGCTTCCCACAGATTCCACTGCTATTTCCCACAGTTTTCTTCCCCAGTTACTTCCCACCAATGAATACCACACTCTTCTGCAAAAATGATGTCAGATTCCCAACTGTGTAGGGATCTAAATGTCATGGAATGTGATACCAGGCAGCAAAGTTGTGTGTTGTAGCAGCACATGTTATATATCTGAATTACACGTACATACCATTGTGCAGTTATGAATTTTCCTTTTGCAGGGCGGCTCGGTGAGGGGTGGGTGGGTGGAGAAGCCCTGTAAATATCCAAGGAATTTCAAGGGAAGCAAAAAGAGCTTTGCTAAGACAAGTAGAAATTCCTCAGGTTGTTCTACTCATCCTTACATTTGACTAGCGCAAGCACACATTTCTCCAGATAAAAGCACAATGTATGAACAAGCCCTGGAAGAGCACCTTCTGGAAGTCCTTCTCCCATATAATAAGGGGACTGGAGGGCTAGCCTAGCCCCCCCGCGCCCCCCTCCCAGGTCTTAAACGTCTTGTTACCACAAATATGTACCTCTGCTGTTCTTATCTGTAGAAGGAAAATGTATTCTTCTCATACTTGTTCTTATGAAAATTAGGGAAATTGTTCGTCGCTTGCATTAGTGATTTTTTAAAGAAACACCTCACATTGATTCCTTACAATGAAATTAATAATGCCTACACAACAATTTTCCCCTCATTGTTTCAGGTTTCTAGGACTAGCATAGCATAATGCCCTTTCCTCTGCCATAAATTCCTTCCTTTTATAAGTCTATTTCCATTAATTGGCAGTAGATAACTTTAACAATCCTTTCAATCTCTGCAGGAGAATTTGTATTGCATTTTAAATCAAGGTCTAATGATAGTTAGCAATATTTGTATTCCTTCTTCTTATTCTTTTAATCACGGTCTGTGGCAGTTTAACAACAGGTCTGTCAATGTTTGCAGTGGATTAAATCATTGTGCCATGGGAACATAGCCTAATCACTTAAATCCTTATCAGCAATTTCTTTAGAGTTGAACAGCACTTTCCAACAGGAACTTGTATATAGCCCTTCCTTAGTGTGCTGACTCAACAATACAGATTGTGAATATTAGGAAAGAAACCAATGGCTGAAATATGTACTAATGTAAATTTAAACTTTTGTTTTTCATAATATAGATTGTCTTGTGCAGTAGAATCTTGTCCACTTTCTTCTTCTATGCTGTATTCCAGGATTAAATTATATCTATATCATCAGAAAACAATATATGGATTACAGAACTTTCAAATGAGCTAGAAGTTGTTGACTTGGCAAACAAGACAGCTACTGCTGTATACATCCAGTTCTAAAATGTTAAGTAGTTCTAATATAGTATTTTTTAAAAAAACTTTTTCTGTCACATGAGGGTTTTTACAATGTCCTTGTCATAGAGAAATGTGACGTTTAATAACATGAAAAGAGTCTTGTGGCACCTTGAAATTTAATGGATTTATTGTAGTACAAACTTGTCATAGTGAGGCTCCCCAGACAAATGCAACACAATTTAAGCCCTTTGTTTTTAAGAAAAATACCTTGTGAAACTGAAGAACCACCTTGGAGCACACAATGTTTGGAGGTACATGTGAAAGGTGGCTTTCTGTATAAGCAGCTCTTCTCTGTTGATTGGTAGACAGGTTATTATGCCCAATGCTATCTGTTCAGTTGACTAATTATGTTTTTATAAAAGAAGAGGAGTAATAGCTTAACTTGTGCTACCACTAGACTATCAACTGCACTGACCTCATGGTGGCCCATCTCACTATTGGAACCAATGATCTGTGAGGGAAATAAAATACATTGTTTTTTCATCTTCATCCAAACTAAAGCTGTGCAGTCAAGAGATGGTACATTCACCCATCTTTTGAAATCTCTTCCCTCAACTTCCTTTTGTACATTTGAAGCTATTATCCTTTGTTAGTACTTATTTTTTATTATTTTTTAATGGTCACATGTTCACACAATCTGCTGAGGCTAATGCAAAATATAACCAACTAGACCGGCATGTCTTGACATCCCTTTGTCTCATTTTTATATTTTAAGGAGGTTTATTTCTGCCATACTTGGCTGATTGATTGATTAACTGCTATCAAGTTAGTATCAACTCTTAGCAACCACATACATAGAATCTCTTCAGGATGATCTGTCTTCAACTTGTCCTTTAAGGTCTTTCAGTGGTGCATTCTTTGCTGTCGTAATCGAGTCCATCCACCTTGCTGCTGGTCGTCCTCTTCTTCCCTTTCCTTCTCCTTTCCCCAGCATTATGGACTTCCCAAGGTAGCTGGGTTTTCACTAATGTATCTGAAGTATGATTGTTTCAGCCTGGTCATTTGGGCTGCTTAGGGCTTTTAGGGCTAAACATAGAGCTTAGTGCTTTGCTCTTATTATTTTGATGATTATGTGAAGACTCCATGTCAGCAGCTCTCTGTGGCAACTGCTCTGGTGTACTGAGAAAACTCGCTAAAAGACAGGATTTTAAAACCCGGAAAATACATAAGGACAAGCTAGAATTCGGAAGAGAAAGCCTGATTTGTGTGTGGGGTGCTTCCAAAGGTCTTACATGGACGTCAGGGTAAATCTGACCAATGCGTCAATGCACACACTCCCTTCCAGCAGAGACTCAAGGTAAAACCCCTTTGTGGGAAAGCTCCAGAGATCGCAGTGGTGTGAGGTTTCTTAGCACGTCAGTTCCAGAACAGGGTTTACTGGCACATACTTAGGATGCTGTGTGAAAATACATTATCTTTATACTTTGGAACATCTGAAGAGGGTTCTTGTTTTCACACATCATAGTACATTAAATTGACATAGAAAGCTGCCTTCTACTGAGTCAAGCCATTGTTTCCTCTAGCTCAGTACTCTTTGTACTAAATAGCAGCAGCCATCCAGGGTTTCAGACAGGGTTCCTTCCAGTTGCACAAGATTACATGGATTGAATCTGTGGCATTTGCCATGCAAAGCATGTGTTCTACCACTGAGTTATAGCCCCTAATTATGTTAAGGGCAATCCCAATAGTAAAGTACAAAAGTTCCAGTCACTTCTTTCAGCCATTCCTTTGGTCAGCACTTTGGTTTGGTGAAATCTGAATCCCCTAAAATTTAAAAGCAGATTGAGCTATTATTGACCTATTGCTTAATTTGTAGTGGAACTGGCATCCTTAAACTGCTGGTAGTTGCTCTTCCAATTTACCTAAAGTTGAAATCTGTCCCCCTTTCATGGTTTTCCATAATGTCTCCTACCTAGTTAATTTATCTCAAAAACACCTAAATTGAGATTGATTAGATTGATCAACAGAGCAGTGTTTTATTTGATTACTTTGGACTCTACTCAAAAAGTCTGTTATCAAGATGCTGATCACAGTATCACCTAGTGGTGTTTCTCACAACTAATTACATACAATATTTAGCATGTAGAGAGGAATTATACATTCCTCCTTTCTTTTACACAGTTTTCTTCTACACCAGGGGGAGGCAAGCTTGGCTCTGCAGCTGTTGTTGAACTACAACTCTCAGCATCCCCGGCCATAAAAATTTGTGGCTAGAGATGATGGGAGTTGTGGTTCAACAACATCTGGAGAGCCAAGATTGCCTGCTTGTTCTACTTAGATAGCAAAATACATTGGACAAGAATTTAGATGGTAAGAATTCTTTGTTTATTTGAGTGTCATCAGCATATTGATAACACCCAGCACCAAATCTCCTGATGACCTCACCCAGTGGTTTCATGTAGATATTGAAAAGCATTGGTGACAGAATGGAGCCCTGAGGGGCTCCATGTAACAGCTCCTGCTTTGAGGAGCGACTGTCACCAAGCTCCACCATCTGGGATCTACCTGAGAGATAGGAACAGAACCACTGCAGAGCAGTGCCCCCTATTCCCAACTCCCCCAGGTGACCCAGAAGGATACCATGGTTGATGGTATTGAACGCCACCGAGAGATCCAAAGGGACCAACAGAGTCACACTCCTGCTGTTGATTCCCCAGTAAAGGTCATCCATCAGGCCAACCAAGGCTGTCTCAACCCCATAGCCTGTTCTAAAGCCAGTTTGAAATGGGTCTAGATAATCAGTTTCCTCCAAAACCACCTGGAGCTGGTTAGCCACCACCCTCTCGATTACCTTGCCCAGCCAGGGGTGATTGGAGATTGGCCTATAACTATCCATCACTGAGGGATCCAGAGAAGGCTTCTTAAGAAGCGGTGTAACTATTGCCTCCTTCAAACAGGGAGGCACCCTACCCTCCCTCAGCGATGCATTTATGATATTAACTAGGCCATCTCCAACAATCTCTCCGCTAGATCGAAGCAGACAGGTTGGGCAAGGATCCAGAGAACAAGTGGTAGGCCGTACAGCTCCAAGCACCTTGTCCACGTCATCAGGAGTCACAGATTGAAACTGATCCAACCTAACACTGCAAGCGGGATCACGGGATACCTCCCTCAACGACCCTGCAGAAATAGTGGAGGCCCGAATACAGGAGATTTTATCCACAAAGAACCCACTAAAGGCGTCACAGCAGAGTATCTCTGGGAGCTGATTTGAGGCAGAAGGATCAGAAATTATACTCCTCACCATCCTGGATAACTCTGCCGTATATGAACCCGCAGACGCAATGCGCGCCAACCAAAAACGCTTTTTTGCTGCGCGCACTGCCATTGCATAGGTCTTCAAATGGGTTCTATGCTGCATCCTGTCAGATTTGAGCCAAGTTCTCTTCCACCTGCATTCCAGTCTCCTACCAAGCCACTTCATCCCGCCGCAACTCCTCCGTGTACCAGGGAGCCATCTTAGAAGCAGGCCTGGAGGGACGCTTAGGAGCAATAATATCTACTGCCCTGGTGAGTTCTCTATTCCAGGTTCCCACCAGGGCATCAACAGAATAACCGGCCACACCAACATCGAAACGCTCCAAGGCCTTTTGGAAACCTGCTGGATCCAGCAGCCTTTTTGGGCGGACCATCCTAATAAGTCCATCACCTCTGCAGGGGTGGATTGTGTCCATGATACCAGCCTTAACCAGGTAGTGGTCCATCCATGACAAACCACCGGATCCCCCACCCACGGAATACCCCCCTGATCCGAACAGAAGACCAAATCCAATGTGTGGCCGGCAACATGAGTTGGTTCAAAAATTAATTGGGATAGGCCCATAGTTGTCATGGCCGCTATGAACTCCTGAGGTGCACCAGACAAGCCAGTCCCAAAGTGGATATTGAAGTCCCCCAGCACCAAGAGCCTGGGAGACTCCAGCACCAACTCCACGACCAGCTCCGTCAGCTCCGTTAGGGAGTCATTTGGGCAGCGGGGTGAGCGGTACACCAACAGAATCCCCAATCAATCCCTAGTTCCCAGCCTCAGAAATACAAACTCAATATAAGTCAACTGTCTCACAGGGGCCCTGGTAAGGGAGATAGTATTTTTATGGACTACAGCCACTCCACACACCCCGCCCACTTCCCCCAACCTGCTCCACAACAGAGTAACCTGGAGGGAGAAGCTGAGCCCACACTGGGCCACTTGCCTCCCCTAACTAGGTCTCAGTTATACATGCCAGGTCAGCTCCCTCATCCATGATCAAATCATGAACAATTTTGGTCTTATTTTGAACTGACCTGGCATTACAAAGGAGCAAGGTCAGGCTCTGTGAGTAGTTGGTGCTGCTCCCCAAGGCCTAAGAGTTGTCAGAACAGTTGGAAGCAGAAATAGTTACTAGATTACTAATTTCTCTTCCCCTGTAACAGCCAGCTGTTGTGCCAGTGCCAATTCTTCTATTCCCCACCACTACAGCAATAGCTGCCCCAAGGCTGCCAGGCGTACCCCCTACATCATTCCCTTCAGGGGACCCCAAACACATCTCAACAACTAGGCCTGGCACAACTCAGGGCAATAAAAACAGCACTTTGACCCAAAAATCCACCCACCCATGGAACAACCATCCCCCAGCCCTCAATCCCACCCCCAAAGGCCCGGCCCCAAAGGCCAGCCCCAAAAGCTGGCCCCCTTTGGTGGCTGGCTTCGGCGGCCGCCTACAGGCAGGCCACCGGCCACGCTGCCAGCGTGTCTTCAGCAATATTTATGAGATTAAGATTAGACAGATTGGTGGGGAGGGGAGGGCGGTAAACAAGCCACCAGGAAATTCTTCATGAATTGTGTCTCTGGTAACTAAGCCTATCTAAGTGGATGCTTTTAAAAGCATTGTTGAAGCTCCCGCAAATTTCTCATCAGCAACATCTCTGGTCTTGCTTGAATTTTGCTGGAAACATCAAGAATAATACAAGTGGAATCTGCTGTAATTATATTTGTGACCCTCTTCATAATTTAGGAAAGGTAGAACATTCTGTCAGCACATTTTTACTCTTTCAACCAATGAACATTTCTGGCATTTTTGTGGCTTACCTACTAACATGTATTTTCTTCTGGGAAGCATACTGTGCAAATCTGTTTATGCCTGCCTGCTCTGTGATTAGCTATTGGGACTGTATCTTTAGAACACTGGGTGCATTGTTAATGTGCATCATGTGATGGCACAACATCAGCAGCAAAATTTTCCAAGCCTTTGCTATTATGACAAACAATATTATAGGAAAGGCAGATACAGTGGTAGCAGAGAGGGGATCAGTTGCATCCTTAGTGGTATCCTCGGATCCCACTCCTTTCATGAGCTTTGAGATTCTCCTATAATAGTCTGGTGATATTTCAACCCTGGCAGAATATCACCAGGCTTTCCTAGAAAGAAGGAAGAAAAAATACAAATTTAAAAATGTATAAAACCCAAAACATTAAGTTAAGAACAAAGCATTTGGTGGGAGTGTATATGTGTAAGAAAATTTATAGTGGTGTTGATTTATTATGTTTTGCATAGGGGATGTAGGGAAACCATCTGAGAAAGTTCTCTAGAATTTCCTCTCTGACAGAACCCCTAGATTTGGAGATAGTTTCATTTTCTCCTCGGGGAAACTGTGAAAACTCTGAAAGTTGGAGAATTTCCACTTTGGAGAAATTCCTCCACATAATTTTCTTACTGCATAGTTGTTTATTGGTAACTTATTTGCTTATTCTGTTGTTTGATGTAGAAGTTGCTAAGAGTATTAAAATGCCATCCCAGATGTTCAGCTGTACTCATAAACAAGAATATGCTTCATTACATATGTAGAAGATCACAACTCTACAGGAGCCCTGGTTTTAGGACTTGTGAAATTAAGAGATCCTTCCTTTTTTCTTAAATGAGCTATAGGAATGTCCTTTATTTGAACTAGTGGTGTGCACACGCACGTGTGTGCATGCGTGCGCATTGTACAGGGCAGACTTCTCTTTATTTTAACTACTATTTTGTATGTATCTTTTTGGTTTGCATTTTGATTTCTCATAAGAACGCTCACAATTTTGTTTAAAAATGAAACTATATGTTCAGTGCCCATAAAAATTTCTGATACTTAGGTTGATTGACTTGCAATATGTCTGAATGAACTGGTGGTAGGATTTTATTTTGTTTACAGCCTCTGCAGGTTTATTACTTTCCCAATAATTAAGATGCTTCTTAATTTATTTTTAAAACCCCGAAGGCCCACATATTTAATAAAGACTCCTGTTCCCAGCACGCAATGACATTAAACTATCCTTAATTAAGTTTTACTATTAGATAACAACAAGCCTTCTTCTGCAACATATCCTATATATGCTTTTTACTAAGATAAATATGATGATGTTAGGGGTGTGCATGGACCAGTTCAGCACCTCTTTAGGGAACCACCGAATTGGCATGGGTGCCCGCAGCCAAACCAGTTTGGTGGGCCAGGGAGTGGTTCCCTTTAAAAGCATATAAGCAGGACCTTACCTGCTCTTGTGCCACCCCATTGCTTTTCTGGGCATAACACTTGCTCTACAAAAGGCCGTGTGTGGCTGCGGTGTTGCTCCCTGCAGCCTGGCTGCATCTTTGGCACACACAGCTGTTGCGCATGTGCGGTGACCATGTGCATGCCAACACCATGTGCAGGATGCAGGGAACAGCGCCGCAGCTACCCACAGCCTTTTGTAGACTGAACGCTGCACACAGAAAAGCAGTGGAGTAGCACAGGCACAGGTAAGGACCTGCTTACCTACTTTTAAAGGGAACCGCTCTGCTCCCCACCCTGCCCACAGCTTCCCGATAGGGGTGTGCACAAAACTGGCTTGGACTGTTCGGTTCGAATTTGAACCCAATTTGAACCATGGTGGGTAAGTTTGGTATTGGTATTGCTCAACCCCCACCCCCGGTTGGCTTGAATTCGAACCCAACTTGAACTGGTTCTAAAAGGTTCTACATAGTGTACAATGGAGATTCAAACCCAAGCCAGGATCTAACCAGGACCGAGCAGGTGTTACCACATCACCAACACGTGAAAACACCCACTCGTTCTGGATGCTGGTTGGCTGGCAGGAGAGGAGAGGTCCAGCCGAACTTGGTAGTGGGTTGCCCAGAGCTGCATGTGATCCATCTCTGTGTCTTCCACCACAAGCTCTTCCAGGTACTGCGCAATACATTAGACAGCACAGGTGGGCTGGGTGGGCCAAGCCTCCTGCAAACTGGGCAAGGTGCCAAGGCACATCCGCTTAAACCACTGGACTGATCTAGTAGGAGGAACTGCCTGTTGCATTGGCACCACTGCCTGGGGTGCCACGCCGCTGGACTGGGAAGAAGAAGGAGAGGGAGATGAAGGGCTGTCCACACTACTGCTGCTGGGTGTGAGACACACATGCTCCAGGGGTGCACCGTCACCACCCTTCTGGTCTCTGGTCCGACGATCCTCCTCCTCTCTAACTCTCTGGAGTCTGGAACAGGAGGTTACTCCACCTGGGCAAGTCATCCACACAAACCAAGATTGCCCTTGATGGTTGGGTTGCAGAGACAAGACTGGTTGTACTCCTCTCTGACACCCTGCACACCAACCAGTCTGTTGACAACCCTGGTCCTCAACTGATTAGCCAGCACATGGCCCTCTGGTGTGGTCTGTGAGGTCCAGAGTTCACCCATCAGCTTTTCCAAGAGAATAGCTGCGGGCAGGGCCTGACTCAGAGGAGTGATATCGGCAAACAACCTCTTCATGGCAAACAGGAAGGCCTTGAGTGCCGACACCTTCTCAGACATGAGCTTCCACTCTGAGTTGGTTAGGTTGCACACACTCAAAGCCTTGTTCCTCACCAGGTCATCGAGAAGCACCTCCTGCTCCAGCAGGTGCTGGAAAAAGAGGAAGGTGGAGTTCTACCAGGTATCTACATCCGTAGACACTAGGTGCACTAGCACTGTCAGCGGAGTCAAGGAGATCCTGGTGATACCATCACATGTGTCGCCACATGGAGGTTGTCCCCAGAAGCTTAGCACCCTTGCCTCGACTGACCTGAGCCTGAAGTGAACACAACGAGCAGTGGTTGGGTCATCTTGAGGGGTTTCAAAATGATGCCAAACAACACTGCTCTGCGTGGCCTCAGATGTTCTGGACACCTTCTTGGCCTTCTTTGCTGACTGTGGCGCTGGGGGGGCAGGACTGCTGGTGGTCTCCCACCACCATCACCCACCCCCCTTCTGCCCTGCATGCCAGAAAAAGTGCCCGGGTGAGGGGGCACCTCCACCTCAGCAACAGACCGTTCCTCCTCAGAGTCAGACTAGGAGGACCCAGAACTGGGCTCCACCATGACCTAGGCATCATCAGGGCCCCCCCACTAAGGAGCATTGTGGGGGCTGTAAGAGGGAGGGGAAATCTGGCTGCACTGCCAGCCATCAAGCCCCTGCCCTCCACCTCTGCCACAGAATCAGCTTCCCTGGCAGGAGAGCCCCCCACACTGCCAAGCTCTGTATGGGGTGGCAGTACTGGTGGTGCACCCTTCGATGGACCCATCGGCTTAGTGGCAGTCAGTAATAACAGCAAAAAGGAAGGGAGGGCAGGGGTATGAACCAGGGAAATGGGCCAGAGAGGCCTCTCAGGCCAAAGGGCCTGTGCCCACCCCCCTGGCAGTGGGCACAGGGCAGGAAAGAAGCAACAAAATCCACTCACTCTGAAAACAAAAAAATCCAGAAGCAGCAGCACAGACTCACACAAACACTCAGCCAGAGAAAATTACTTTGGAGAAGGGGGAGTGGGGGTGGGGGAGGCAAAAAAAAAAGTCAGAGGGGACTGGGGAGACCTCACTACCGCCGGCACAGAAGCAGGCAGGCAGGCACAAAATGTCTGCAGCCAAACTCTAATCAGCAGCAGACAGTAATAGCAATCAGCAAGAGTGATTTTTGCCAGGCTGGGGGCTAGCCTTTATATAGAACTTAAAACTCCCTTCTTCTGGAGTCCCCACCTTTGCTTCCCCCTTGGCCAATAGGATGCCAGTTCTCAAGGACTGGCACCACTGGAAAGCCTATCAGAAAGCCAGAGACATCTGGCCAATCAGAGAAGCAGGATGAAATCAGCAAATGAAATCAAGCAAGACAAGTGAAACAAAATGTAATCTAAAACCTAAAATGGAGGTTTGAGCCTTCGAGCTTCTTCGAACTGCTTTGAACCAAACCAGGCTCAATTGGTTCAAACTCGGATCGGCATTGCCAATGCAATGCCCTGTTTGGTCCAAGTTCAAACCTTCAAACCAAACCAGTTTGAATTCGAGCTGATTCAAATTTGAACCTGTTTGCACATCCCTACTTCCCGAGCCTGTTCAGGCTCATCCCTAGATGATGTAACTGACTTCTCTACACAAAGCAATGATTTGGATTTTTTTCAGTAGAAATAAGATTTCAATATTTCTAGCATACTACTAAACAAAATGGTACAACAGCTCAAAAGGGTTATTAAGAATAGGAAAAACTGGACAACATCTTGACTAGTCATGATCAAGCACCATTAGAATCAATGAGACAAGCTAGTCATCGGTGACTGTCTTAAGTCTGATTAATGTCAATGGGTGTTAGTCATGATTAACTTTGTCTGGATGCTGCCCGTTGAAGAAAACTGTCCAGCAGCAACAAGGACTGTGAACACTGCTGCTGTTAGGAGTATACGAACAGATGGTGGCCGCAAAGAAATGAGTGGCATGGATTTATGAACTCCTTCACTTTCTCAGCCTCTGTTTTTGAACTGAAAAGGAATTTTAAAATATGGCTTAGGACATTTGCTCACTATGAATCTGTGACATGTTTTTAACCCCATTTAAAAGTACAATTGAAGTAGGACTTTGACATAGGCAAGGGGCTGGACAATGGCCCCATGATTTGCAACACTGATATGCAAAGTTGAGAAGATAAAAAGTAAATCTGAGATATGGCTACATCCTTGTTTGAGCTAAGAACAAAGCATGTGAAATACACAGGAAGAAATAGGAACATTTTCATACAGAAACATGCTGTGTTATGAATTATTGTGTAGCTTTTTTCACAAAAATATCTATACAAGTTTTAGATTACCCCAGTTACTTGCTGGCTCAGCAACAAAAGCACATTTTGTCCACAAGCTGTGGTTATGTCGAATTATATACTCCTTGGGAGGAAACATATCTTGTTACTTTAATATAGTGTCCAACTCTGTGTCCATCTTTATGCAGTTTGATGTTTCATGTAACTCCCCAATAAAAATATTAATACCAAAAATAGGCAGATCTTGCAGCAGGTCTCAACTATTTATTAGCTGCAAAAGGTGTGCATATGTCCAAATGTTGAGTCATTACATCAAAAAGCCATTGCGAATGCAGCTACCCTTATTTAATCCCAACAGGCTATCCCATATTCAGGTGCATCTACCAAGAAAAAAAAATACAATTTATATAGAATTTTGCACCTTTGGCCTTAGAACAGAAGTGCAACCATGTGCTAACAGGAATGACAGTCTGACATTTCACTACAGACTACTTAAAAATAAATTGAGTTCTGGCTATTAAAAGAAATGAACCGAAAAGTTCATTCAAGGGAAAAAAGGACTTTTATCCTTAGTTATCTTTGAAGTAGTTTGTCTAGCTTGTGCTACTGTTCTGCTTCAAAAAAACCCACCTTCAACTATCTCAAGGAGCTAAATTTGAAGAATATACTTAATGTCAATAACATTAAAGTACCTGAAATTCTTTAATGAAGGCACTACACCCACACACAGTTTTTAGGAAGCATACTGGGCTTCAGAAGCAAGGAGAGATCAGCAAAAATCTCCTTTCATCCCTCATGTGATGGCACCGCTCTAGTGTGGATATCAGCACTGTTGCACTAGTGCAGTGCTAGTCCAGATGTCAGCCACTGGATTCTTCTCTTTTTCTGCCAATCTGCGGGCCATGTGAGCGGCATGGAGGTATGCACAAGTAGCCACTGGGCTTGCAGATGGGCTCCATTGTTGCAGAGGTGCCATCTGTTAAAACTAGCAGCTCCATGCCCTAATTTTGCGTGCCCAGAATCATCTGGTTGGACGCTGTTTGAAGCCAAATGCTGGACATGATGGACCTTTTGTCTGATCCAGCAAGGGAATCAGATTTTGAATGAGAGCTCTAAATTCAAACTCCCCTTGCTTGAAAACTTTGGCCCCATTTTAAGTTGAATCCAAACCTCTTCTTACTCAGCCTGAGCCTGACTTGAAATGGGGTTCACATCCTATTTACCTCTCCGTGCAAATCACACACACACACACACACACACACACACACACACACTTTCCAAAATAACAGCAAAATCAGTTTTCAACTTTGGAGAAGGGTCAGGAGGTATCTGCCAGCAGGGGAAGCACCCTGACACATAGAAGAGGCTTTGCAGGACTGGAAATGACAGGGACCATTGCATGACAGGGACCATTTTCATTGTCAAATGACAATCCCAACAACAAATATACCACTTTTCAACAAAAAGTATAAAAGTGGTTTTCATAGAAAAATAATAATACCGAAATTTGGTTCACTGTCCTCAAAGGGCTCACAAACTGAAAACAAAAACAAAAAAACCCACAAAGGTAGACACTAGCAAAAGCCACCAGAGGGATACTGTGTTGGGGTTGAATACAGTCAGTTGCTCTCTAATATATGAATATGATGGATATTTATATGCCCATTTTCAACAAAAGTTTCCAAAGCAGTTTACAAATAAATAAATAAATAAATAAATAAATAAATAAATAAATAAATAAGGTGCTCCCTATCCCCAAAGGGCTCACAATCTTAAAAAGAGATATAAGATAGAAACCAGCAACAACCACTGGAGGGATGCTGTGCTGGGGATGGATAGGGCTAGTTGGTCTCCTGCTACTCAATAAAGAGAATCACCACTTTTAAAGGTGCCTCTTTGCTCACTTAGCATTGGAATCTCTTTTCCTGCTAAAGAGCAGCCCAGCAAGGTTTCTCCTGTGAAACTTCCATTGCATGGAAACCTCCCTCTTTCCCAAGAAAGGAAAGTGGGGAGGGGCACTTTCAGGGAAGATGGACTGCACTTTACTCACTTGAGCTTTTCAAGTGTGAGAGGAGAGCTGGTCTTGTGGTAGCAAGCATGACTTGTCCCCTTAGCTAAGCAGGGTCTGCCCTGGTTGCATATGAAAGGGGGACTAGAAGTGTGTGCACTGAAAGATATTCCCCTCAGGGATGGAGCTGCTCTGGGAAGAGCAGAAGGTTTCAAGTTCCCTCCCTGGCTTCTCCAAGATAGGGCTGAGAAAGATTCCTGCCTACAACCTTAGAGAAGCCGCTGCCAGTCTGTGAAGACAATATTGAGCTAGATAGACCAATGGTCTGACTCAGTATAAGGCAGCTTCCTATGTTCCTAAGTGTGCAAAACACTCTCAGGTTTTTCGTGCATTCCAGAAGAATGCTCAAAAACCCCTAAATAGTTTTCAGATTAGCCGGGATCGGGGTGGGGCTTACATGTCACTTTTTAAATATTTGTTTGTTTATTTATTTTACTAATACATTTATATACCACCCAAAACTTATGTCTCTGGGTGGCTTACTATAAAGTCACCTGATTTCTGCCTGCCCTAGCAATAGCAACTGGGCCAATCATTAGTCTCCCTATCAAAATCTTGCAGTCTCTTCATATCTCATAAATTGTTACATTTCTTCTGCTGGGAAAGGAAGGGGCAAAGTTGGGCCCCAAGCTGATGTTGAACCACAATTACAATAAATTGTGTCTGGAGGTGATGGGAGTTGTAGTTCAACAACAGCTGGAGGGCCAGCCCTGCCCATCCCTGTGCTAGGGCCTCTTAATGATTGACATGCAGGAAGTGCTGCAGGCATGCTTCCAACAAAAACATGCACACAGTGCTCTCCTCGACACCTCCAAAGCATGAGTGATCCCACACAATGGGAGGTGATTCCTCACCAATCTTGCCATGTTTCAGAAGTACTAATTGACAAGTGAAAAGAAGAATTTTTGATATTCTTCCATAAATATTGATGAGACCAAATAAACAGGGATAGCCTTCACAAATTGCAGCAGACCCTGTACCGTCTTTTTAGAAGTACTCTAAAAATGCAGCCACTTCCATGCAAGTCTTGGTGATACATATATACCACCCACTTGGAGCTGCCAATTCATATTCCATATTAGTATGATTTGGACAGCAGTCCTTCAGTGGCCCAAAACACTGGGCCTTGCTCTCATATATAAAGCCACTTTGTCTATTTGACTTCAATATTTGATATCAGCTACTTTTCTACCCCATCATCATTGAAGAGGCTCAGGGTAGCATCCTACTCCCCACCTCTCCCCATCTCATCATCATCCTCTCCCCATCTCAACAACTTTTCATTATCTCAACAACCCTGTGAGGTAGTTAGGCTGAGAGATAGTGACTGTTCTTGGGTTACCTCAAGAACTTCAGGGCTATGTTAGGATCTGAATGTGGATCTGCCCACTTCTTCCAGGATCTGCCCACTTCTTCCAGGATCTTCCAGCATTGTAGCCACTCCCCAGCACTGGCTCTCACATTAGCTTTATTTTTCTCATTTGTTGAATATACTGTCATCTCCTTTCTCTGCTTTTCTTTCTTTTTAGGTGTTACTGTACTTGAAGGGCCAATTTACGCAGTGGGAGGCCATGATGGCTGGAGCTATTTGAACACAGTCGAGAGGTGGGACCCCCAAAGTCAGCAATGGACATTTGTAGCCAGTATGTCTATTGCCAGAAGCACTGTTGGTGTAGCAGCATTAAATGGCAAGTGAGTAGGGGTGATAATGGTTTAAAGCAATACATTTATAATGACTTTGATGTTTGGGCATCAGCATTCCAGTGAATCTTGTATTGACCATATGTCACTCCACTTTCAATGTACTCTGCTGTTACAAACATCACTGAAGTGACTCATGCCAAGAAGAGGAATTTGAATAGTCTGTGAATAATCAGTGTTTAAAGAGCTGAAAGTGCAAGTGAAATCTCAACGTTGCAATTTGAAGAAATGTAATATAGTTCAACTTTTGTCTAACATATATAATTATGTCTTTTAAGTGATTTCTTCTTTCTTCCCCCATCCCCTAAGTCTACATATCAATTACTAAAATAAGTTGGTAATGATAGAACATGCTATGTATATGTACATTTCTATAGCTTATCAACACTATGTCAACTAAATAGGACAGTTTTAACTCACCACCCTAAGGCACATCATGATCATAAAATAGAATTAGCCCAGATTCATATGTCATGTTGAACCTGAAGTTCAACAGAGCAGCCAGAGCCCTGGGAACACACGCACGCCCTACTTTCAGTGTTGCGAAGGCTATGCCAAGATGGGGCGTATCATACAAACCCACCAGTTTGGGCATATTCTGCCTTACTTGCCATCTGGAACCCAACCTCCACAATTAAGATCTGAAATGAGAGACAGATGACAAGTAGATTGGTGAGTTCATATGACATGCCCAATAGGCTTCCTGACACTGAATGTAGGGTACATACATATCCCTGGGACTCCGGCCACTCTCCTGAGCTTCAGGTTCAACGTGATGCATGAAGCCAGCCTTAGTCTAACAATGGTGGCCTCAGGGGCGTAACTACCATTAGGCAAGGGGAGGTGGCTGCCTGGGGGCCCCCATGCCTCGAGGGGGCCCCTAGAGGCAAGTCACATGTGAAGTGAGTGTATGTGTATCAGCAAGGGGCCAATTTTAAAATTTTGTCTCTGAGCCCACTGCAGCCTCGTTACACCCCTGGGTGGCCTCCAGTGGTGAATCTGAAATGTGTAAACATCCCAAATACAAGGCGACCACAAGGATTGTGAGCAAGATGAGGGTTGAATAAAGCCAGCTGCTCAACACCAAATAATGCAGTTCTGCATGTTTTTTGCTTCAGAATCTCACCAGTTTCAGAATCTCACCAAATGCAGAAGCTTGGAGCATTTGTTCAATAATCTTGTGAAGTGTGAAAATACTAGGGTTGACATCCTTATTAACAAAGCACTTGAGTAATGAGCAAAGTTGCAGTAGTTCAAGATTACATAGTTGTGCTAAAAACAGGGGGTTTGCAGAATTGCACTCTAGTGCTCTTACATAAAAGTTCTCTTTAAAATAAATGAGGCATGCAGCAGGTTGTACAATTGCTGGGATAGTACGACACTAGGGTAGTGTCTGTGGTAGTACAACACTCATCTGGAGCACAAGCTTAGTACAAGTGTTAATGGAACCACTTTGTGCTAGCACAACATCCTTGCACAAGCACGCTGTTGGGAAGTCAGCCCATCGATGCAATTATATGGGTATTTACCCAGAAGTAAAGCTTATTTCAGCCATGTTTGCTACAAAGGAAATATTGCTAGAATTGCAGCCTTAGGGCGAAACTTGACTTTACTTTTAACACATTAGTAAAAGGCATGTTTAAGACTGTCACTCTCTTTCGTTAAACAAAAAGCAGCCACGGGGAACCCAAACTGGATCAGTGCCATGGCATGTAGGATTTCATGACTTTTCCTTTGCATCCCACCATCCTACCTTGTTTGATCTTGGGAATGTGATTTTGTCTAACATGTTTATAGTATGCTTTCTTGATATATGCTGAAGCACGTCCTTGGTTTAATGCACATGCCAATTGTTCCATGAGTTTGATGCCATAAACCAGACTGATATACTGGATTTGTGAGAATGATATCCCAGCATTGGAAATTAATATCCTAGAGCAGATGCTTTACAATACCATTATCTTTGGAACTTTGTGGGGGGGGGAGGCCCTTTATTGTGTGTCCAAAGATAACTAGAAAGAAGCATGTCATTATTATAATGAAAGTAATGAACATATGAAGTTGCTTTTCACTGAATCAGATCATTGGTGGATCAAATACTTTCCGGAGCTTCAGAGGTGCCTATTAAACCAGAAACACATTTTTGAGGATCAAGCTCTCTGTTTCCGGTCTCGTGGGCAAGCTATGGGAAGTATTTGCATTCTTGCACAAGAGTGTGCTTCACTCTTGCACAAGAGTGTGCTTCTGAAGCCTGTGCTTCAGAAGCAGAACAGCAAAGGGCAGAGGACCATAGGTACTAAGGTTACGAACATCCATGTTTTTGTTAGTCTGGTGTCAGCCAATAAGTCTTAAAAGTGCCACAAGACGTGTGTGTGTGTGTGTGTGTGTGTGCGTGCTGTTAATGAACATGGCTACATTTCCAAAATAGACATACTTTGAGCTAGTCTCAAAGTATACTTCTCATATATTGATTTATCACTGTTAATATTAAAGTATATGTGAGGCTCTCCAGCCCTGTTCAGAGACTGTCTGAGCTAGTGATAAACTACTTTGGTCTACATAGCAGAAAGACAAAATGTATCATCAGATCTTTAGCTTTATAAGATGCATTTGTTTTCTTTGGTTTCTTTTCTCTTTTGTACAAAGCCTGGGGAAACCTTTGGAGGTAGGTGGAGCAAAAATGCCTTGTGCTGCTATGTGTTTGTTAACTAATCTGCTAAACAAAAGAAACATGCAGAGGCTGTTCTCATGCACAGCCTATCCCAGGCTAGAGAAGTCCAGCCTGGGTTAGGCTGCGTGTGAGAACTGATCTAAGTGGGGCAGAAATGCCTAACCTGACTTTTTAGCCCGGCCTTTAGCCTGAGTTAACGGCACCAGCGTGCCATTAACACAGGCTCCGGGATTGTGTATTTCCTCTGGCTGCATTCAGTCCAAGAAGAAACAGGGATGGGTGTCTAGAGCTTCCATCTTCTAGGGAAATCCCCCAATGCACCATGCTCGGTCCACAGTTCATTGTAAGATACCTGGAGGCTGGGATGCATTGTTACTGGCTCTGGAGCTCTGCACTGCCCAGCACAGCAGCGGATTGTCTGGAAGCGCAGTCTGCACACCCAGCAACATTTAATGGATCTTCTGAGGGGAAGGTAAGATTCACACAGCCTTCCCCCCACCATAAAACTGGCTGTGTGAATGGCCCCATGGTAAAGTTATGCGTCTTCTCTCTCAGCAACAGCTTTGGACAGATTCAGAGGCTATTCACACAGTTGCAGAAAATCAGGCTAGCCTCTGTAAACCACCGGGCTTGACTGGGAGCCCGGTGGTTCTAGAGTGGGTAACCCGCTCAAGTACCCCTCCCCTAAAACCGAGTTTGCAAGTGCGCTGCAAACCCAGGTTTTTTAATCGTGAGTAGCTGCACTGCGGCTCCGCACTGCAGCTACTCATGAGGAGACCCCCAGAGGGGAGGCGAAAAGCTGCCTCCCCACTCCGGGGGTCTCACCAGCATGCCCTGCGTGCTCTCATAGGGCAGGCTGGAGCTTCCAGGGGCCAAGCGGCCCCCACTCCCCCCAGCTCCCGCCGGCTCCGTCACGGAGCCAGCAATCGTGTGGGTGGCCGATCCGGCCACCCAGGGATCTCACTGTGATCGTCTGTGGGGAGAACAGGCTTAGCCCGCTCTCCCCGCTCAACTCACCTAACCGGGTCTCACTGATTGTGAGACCCGGCTTTTAGTCTGGAAATATGGCCTTAACATGGAGAGCCACTGGAGATGCTTCTGTGTAGTGATGTCTGTTTGTGGCTATTGTGATCTGCTACACGTGTGGATGAGCTCAATAGCATAGCAATTCTCCAAGCAGCAGCTGTGCTGACATTGAGACTTTTCCATATGATGTTAAAAGACTTTCACATGTTATAGTCCCTGTAGACCAGGAATGGGCAAACTTGGCCCTCTAGCAGTTTTTGAACTACGACTCCCACAATCCCCAGCCACAATGTATTGGTCTAGTGTGTGTGAACTAGAATCCGACCTCTGTAGTCCAGTTGCTTCATTGGTGTACTGCCAGGCAAAGTGACATTGTTAGGGTCCTATGGCTATATATTTAATGGGGTTGCAGTGCATCACTAAGCAATTATTTAGTAATGATACATCTATCACTCTCCTAATAAATGTATTATTAGGCATATAACTTTTGGATACCATCCCTTACTTTGGAGTATATCTAAATATAACATCTCAGATCCCAGGACATGGTGGCTAACCTCATATTGCCTATTCAGCCATAAACCACAGTTAACTTTCTAATTGACATTGCTCCACTGCATCAAATCACCATGCTTTCAAATGTTCGGTAACAGCTCAAACGGACAGTTCTGCTTTAACGGCAAAACTTTGTGCTCACTCTAAAAGGATACAGTTTTATAAATTTATGACCATACTTAGCCAGTCAGCTAAAATATAGATTTACATGATGCTCTTATAAATACAGCTTTAAATCCTTAAAGGAAGTTTTCATTTGTTATTCTTTCTTTCTGTTTTGTGCATAGCAAAACACACTATAAATGTGCAGCTTTTTATAGGTATATGGGATTTTAAAACATATGGAAATAAGCCTATAACTTTAGCAAAATTATTTTAAATTGGGATTTAAGGTCAGTTTTATTATATTATTCCATGGTGGGCGGGGGGGGGGCAGACGTAAACTTGCCAAGTGCAGTATTAAGGATAGGAAAGTTTAAGCACCAAAAAATAATGGAAACAAAAAATAAGTATTTTCATTCTGTGACAAGCGTAATAGACTCAACTATAGATTCTTACATCCCTGCTAACTTGGCAAAGAGGCACCTTTTAACATGGTGATTCTCTTTATTTAGCGGGGGAGAGTAACTGGCCCTATCCAGCCCCAGCACAGTACCTCCAGTGACTTTTGCTAGTGTGTATCTCATGTTTCTTTTTAGATTGTGAGCCCTTTGGGGACATGGATCCATCTTATTTATTTGTTATTTCTCTATGTAAACTGTTCTGAGCCATTTTTGGAAGGGCGGTATAGAAATCAAATTAATAATAATAATAATAATAATAATAATAATAATAAATCAGATAGTAAAAGGAACAGAGGTTTCAGCAAGCTGTTCATTTATTTATCTTTGTTTGAATTCTATACCACTTTTCATTAAAATAATCCCAAAGCGGTTTGCAGTATAATTAAAACAATACACAATTAAAATACAAAATGTACAGATTTTAAATATAAAAATAAAAATAATATCTCTCTATTTAAAAGTTTAAAAACCTATATAAAACAGTAACACATAAAACACAAAGCAGCAGCAGCAAAAACTGCACTCTTCGCCTGGGTGAAAAGCCAGGTTTTCCCTTGTTTTCAAAAACTGTAATGGCGGCTCAGGGGCAGATGCCAGCATTCTAAAACTGGGGGCAATGACTGAGAAGGCCCTGTTCCACATGCTCGACAAACCAAGCCTCTCTCACTGTCGGCATGTGGAGCACAGCCCCCTCAGATGATCGTGTTAAGGTTGCAGAATCCTTTGGGAGCAGGCGGCCTTCAGATATGCAGGGCCCAAACAGGCTTTAAAGGTCAAAACCAGTGCCTTGAACTGGACCTGAAAACTAATTGATAGCCAATGCAGCTCTTTCAAAATGGTTATAATATGATCCCAGCAGGTAGCTCCAGATAAAATCCTAGCTGCCATATTTTGCACTAGCTGCAGTTTCCAAATATTCTTTAAGGGCAGCCTCATGTAGAGCGTGTTACAGTAAACCAGCCATGATGTAACTAAAGCATGGGTAACTGTTACAAGATCTTCTTAAGAAAGGAACACAGCTGGCACACTAGCCAAAGCTGTAAAAAAGCACCTAGTTTTATAGCTGCTTCCCTCATACACACAAGGAAATCTTATGTGGGTTTAACTAAAGGTTTATTCAGCAACAACTCCACTTTCTCCTTCTCCTCCCTTTTCCTTTTTCATTCCTCTCCCACACTCTCTACAGGATTCCCCTTGGGACAAATGTACAAACAAACAAACAAACTGCAAAAGATAACTGGATATGATACAACACATACCTCTCCTTTATAACAACCAAAACATGAAGTGATTTAAAATCTAGTGATAAAGTCTTGAAGATGGCCTCCTGTCACACTCACTTCTCCTAAGTCCTGGGTTCTCTGGCACAGGCTGTTTGTTCTGGTACTGAGGATTGTCCATTGCTTTCATCAGCCTCATTTGCGGGGTCAAAACTGGAAGCAAGATCAGGTTCCTTTTCAGTTCTTCTCTTGACTCCCTTCCCTCTTGTCTCATAGTAATCATACAGGTACTTAAACTCTTCCATTTTGTTCCATCATCCAGTAAGACAGAATTCTCTTAGATTTTGATTATTTCTTTTGGTCCAGAATATCAGGAACATCCCTTTCTCACTTTATAAGGCAGCCATACTCGAAAAAATTCTCCCACTCTAAATGTTTGCTGTTTCACACCTTATTTCTGATTTACATACAATTTATATTTTGCTGCTTCTCCCTTACCCAACCATGATCCTCTGCATCCTCAGAGTGAGAAAGCATGGAAAGCCCTATCAGTTGTTGCCGTTGGGTAAGTGTGGTGGTAGCTTTTTATCCTCTCAGCAGTTCACAAGGTGATTTTCCTATAGTAGAATGATGAATAGTTTGATAAGCAATTAGTGTTTCATGGATTGCCTCTTTGCAGGGTTGTTGTGTAGTAGTCATTTTTAAACTTTCATTAATCTGTTCATTCTTTCCACTAAGCCATTCCCTCGAGGATGGTACTAGGAAAGAGTCTTGTGTTTTATCCCATGGTTATGCAAGTATTGCTATATTTCAAATGAAGTAAGCTGAGTCCCATTGTCAGACACTAGTCTTTAGGAAGAACTTCCCTCACAAAAACTGAAGCCATGAACTGGATCACCTTGTTTGTAGTAATGTTGTCAGCAAACAAAACTTCCAGCCACCTGGAATAGCAATTCACCATCACTATTACAAATTTTGATTTGCAGGTTGGTTATCATAAGGCCCCATTATACCCAGAGCAAGTTTTTCCCAGGGACCATTGGGATTCTCTACTGGAGACAAGGAAGTGGTAAAAGTCTTCTGTGATTTGACAGATACAGCACAAGCCATACAGTGCCAGATTACATTTTCAATGTGTTTGTCCATACCTGGCCACCAAAAACTTTCTCTGATTCACCTTTAAGTCAAGCTTATGCCCAGTGACCTTCATGGGCAATTTTGATCACTTTTGCTTGTGTTAAGGTCCAAGCCTGATTTATATACTAAATATGCTCATTAGCTAGCATATAAAATTAGGCCTGTCTCATAGTGTCACCAAGTGACCAAGTTCTTTTATATAGTGACCATGTAGGATCTGAGCGCAAGGAAGAAAGGAGATCAAGCCAATCCTAAATGATTCAATGGGCTTTATTGAGTATAAAGGAACAACAACATCAATCTAGCTGAGCAGAAAGCAGAACATTCTATAACATTCTATATTATATAACTATAATATATGTCTATAACATTCTATAGTATTCTATAATTGCTAACCCTAGCCAGCACCAATATTCAACCAGTGTTCCTAACTAACATATGTGTGTGTATTAAATCTTCCTAAAGCCTAATATAATTCAGATATAGACAGAAAAGGGGGGGGGGTAAGGAAGGTTGAGGACTGGCATGGGTTGGGGAGATCAGGAATTAGTAGAGGGACGAGGGGAGAAGGAAGGGAAAGGATGGAGGGATCCAAGGCTTGTGTAGGCAGCATATTACCTAGATCAGAGGCTTGAGAACGGTGGAGCTTTCAGCTGAAGGAGCGAGGCTTCTGGCTGGAGACAGGAGCTTTTGGATCAAGCATGCAGTTTGCTCAGAGCACTGAGAGTCAGAGCACCATGGCTGGGGAAGTCTTGACTTCCCACTGCGCAGTGGAAGACACAGACAGTTCCTGTCCATGGACAGAGTTCCTGCTTGTTGCCCCGCGGCTTAGCAGCAAACACTGGGATTGCTCGTGAGCAGATCTTGCATGTAGGCACAAGATTGCTAATCTGCCATGTCTAGAGACTCCTTCTTATAGTGGTTCCATCCTTTGATGTCCATTTGAGTCTTCTGGATCACAAAAGGCATCTATTCCTGCTATCCTCTGAATATTGTCTTTTAATTACCAAAATTAGCTCAGGATATTTGGTCAGTCCAGAGAGATCTTAATCCCATCTTCTGTTAGCTGCTATCTTGAGGAGGGGACATTGCCCAAAGCAAATCTGCATCTCTGAGTTGCAAATGGGCCCCTTCTCTTGTCCCAGATTTTGCTAGCCTGGTCCCAAAAGGTGTTAAAAGTCAGGAGTTAGTGAGAGAATTAATTCTATTTGTGTGAGACAGCAATTACATTATTTCTTGTGTACCTCTATCTAGTGTGTAATTATAACCAGAGAATATTTAAAGTAACATAAAAAAGGGTACATGTGTGAGACGAGTCAATCAATACATTTGACTAAGGCAGAAGCATCCTGTCAGTGAGGTAAGGGGATTACTGGACAGCAGGTTAATTTCAGCAGTGTGAGACTGGTAATTAAGCCTGACCCATTGTGTCTCTTGTGAGTTCCACAAACACTGATAAACAACGCTAGATTACCCCTGCCTCTACAAATCATTTACCAGGCATTACCCAGGCAGATCGGGTGTCAATTCACCCTGAGTCCAGGCATTAATTCCTGTCTTAATAAAATGGAACCAGACACAGGCCTGAATTCCACATACTTCTGGGTTGGTACCTTTAAGTCTAAGGTTGGGGTACATGTGCCCGTACTTGTGTCCCAACACTTGTAAAGAAATGGGCACCACCAAATGATCAGTCCTTAGCACCCACTCATTGAGAAAGGACAGTTCACTTGCTACGTGCATGTATGAAGATGTCCAGGCACCTTGTTTTTGCATGGCCATCCATTAGTTATGTAAGGTTTACATACAGTAAGCACTTGATCAGCACTATGGGCCACTTTTGATTCAGAAGATGTGATCACTCTATGAGTGGATGAAGCTATTTGTGCAATTACTTCCAGAATCAGCCAGCATCTGCACTTAAGTTTAACCTGACAATATGGAGAAGCCTGCTCTGACTCTGTCACACTTAAAACACTGTCAGGAAGCTGTTCAGCTGCCTCATCCTCATCATATAGCAAATCAGTAATGGAGTGGACAGCAGACTTGCACACCTTAGCAAAGTGCCCCCCTTTTTTGCAAGTTACCTTCTGCGCAGTACAAAGAGCGAAACTGGCTTTGTGGGCAGAGTCTCCACATTGGTAACTCCTCCTTTCTTGTGCTGCCACTGTCCAGGGCAGTGCAATTTGAGAAGATAGGGTTTGTAAGGATTTAGACTGAACAGTCTGGATTTCAAGAGTTGGGTTTGGGGGTACCAAAGAAAGCAATTTGGCATAGTTAAGAGTATTTTCCATCCTCCTAGCCGTATCTATAACTTTATTCAAGGAATGTTTCTGCTCCAATAGGTAGTTTTCCATGCAGTTTGGGGCAGTTTGTTTTCATAACAACCTGATATCTGTTCATTTCATCAGTTAAGTTGGCAAACTCACAAGTTTCACTTAAGGCACTCAGTGCTGTGATATATTTATTTATTTAAAATATTTATACCCCACCCCTCCAGTGTAATACTGATCGATAGATTCGCCAAGTAATTGGGATATGGAATAGAACTTGTAATGTTCAGCAATCACATTCAAAGTAGGGTTGAAATGATCATATAAGGCTTGAAGTGCAGCTTCATAAGAATTGGCATCCCCTTCCGAGTTGGTAGGCCAGGCAGGGAAGCAATATAGCCTTCTGCTTCCCTGGAATAAAATCAGGGCTCTTTATGGTGAGGAGATAATTGCAGAAATAGGACCTCCATTTTTCCAAAGAAGAGCAGGTTCTCCTGGGCTGAACAAGAAAGAGAGTGGTGGTGGGATCTGAGCAATGCTGTAGTGGGCATCCAGTGAACAACAGAATTCAGGATTGAGAAGGAAAAAGTGCCTTCAGGGGTTGTGTAGGGAAGCTGGAGAAACAATCAGCAACAGCGATAGTAGAAAGCAGTGCAGGAATTTAGGCCAATTGATGCAATGAACTGAGGTTTCAGGAACATTCACAAGCTTTGCAGGCTCACACACTTAGCCTGTTCAAAATCTCTTTGCCAAATGTTTTATAGGTGCTTCCCTCATACACACAAGGGAATCTTATGTAGATTGAATTAAAGGTTTATTCAGCAACAACTCTGCTTTCTCCTCCTCCTTCTCCTTCCCTTCCCTTTTCCTTTTTCACTCCTCTCCCACACTCTCTATAGGATCCCCCTTGGGACAAATGTCCAAACAAATGACCAGACTGCAAAAAGTAACTGGATATGATACAACACTGGCCACCAGCTCCACCTGAGCATCCAAAAGCAGAACTGGGTCCAACAGTACTCCCCAGCTGCTCACTTGCTCTTTCAAGGGGAGTGCTACCCCATCCAGAACCGGCCATATCCTTTTATCCTGATTAGGTCTCCTACTGATCAACTTCACCTCTGTCTTGACTGGATTCAGTCTCAGTTTACTAGCCCATTGCTGAAATAAACAACTCCGCTCAATTATTGGAAGATAATTATTGTAACATAAACAATTTGTTTATTTGTTTTGACCATGTCAGTTCATTTATGTGACTCTGATATCACTGATATATCTTCAACATTCTGATGATGTGTTAAGGATTTATTTAGTTTATCCATTTGGGTTTATGTCCTGTGTTCTGATGGCTGTACCTCTTTTCATTATTGTCAGTATTGTCCTTTTATTGGCAGCTAGGTCATAGAGGCAAGCTTCATTCAAAAGTTACAGTATGAAGACATTTGATACTTCAGTTCTCGGTACAGGCTGAGGCAGCATAGATTTCTTTTGGAAATGTTCTACAGATTTTGTTCTATGACTTAGTATCATTTATTCCCACCATTTATTTTCCTTCACTATTATTTTGTTATGTAAACGAGTATAGCTCAACCCTGCACTATTTAAACTAAAGGAAACCTTGCTTCTAAAGTCAGTAGAAACAGAATTGATTCTCCCATTTTATAATCTGTGGCAAATGCATTTACCTCCAGTAAGGTTCAGAACATGATTCTGTATACTTGAGTGCTCCATGAAAATGTATTTGCAGCTGGCTGGGAGAAGGAGAGCTGAAATTGCTTTTAAATCTGCACGAACTGGCACAGGCAGATGTTACTGTCATGAACCTACCAGGTTGCTTTTCCCCTCCATGCCATTTTCTCCTTTTTCAATCGAAGTATTATGCCTTTAGGAAATGATCGTTATGACCTTTATTCTTCCTTTCTATTTTTCAGGTTAATTGCTGCACTGTTAATATATCTGTATCTCTACATAATGATATGTCTTTTCTTTTACCTTTCCATGTTTCCTTCAACTTATTCTTACACTTATAATTCTTTCTGCTGTCTTTTCTTCTTTTTAAAGGCTTTTAAAATATTTTTAAATCTTCTTTCTTCCTTAACATTTGTTTACTTATAGAAAAAAACAACCTGTCCCCCCTCCCAAAAAAATTTATCACAAAGATGTGGTTCCTTGTTAATTTTGCAGTATTGTTGTGCATTCAAATCCCCCTTTCTGTCCTTCCTATTCATACTGTATCATTTCTGTGGGCACAAACCAGCCCTAACCCACTCTGGGTGCCCTAACCCACTCTTTCCTCCTTCTACCCCCCCCTGCAGTAAGTGAAGCATGAGGCCAGTCCAGGCATAGGCCAGTCCAGGCATAGGCCAGTCCAGGCATAAGGGGCAAGAAAGGAGAAAGGACAGAGTCATGTGAGGAAGCAGTGGGCATTTGGATGGCTGAGGTTAGTGAGCATTGCTAGTTATGGAACACTGGTACACCTGGAGCAGGAGTAAATTACAGGCCAGGAACATAGGAGAAGGGTGGGCAAGAGAAAGGAAGGAAGCTATAGATTGGCCTTCCATAGTAAGTCTTGACCAGCACATGTGGCCAAAGAAGGAAGAGCTTTCCAAAGAATCCTGTGTCATTCCCTCTAAACTGGTAGAACTCTACATACAGTATGAGAGGGAGGGATTATAAGCTTTTGTCCTGTCCCTCATCAATAGCTGTGTATATGTGTATGTGTTTAAGCATGCAGCACATGGTTTATTTTAAGTGCTATACTATTTATCTGTTTGTTTATTTGTTTATTTAATAAATATGTTTTACAATGAGAGAAAGGGACTGGCCTGCAATTCAGGTTCAGAACCCTGCTATCTAATCCAGACATTGGTGACCCTAGTGTCAGGGCTGGTTTTGCCCCTAATCCAGTTATCTCCTAGATTTCATCCAACTTGCATTGCCCCTCAGAAATCAGAGTGGCGTGGGGGAACTGAACACCTTGTCCAAAGAGGGGAGGTTTGAAACCAATGGTGAGGGAGGGGGACCTGTGTGACCCTCAGAGACATATTTTTGGATAACACAGATGGCCACAGGGTGCTTCCAAGGGCATTGTAATCCTTTCACCCCATGTGAGTGCTAGTGCTGAGTTAATCGATCCTACAGGCAGCACCACTGCAATTCATGCAGCATCAGTGCTAGTTTGCTGGACTAGAAGGGCCTTGGGCCTGATCCAGCAGGGATGTTCTTATGTTAGGATGCCAGCCTCTGGCCATCATTTTGCATTGGCAGATGACACACAATTTCAGGCAGGATAGTACTATAGCCTATATGTAGCAAGAGATGTATTTACTACCCACTCTATCTATAAATGAGGCCAGTCCTCATTTATAAGCCAAGAAGTACAGGGATTGAGTATGCATGTAGATCAGGGCTACTTAACTGTGGCCCTCCAACTGTTTTTGGACTACAGCTCCCAGCATCCCCAGCCACCGTGGCTAATTGTCAGGGATGATGCAAGCCAGCATCTGCAGGAAGGCCAAAGTTGAGTATCCACATCTCATTAGCCACTATGATCGTAGAGTCTGTCATACCACAGTTTTACCTGCAAAATGTTTTGCAGATAAGTAACAGTGGTCTAGAAAGTATCACCTAACCAATTCTGTTGACCCAGATCTAAAAGTCCATGAACCACATGAAAACGGTCAACTGGATACTTGGGCCATGTTTCTCTTTGAGCCTGGAGGCTTTACAGACAGGGCTTCTACCCCAAATCTCCTTCAGAAGAGTGTGTGTGTGTGTTTACACACCAGCCAAACCTACCCTGAAGTCCCTTTGACATCCTTGGATTCACTCCACACACAAATCGGGCTTTGTCTTGTGAATCCGAGCTTATCTTGAGGTATTTCCAGGTTTTTTAATTGCTGGTTTTAAGCTACCTTTTCTGAAAACGCCAAGGAGCAAATAGGCAGAGGCACTGAGGTAGAATCATTAGCATGATAAGAAGGATACTCTCTTTAGAAATGCAGATGAAGCTCTTTAGTACGGTACTCTCTCTTTCTCCCCCCCCCACATTGGCAAGGAAAGCCCGGATGCATGCCATGTGAACTTGCAAAAACAAAACCAAGAGCAGAGAGGAGGGGCTGCTTCCCCCAATGCCAGGAGTGTGATTCAAAGTGGCTTTGCTCAACATGTGCGAATAACTCCCTGGTGAAGTGTCATATATGGAAAGTGATGAGAGGGGAAGATGTGATTGACATCTTTAGCTGCACCATTGCTTCAGTGCCTCAAAGCATGCTGCAGTTGGTTCATCTGTGTCTTTGATCCTTTTCATTCACAATGCTTGTGGGGTAGGGGTGTAGAAATAGCCTGCCTTCCAGCCCCTGCAATAATTCTGCTCAGTTTTCTTAGTTTAAAAAAAAAAAAAGCAGAAATGTGAAGGGAGCATGCCCTTTCTTCTCAGAAACCCTGGCACATGTCAGTCTGCACTTTTGGAGTGCAGAAACAGCAGTAACACAGCCTGGGCAGTTGAAAAACACACAATAATATCAAAAGGGGACAAGGTAAATGTGAGTTAAGAAGTCAATACAGAAAGCTTGAGAACTGGTCTGAAGGCCCCTCCCAACCAGCCCTAGATTCCCCTGGACTGCTCTCACCGTGATGGTTTACCTGGACCTTATGCTCCTTCTCTTAACCCTAGCATGGACAGAAAACATGGTGAAATTGAAACACACACACAAAGGACAATATATTCGACAATCCATATTATTTGACACATAGTGGCGATTCACACAGTCATTCTGGCTGGGCTAGGAGCTCACCAGGGGTTGAGGGGGGAGGCTGCACTTAACATATGTTCTCCCCAGACAACTGAACTTTCCTTTCTCAGCGTACCTCCTGTGCGCCCACCCGGAAATCCCTGCTCCTTGCAGCTCTGTGAAGCATGGATCTGGGCGGAGGGATCCAGGGCTGGAACTTGTTGTTCCAGCCTCCAGGCATCCCTCACTGCAACACACAGCACATGCATTGCAGTGGGGATTCCAGTATCAGACAGGTGCTCTATGCATCCGTCTCTGTGACTTCTCAGGCGGCACGGAGCCCAAGAAATCACACAATACCTGGTAGCTGGAGTTAGAGTGCAAGAGCATCCTTAACCTTGGCTAAAAGCTGTATCTATTAAGGGAGTTAGGTGGGTGGGGAGCAGAGGGATCCACGAGGATCCCGCCTCTTCTCACAACCAGCCTAACCCTGCTTGGGGCAGCCCAGGCAGAGTTAGGCTGGTCATGAGAACAGCCTCTTTATAGAACATGAGAACAGCCTCACAACAAACCCAGCACAGCACTATGGCATGCATCCCCCCACATCTTATGGACAGAGTAAAACATTCATATCATAGAAGCCCATTTCACCACACACCACCACAAAAATGAGCAGGTACATATCTGTTCATTACTTTCCACTTCCGTAGAATGAAGCCTAGTCTATACATGTAAATGAATTAAGTTCTAAACTGCTCAGATGGTAGATAAGAAGGATCTGTGTAATTTCTGACTGCGGATGGAAGATGCCATTTTTAATACTTTGCCATGTAAACAAAATGTTGCCCTGCAAGGAAACAAGTGAAACAGGGAGAAAGCCTCTAGCCTAGCCTACTCTCTGGTGTGCGAGTAATTTATTTGCAAGGGTTTTACAAGTAGACGGGCATTTTAAAATGTAACAGTCATTCCACCTGCAGTGTGAAGTAATACAATCAAGCCCCAATTTGATCCAATTTGTTAATGAACATGTGGTGTTGTATACTGCCCCCAGTTTTGCTTTTTTTGTTGACTGAATAAAGATATCTTCTAGTTACTCTGTTGCTAGACATAAGCAGAAATGACAAGGTATTTAATTATGACTGGCCTAAGCAAGTCAGTTATTGGTTATATTTTAAATTATGCACTGTCAATAGATTATTGCAAGTTCCCAAAGTATTTTGCTTTTCTGCCTTTTTTCTTTTCTGCCATCACAAAATAAAAACTTCTGGTGACATTTACTTTTAACTGAATCATTGGGACTCATTCATAATTCAGTGTGTGAGGCTGATCTTTAACACCTTTCCTCATAAATGCACATTCCTGGAGTGTAGTCCCTGAAAGGCTCTGTGTGAGATCAGTATAACCTGCATCTCATATCTTCTTTCTGAATGAGCAGATTTGGGGAAGAATGGAAACTTGCTATCATTGACAACCATTTAGTAAGAAGACACCAGTTACTGGAATTCGGAATGAATGGCTGAGGGAGAGATGTTTTAAACTAGACTTGGGGATAATATGCCCCCAAAATATTCTTGGAAATTTCACAGCAGGGTGGAGGGGATTTCACAGCGGGGTGGGGGGATATGAGGAGGGAAATTCTGAAGCATTCCTACTGATCTTTCAAATATTCTTGGAAATCTCATGATGGCCTTTTTCTTCAGTTCTTCCATTTTCTCCAGAAATGTTCTTTCCCCCAGCATAAATCTCTCTTGGGGGAGCGGGGATGAAAAGGGAAAGGGGGGAGGGGAATAAATCAGCCACCACCCTTGAGAAAGATTAAAGAAAGGCAGACAGGATTGAGACTTCTTAGATTGTTGCTTGCTTTCTATAAAAGGGCAAGAGAATCATTCCACATTTAATGATTATTTTTAATGTTATAACTAAGTGTATGAACAAATCACATTTTATCAAGAAGTCGTCCCCCACTGGCTGGACTTTTTGCAGCCTAGAGTCCCAAACTAGTTTGTTAATGTGCAGTTCCTAATTCATTCCAGGCACCTAAAGCAGTATTTTACAAGACAAACACAATTGTTAGTTGTTATTCAGTAGCTCCGTGCCCCACCTGAGTACCTCTCTTTGGACAACAAATAACAGACCATACTGCTGTTGCTACCACTGCCACCCTGGTGAACAGCATTCTACGATTGCCACCCTGATGAACTGCATGTTTTAATGTATATACACACACACACACTCACACACCAAATTGGATCAAAGTCCAGAAATACATTATTGATCTGCCCTTTTAAATAGAAGGGAAATAGAAACCATCTGTTGAAAAGTATTTCATAAGAAAAGTATTGCATAGTGAAATACTGCAATATTTAGGGAATTGACTGTTTTCATATATTACAACTAGAAAACAATATAATCAATAGCTCATGAACAACCAGAGTGGATGAATCTTATATAGTAAATGATTGATTGGCCAAAAAATAATGTCACTGAAATTCCACTGTCTGGTGGAAGACAATTTCATGAATGCATTAATGATCTCTGAGACAAGACAGCCAGAATAAAGTTGTTTGCTTGAAACATAAATAAACCTACCACCATGATGTAAGGAAACATCATGCTATTACAGGCCGTTCTTGGCTAAATAATGGAGATCCCCCCTCCTATTTTTGACATATAATCCAGTAGTTTGCCCTATTGCTGTGTTTATGGTGCAGAGATAGAGCAGTGATTGAATGAACTGTAAATTGTTCTGAGTCTTCTGAAGACACATTCACCATGTAATACCATCATATCTCACCCTTCATCTATGGAGCAAGAGCAGAATTTTATCCTCACAGTAAGGTAGGCTAAGTTTGAAAGGATATAGGACAACTTGGCCATTATCAAACTGAAACTCCCCTGCTAACTTAGCAAAGAGCCACCTTTTTAACATGGTGATTCTCTTTATTTCGCAGGGGGAGAGTAACTGGCCCTATCCACCCCCGGCACAGTACCTCCAGTGACTGTTGCTGGTGTCTATCTTATGTTTCTTTTTAGATTGTGAGCCCTTTGGGGATAGGGAGCCATCCTATTTATTTATTTTTTCTCTGTGTAAACCGCTTTGGAAACTTTTGTTGAAAAGCGGTCTATAAATAATGGTGGTTTTTGAAACATAATGCAAATCACTCAGTGAGCTTTACAAGGGAACAGCTCATGGAATGCAGATTAATTCTTATAACCAAGTTCAGCAGTAACTACTTCACACTAACCGTTACCTCTTGTGCTCTCATCCAGACCTCAGAAACAAAGGTGCTTATTTCCTTTATTTATCATATTTATTTATTTATCATATTTTTATACCACCTGATATGTAAATCTCTAGGCGGTGTACAAATCCAAACATTAAAAATCACAGGTTAAAATACATACAACATGATAAAAACAAATTATTAAAATTATTAGCTTGTGAGAACAGGAAAGTCTTGAGGGTCTTCCTGAAAACAGAGAAGGAGATGTTCTTATTTCAGCAGGCAGCATATTCCAAAGCCCTGGGGCAACCACAGAGAAAGCTGGTAGCAACCATAACCAGTCCTCTCCAGAAGATCGTAAAAGGCACGAGGGTTCATGACAAAGGAGACACTCTCTCTAAGCCATTAAGGGCTTTATAGGTAATAACAAGCACTTTGTATTTCACCCAGAAACATATCAGCAGCTACTGAAGTTCTTTTAAGACCAGTGTTATATGGTCCCTTTGTGTTGTCCCAGAGACTAATCTGGTTGCCACATTCTGTACCAATTGTATTTTCTGGACTATGTACAAAGGCAGTCCCATGTAGAGTGCATTACAGTAGTACTTGAGATTACCAGCATATGTACCACTGTTTTAAGGTCATTCACCTCTAGAAATGGACTAGCTGACGTATCAGACGAAGCTGATAAAAACCGCTTATGGCTAGAGCCTCATCCTGAGAAATCAGGGAGAGCTGGGTTCAAGACCACTCCCAAGCTACGTACCTGATCTTTCAGGGGGAGTGTAGCACCACCCAGAAGAGGCAGATCTAAACCATCTCTCATGTCCTGTCCCCCCACAATCAGTACTTCCATCTTATTTGGATTCAGCTTCAATTTGTTATCACTCATCCAGCCCATTACCACCTCCAAGCAGGCATTTAGATATGATACGCCATTTCCTGATGAGGATGACATGGAGATGTAAATCTGGATGCCATCAGCATATTATTAATTTGATTAATTCGATGATAACACCCAGCACCAAACCTCCTGATGAGCTCTCCCAGCGGTTTCATGTAGATGTTAAAGAGGATTGGAGACAGTATGGAGCCTTGTGGAACTCCATACTTCAATTCTCGCTTTGCAGAGCAACAGTCTCCAAGTGACATCATCTGGAATCTACCAGAGAGGTAGGAGCGGAACCACTGTAAAACAGTGCCAAACAATCCCACCCCTCTGAGGTGGTCCAGAAGGATACCATGGTTGATGGTATCAAACGCTGCAGAGAGATCCAAGAGGGTCAGCAGAATCACACTCCCTCTGTCAATAGCTAATTGGAGATCATCCATCAGGCCGACCAAGCCAGTCTCAACCCCATAGCCCACATGAAAGCCAGTTTGAAACGGGTCTAGATAATCATCATCTAAAACTGCCTGGAGCTGAGAAGCCACCACTCGCTCAATCACCTTGCCCAACCATGGATGGTTAGAAACAGGTCTGTCATTAGCTAACTCTGAGGGATCCAGTGCAGGTTTCATCAAAAGTGGTCTAAAAATAGCCTCCTTAAGAAAAGGAGAGATCCTGCCCTCCCTCAGAGAAGCATTTATAATATTTACCAGACCCTCTCTGATAATATAATTATCAGATGAGATAAGCCAAGTTGGGCAGTGGTCAGGAGAACAGGTTGTAGGATGCACAGTCCAAAGCAGTTTGTCCACTTCCTTGGGAGTAACAAACTGAAAATGATCCAATCTAATCCCATAAGAGGAATTGCTGTACACCTCCACAGTAGACTCTGCAATGTAGACTTTCTGAATGTAGCACACTTTCTGAATGTATCTAAAGAACCATGTTCTAATCCTTGTAAAAAGATGTTTTAAAACATATCGGGGGGTGTCTACCCCACTCTCCAGAATCTCCAGAAATGTTCATTAAATGTCTTAAAGATAAATAGAATGAAACTGAATTTGTCTCCAAAATGCTTTGAAGGCCTTTACAAGGTTCATTTGCCATCTTTGGTAGTTCAATCAATCTATCAATCTGTCAGTCTTTTTTACAGTCACAGGGTAGTTGACAATGATACCTATTAAACTGATGCCGTCATCTTAAGCACACAACTTGGAAGCCCACTATGTCTGTTTGCAAATTACGTTATAGATAAAATTGCTTGCATCCAATATGCTGAGGACTTGGGTTGATAGTAGACTGAATGAATGTGTCCAGTGTTTCTGTTTGTCCAGTTATGGGATCTTTCAGTTTGCTCAGTCTGATAATGTAGACAAGATTTTTGGAAATTTTCAGCCAACTACTCTCAGCCCTTTCCTATTTTCATTGATCAAAGCTGCTGCTGGGTGGGGAGGGGGGATAGGGAAAATGGATAGAGGTGGTTATCAATGCCTCTTTACAAGAAGCAAGGTTGCAACAAAATTATTTCTGTGACTGTGACATGCTGTACTCTTTGGTTTATTTTTTAATAATTTTGATAGTCCTTTTATTTTCAGTATATTGGGCAGCATCAATACTCATGGTGTCCTTGTGTAAGAACGTTACACTTTTGGAAAAGGGGCAGTTTTTTCACTATAACCCATCTTAGCTGCCTTTGATGCCCTCAGGGACATCTTCAGGGACCATCAGGAGACAGCAGAGGGAGATCAGTGGCCCACATGATGCAAAAAGAAATGCTGGTATTCCCAATCAACGGGTGCTGCTGTGCACTATACATGTAACCCAGCCCTGGCAGTGTAGCACAAGGATGCAGTTGCACAGCTACTTAAAACAGCATGCCTGCCCTTGTTCAGCATAACCTACATTATTTCTAGTGCAGATAATGCTGCACAAGTGTTGATGTGTCACTGTTGTGCAATTGTGCCAGGACTGGCTTACAAGTGTTGCAGAAGTGTGGTGTGTCACTGTTGTGCAACTGTGTCAGAACTGACCAGCCGATCAGGAACACCAGTGTTGCTTTGCACATCATTGCGCCACTGAAAATTGTTCCCCCATTACTGTGTGAACAGAAACACCATTAGTGTGGATGCTGCCCATTGCTTTTAAATATTGTTGGATGTTGCCTTTGATAACTTCATTTTGTAGAAAAGCCACCTCTCTTTTCCAACAACTGTACTTCCATTCCTAGCAGAATCAAGGGAGCAGTGACTGTGTGTGGCTTCTTTCATAGAAGATCTGTAGCCTAACATTTGTTTCCTCGTTCCATCTGGAAGTCCTGGGAAAGGAGAATGGTATTATGGGGATTCTAGTCTTTTCAGGGCCTCAAGGTATTACACTCTGGGTTGTGGGTCTTTTTAAAATAAGCTATGCACAACCACTGTGCAGTTGAAAAGGGAGATCAGCTGCCTCAGACTGCTGCGACAGATCAACTACACCCTTGTTTTCATATGCTAGAAGCCATGGAGTGCAAATTCACTTGCTCATGATTCCAGAAATCCTGTACACCTGCCACCAATCTGCCATGAAAGGTGGCTTTCACAACTTGTGCTCCACCATACATGCAGAAGAAGAAGGAACAGCCACATGACAAGGATTATATAATCTGAAACATATATTCTGTAAAGTGTATCTATGTAGACGATCTCAACCTTACGATGTGGCTGCTACAGAACTCATTATGTCTACTTTTATATAGGATGTCATTAAAGTGCTGTTATGCTTATTATGATTTTAAAAGAAACTGCAGTGGTTAATGTCAACTGCTACAATATTTATTTTAACATACTGATGGTTCTAGAAGTTGAGGCTCAAGCACTGTCCAGTTCCTTCAGCTTGGTTACCCTGTGCAATAAGATCCACAATGTGATTAAATAGGTAAACTTCACGGATCCACCAGCACTCTTCTGAGAGTGTTCTTTTAAAGAGACACATGCCATATGAGAATTTCCAGGCTCTCTTAGCACAGAGACAGCGGCTGCCCAGTGGTGAGAGTCTGTGTGGTTGCTGTCTGCTGTTGTCAGCTTGCCAGCCTGTGTGCCCACTAACGTGTGGGGCTCTGGCTGTTGCCGTGCAGGTGAGTCTGTGCGGAATCAAGGCCAGAGGGGGTGAGTAAGCAGTTCCTGAAGGTCAGCTGCCTGAATTAGCCATCTTTCTGGGCTTATAAAAAGGGCTGCTGCCCTGTGGCAGTGGGCACGCCACCGAAGAGGTGACACCAAAGGGGGTCATCCCCTTTGGGGGAGCCACTTCGGGGGGCAATGAAGGTGAGGGTCTGGTGATATTTTTTGGCTTCTGTTGTTTTTGGATCCTAGGTGTTTAAGAATTGTCTTGGTTTGTCTGGGGATGGGGAGACGGGGGTGGGTGTCCGCTGATTGTGGGGTGGCTATTCCGGTGGTGATGAGGAATAGAGGAAGTAAAGTTGGCAGGTCGTTACAGGAGAAGGGAAGTCAGAAATCTGGCAAAGAAGTGATTCTTTTCGGCCTGTATTGCGTCCACATGTTCACATCCGGCGGAGTTGTCCAGGGTTGTGAGAGGACTAGTGAGTGCCCCTCCTCCCTGGAATCAGAATTTGGAACCATCTATGACCCACTGTGGCATGTTCAATGACATTTTTCTTGATAAAATCTTGTATTCGGGCTGACTTGGATTCAGACCCCACAATTACTGCAGTATCTGAATCGGAGGTGTCCAGCTCATGTGGTCAGGCTGGATCAGTTTCAGTTTGTGACTCATGAGGATGTGGACAAGCTGCTTGGAGTGATGCGGCCTACCACCTGTTCTCTTGACCCTTGCATTCATGGACTGGATGAGAGGTAACAGGCTGAAGCTGTATCCAGATAAGATGGAGGTACTTATTGTGCGGGGTCGGAACTCAGGAGATGATTTTGAACTGCCTGTTCTGGCTGGGATCACACTTTACCAAAAGGAACAGGTCCGCAGTCTGGGGGTGCTTCTGGACACAAAACTCTCCCTGGTGTCCCAGGTTGAGGCAGTGGCCAGAGGTGCCTTTTATCAACTTCGGCTGATACGCCAACTGCGTCCGTTTCTTGAGATAAATGACCTCAGAATAGTAGTACATCTGCTGGTCACCTCCAGACTTGACTACTGCAAAGTGCTCTATGTGGGGCTGCCTTTGTACGTAGTCCGGAAACTGCAGTTAGTCTAGAATGCAGAAGCCAGATTGGTCTCTGGGTCACCTCGGAGAGACCATATCACTCCTATCTTAAAAGATCTACACTTACAACTCTTACAACTTTTAAAAAGGCAGTCAAGATGCATTTGTTCACCCAGGCTTTTAATTGGACATTGTTTTAATTGTGTTTTAATAGTTTTAATGTTTAAAATTTTAATTGTTGAAACGTGTTAATCTTTTTATTGGTTGTTTTTATTGTCTTGTAAACCTCCCAGAGAACTTGCATTTTGGGCGTTATAAAAATGTGAAAATAAATAAATAAATAATAAAATGTACAGGATGATGCTGAAGATAGCCCTCAAAATACCACGCAGTCAATTGTAGTATTAGTTGTAGTTGTAGTATTAGGCATAGTAGCAGAATTAGCTTCATTAGTGAAACATAACCTTAAATGTACATTTAATCAGCTTGGAATTCATGAAGTGTTAAGAACAATAAAGGCTTCCAAGTGAATAATTATTTCACTGATAGAAGGTTTTTGCATCCCAAATTGCTCAGTCCTTGGACTTTAAAATCACCCATGTTCCTATAAGTTTAATTATTCTCTAGGCAATATACAACAAGCAACACACTGTGAAAGAATTCCTATAAGAAACGCATGCTGTGTGGTAATATTGTTAGACTGTAATCAGAATAATTTTCTCATGTGAACTTATATGAGATGGAACCAATTATATTTGATTTGCCCTGGAGCAAGATTCCAAATGGATTTGGAATTTTAGTTACTGAGCATATTTACCATTGCAATACTAAGTAGTTTTTAAACTTTTTTTTTTTGCGAGGGGAGGACACTTCTGTCTATCCTAAATAGCATGTAAGCCTCTGGTAATCTGTTACAAAGTATGTCACACACACTAAACGGCAAAGCTGACTACTGCCAGCAATTACATTGACAGCAGGCATGGTTAAGAGACCCAGCTACTATTTAGGAAGTCCCTGGTCCATCTGACCTCTGCAACAAACTCGCTCAGTGGTCTTAGGTAAACAACATAGTCCCTGTCCTTCTTCTGTAAGATGGCGATAATACTAGCATAATTTATGGGTTAAGTATAACACATGTTAAATACTAGGCAGGTTCACACGATCAGCATAAAGTTTGATTCCTGGGACCCTCTGGTTCCATCATCAACATTCTGTGGCTCTTGAGCATGCTACATCCTTGTCAAGCTATGGTGGAGGCATTCTTGCATTTTTTTCCTTTTAATTTACATAGTTATTTATTTCAAGTATGTAGAAAACACTGAGGCTATTCACACGAGCATGCAAAACCAGGTGAAGGGAGCCCAGCCTGGTTTTGTATGCTCATGTGAACCACTGGAATCGGGATCGATCCCAGTGGCTACATGGTGGCAAACCTGTCTAAGTAGCCTCCAAGTTAAACGAGGTTAAGGGAGTGAGCACTCTCTTACCCTCATTTTTTTAATCATGTGTCAGCTGCGGCTGCTTGCAACCACAGCTGGCACACTCAGGGAGAAAGGGGAATCCCATTAATTCACTCCACACTCAGACGATACATTATTGGGGCTCCAGGGAGCAGGGCAGCGTGTGACGGCATGTCCCAGCACCCTGACCCCAGGAGCTGCAGCAGGAGCCGCTGCTCATCTGGGCGGGTGATCTGCCTGCCCAGGCACTTGAAGGAGATTGTCTGTGGGGAAGGTAAGTTAAACGCTCCTTCCCCACAGATCACCCTGGAGCTCGTCTCACAGATCGTGAGAAAAGCTCTACTACCTTATTTTTCTATGTCCATATATTGCTTCCAGTCCATAGACATTTAATCACCTGAGTTCACTATTAGTACATTAGATGATGGTGATGGAGGTGAAAGGATACAGTCATGGCTTTGCATTGCCATGGGAAACTGTTGGAAAGAGCTCTTCTGAGAATTCTAAGGAGACGGGGATGGTGTGGGTGGGAAGCACATCAAGTTTTTACATTCAAAATTTTGCTTGTATTATTTCCTATTATGTTAGTAATTGCTTTTATGCTATTTATTTTAGGTTATACTCAGTGGGAGGTCGAGATGGAAGCTCTTGTTTGAGTTCCATGGAATATTATGATCCCCACACAAACAAATGGAACATGTGTGCTCCAATGTGTAAGAGACGAGGAGGTGTAGGAGTGGCTACCTGTGATGGTTTCCTCTATGCAGTGGGAGGCCATGATGCCCCTGCTTCGAACCATTGTTCCAGACTCCTGGATTATGTCGAAAGGTATCCATCCTGTATGTGTTAATATGGGATGTTTCTGACTACCATATATTCTTAAATATCTAAATATTTATTTAGCTTTTCATTTTATATATTTTATCTATGCAGTTTATACATTCAAATTGATAAATAAAAGCAGTTATTAATAAACACATAATTATTAAAATAGTCGAACTGTTAAATCAAAGAGCAATTTTTGTTAACAATTATTAGTTGCTTTTCTTTATTAGTTGCTTTTCTTTATTAGTTGCTTTTCTTCAAACAGATTAATTAAATCTGTTGAACATTGTCCTAGCATTAGTTATTCCAACATATTTTTCAGCAAACGTATCTCTCTGCTTCACTTATTTAGGTCTCTTATATTAATTTGGTAATCAGAGATGTTTAACAAATTTGCATATCATCAATGAAATCCATTATTGATGAAAGGGCATACATTTCTTCATGTCCCTTTCCTTCTCTTTGTCTGATTTAGACTTTTAATCATTAATCTTAATGAATTTTCTGAAAGCAATATCTAATTGGTATCATACGACTGAATTTTATCTCTCCCTTAAAAAGCAACCGCACTTTTAAGCCCCGCTTTTGTTATGAAGTTACATTATAGTGACGTGTGTTACAAATGAGAATTCTACAACTGAGATTTCTACAACTTATAGGGAAATGTTTCTGGGAGGCACAGTGAGCTGCAGAGGGAAGGGGAGGGTGCCAAAAATCAGCCCTCCTCATTGCATGTGTGAAGCAGTTTTCATTATGTGCGATCTTATTCTGGATGTCTGCCAGTGTTAGCATATTTTATTTTCATATAACCTGGGGCAATGGACTTTAATAGAGTATTTAATGCAGGCTTGTTTTTTCCAACTACCAAGAATCAAGATGAATGCCTGGGGCTGAGGGTGGGAGGTCCTAACTAAATCAAAATGACTTAAAAAAAAAAAGATAAACAAATAACAAGGAACTAATTGAAGCTGTTCACATGACCACGCACATGGTTGGGCACTTTGTAGGGAAGGTAGGGTTCATCCTACCTTCCCCCAGATGACTGCTCACAACTTGGGCAGCACACAACCTGCACACCCATGCGACTAGTGCTCCTGAGAGCAGCACGGATGAATCTGCACACCGCTTCTGGCAGCACTGGTAAAGAGAGGCCGGGACTCATAGTTCTGGCCTCTGTGAATCCCACAATGCACCGCATGACACACACAATGCAATCTTGGGATTCCCCCAAGAGATGGGTGCTTTAGGCACCCGTCTCTGTATGCGGCTGTGCTAGTAGTAGCCTGATTTGCACAAGAGCCTGTAGCCCAGGTTAAGAGAGCCCTCACTCCCTTTGCCTCAGCTAATAGCTTGGCTAAGAAATGGGGCTAGGCAGCATTGCCCCACCGGGATCAGGCCCAATCCCAGCAGTTCTCACTGGCAGCCTAGCCAAGGCTGGGCACCTCTAGCCTGGGTTAGGTTGCTTGTGAGAATGGCCTCACTGAGTACTTAGAATACTCTTTGGTCTGAACAGGACCTAGTGTAGTTGTTGTTGAAGGAATGCCTTCATTTTGTAGCATTATTTCTACTCCTAAAAATGGCTGCACACTTTGTAATCGCTTAATGTGCCCCAGGATGAAGCACAAGATACATAAAGTTCCTGAATCCAAAAAGAATCAATTTGGAACAGCTGAGCTGAAGGCAAGAAGAAGACTTTTGAGCTCTTCTTCATTTATTAAAAGCTCTCATAATCCTCAGCATTACCTATAGTGGAGTAATTGCTGTGAAAGTCTGACAAAATAACATTGTAGTAATATTAATTTGTAATTGGAAAACACTGGCAGTTATATTACGATCAATACAATACTAATGAAAAAAAATTGTCTATATAACATTATTTCCAAGTACAGAATGTGTATGTTTTAAATGGTTTCAAATAAAAGAGAAAAATCCAAATTAAATCTACTTTATGCATTGATGTATTTAAGACATGCATCTTTTAACGTTTTGGGCAAATGTTAAATACAGACACTCCCTGAGTTACATACATCCTTACATATAAACAGAGCTCCATAAAATATTACTTTAGGGAATTCCCCAGCTTATAAATGCTAACTCACACATACCAACAAAACATCTGTTTGTGTGGGAACTGTGTGTGTTCTGAGTTATGAACATCCAATTTACAAACGAACTTGTACTAGTGTTTAATCCATGCTTGCATACTCCTAAGTCATGGATCATAAAATGTGTCTCTCAGAGCTAGTTTGCATTAACTAGAAATCTGATTGTGTACATATGGCAAGTTCAGTGTTAATAACAGTTCATCATGTGGTGAAGCATAAACGGAATTGCCTTCATGCACAGGCAAGCTGGTTTTGAGCCTAGGATACAAGAATATAATAGTATTACATATACATGACCAAGTGCTGTCCACTAGCCTAGATAATAGTATTAGAAGCAGTAGTAATAGATGGTGGCTTTTAAAAAGAGATACCATCTGGGTGAACTGATCCTTTCAAATACTGAATCACACTTTGGATGCCTTCCCACCCCACTTCTAAGTGTGTGGAGTCTGGGATCCTCCCTGCCACACACACACATAAAGACCCTGCACAATGGGCTTCACAGGGAAAGGAGATTATCGAAAATCGCTCCTCCCTTTCTTCAACTGTGCATCATAAGTCTCGATGTCAACCAATGAAAATATATTTTGTCCTTTTTCCTGTTGCTACGGAGGCTATATTTCAGAAGATGTTCATAACAGATCTGTTTAAAGAACAAAATAGGACTGGCTTTCTATTAAAGATTATCTTGATGGCTAAATAGGTTGACATGAGATCTGTCTTCCCTTTTGTTGTGCAGATATGACCCCAAAACAGATACATGGACAATGGTGGCTCCATTGAGCATGCCTCGTGATGCTGTTGGTGTTTGTATCCTTGGTGATAAGTTATATGCTGTAGGTGGATATGATGGCCAGACATACCTGAACACTATGGAGTCATATGACCCACAGACTAATGAATGGACACAGGTATATTTGGTTTTATGTTTTGTACAGTTTTTACAAAGGGGCTGATGGGTAACCAAGATTCCCACAGCTACGCATTATAAATTTTATTTAGTCTACACATACAGTAAGTTTCACTGAATAAAATCAATATTGTTTCCTAGGTGACCAAGGAAAAAATCTATAAAATGAAGGTTATCCATATAACTTGATCCTTATTCATCTGATTTTCCATTGAAATACTTTTCTTTTTTCCCCTTTCCTTTTCTTTTTCATTTTTGGTATTGAGTTTGACAATATATTAGCTTGAAAATGGATCTGAATTTGTTAAAAGAGCTTGTGGTATTTGTACTGGTCAGTGGGTTTTTGCCTAATTTTGTTCTCTCTTTTTTATCTCTCCCTCTTGAGAAAACATTTTATCAACATTTTTGTCTATTTCTACTTTTTCTTGCACAGAAATGTATGAACAATTTAGATATTACTTTGAATAAAACCTATTAACTTTAAATTACAACATGCACTTACTGAATGCAATAAAAAGATCTCTTAAGTTTTATTCTTTTTCTTGCATCGGTATGGTATTATTTCACATTTATAGCCTGATCTTATCCATGTTTACTCCAAAAGAAGTCTCATTGATCTGTGTGGAACATAATTCCCAGGCAACTGTGTTCTGTAGTTCTTGTCCTCAATGCATGCCAGTGAGGTAGGTCATCATTCTTTCCATTGCACAGAGGGAGAATTTGGGCTCACAAATAGTGGCATGTCTGAACCACCCCAATGAATCAATGCTTGGCTGAACTATCCCTTGAAGCAACATTTCCCAAGACCACTGTGCCACATACCAGAGCTAAACACCAACAGCCTCTAAACTAAGCACACACACAAAATGGAATTTGGGAAGATGAGGCTGCTGTTTTATTTTGTTTATTTTGTTATTGTGGGGAATTACTCTACCAGGCAAACAAGTTCATAAACAAGTTGCAGGCTTCATCAAAGAGCCATGATAATATTCATACACTTTATACCATCCTAGAATAATTTTATTATTCTGCTTGAATCCAGAGGAAGAGAATGATGTTACAGTGGACTGTATTAGAATTCAGAAATTCACTCTGCAGAAAAATGGCCTATCAGGAAGGTTCAATTTAAAAGTGTCTAAGCGCTCTTTTGGATCTCCTGAAATTATTCATTTTACCCATGAAGGAAAGTAATTGTGGACCTTCATTTAATTTATTTTTTTCTCAGTGCACTTTTGAGGGCTTTGCATTTCATCATTCACTTTATTCTCATATAAAAACTGCAGTACGTAAAAAAAATTCACACAATTATAGCTATGATAGATAGTCAGAATATCTGATTTTGATTCAAGCTCCACAAAGCTAGGAAGTTGGAACCCAAAGCTGATTGGTGCTAAGATTCAATATTCTGAGCACATGCTATTTGATTCGTACCTTGATTCCGTGATCCACAATTCAAATTCAGCAATGCAGATCTGAATATTCAATTGTCTGAATATTTGTCCATAGGATCTAATGGGGAGAATCACTAAAATACCCATATTGTCTACTCTTCTTTACAGAATGGGATGAAACTAACAGGAAATGGGCATGAGCTCTACAAACATTCAGGGGTTTTCTAAATACTTAACTTTAAAATGGGATGAGAATAGCATGGAATTGGTAGCCCATTCTAAGGGCATTATACCTGCAACATTTCAAGCAAATAGGTGCAGGGAATTCTGTGCAGGAAAGCTTTTTTTAAAAACTAAAAAAAAAAATTTAAGTGTTATAAGTTTGCTGTCAGGTGGAATAGGATTAAAATAGTAGGGAATTAGTAGCCTTTTCTGATTGTTCCTGCAACATTAAGCAAATAGCTGTAATTCACAGGTGCCCCAAATACCCAAATATAGCTTATTGCCTACCCTTCCCTTCCAGCTTCATATAGACAGTTGAAGGAGTTTGGGAGAAGATGGGTTATAGAGCAATACAGACAGACTCACTTACAAACGTGAAGCATTATACGGAGATTCTTTAGAATCTTTTGCTAATTATATGGAAACTATGAAAAAACTAATTCTTTCCATTTTTACATTAAGTGCCTCATTAAAACGCATTTGCTCATGCTGGCATCCTTACTGATTCTCCTTTCTTTTTACTTTACTATCCCTTCTTCCCTAATATCTTTCTCTCTAGATGGTTAGTGCACAGGCATGGCCTGTGATACTCTGGGGATGTGTTTTTGGACATTAGTTCTGTCTTATTCCCTGATGAAGGGCTACTGTCTTGAAATAAGTTTCCACAAATTGCCTTTGATGCACCCACATGGGCAGTATGGGACCCAGTCCATCCTCCTCATTTTGAGTTGGGCTTCGAAGACCAAAGATAATTGTGAATGCCTGGAGGGCAAGTTATAAGCAAGCACACTTTTTTCACATTGCACAACCTCATGACTGATCCCGTGATACATCTGCTGAGTTCTGGGAGAGTGCCCTTCAGTCCATGCCATCCCCGCCCCCACTTCTAGGAACTGCCGTGGGGGAAATAACCACAAGTCTGGCTTGAATGCCGATAGCAGCTAGCATTCATTATATTAGAATCCCAGTTATCAAGTTGTGAGTAGTTGTATCTCCTGCAAGCTTGCACAGTTTATGATCCACAAATAGCGAAACAGCCTGCAAGCAGCTCACTAAACTTCCTGTGCTTCCTACCTCCGCAGGACTGCAAAAACAGGGTTCTTATCTGGCAGGCTGATGGCTCCATTTGGCTTTGTGAGTCACAAGCTGCACAAGCCTGATTTAAAGTGAAATTCCCAGAGCAAGTGAAATTCATAAAACCAAAAGGAAATGAGTATCTAATAAGCCGGTACACTAACCAGTTGATTATTTATCACTTACCGGTAGCTGTTTTCAGATACTTATACTGAGGGAATGGATAATATTAAAATTTAGTAATTAAATAAGCTATATAACTAATTGAATTGCTTACAAGGAAAACCATGATGCATGTAATTCAAAAAACACTGAGCAAGTGAACTGTCTGGAGAGGCTCGGCAGTATCTTATCTTTCTCAAAGAGAATTATGCACAATCAACCCTGCCAGATAACATTTTCAGACACAAGACTGACTCCTAGGCGTACTTCCATTTCAAAAAGAATGGTAACATATAAGACAGTCCTATGTATCCCTCGGGAATAAGAGGAGTGAACAGCCAGCTAGATGTCTCAATGCATTATATATTCTCTGTGACCAGAGTACCAAAAGACTTAGAAATGACAACTGTGATCCAGAGAGCCACTTTAAGCTAGCTCAATAGTTGGGAATGCCCATTGGAATTCTTAACTTTCCCCCCTCTCTGAACAGATTCTTTTAATTGTCCATCTCATATTGTGTTTATTTTCAGCATTTTTACCCCTGTCTGTCCAATAATTATTCAGAGTAAAAAGGCATAGCCACACAAAACAATGTAAGGATGATAATCTGCAAATGCCACTGACATAAAGCAGTTCTTTCTGCCTGTCTAAAAGTGAGCAGCAAAGGGGCTATATAAAATCTCCCTTGGCAGCCCATTCTAGATCTTGGAAAAGACTCCTTTGATATTTTCATCTCAAGCTGGCCAATGACTTTGCTTAGCCTCTCTCTTCCTTTCCTAGCAAGATTATTGGGGGGGGGGGCGGGGCAGGGCAGGGTGTGGATATAGAAAGAAATATTGAGCTCTGCTTGTTCAGCCAAAGTGCCTTCCACAAGTTACTGAGCCTTTTCTCACGATCCCATGAGCAGGCTTGAGGGCGAGCAGTGGGGAAGGCTGCAGAAGCTTACCTTTCCCACACATGATACAGAAGAGTTGTTGGGCACAGGCAGTGCTGGTGTCCCAGGCAGCACGAAGGTTCAGCGGGGTGGGACACATCATCCCGGTCCCAGAAATCCCACAATGCACCATGCAAGTGTGGGACTGCATTGTGGGGATTCCCCTGGCACCAGCAGTAGCCCACTCCTGTGTCAGCATCAGCTGAGGACAGCCAGCCCTGAGACACGAGCAGTTAGCCTGGGTTAAGGGCACGCTTACACCCTTAACCTCAGCTGACCACTGGGCTCCCCAGGCAGGTTTGCCACCGAGGCACCACCAGAAGCCATGCACCTCCTGGTGGTTGTCACGGGCAGCCAAGCCCAGGATTAGTTGCCCTCTCTTGGTCTTGGCTGTCATGAGAACAGCCTCACTGCATCTCTGGATGGTGCAAGTAGCTATTAGAAGGCACTGGAGAGACAGTGCCTATGTTTACTGTGAGAGTGTCTGTGTTTAACGTGTGTCTTAGCTTAGTTGTTAGCCTTCACAGAACGTTCCTGCACCTATTTGCTTAATGTTGCATGAACAATCAGAAGGGGCTACTAATTCCCTGCTATTTTTCATCCCATTTCATCTCCACTGAAAGCAAACCACTTACAACAATTTTAAAAATATTTAAAAAAATTTTTAAAAGCTTTCCTGCACACAATTCCCTGCACCTATTTGCTTGAAATATAATGCACAAGTATAATGTGCTCAGAATGGGCTGCCAGTTCCATGCTATTCTCATCCCACTTCAAAGTTTAGTATTTAGAAAACCCCTGAATGTTTGTAGAGCTCATGCCTGCTTCCTGTTACTTCCATCCCATTCTGTAAAGAAGAGTAGACAATATGGGTATTTTAGTGATCCTCCCCATTAGATCCTATGGACAAATATTCAGACAATTGAATATTTAGATCTGCATTGTTGAATTTGAATTGTGGGGATCTGAATCATGGAATCAAAGTACGAATCAAATAGCGTGTGCTCAGAATACTGAATCTGAGTACCAAATCAAATGCAAGCCTATTAGCACAAGCCTAGTGTTGAGGGCTTTAAAGGTTAAAACCAGCAGCTTGAACTGAACCCCAAAACAAATTGAAAAGGCCAATGTAGTATGATTGGCTGCCACATTGTAGTATGTAGTATGTAGTATGATCAATGTAGTATGATCAGGACTCTGGCAGCCACATTGTGCACTAATTGAAGTTTCCAGACTGTCTTCAATGGAAGCCTCAGATTGAACACATGGTCTAATCTGACTAAAGCATGAGGTCAAGTATAATTTCTCAAAGAAAGAAAGAAAGAAAGAAAGAAAGAAAGAAAGAAAGAAAGAAAGAAAGAAAGAAAGAAAGAAAGAAAGCTCAAGTGACATAAAAGACAAACCTTGTAGAAAGTAATTCAGCCTGAGAAGTAAATAGGGCTCTTGAGAAATGCATGCCACAAAACCACTGACATTTTATTCCTGACTTTAGATCTTGAAGTGAATATTTATTTCCTTTCTGTAGATGGCGTCACTAAACATCGGAAGAGCTGGGGCCTGTGTCGTAGTCATAAAGCAACCATGACTTTGTCAGCAGTGGATTTTATTGACTTCCAGGTGGATTTTTCTGTCAGACAAACAAGAACGAAAACTTTGTTGAGCATAAGGATCAATAAATACAGTCAGCATTTTGTTGATCACAAACTTGAAGAAGTTTTAAAATGGGAAGGGAAAAATGAGGATTTGATGCCTTTTCCAATTGTTAGACACTGCTCACTGAGTGAACAAGAAAAAAAAAGTCTATCAGTTGTATGAACATAAAGAGTCCGGTACTGCTCTACAGACTGTGTAATGCAGATATTGCAAATGGACAGTGTCCAGGAGCACTTCTTCATACGGAGTGGAGCAAACTAATGATCAAAGCACTAGACATTTTAAACTCTGGAACCATCACGGCACACTAAGTCACTTTTTAAACTAGTTTTATTAAAAGAAAATGTAGGTAATTGATTTCTCTTTCTCTCTCTTTCAAGGCCTTATCTTCAAATGGTTTACATCCTTTGCCATTTACACAGACAGTAATACAGAAGAGAATTTCAGACTCTTCCTAAACTAACGAAGAAAGGTTGAAAAGATTTCACTCTTTTTCCTAATCAGAAACAATTTAATATCAACAATATAATGATTGTTTCTCTGATATTGGACTGTCCCTCCCACTAGAATCATGCATCTGAGACTGCACTGATGTTGTATTCTGAGTGTTTGGAAGAGATGCCAATGCAGGGGGAAGATTGAATATTTTGGCCCATTGGGTCTTCGCTACAAAAACCGAGAGCCAAAGGAACACTCTCACAAATCTACCTTAACTTCTTATGTAAGCATGTGAATTCTTATCTCTTTCAATCCTTATGTACAGTACTTCTCCTGCATGTGAGGAGCTTGTGGAAGACTGGGAAACAATGGCTTCTACCCCATCACCTCATCTTAATAATGTGTAACAATTCTAAAGCAATTCCTTTTTGGCCTAGAAATACAATAGGAAAGAAAAAAATGTTTCCCCCCACTTTCCCATTTTTGTTCTAGTCCAACTCAACTTAATTTTAACTACCATAAAGATCTTCCATTTATTTCTGCAAGTTATTGAGACTAAGGGCCAAATGAGTCATTACATGGTAACTGTTTCTCAATACATTAAAAAAAATGAAAATCAGCTTCATGAAACTGCCAGTCTGAGTAGAGGAGCAGCAGGTTGAAAGGGGGCTTCCACCCTCTTCCTTCCAGTTTTCTGTTCAAATTCTTAACTGCCAAGATGCTTTTCCACCCAGGATTGGGTAAGATATGAATATCTATATTTTTATTTATTTATTCCTTGGATGGAATAGCACAGAGATTGTTTTGGGTGGGAAAACAAAGATGAAATGATTAAGTAATCCATTCCCCATTCTTGTCACCCAGCCACATAAACTGGCAACCTCCTTTACTCCCCCCCCAATACATGGAAGACTGTTACATACTTCCACTCCTTAATGTCTACTTTGGCCCTAATAAATGCTGCTTCATTGTGAATAAGGAAGAAAATACAGATCAGGTTGTTTTGGCATAATAAGTCTCAGAAGCAGAGCACCTGCTTTGCATGTGTGAAGTTCCATGTAAAATGACGTCAGACTATATGAATCATTTAGCCTTTGCAAAGAACTGCTTTGTATAAGAATGAGCTGCAGAAGTCATGTTGTTGTGGTCACTAAATGACCCCTGACCTTACATGGTGGTCACTGTTGGCTGTATAATGTCATAAGCATGGTTGGACATTCATATCAAGGCACCAAACTGAGATTGGTTTAACTGGTGTGTGATGAAGAGTCGAATTTCATTGATGACCTCAATTGTGGCAGGAATAAACTTTTGTGTGAAGCTCTGAAGGATAATGCTAGTGAGTTCTGCCACTACATTTTGCATTGAAACATTGAAGTGTGTAGTTTTCCTATTCAGACCTATGTGCTAGCTAAATAAAACATGTGTGTCCTAATTATCCTTGCTGGAGTGCTTTTGTTTTTCAGTCACCAGTAGTTAGTGCTAACAGTGGGAAAGGGTAATGTGTTGTTCATCCCTTATGTGAATAGTCTTGAGCTAATACCAATGTTTTGTGGTCATCAGACAATATTGAGAGGAATACTGAGAATGAAACATATAACACTGATACACAATGAAGATACATCCTGCCTCACTCCTTTCATTCATCGACTGATGTTGCTAGGATTTCACAATGTTGCTGCTCATTCCCAGCCAGCCTCTACAAAAGCCCCCTATTTGTCTACATCTGAGGGTCTGCATTTTTGCAATATTTCCACAATTTTCTCATGAAATATTGTTGGTATTATTGTTATAGGCAAGCTTATCTTATTTAAAACTATGTTTATAACACCTTTTAATAACTCTGTATCAAATATGCATAATTAATAAAGTATAAATATCTAATTTAGAACTGTTTGTAAACTGGCAAGGTGGAGGGAAATCAAAATAATTTTATGTATGTAGGATTGTAGCTGTATATGCTTAATAAGCATATAATAATTTTTAATAATAATAACAACAACAATATCCTCTAAAAACAAGAAAAGCTCTGCTGGATCAGGCCAAGGCCCATCCAGTCCAGCATCCTGCCTCACACCATGGCCCTAGCAGTGTCAAATTGTAGACGGAGCAGTAGTAATGCAGATGCTGGCAGTGGTTTGTAACATTTTGTGGTAGTAGCAGGCAGATAGTGGGCATGCGAGTGTGTAATTTCAGATACATCTAAGCAAGAAGCCTGTGACTTCCAACATACAGCATCCAATTACCAAGTTAAGTTAGATCATCCTGATGTGGCTGGAGGAAGACAGAGGCCGCCTTCAAGCAAACAGCAAGCCACGGGTCCAATGGACCTGCAGCTTGCCTCCATCCCCCCCCCCCCGCCCCGGTGCACTCCCAGATGATCATCCTTTGCAGTCTGGGAGGCTGCAAAGGGGAAGTAACTGGCTGTACAAGCTTCCTTCAATGTGACAGCCACAACAGCCAATTGTGCTTGAGAGGGTGTGGAGCTTACTCCCCTTAACTCCGGTTTGTGCAAGTTAATCAAACCAGATGACACTCTGGAGGCAATTGTCCTTCGGTTGGGTGAGTGAAACTTAATTCAAAATGAGGGTTCATTCCCAGGTTTGGGGGAAAGAAAAGGAAGCACTCAGAAGAGTGCTTTTCTAACAAAATTGTAACAAAAAGGATAATAGAAATAGAAATAATAAATGTTTATGTTTTTTATATATATACTTGGCAAAGATGCAGTGAAAAACTAATAATTTAAGAGAAAACAGTTATTTTGCAATAAGCCTATTTGCATTAAAGTTATTTGCATAACTTTAACTGAAAATACATTATGATTCCTTACTTAAAATGTTTCAGAAGCTAATGTACAAAAACTCAAGATCAGTTACACAATTCATCATTACTAAATTGAAAAATCAATGTGGGGAACATATGTCCCTGGGGCCATGAACCCCCCCAAACACACAGACATATACTTGCTAGGAAATAGCCCACTCTTTGCTGTCCCCTCATACCTCCCTGACTCAGAGACAAGTTGCTGGCTCCTGATCAGACTGTGGAGAGTGTATGATTGGTAATATTTGCATAGGAGTGACAGAGAGGGCATGCCAAGAATGCTTCCACCCCATCTATATAGTTCTTCTGCAGCAAAGATACCAGGTGGGGGAGGAAAGAAGGAGAAGAAGAAGAAGGCAAGGGGACAAGGGGCCAGTGTTCCCTCTAACAGGGATTCCTAGATGTTGTTGACTACAGCTCCCAGAATCCCTAGCTGTAATGGATTTTGCTTGGGGATTATGTAGTCAACAACATCTGGGAATCCCTGTTAGAGGGAACACTGCAAGGGACCCATCTCCAATTCTTCACCCAGGGCCCACTTCAACCTTGCCATGTTCTTGACACACAGAAAGCCAGTGTTGTACTTACTCAAGCGTATGTGTGGTAATTGTGTTGTTTTATACACACTTTATTTACAGTTCAAGTCACCAAACTGCTCAGGCCTCTCTGTTTTTTATCCAACAGACTGAGCTCCCTTACAGCCTTCTGTATCCTGGCCTTTGTCCTGTCTCCTTCTGCATACCAGGATGTTTCCCTCCTAAATGTAGCTTAAAACAATATTGCTTTAAAATCATCACAGTTATAAAGCACACACACTCAATGATGGGTTTTCCCCCCTTTCCCCTTTATTTTTTTCTACCAATTATGTAAAATTTGAAATTTATTCAGTTTCTGCATTCAGAGGCCCCTGATAATGTGAGGCCCTAAGCTGTAGTTTCCTTGACTTGTACCTAAATCTGGCACTATAGGTTCACAAGAGGTTCAGTGGGAATTGTCACCACATTGCCTGCCATGCTTGAAGGGGAGTAACAGCAGGAGAGAGGGCATGCCCTTAACTCCTGCCTGTGGCTTCCAGCGGCATCTGGTGGGCCACTGTGCGAAACAGGATGCTGGACTAGATGGGCCTTCGGCCTGATCCAGCAGGGCTGTTCTTATGTTCTTATGTTCTTATGCTCTCTCAGAATGCTGGTTGGTGGGCAGGATAAGAGTTTCCAAGAAATTGTGACACCCTGACTGGCAGATGTGTCCAGTGGTGATGATTTACCAATCATCATAGGCTGTTTGCTTGTTTAATCTATAAATTTCTTCCACAATGTGGGCTATGTAAATTGCAAGAAAGGTAACAATTGCTTTTTTTTTGTTTTAAGTGGCTTTCAGAAATGGATGTAGAGGGACACTGACCTGATCACCTGGCTTCAGCACTTAAGATGGATGAGATTAATTGTCTCGGCAATACAGCACATTGAGAAATCAACATAGGGGAGTACAAATTTTGCCAAGCATAGCACTTCTCTCTAAACTTAAAACCATTTGTTAAAATTAGGTCTCTCTGAAGTTGCATCTGAAATCAATGATGTGGCATTAGCATTGTCCACATATCTGCTCCACCAGACAGATATGCTTGCTGAAGAGCAAGCATCTCAACAGAAGTTGAAGTGGGATTTTGTTTTCTCATCATTTCTGGTATAGCTTAAATTGTTGGGTCACACTGAAGCAAAGGGTAAAAATTCAATTCTAATTCTGAGTGCCATGAAACACCTTTATGGGGCCTTGTGGATTTTGCACCCAAAAAATCTAATTTCTGCTTTTATGGAGCCCTAATTTTGAGCTTTAAAAATGCAACTGAAAACACAACATTTAGGAGCCTTGGTGTAGAAGCACATGTTCTTGGGAAGGATCCATCTGAGGGTCAAGGTATACGAGCAGCACAACATTAATGCTTCTGTGCTTTGTGAGTGCAAATACCTAGATACTAAATTTTTCATGAACTATCTTGCCAGTTAAATTAGACAAATGAACTACTTTTTACACCGGGATATGCTCAGGGAAATGTTGAAATGTTTTTCTCTGCATTAATTCTGAATATAATAATCCTATTTTAATTGCTAGTGTTTGAAACAGATTTTAACACTCAATAATCAGATCTATAAATCTAAAACAAAACATCACACCCAAGAAAACCATAACTTCTCTTCCCCCTTCCCTTACCCACCACTCACTCCTGCAGGGAGAAGGAACCTCCTGCCACCTTCTTTCTTCCTCCACCCTCTTTCTCTCATTGTCTTCCTTTCTTCTTCCCTCCCTTACCAAGAGAAATAACCCCACATGCCACCTTGTTTGTCTTTGCCTTCATCTTCAATGTGGATGTGGCACGTGGGCCTTACATTTGACACCCTTGGCTTAGAACTACAGAATAGGGGTGTGCAATTCGGATTTTTGGTGTTTCGATTCGGATCTGAATCAAAACACCCCCAATTCATTTTTGGGTCCAAATCTGACCCGAATCAACCCAGATTTGATTCTGATCTGAATTAATCCAAATCTGAATCCAAATTGAATCAGATCAAGAAAATAGGTCCCAGGACCAAAAGAGTGATTTTAGGTGGTAGCGCCTCATGGATGGAGGCTACCACCCAAATTGCAGAGGCATTGGGCAAAGGGCTGATTTTTGGTGGATTTTTGAAGTTTTAGTGTCTTTGGGGCAGAATTGGGGCATAAAATGGGATCTGGGGTAGAAGGGTGGGGTGGGGTGGTAGTGTCTAATGGGTGGAGGCTACCACCCAGATTGCAGAGGGATTGGGCAAAGGGCTGATTTTTGGTGAATTGTTGAAGTTTACGCGTCTTTAAGGTTTTTCCCCATAAGGTATAATGGAGGTGCATCGCTTCATGTCGGGGGGAAAGGGGTGGCCTAGAGTGGTGTGGGGTTGGTAATAGTGCCCAAGGGGGGCAAGGAAGCTACCAGAATTTTTTCAAAGGATTTGGGCAGAGGGCTGATTTTTGGTGATTTGTTGAAGTTTATGCATCTTTAAGGTTTTTCCTCATAAAGTATAATGGAGGTTTCAGCAGCCCCATAACTGCACTTAGGGGGTGCTGGAGTGGCCCAGAGTGAGTGGTGGTGTAGTGCACAAAGGGTTCCAAAGACTCCCATGGGTTTCTAACCCATGGGGTACAGGGTTCTGTTGTTTCTGAGGTGTTTTGAGTGTAGATTCTTTGGTAGCAAATGAGAGTGAATTCATGATTTGTATTGAAAACCTGCCCCAAAGACACTAAAACTTCAAAAATTAACCAAAAATCAGCCCTTTGCCCAATGCCTCTGCAATTTGGGTGGTAGCCTCCACCCATTAGGCACTATCACCCCACCCCACTCTTTTGGCCCTGGGACCTGAAATTCAAGTAGATGTCAGATAGGACCTTTTTGCATTGAAGTCAATGGGAGGCAAAAAGGCGGGAAATTCAAATAGACATCAGAACTCAAAATGGAGGAGGAAGAAGGACTTAAACAGCCACAAAATGGAGGGCCGAAACTACAAATAATTTGGAGCCCAAACGGGGGTGATTCGTTTTGGCTCCAAAACATTTCAGGAGGGCAAAAGGGTGATTCATTTCGGCAATGAATCACCCGAAATGGGCAGTTTCGGGTACAGATCATTATGTACCCAAAACTTTTCGCACATCCCTACTACAGAATCAATGCTGACAAGATCATTGTAATAGGTATTCAGCAGATCAGATAAATCTGAGAAGCATCAGACAATTTGACAAGGAAACATAAACACCACCTCCTTATTCACCTAATGTATTTATTTCAATGAAAAACATACAGCATGAAAAAAATATCATCAGATGATATTATTCCTTGTATAGAACTACTTCTATGGCCTGACCTAAAATGGATCGCAATCATAGCAAGGAACAGAAATTGCACATATTTTCATCTGAACTTGTGGGCACCTAATTGACCTAACCTCAGTTAACGGACAGCCTCTGAGGCTCAGTTGAGAGTGCTGCTAAGCAGGCAAATGCCTGTGGAGGGAGAGGAGGGATGAATTTTTGCTGCTCTCTTCTTCCTCCAAAAGTGTTTGACTTTTTGACTTCAGAAATATGTCTGTGCAGCATTCGATAATGCTGGTATCTAACAGGAGATATTGCTTATTGTCAGTAGAAGAAAGAATATGCTACAACAATGCAATTCTATTTTAACACTGAAGAGTCTAATAATTATCATCATGATTTGCACTGTGCTTAAAATAAATTAGGTGCTTGTTTGCTTTTCCTATTGTAATGCTCCTTACTCAGTTTGTAAGCCATCAGAAATGGTTGTGTATAAATAGAGCAGGGATTCCCAAACTACATCCCAATAAGGGATGGTCTGTGCTCTAAAAATCTAGGACAGCTCTGCCAGTATATGGGCAGGGTGCTAGTGCAGTAGAATCCCAGCAGCATCACCATTGCCAAGAAAGAATAATTTCAGTCCTGAACCCTGAAAAGATAGGGCAGGGTGGAAAGATCATATCGGGAACTGACTGAGAATATGCAATCATTATTGGTCCCCACTAAATGAGCAAAGAGGCACCTTTTAAAGTGGCAATTCTCATATTTAACGGGGGGGGGGGATGAGAACTGTTCCAATCCATTCCTAGCACAGCATCCATCCAATAGTTGTTGTTAGCGTCTACCTTATCTTTTTATTTTTAGATTGTGAGCCCTTTGGGGACAGGAAGACATTTTTAGTTATTATTTTTCTATGTAAACCGCTTTGAGAATTTTCATTGAAAAATGCTTTATAAATATTCATCATCATCAAAGTAGTAGTAATACAAAAATACCTTTTTGTACTTTTGTACCAATTGAGAACATATATTCCTTACATATTTATGAGCATGTAAGATAAATTTTTATCGACCACATAGTGTCGACACCGACTTGACGACACTTAATCAATCAATCAATCAAGATAAACTCTAGTTTTAATCCAGATCAACAAAATGTCCCACATACAAAATGTTTGGAAAATACTGACAAAGATAACTAAAGAAAATGCAAGCAGATGAGTGATCAGGCTACTTGATTGTAAGCGTTAGTTCATACCTACAAATCTCTCCTTTCCAAACAATTCAGAGATCTAGAACATCAAACATGTAAGTTGATTTTACACAATGACATGATCAAGACTGGAATCTTGAGGCCTAGTAAGAATTATGTTCAACTCATATACAATCTGTGTACAGTATAAATGACTGTTGATTGTATGTGCACACTATTATTCACAAACAATGCTCAATGCATGTACAAAAAACATGTGATCTATACTCTAGGTTTTTTTAGATGTCCAGCTCCTGTTAGCCATGTAGTTCACTGGCTGATATTCTACACAGTGCAAACTGAGGTAAAAGAACACTCATGGTTTTACACAAGAGCACACCTGCATTAATGTTTAAGATTGAGCAATCACAGTTCCGTGATGCTATGTCCACTGGAAATAATTGATACTAGTGGGCCCTGGCACAGAGCATCTGTGCCTCTAGTTGGGCCCAGCTCACCTTCGCCACCGTCGTCCTGGGTCAGGCCCCCACCCTCGCGGCCGGGCCCCCCGCTGCCGCCGCCTCGCTGGGCCCCACCGCCTCGCCCGGCCCCACCGCCTCGCCCAGCCCCGCCGCCTCACTGGGCCCGCCACTCGCTGGGCCCGCCGCCGTTGCGCTGGGCCCGCCGCCTTGCCCCGCCTTGCGGCCGGGCCCGCCACCTCGCTGGGCCACAAGTGGTTCAGAGCCACCCACATTGCACTGAACAGTATGTCAGCCAGTCCCCAGAAATACGTACTTGTGGGAATGAGAGCTCACGTGTCTGTTCGTCCCTCTGCAATTTATGTATTTTCATTTTTTGCATAGAAAAATGTATACTTGAGAAAATTAAGGTTGTTCATTCAAGTGTGCAACCACTTTTGTTTATTAAGTTGAAGTATTCTCCCATGCACATAGCAAGTCATATTTCCCACTATTCCATCAAATCTCTCCTTAATTCCCATGAAGCCACATTTTCTCCCAGCCACAAAGAAATCCAAGTCTGGGTAATTGCATTTGCTCACTTCAGCCCTTGGAATTATTACTGTCACCTCTGATATCTTGTCTTCTACCTTCCATTCCCTTAGCTACTTCCAAATGTCTGCTCATTGGTACGGAGACATGTTATTTACTTTAGCCATCTCCAGATGTCATGAGTGCAGTGGACGCTTATGCTTACGAGAGCAAAAGTGGGCAGGAAGTCCCACCACCCCACTGTCAATCACCGCTGTGCCTGACAAACACGCTGCTCGTCTGAAAGGGGAGGGACCATAAACATGTTCAGTGGCACTTCTGTGAACTACAACCTCAATTGATCGAGGACGCAGCTCACAGAATCTCCATTGAACATGCTCATGGCACCTCCCCCTTCAGACAAACAGCACAGTCAGTGTGTTTGTTGTGCATTGAAAGTGATTGATTGAAAGCAGGCTGGAGGGACTTCCTTGCTGCTTTCCCCCTCATAGGTGTGAACTCCCGCAACGTTCATGACATCTGAAAAGGGCTTTTGTCTTTCTGTAAAGTGCCATCTCGTACATTGATGACACTGTATAAATCATCTTAATCATATTCTGTATAGAATACTGAGGGGAATTCTTGGAACCACAGGTTACTGAGGGTAATTCAAAGAAGTGTTGACACTGGAATACTTTTAAGGATTTAGGTTTCCAAAAAGTGAGGGAGGAATTGTGACAGCTACTAAGATCAGGTTTAGCTTCTTGTTTTAAATCTAAGTAATTGCTGGTTCTGTCTAAGTATGAAATTTCCTTTAAAAATGAGCTTTGCATCTATTATCACAGAAAATATAAGAATTTTTATTTGGTGAATAACTAGCCTGAAAAGGCAGCAATACAAACCTTATAGTTTCATGGATGATGTAAAATCAATCCATAACATACTATTTAAAACATAATATTAAATTCCTGCTGAAACACCCAGAGAATCACAACAGATGTTCAACTTCATCTGTTGCTTAAAAGTCTCCTGCAATCTTCCCCTCCCCATTTACGCTTCGTTTCCTTCTCCACCAGGCATAGGATCATCCAAGGAATTTGAAGGGAGAAGATGGACCTCATGCTAATTACCCTGCACTGCTCCAGGGCAACATGCCATCTGGACCCTGTGAAACTTAAGTACCATCTTTAGCTCCTATTGTTAGATGGGGAAGAGTTTCCCCAAATAGGCTGATTACCACAGTTATTGTATTTTACGAAGTGAGAAGTGAATGGTTAAGGTCATGATAGACAGTGTGTTCATGGATGGTGGTGCAAAATCATCTATCCCCTTGAACAACTAGAATCTTATTACCTAATTATTTTTCTTTTAGAAGGTTCAAGCAATATTTATACAAGATTATGTTGATTGGTGGGTGTGTTTTGTTTTTTCTGTTTTTTGGGTGACCTATTTTTCTTTTCCTTTTTAAAAGTTTAGTTTAACACTAACCCAAACACTATTGGTGAGGCTACTAACTCTTCAGGATTCTTCCTGAAAGATCATCAACCCTATGCATATCTACTGGAACAATAAACATAAAAGGTGTATAGAAAGAATCTCTCTCTCTCTCTCTCTCTCTCTCTCTCTCTCTCTCTCTCTCTCTCTCTCTCTCTCCTGAGCCTGAGGGCACCAAATGAGGTGCAGCTTCCTTTGTTTCTTCAGCAGCTCTATTTTTGCTTCTTTCTCCTATCCCACCGTGCCCTGGGCACTTTCCAGTTTAGCCACTCAACCGCAGCAAAATGCTTCCATTCATGTAAATCACATTCAGAACATAGATAGTAAAGCGCCCAGCAGGGGGAGCAGTCTCGCAAAAACTAGCAACGTGGGGGGAAAGGCAACTTTTTAATGCTGGATATACAATGTTCTAACACTACATCATAGAGATTACATTCGAAACAAGGCATTAGAAATCTGAACGGTGCCCTGCAGTCAGCGTAGGGACTGCGGTGTCACAACAGTGGACGCACACTTCAGAGATTCGTCATGACTCCGTTGCAGGGTGTAATCTGGAAAGTGCCCAGGCACTAACGAGAGTCGCACAGCCTGCAGGCTGGTTTATATTCATCCTATTTGTATTCATACAGTATTTGTATTCATCAGGTAGAGCTGAGCCGGCTGGCTAATCATTATCTAGCCCATGCAGTTCTACCTGGTGAATGGCCAACCTGCAGGCAGCGCAGCTCTTGTTAACATTGGGGCAGAGCACAATGATAGAAAAAGGCAAAACTGGAGCTGCCAGGAAGCAGAGGCAGCTGTGCCTCATTTGACACCTTGCCCCCACCCTCATTTATTAGGATGAGCCATCACACACACACACACACACACACACAGACACACACACAGACAGAGGAATGTTTGAGGAGCAAATCCTCATTTGGGCGGTGGGGGGGTGGGGAGAAGAAATGCACTTTGTGGGGGTGGAGAAAATGGCTGATGTCCACAGCAAGGAAGCACCAGTGAACTGAGAGGAGCCCTCTAACTGCACTGGTGCACTGGGGAAGGGGCAATTTTTGATGACCTCCCCTTCTCCAAGTGAGGACTGTGAGGGCTACATGACCCCCAGGTTCATATGTTTGGGTGGCACAGAGGGCTTCCCCAGGACCCCAATACAATTAGAATGGTCCTCTTGCCACTTCCCCAGGACCCCAATACAATTAGAATGGTCCTCTTGCTTCCTTATTCTGGATAACAGTCCTATGTTTGGGGGATTGAAGACATGAGATGTTAGATTTGTTGGAAGAGTTCTGTAAAATGGGGGGACCTCAAATGTTTTGGGGGATCCAACCCCCTCCACTGCACTTCTTGTGATTTATTATGAGAAATGAAAGATGGCACTTCTTGTGATTTCTTTTATGAAATTGTCACTTCCCCCTCACTTTTCCTTCAGAACTTCTACTTTTCCTCAACTTGTTATATGGTTTCCAAGCCCATCTTTTGTGCAGCAGTTTAGCCTCTAGCTTGGAAAGCAAGCAACATCCACATTGGTCCATTTATTTATGTCTCTGGGATTATCCTAGTAGCAAGAAGTAAGAAGTAATTGCTCCATATCTCTCTTGGAAAATTTGTCTTTTGAAGTTTCGGCCAAATTTCACCTACTTTTTTTCCAAGGTGAGTTGGAAGCTCCTTTTCAAGTTATATTTAAGAGACGGGGGAAAGAGCTCCTAAAAGATCAGAGAAATATCAGAAACGGAACCCCTGCTTTCCCTATCTTGAGTTCTCCTCCAAATCCATGATGCCTCTTAATCATACTCTGCCCCTCATGCCATTGACCTCCCATGTCTTCTAACATCCCATGTCTTCATCAAAAAGATGGCCTCTTGGGAATTCAGAGTTGGTGAACAAACTCTCCTTGCTGTGGGAAAAGCTATTAAGGCTGGAGACTAGCCTAAAATAATTTTAAAATGAAGGAAATTTGGAGATGCTAGCCCTGGAAACACCGAAGGAGTCCCCCTGCACTTCAAATTCCTTCAGTAAGACTAATGGAAATTGTGTGTATGTTTGTGTGTAAGTACATATATCTCCTAATGTGACCCAATCCCCTACAGGCAGCTAACATCAAAAGCATCTTTCTTTAATGTGTTTTTTTGTACATTTTCTATATTGTCCTTCAGACCATTCTGTAACTGGTGAGAAAAAGTACCAGCACACAATCGCTGTCAATGCTTCATCAGCTTGGGCACTTACCCTAAATACAAAATTTGGATATATTGCCTTTGTAGTTCACTGAATAGCTGAATGAGAGAGATAAATGTCCGTTGGCAACTTTGACATTGCTGGACACTCTATTCCCAATAGTGTAATTCCTAGTGGCAACAAAGGGGGAATTAAGCATGGCAATTGTACTTTTGACAAGAGCATATGACTTTAGTAGGAGCACAATTAATGCTCCTTCTGAGGATTCCAGGGCTGATTCTGATAATATTTCAGACTTAACTTTTATTACAGGCAGTTTTAGTGCTAGAATGACACATGGCAAACATTCAGGAATCAACTGACTTCATCCTGAGGGTGAGATATAGCAGGACATAAGCAGATGAATTATACTTGGTCATTATACTTGGTCACTGCAAGTATATATTGTCAATAGTGCATTACTTTTCATGCTGAGTAATCCATTCTTCTGAAGATAATCTGAGAGAAATAGGCAGCTTTTCTTTTCTTTTTCTTTTTTTGAACCTATTCTTTTAGATATGTGTCATCTGTGTAGGCTGAGTGCAAAAAGAAATCAGTTTGTATCTGAGTGCTCTCAAAAACGTTTTTCTGTGATCGTCTCCCCAAATATAAACACTCAAGTAACATTCCACCAATAAACACTTTCAAACAACAAAAAGAAACAATTGAGAAGCTTCGCTTTTAAACAAGTGCTACATTTCATTTTCATCAAGCTCTCCCACAATAAATTGTTGAAATATGTGAAATGCTCATTGAAGCAAATAAATGGCTCACTTTCATAGGCTGGTACTAAAGGTAAAGGTAAAATGTGCTGTCAAGTCAATTTTGACTCCTAGCGCCCACAGAGCCTTGTGGTTCCCTTTGGTAGAATACAGGAAGGGGTTTACCATTGCCTCCTCCAGTGCAGCATGAGATGATGCCTTTCAGCATCTTCCTATATTGCTGCTGCCCGATATAGTACCAGCAGGGATTCGAACTTGCCATGAAATTTATTTCTCCTTGACAGTTTCATGCTTTGAATATACCTTCTGAATGCAACCATATTGTTGCCCCACATCCTGCCTCAGTGGTTTGAATGGTGCAATTGAGGGAAAACTGCACCACATTAATCTGTTACATGTCTGTCAATCCTGGGATGATGTTTCTCAGAACATAGTTAATTGGCTGCATTTACACGTAACATGAAACCGGAGGTTGATGAAACTGTGGTTTCAATTTTAAACTAAATTGCATCACAGACATTTGTCCAACTGTGGTCTGGCAAACTCCAGTTAAAGGAGAGGGGAGCCCCTCCCTGCTGCTTGGCCACTGAGGCCTATCTCAGCAAGCTCCATGGCCAGACTGTGAGCAAAGCATCAGCAGAGCGGTCACGATTGGCCATGTTCTTGAAGGGAGGATGCCGAGTGAGATTGTACATTTTCAGAGTGGTTCGCCCATCCATGGCTTGGAAAGGGCATTTAAATCACTTTAAATGCCATGCCACACTAGTGTTTCCTCTGACAGCGATGGCACCACTGCCCTCCTAGAGCCCTGCACCAAAATAGTCCAGCACAAGCACAATTTCAGGGGCTGGAGTTGGGGTGGGGCCTTATTTCCCTGTTACTCAGGAAAGGGAAGGTAAAATGAAGAGTTCCTAGGGAAGGATATATATATGATGGAGGGCAAAGGATCCTGGAGGGTCTATCCTGCCATGACCTAGGATGCTCGTGTGAGGGATCGCCCCTGCAAAGCAGTCCACGCAGACCAAACCACACCAGAAGCGAAGCCACCATTGAGTGAATGGGTTCAAAGAAACCAGGCCACCAATGAAAACGTCCACTGGAGCCCCCATTGTGTGTGATGTCACACTAGGAATCGCCCAAACTAGCTCTCCCCCTATCATTTCAGGCAGCATTTATTTCCCATCCCTCGCTGGAGGGAGAAGAATGAAATAAATGCTTTCAGGCAGCAAACACTGCCTGAAATAAGAGGGGAAAGCTTGTTCAGGGGTCTCTGGAGCCTAAGACATGCACCCATGCACATGGTCCCCACTCTTCATGGTAAAAGATATAACTTTTGCCCTGCAACCCCCTCCTTCTCTAGGAAGGTTTGCATGCACCCAAAAGAGATGTGGATGTTCCATGTGTCAGAGCCTGGCCGCATGCATGGATGGGGGAACACTTGGTCTGGGGATGGAGTTTTATTCCCATTCAAAATTCTTGGGTTCAGTCTGGCATTGCACCATAATATGCAGATCTCCTGCAGCAGGCATTCTCGAGAGACAGGAGAACCCTGATTTCCAGCAACCCCAGGAGATCGGGGTAACTGTTTCAGGGCACAGACAAGGGTGCACATGTCTACATGGAAGGACAGGCTGGCAGGGGGCATGCTTTGCCTGCTACTTGGTTGCATTCTCCAAGACAGGGACAGCAGTTGCCAGGGTACTGTTCCCCATGGCTGTCCTCCATAGAGCAACCTGGCTTGATATAGAGCCCCAATGGCCTGACAATCTCATGAGAGAGTGGTACATGGGAGAAGGGGTTGTTTTATCATCACACATTATTAGGGATTCGGCACCGACACCCTGGTCCCCACAGACAGTTCTTCTCATGAGATGTGAGGGGGTGTCCCCATGGTCTGACACTCTCATGAGAGACTTTTCCATGGGAGAAGGGGTTGCTTTGTCTTCACACATCATTAGAGATTGTGGCTGATACCCATGACCTGTCCTCACAGACTGTTTTTCTCATGAGTTGTGAGGGGGTGTCCCCATGACCTAGCACTCTCTTGAGCAAGCGTGGTCTGCCCCGAGTCAGCATCTGTCGCCGTCACCTATGAAGAATCTTCCTTCTCAGTGATGGCAATGCTGATCCAGCTGCCTGGCCCTGCTCATGAGTAAGTCTAGGGAGCACAAATGTCAGCAAAGGGGAAGCAGCTAGGCCTTCCCCAACCTTTTTGTGAAGAATTAAAAATAGAAATTGGCTGCTTAAGAATCCTTGATTGGGGCTGCCTTTTAAATCCAACCCTGGGTACCCTCCCCAACCATATGTTCCCATCCTGGTACTGTGTAGAGGTACCCTGCTTATGTAGCCACCTGGAGTGTTTGTGTTTGTGAACATACATCATTTTTGCTTTGTTTTGAGGGAGCGAAGCATTTTAATGTATGTCCTGTAATCCCATCCCCATTCCATTCTTCTTTTCAGGGGGGGTGGCAGCAAGGGACAGAGCAGGAAGAGGGAATGCCCCTGAGTGACTTTGCCACTTGACAGGCTGACAAACTTTGGATGGGATGTGGGGGAATCCCTGTTGCTGGGCAACTGCATTGCTGGATAGCTGACAGGAGGGGCGGGGCTTGTGCTCAGAAAGGCAGCCAGCGCGTAGTACCACAGGCATGGAGCAGACGCAATCCCGGGATGGTCTGCACCACCACCTCTATGATTGCGATTCCATATTCGGCACAATACCGTGCTTATGGCGGCATCCAGCTTCAGATATAATGTCTCAGCACCCAAACCTCAGGTCTTGGCACTGAGCCTTAGTGCAAACTAAAGGTTCAAATTGGAGTTTGTGAGACAAACTAGAGGTCTCTTTTGACTTGAAACTGCAGTTGCACGAATTTGGATATAATGTAGTTCCAACCTCTGGCCCGTTTAATTCCAGTTCTGTGTTACATCTGAATCCAGCCATTGACTGTGCAGTGCAAACCTATGCCAATTGATTCTGAGTAAGTTCCAATCAGTTCAGTGAGGTTTACTCAGAAGTAAATATGCATAACATTGCAACCATTAATGCACATTAGTAATTGGCTGAAAGGAATATCCTCTCTTGGCCAAGGATTTACTTTGCATAGTGCATCCCCTCTCAATGAAATGAATGTGCACTCAACACACAGGAAGAAGGATCGTGTAAATTAGGACTCCACACATATTGGCCTATGTGTGGAGTTCCTTGGCCACACATTACCTTATAGACATTATGGGAGAAGCACACATATCTGATATGCACCACATAATGACGAATGAAGCAAGTGTATGAGCCTGCCTGCAGTTCTAGGACCACAAGTGACCTTCAAGTGCTTCTTTGAAGAAAGCGAGGTGTGGACTGACACCCGCTGCTGTCCTGAGGATTGGCATTAGAACTTTAGTGTCTGCAAATTGCTTCACAGTGACTCTGTAGCACCCAATGGATATTTGTGACTCTGGCCTTTAGTAAGGAACAAAGAAAAATCCCTTTCCATCTGCTGAAGAGGTTTGATACTTTCTACAAATCTTTATTTTTTAAAGTGCCCATGGGTGGACATAATGACTCAGCTGAAAGACATCTTTTCAGCTGGAGAAGAATGTATTGTTTTATAGCTGCTGCCTTCCCCAAACTCCATGCCACATTGTACTAAATATGCTTCATCAAAATGACCTATGTTTAACTACAAGGGCTTTTAAATTACCACAATTTAATTTCCTCTAGGAGGTCTACTAACAGGCACCACTATACCAGGGATTTGCCAGGGAATGAAATTTCAACATAGTTTTTGTGAAGACAGAATTTGTTAGCAAAAGATAATTCAGTGGGAAAAAGACAAACACAAATCATTATTTTTATTAATTATTTGATTTATATACAGCCCTTCCTAAAGTGGCTCAGGGTGGTAAATCAGAAATACATAACAATTAAAATCAGAAATCAATTAAAAGCAGATTAAAATTGCAATTGAAACTAAATATCATTAAAAGCCAGGCTCAAATGATGGGTCTTTAAGGCTCTCCTGAAGACCTCCAAGGAAGATAATCCCCTCTTATCTGGGGGGAGCATGTGTTCTACTACCTAGGCGCGACAACAAAGAAGGCCCTATCACAGGTTGCCACCAGATTAACTGGTGGCACCTGAAGACGGATCCCTCCTGATGATCTCAATGAACGGTGGGGATCTTGTACAGAAAGGCACTCTCTCAGGTAGCTAAGCCATCCAGTGTCTTATCTTAAGACACTCTAAATTAGCCTTTCTAGAAGCTTCAAGGAAATCTTAACTTATGGGTCTTTAGGTATAAATGACCAACTGGATACAGATAGTGGAGTGCGACTGAGGTAAAAGCCAAAGCCTCTCTTGGTTATAAGGACCTCCTTTTCAATAAATCTCACTAGGGATGTGCAAACAGGTTTGGGGGTCCGGTGGATTGGTCCAGCGGTTAGGGGGTTTGGGGGCAGAACTGAACCCCACCCACCCCGGTTCCATCCAAACTGAAACCAAACCCCCACACAAGTTCACAATTTTTTATTTTGTGTGTGTATACACACACACACACACACACACACACACACACACACACCTTCATCCTCTTTGGGGGGCTTCCTGTGAGCCATGTAAGGGTCCATGAAGGTTCCCCCTCCCCCACCACTCAAATCACCGCCATGGCCCATATGGACCCTCTTTTTTGGTCCATTTGGGCCTTGGTAGATCATAGCAGTGGCCATTTTGGAGGCCACTGTGCATGCACAAATGGCTTCTGCAAGGCCTGGCATGGCCCTGGGCCTCACAGAGACCATTTGAGCATGTGTGGCAGCCATTTTTAAAAAATGTTTTTTTAAAAATGGCTGCCAAAAACAAAATGGCTGCTGCAATGATCTACTGAGGCCCAAACAGGCCAAAAAAGAGGGTCTGGATGGGCCACAGTGGTTATTTGAGAGGCTGGTTGGGGCAGGGGAATGCGGACCCCCCACACGGTGGATAGGAACCGCCTCCCCCAAAGGGGCAGAAGGTAAAAAAGAAAAAAAAGGGGGGAAATCAGTGAACTGCCCTAGACACGAACCAGACTGGGGTGGGGTTCAAAGGGTGCCAGACCAAACTGGCCCAGTCATGCTCGAGTACAGTCCTGACTCGAACCAAACTGGGCCAGCTGGTTCCATGCATACCCCTAAATCTCACCAGTGTTCCATTTATCCCAATACTGGCTGTTTAGGACATTTTATAACTGATCCATACACTATTAATTTATGCTGAGATTTAAGGACTCACGCAATAGAATCTATGCTCAGAGATGCCAACATCTTCAATACACCCTTCTCACATAAGCTTATTCTGTGTCTTCTGGGAATACTCTTCTACCACATTATACTTCACACACATAGAACACTCAGACAAATGAGGGCTGATTCATAATATATGAATTGGTTCCAAGGCTCTTTTCAGCTCTGCTGCCTGAGTTCATTTAGTTGAACCTATCAAGGAGAAAGCATGGATGTGTATTGAGTAGGGATGTGCACAAATTGATTTGTTTGTTTCAATTTGTACCTAAATTGAAACACTCCCCAATTTGTTTTGGGCCCAAATCTGACCCCCCCCCCCCTGAATCACCCCAGATTTGATTTATAATTGAATTTTCTGAATCCAAGTCCGAATCAATTTGGATTTTAAAAAAAAGGATCCCGGGGCCAAAACCGTGGGGTGGGTGGTAGAGCCCAATGAAGCTACCACCCAAATTTAAAGAAATTGGGCAAAGGGGTGATTGAATTTACATGTCTTTAAGCTTTTCCCCACAGGGAATAATGAGGATTTCAGCAGCCTTAGTTATAACTCCGGGGGGGGGGGTGGAACCAGAGTGGCCCAGAGCAGGTTGTGGTGGGTGGCAGTGCCCAATGGATGCAATGAAGCTGCCACCCATATTCCAAAGGAATTGGGCAAAGGGCTGAGGGTTTTTTTTTAAGTTGGCATGTCTTTGAGGCAGATTTGGGGCAGAAGAGTGGGTCAGGCAGTAGTGCCCCAATGGGTGCTTGCTACCATCCAGACTTCAAAGAAATTGGGCAAAGGGTTGATTTTTAGATAATTTCTGAAGTTTGTGCATCTTTAAGCTTTCCCCCCATAGGGAATAATGGGGATTTCAGCAGCCCTATAACTCCACTTGGGAGTCACCAGGGTGGCCCAGAGTGAGTGGTGGTGTAGTGCACATAGGGTGCCAACTACCCCCATACCCACAAGCCCAGGGTTACTGAGTTTTGTTGTTACTGCGGTGTTCTGAGAGTAGATTCTCTGGTAGCAAATGGTGGGTGCATTTTCACTTGCATTTTCATTCCCATGACAATGGGGAATGGGAGTTGTAGTCTCTCTCAGCAACATCTGGGAGAAACCCTCCCTGATGCAGGGAGCACTCACCTGTTCTAGTCCTGAATGTCAGCACAGAAGCAGTGCTCAGTCTCATTATTCTCGGGCTGGCAGTGCAGTGGTGCCTGTATGTGTGTCTGACTGGATGTGTCAGCAGCAGTAAGGGGCAGAGACTGTGATAAATCTTGGTCGGGATGATCTGCTGTGGTGTGGGAGGTGCTGCATAGGGGGTGACGCGAGTCACTCACCCTCCACGGCCAGTTCGGGATAGCCCAGCTGGGGGAGGCTGACCTTCAAGCAGACCAGCTGCTTGACCAACTCAGCATTAGACATGAGCATAGAGGGGTCACCACGTCCCTGGCCATGGAGAACAACCACTCGCTTGAGAAACTGGTTGGAGGGCATGAGAGGATCCGGCCAGCAACTGTTGCCAAGTCCAGCCAGACATGCCAATGTGTTGCCTAAAACTGGCATGGCTCCCTCTCCCGGCCTTCTTCCAGCTGCTGCAGGTAGAGCAGAACAGACTGCTCAGCATGGCTGCAGGGAGCGGCAGGCTCCTCCTGCCCCCCTGGCAAGGCATCAAAGAAACCCTCTGTGAACCACCAGGTGGTGGAATGTGGAGGTGGCACTGGCCGCTCCGTTGGTGCCACTGCCAGAGAAACCGCACTGCTGCACTGGGAAGAAGTGGTGGGGGTGGAATGTCCACTGCTAGGTTGTGCACCAGCCCCCTCCTCCTGGTCATCATATGCAGCTAGCCGCTTCTCCTCTGCATGCCTGATGTGCTCGACCAGGAGGTCCCTCCACCTGGGCAGCTGGTCAGGGGTGACAGCTCTGCCCTTCATCCTTGGGTCGCAGATGCATGCCAGGACATGCCATGCATCTGCACCCAAGGGTGTCGTGAGCCATTCCGCTGACTTTTTCTGTTTTTATTTTGTTGTAAACCACCCAGAGATGTAAGTTTTGGGCAGTATAAAAATATGTTTAAAATTAAATATAAATTAATAAATAAATTTGTAGGGTCTACATGTGAGACTCCAGCTCATCATGTTCTTTTCACCCAGTTGTTTCAGTAATGGATCCCTGGACTCCCTTATTTGCCTACATAAAGCTATTCTACATAGGTGGTACTGAGCTGACATAATAACACAGCCAACAGCACTGTAGAGTTCTCTAGCATTAGTGAATCACATGCGATTTGATCTGTTGAATGCCAAAATGCATTCAAAGGCATTCAAAGTGGGCTAGGGTCCCTTAACCCAGTTTTTGGTGATCGTGAGAATCGCCTCATTGTCTGATCTAAGATATGCTTGTATATATTTGAATGTGTCTATGTACCGGTTTGGGGGTTGGAATCACTGTGCTTCTCTCCTCCTCACTAGCTGACTTGAATTCATATGGAGAGGTTCCCCCTCTCTCTGCATAGAAACTGTTAGCCTGTTTATTGTTTTCTTAGCCGATGTTTAGTAAGTAATAAATACCAAGCTCTTGTTTCTCAATTAAAGTTGGCTTCCTGTTTCATTGCTTATAGAGGATTACTCTGCAAAACATAAGTGATTGGCTGTGTAAAGTTTGGAGGGTCCCAAATTCCCTCCAAACCTTGCATCTAGGTTTCTGTTAATCAAACTTCCAAATTTGTTTGTTTGTTTGTTTGTTTGACTTCTATACCACCTTTCCAAAAATGGCTCAGGGTGGTTAACACAGAGAAATAATAAATAAACAAGATGGATCCCTGTCCCCAAAGGGCTCACAATCTAAAAAGAAACATAAGATAGAAACCAGCAACAGTCACTGGAGGTACTGTGCTGGGGGTGGATAGGGTCCGTTACTCTCCCACTGTTAACATCTTTCACTTGGTTGTAGGGGTGCACACAGTACTGGCTGATCCAGTTCGGTTCAAGTCCAGACACGAACTGGATCGGGCCGGTTCAGTCCAGCACCCCATTAACACCCCCCCCCCAGTTCAGTTTGGGGTGGTGGCGGTTCACGAACATTTTTTATTTTTATTTTTTTAATATATATATTTTTTAAAAAATTACTTATCCCCTTTGGGGGAGTTGTTAGAGGTGGCAGGGGGTGTCTGTGGAGGTTCCCCTCCCCCTGCTGGCCTCTCTTCATGCCCATACAGGCAGCCACGCCTGTGCAATTGGCCTCTGCATGGCCTGGGTCATGCAGGGGCCAATAGCACAGATGTGGCAGCCTCCAAAATGGCCACCACACTGGAGCGGGGTCTGAACAGGCCAAAGAGTCAGCCGAATGGCCGGTACAGGCATGAAGGGAGGCCGGCTGGGGGAGGGGGAACCCACCACTGCCTCCAACAACTCCCCTGAAGGGGGTAAGTTTTTAAAAAATGCCCCCAAACCCCACAAACAATTGGGGGTTGTTCGGTCCAGGGTCGGACCAAACAGTGGATTGTTGGGTTCGACTCCAAACGGTCGAACCCATTCAACGTCAAAACTGTTTGCACATCCCCTAGTGCCTGACATCCAGATTAACACTACACTAGTGCAAACATATTGCACTAGTGCAAGGATGTTGTGCGAGGTGATTCTACTACATTGGAGTTTGCATTCCAGACTAGTGCTGCACTGGTGCAACTGGATGAACTTCTGCAATCTGTAGTGGGCTTCCTGCAATGAAACCACTTCCATAATCCATATATCTTGCAGGGAATGGTGCAAAGCTATCCTCTGCCCTTGTAGCCCAGGCTCAATGCTTGTGCAAGCAGACCAGGACTGCAAGGAATTGCACAACTTGGAGCATCCACTCAGCTACATGAGATTCTTGCATGTGTGCATCTTTGTCCATTGCACTAGCACAGTGGTAGTCTGGTTGTTGGCCAATTTGAGGCAGGGGTGGTATGTTGAGTCACTCTGCAGTCTGTAGTTAAAGTACATTTGAATGGGAGCTTTTGTAAAAAAACAACAACCCCAAAACCCAACCCAGTTGTGATTGTTCTATGGACTGAGCTGTAGTTCAGACTTCAGCTTTGTAATGTAAATTAAGTCATCTGGTGTCACTCTAGAGAAATTATTATTCCTTGCAAAAAGAACTTTCAAATGCTTTTTTATATCCTATAATTCTGAGAAGCAGTTTAAAAGAAGTCTGCCATTTATTATGAGGGTACTTTTCTCATCTTGAAGCTGCCGTGGATTATAAGGAAATGGGGTATAATATTTTGAGAGGCAAATAAATGCTATGAATTACACCATAGTTTCCAATTTTCAAGAAAATAGTAGGAGAGCAGTAAAAAGACAATTAGGGACCCAGCAGATGCCTTTAAAAAGTTGTTTATGTTTTCACAATGACCCAGTATTACTATAAAACCAAAAGCACAAAATATGCTGTACAAACAGGGTGGGCCAGCATAGGTCCTATCAAGCTAATTACTTTAAAGGATGGGCCCAGCCTACTTATTTGTTACCTTTTATGATGGTTTCTTAATATATTGGCCTACGTGCCGCACAACGCTATGCTGATGGTGAGAGATCTCATTCTCATTGTTGCACAGCTTTAGAATAAACACCGGTGCTGATCGCCATGGCAGTCTGAGTGATCTGATTCTGAGTGATCACACAGTGCATTGTTTCTTCCATTATTCCCCAATGGAAGAAGTGTCACACTTTGTGAATGTACAATGCTGCAAGGGAGCACGACATCCAAACTGTGCAAGCAGCATAGGCAGGTGTTTTAAAGCCACAGAGCAACGAGGATGGGATATCTCACTGTCAGCGTTTTACTGGGCAGTATGTAAGCCATTATCATTCATATACACACACACACACACACACACACACACACACAAATCCCCGTTGGTATGTTTCCCAGACTATGTTTCCCAGACTATGGGAAACACCTACATCAGGTAGCAGCAATATAGGAATATGCTGAACGGCATCATCTCATACTGCGTGGGAGATGGCAATGGTAAACCCCTCCTGTATTCTACCAAAGACAACTAAATGGCTCTGTGGTCACTAGGAGTTGACACCGGATCGACAGCACAACTCTACCTTCACATTTTTTGTTGTATGTTTGTTTCATTTACATCTTGGCCTGGCTTGATTCTTCATGTGTTTTGATCTGATCTGATCTATCTGATCTGTTCTGCATGGTTTTTTTAATTCAGTTCTCTGCCATAATTCACTCATTATCCTTGGGAATACTCTTAGCCTCAGAGTTCTCCATCTGCAAGGCAGGGAAATGTTTCACTATTTTTTTTAACCTCCCAATTTAGAAAACAGGCTAGACAAATTTTAAAAATTCCTTGATGATATGCTGCACATGGTTATGTTAAAGGATAATGCCATGTCTGAATTTGAGGTTAAAAACTCTGCAAAATGAAAACAAGGGCCAGTTCAAACATTGGGTCACTAAAATCTTAGAGGTCTCCTATGCAATTGTCAGATAGAATGTTAGGTGTTAGCTTGTTTAAAAATGCTTACCTACATCTTTAAGCAGAAACTCATCACCTCAGAAAGAATGGACCATAAAGAAAAACTCAAATCTGAAACAAAAAGAAGTTGCTTTGCCTTAGCCATTTTCAAACCGTCTTCCAGGATACCTGAAGTTGCTTGGAAGCTCATGATGGGTTCATCAATGAGAAGATCAGTAAGGGATAATGAGCTTCCCAGAAAGACTGCTTGCTAACAGCTACTGGGGATGACTGGCTTGCAACACACAGCAACAGAATAGGTGCGTTTTGGGTTAGTCTCTCAGTTCTTGAGGGGCACCTACAAGGCCCAATAGGCCTGATGAAAGCTCTGGAGGAGTGGACTGTTTGTGCATCCTAGAACATGCCCCAAATCTTTTTTTACAGAGCATAAGGATTCTGTGGCAAACACACAGCTGTTCCTCAGCAGGCATTTTGATGTGGAAAGGGTTCCCTGAAGACAGACAGTTTGAAAAACACTTCTTTATTTATTCATTGTATTTATCATTAATTTTTTATATCACCTATCATTAAAAAATATCCCAAGGCAGTTTATTATTATTATTATTACATTTATATGCCACTCTTTATCCAAGGAGCTCAGAGCAGTGTACTACATACTTGAGTTTCTCTTTCACAACAACCCTGTGAAGTAAGTTAGGCTGAGAGAAGTGACTGGCTCAGAGTCACCCAGCAGGTATCATGGCTGAATGGGGATTTGAACTTGGGTCTCCCCAGTCCTAGTCCAGCACTCTAACCACGACACCACGCTGGCTCACGCTGGTTTAAATACAGAGGTGGTACTTTAACCATTAGAACACACCTCCTTGACTGAGGATGTTTTCATTTTGCTATTGTATCAGTCTGAAGAATCCTTATGGAAAGATTAGACTTTTCCTAAATGAGGGCTGATTCACATTAAGTAACTGAGGAGAAACATCCCTCTTTTCCGAATTGGTACATTTTGACTTGGGGCATGTTTTTCATGTGAGACATCTGAGGTAGCTAAAGGAAGCTGTTATTTTATACCTTAGAAGAGTAATCTGGATATGCATTCTAAACCATTGTCAAATAATATGGGCATGCTCCAGGGATTTTTTCAGTGCATCTTTGTTTCTGTATTATGCAGCAGATCAAAATAAGTCTGCAGAATGGTCTTCCGTGACTGCTTACGCATGCAAATCTATTCATATTATTCTCCTTTTCTCTTGAAGCATCACTGGACCCAAAACAAAACAAAACAAAAAAAATCTGAAATTGCCCAAGTCCTTCCTAATGGTAACCACTGTAACTGTGGAGTCTTGTTATTATTAGAGTTTCCATATTTTTGCTTTAATGCACAGATATACTTAGGAGCACACATGGCAAAGATAGAAATATTAGCCATGAAGTAGCTCACACATGTATATTGGGTTCTCCCATTGTTGACAGTGGCAGAGGAAAATGCCCCATGGGAAAATATCCGAGGATGTATGCTTGAAATAGTCCCAGCAATGGAAAACACGAAAAGCCATTATGTATATGGGAATTCCATGTATATGCCAGTGCTCCTGAACATTTAAGGACTAATTCTTAGTCCTAAGAGAGCCAGCATGGTGTAGTGGTTAAAGTGTTTGACTAGGACCAGGGAGGCCCAAGTTCAAATCCCCATTCAGCTGTGAAACTCACTGAGTGACTCTGGACCAGTCATGTATCTCTCAGACTAACCTACCTCACAGGGTTGATGTGAGGATAAAAATAACCACGTAAACCGCTCTGGGCTCCTTGGAGGAAGAGTGGAATAGAAATGTAAAATAAATAAATTAATTAAATTAAACATAATAATTCTCCCCCCCCCTTGATTCCTCCCCACAAGGAAAGATTGTCACAACCATGTTGAATAGAAACTATCTCCTAACCTATCCCTTCTCCACCATCCTGCCTGCCTGCCTCTGTAGTATTGCCATTTGCTAATACAGGAAGTTATTTGCTTGTAGTTCATCAGTTTTTGGTTTTAAAAGATACTTTTGTTATTTGCATACAAGTTAAAATAGGGTGTTTTTAATTTTCTGATCTTTCCTCCCCTTCTTCCCTTGTAGGTATTTTCCCAGTTTCCTCTAATTCCTCTGCTTTGTTGTTAATGTAAACATTCTGGAACAGTAGAGGTAGGAATCATCGATTTAATCAGAAATTGCCACTTTCCTTTACTCACTGGGGCTATTCAAACGTGTTTCAAAAACACACTTCAGTTCTGCAGCCTGAAGAATTACTAATCTGAGGATTTCTCAGCAGACAGCACATCAAAGCCTCAAGATACAGCTTTTCACAAAGCAAGCTTGTCTTCTGAAGGATTAACACCCACACTCTGCACCCACGCCTCAAGACTGCTTCTTGGGAGCTCTGTAGTCATGTTCCTTGCACGAGTACATCTTCAAAGTTTCTGTAAACAACAGGCCTCTGCAAACTCGCTACATGAACTGGGGAGCCTACACACAGGCAGAAAGTATGTGTGTTATTTTTAAGCTTCACCCCGCCCCCACAAACACACACACCCAAAAGACTGCAAAAAAGGCAACACAAAATAAGAGACCAGACAACACTTGTAAATTCTAGCTACCAAATGGGGTTCACAAAGATCCCAAGCATGTCTTCTTAAAAAAATCTGTCTTAATTAAGGACATAAGGACATAAGCAAAGCCCTGCTGGATCAGGCCCAAGGCCCATCTAGTCCAGCATCCTGTTTCACACAGTGGCCCACCAGATGCTGCTGAAAGCCACAGACAGGAGTTGAGGGCATGCCCTCCCTCCTGCTGCTACTCCCCTGCAACTGGTACTCAGAGGCATCCTGCCTTGGAGGCTGGGGGTGGCCTATAGCCCTCCAACTAGTAGCCAATGATAGACCTCTCCTCCATGAAGTTATCCAAACCACTCTTAAAGCCATCCAAGTTGTTGGCTGTCACCACATCTTGTGGCAAGGAATTCCACAAGTAGATTATGCGTTGTGTGAAAAAGTACTTCCATTTGTTGGTCCTAGATTTCCTGACAATCAATTTCATGGGATGACCCCTGGTTCTAGTGTTATGGGAGAGGGAGAAGAATTTCTCTCTATCATGTCTCCCCGCAGTCGTCTTTTTTCTAAACTAAAAAGCCCCAGGTGTTGTAGCCTAGCCTCATAAGAAAAGTGCTCTAGGCTCTTGATCATCTTGGTTGCCCTCTTCTGCACATTTTCCAGTTCTACAATGTCCTTTTTTAGATGTGGTGACCAGAATTGTACACAGTACTCCAAATGCGGCCGCACCATCGTTTTGTATAAGGGCATTATAATATTAACCGTTTTATTTTCAATCCCCTTCCTAATGATCCCTACCAGGGAATTGGCCTTTTTCACAACTGCTGCACATTGAGTCAACGCTTTCAACAAGCTGTCCACCATGACCCCAAGATCCCTCTCCTGGTCAGTCACCGACAGCTCAGATTCCATCAGCGTATACTTGAAGTTGGGGTTTTTCATCCCAACGTGCATCACTTTACACTTGCCAGCATTGAACCACATTTGCCACTTTGTCGCCCACTCAACCAGTTTGGAGAGATCCTTTGGGAGCTCCTCACAATCCATTTTGGATTTCACTACCTGAAAGTGTTTGGTATCATCTGCAAATTTGGCCACCTCTCTGCTTACCCCTCCTTCTAGATCATTTATGAATAAATTAAAAAGCACTGGTCCCAGTACAGATCCCTGGGGGACCCCACTTCTTACTTCCCTCCATTGCAAAAACTCTCCATTTATACCTACCCTCTGTTTCCTGTCCTTCAACCAGTTAGCAATCCACACATGTATTTGTCCTCTTATCCCATGACCGCTAAGTTTCCTCAGATGTCTTTGATGAGGAACTTTGTCGAAAGCTTTTTGGAAGTCCAGGTATACTATTTCAACTGGATCATCTTAATCCACACACTCGTTGACACTCTCAAACAACTCCAAAAGGTTTGTGATGCAAGATGTACCTTTGCAGAAGCCATGCTGGTTCTCTCCCAGCAGGGCCTGTTCTTCTATGTGCTTTACAGTTTTATCCTTGAAGATGCTTTCCATCAATTTGCCTGGAATGGACATTAAGCTGTCCATGGCCTGTAATTTCCTGGATCGCTCCTGGATCCCTTTTTGAAAATCGGTGTTACATTGGCTACTTTCCAGTCCTCCGGTAGAGAGCCCAATTGCAGGGATAAGTTATATATTTTAGCAAGGAAGTAGGCAATTTCACATTTGAGTTCTTTGAGGACTCTTGGATGTATACCATCTGACCCAGGCCCCCACCCCCACCCCCAGAGAAGTATCCCCTGTGCAAGAGGATATGGGCTCATCATCCATGGAAGAATTCCCTTCTAAAGGAGCATTTCCCTCTTCCTCAGACCAATGTCCTCCTTGCCTGAGACCTTCATTCTCCCTGACAGTAGAGTTGCTATCATCCCTGGTGTGGGATGCCTCTACCACGTCCCTGAAGGCCTTGTCCACATGCCTCTTTCTCTCTGAGCTTCTCCAGATCCACCACCTTGGTCTTAAGGGAATGAATTTGTTCCCTGAGAGCTCCTTGCACTGAGCACACACCCATGATTTCTGCCAATGGGGTAAATAGTCATACATGTGGCACTCTGTGCAATACACTGGGAAGTGCCCCCTCACCTGCTGACTTTCTATCTTCATACTGGTTTTGTTGGCTGTCTACAGTATTTAGAGATAGTTTTTTTAGAAGGATAGGTCTCAGCTGTAATGGTCAGCTATTTAACTGTCCAAACAGTATTTCTCAAGGATATGAGGGAGGGATTTGTACTTACATTCTCTTCTCCACCAGGCTCCTTTTGATCACAGAAGCTTGTTCCAGGCTCCCCTGCACACCTCCTGCTAAACTCCAACGTCCTGTTTGCTATGCTCTGTTCGCTATGCTCTTGGGCCTTCACCTCTTATGTAGAGAGTAGGTTTCCAACTGAGACACAGCATGTGGGTCAAAGGAATGTCAAAGGAATGTGGGGCCTCCCACAGGCCTAGCTGACTCCACCCCCTCCAGGCAGGGACAAATAAAAACACTGGGATTTGCTAGCCCTGGCAAATAGCACAAACACACAAACACAGACTAGGACTTATCCCTTAAATAGAAACCAGCCCCTCAAAATCTCTCCTCCTCCTGTTAGTTAGTTAGTTAGAAGGGAGGAAAGGCTAGATGTTGTTCTGTTTAGAAAAGCTTGCTCACTTCCTCAAGCTGCATCTGCTCTTCACAGAGTAGGCTGTGAAGCCAACCCAAACTCCAACTTCCAACTTCAAAATAAAAATGTATTTGTTGCTTATATAATACATCCACAGCACAGAAGGCTGGTTTACACATGCATTTATGCCATTTGATTCCTGCACACCTAACCCTCTTCAGGAGTTTATGCTGGTGAAACAAGGAGTGTAACAGCAGATGTGGGATTAGGGCATGCCTGTGGATTCTGCTCCTGGCCTTTAGGTGGTCATGGGGTCATGTGCACTGGAACCAGCCTGTATACCTATATAGTGGCAGTAAAGGTGAAGTTGTGCCATCAAGACGGTGTTGACTTCTGACAACCACAGAGCCCTTTGGTTTTCTTTGGTAGAATACAGGAGGAGTTTACCATTGTCATCTCCTGCGCAGTAGGAGATGATGCTTTTCAGCATCTACATTTATCGCTGCTGCCCAATATAGGTGTTTCTCATGGTCTGGGAAACATACCAGCGGGGAGTCAAACCAGCAACCTCTTGCTCCCTAGGCAAGTTACTTCTCCACTGCGCCATTAGGTGATTTATTGGTTGGTACTTGTTTGGTAACTAATGATTGTTGCTTACAGAGAAACATAAGCAATACAATGTAGGCGCTAATAGAAGAGGCTTACATGTCCTGCAGGGTAATGTGGGTGGCACCAGTCCCACCTGTGTCACTGAGGGGCTCTAACACATGCAGCGATGCTGCTCCAAAAGAGGGCAATGATGTTACTGTTGATGTTAACACAACTGCATGTCACGTGCTACTTCTGGTATTCCCAATGCAAGTAGTGTGCAAAGTGCAATTGCACAACAGTCAGCAGTACTATACTCTCTGCCCTCTTGTGCAGCAGGGCAGCTACATGTGTTAGAACTCCGGAGCTGTGTTGGCAGGTCTGGCACTGTCCATGTTATGCTGTGGGACATGTCAGCCAATGCCGTTGCAGTAAATGAAACATGCTGGACACAATCCATCCTCTTTCAGCATGAGTAATCCATTCTTACAGACTCAGGAAGAGTAAAGTGGTGACATCTTAATACAAAAGAACAAACTGGTGAGGGGAGAGAGGATTTCCCCCCCTCTCCTACTCACCTAACACTAAATCCATGGATTATTCCATGAAACTGATTGCCAAGAAATTGAGGAATGACAAAAGGAAGTACTTTTTTACACAATGTATAATAAACCTATGGAATTCTCTGCAACAAGATGTGGTGACAGCCACAAACCTAGATGGCTTTAAGAAGGGCTTAGATAAATTCATGGAGCACAGGTCTATCAATGGCTACTAGTCTGGGGGCTATAGGCCACCTCCAGCCTCAGAGGCCAGATGCCTCTAAAGACCAGTTGCAGGGAAACAACAGCAGGATAGAGGACATGCCTTCAGCTCTTGCCTGTGGGCTTCCCAGAGGCCTCTAGTTGGTTAAAGTGTGAGATAGGATGCTGGACTGGATGGGTCTTGGGCCTGATCCAGCAGGGATGTTTTAATGTTCTTATGGCCTCCTATTCAAGGTAATGCCAGGTGCTCTAGGTTACTACATGGGCCATCAAGGGAGGGAAGGCAAAGGCCTATGAATACTCTCCCTATGTCCACAGAATGAATCAAGCCAGTTTGCTGGCTCACATACTGTGAGCATTTAATGCACTCATGCATTTAGTGCACTATGGGCACCGCTGTGTCTTCTTAACGGCTCTTGTTAAAGTGCATACTTGCGCAAAGGCTGACATCATTTCAAATAATGGTTATGTGATTGCACATCTCCCTCATTTAATTTCAGGGTTTGCACAAGTGTGCACTTCTCAACAACCATTAGGAAGATGCAGTAGTGCCCACAGTGTGCTAAACTCATGCACAGTACATCAGCCATTGTATAGGTGGACCTCATTACATGTGGCCCTGACAATACAGGAGGAGTTTACCATTGCCTCCTCCCGCACAGTATAAGATTATGCCTTTCAGCATCTTCCTATATTGCTGCTGCCCGATATAGTACCAGCGGGGATTCGAACCGGCAACCTTCTGCTTGTTAGTCAAGCATTTCCTTACTGCACCACTTAAGGTCCACTTGTAGTTACTTATAAAGAATGGCCTTTCTAAATCTAGATATAACATCTAGATATAAAATCATTGCAATAGCTGAATTTCATGTTTCTGCTTTTCCTATGGTGGAATACAGGGGCATAGCAAGGTTGGAGTGGACCCTGGGACAAAAAGTGAAGTGCCCCCCTGCCCCTCCACTCTTCTTTGGAGAGGCAGGAGGGAGATAGCAAAGAGCAAACTGTCACCCAACTGGTTCCCCCCTTCCTCAGGGGCCCAGGGACATTTGTGCCACACCTGCCAACTGCCCTGATTTACCCAGGGCAGACACAAATTCCCACAAAATTTTCCATCTCATGACCTCGCAATGGAAAATCTTGATTTCCAAAACCTCCCTCCCCCACTTCAGAGAGTCATCTGACACACAGCTTTAAGGGAGGAGATTGCTGCAGAGAGATAGCACTTAGCAATAGCAATAGCAATAGCACTTACATTTATTTACCGCTTTATAGCCGGAGCTCTCTAAGCAGTTTACAATGATTTAGCATATTGCCCCCAACATTCTGGGTACTCATTTTACCGACGTCTCTCTGAAGGGAGTCTGGCCACAAGGTCTCTCTCAGAGTATGTGGATTTTCCTACAGAAACATTTAAGAGTTTCTTCAGTTTAAGAGCAATCTTATTCAGTTTAAGCAGTGTCTGATTTAAGTCAGTGTTTAAGAGAGCACTTGCTTCATACCCCTGCAGAAAAGGTAGGATTATTTGATAGAGCAATGACTTCTTTGATTTTCAGAATATTAATTTCTTTAGTTTATATATATCCCTGCAGAAAAGGGTCAGATTCATTAGAGAAAGCACTTGCTTAAGAATTCAGTTTATATCCCTGTAGAAAGGGTCAGATTATTTGTCAGAGCAATGACTTTGCTTTTCAGAATAATTTCTTCAGTTTACATAATATATCCCTGCAGAAAAGAGTCAAATTATTTGACAGAGCACTGACTTTGCTTTTCTGAGATCTTCTGAGATCAGATGGTTGCTTTGGCTTCTTGCCATCTACTAGTTAGGCAGAGAATGCCTGCCTGGCAGGGTGGTGGTGGTTTGTCCCTAATGCCATTGTTCAATTGTAACTACAGCAGTCACATTCATAAGAACAATGGAAGAATAACACATTTAAACTAGGAGTAGTTATAATGTTTAGACCCCACATCTTAGTTGAAACCAAAGTTGAATAGCACATTTAAAGGAATGGGTAATTTTAAAAAAATACTGCAGTAATGTATGCCAGTGCTTCACATTCTTTTTTTTCTTTTTTTTTTTTGAATAATAGGTTGGAATCTTGCTAATTAAAAACACAGCCATTTCCCAATATTTGTTTATTGCTTTCCTTCCCATTTCTCTGATCACTTCATCCAGACCTATTTAGCCACTCCTGCTGACACTTTTTGTTGCTCTGACCCATTTGGCACCATGCCTTTCCTGCTTTTATTTTTCCCCAGAAGTACTTCAGGACATTGACCCACTCTTTCCCCCAACAATTTTATTAAGAGATGGCCTCTCTGCAGCCCAGCATCTAAGGGAAATGATCACTCCAGTGGCTTGCAAATAACAATTTGCATTCCTCATCTAACAAGTACACTGGCTTCATAACCCTGGAGATATGGATATATTTTCAGTGCCTTAGACTTGTCAGATCGCGCATGTGTGTGTGTGTGTGTGTGTGTGTGTGTGTGTGTGTGTGTGTGTGAAAATCTTCTAAAAGATATTATAATTTCATAAAGATTAAACAACATCTAAGACAACAAGGCCCATAAAAACTCAGTGGGTTTCACCCTCCTTTGTGATATTTCTATTTGTTTCTTCCGAGCACAGCTATAAAAGCAGCAAGAGAGCAATCTCAATGGGATACATTAGAATCAGAGGCACCAGCCTTAATCTTCTATACAGTCTTAGCTTATCGCCTCTCTGCTCTTCAGATAGTAATATAGCTAAAAATAATGATGAACATTTACTATTAAAAGTAATAATGTATATTTATGCTCATTATGGCCAACATCCAGACTAAGGATGTGCTTGTGCAGCGAATGCACAGTCTTGCTCTGGAAGAAGGTCAATTTTCATCCATCTCTCCTTTGCTCTGAAGCCATTGTGTCTGCTGAAAAATGTGTCCCTGAGGGCTGTGCCGCCTTCAATGACATATTTTGGAGGGTCATAGTCAGCTTCAGGGTGAAGGGGAGATTGGCAAAAATTGTCCCTCTCTTTGATCATGTGTTGCATATTCATTGCACAGGCACTTGCTTAGTCTGGATGTTGGCCAGTGAAATGGCAGTTTTGAGTTACTAATGAAAAGTTATACTTGACTTTTAATATACCCTACAGTGTTAGTTGTGGTAAGCTAAGAAAATGTTTCAATGCCCTACATGACATGTGTGCTGTGCAACTTAAGGAACTCTTCTTCCTGAATGTTCCCCCCAGTTTTGTTACATCTGAGAGTGAGGTTCTTCTCAATGCTGCATCTTTTGCCCAGGTAATATATGTGAGCAGAGTCTTCTCTGTGATAGCTCCCACATTTTGAAATACACTGGCTAAGGGGATCCCCTGGGCACCACCCTAGATGTATTCTGTCGGCATGTGAAAACATTTGCAGTTACCAAAGTTTTTGTGACATCTATTTGTCATGAGACAGACAGATGCTGGTTTTGTTTCATTTATTACTGGTTTCACCTTTGGATGGATCTGTAATAGTAATGAATTTTATTTTCCTTAGTTATGTTTGGTAGTTTTCCGATTTTGTCTTTTTAGTGCATTTGTTGTATTTAATTGCTGTGTAGCTTCAGGTGCCTGTGGGCAAAGAACCTGACAGTAAATGCTAAACACACAGAATGTTTGGTGCATGCTGGGCTGCTCCATTTAGTCCTTTAGGGACATCAGAAGCTGCCTTATACTGAGTCAGACATTTGGTCCATCTAGCTCAGTATTGTCTACTCAGCAGCTTGGAGAATTCTCCAATTCTCCTTTGAACTGGGGAACATTCTGCACTCCATTTTTGGGTCATAGCCTCACAAAACTTTAGTTCATCACCATTTGTCCATAGAGCAACAGCCTAGTATTTGCTGCCTATGGGAAATGGTGCTAATGTGTGTCAAATAAACAGCTTCTAGCATTCTAGCTAAATGCATAACTTGGTTCACTTCTTGCAGTCTCCCTGGTGTGCAGCAGCTTTAAAGGCAAGGGCATTTATTATTATTATTTATTAGTATTATTATTATTAACATTTTATATCCCGCTCTTCCTCCAAGGAGCCCAGAGCGGTATACTACATACTTAAATTCCTCCTCACAACAACCCTGTAAAGTAGGCTAGGCTGAGAGAGAAGTGACTAGCCCAGAGTCACCCAGCAAGTATCATGGCTGAATGGGGATTTAAACTCGGGTATCCCCAGTCCTAGTCCAGCACTCTAACCACTACACCATGCTAACTCTCAGGCTTCCTTCGGACATAACGCAGCACTTTGCTTCCCCACTCCCCCTGCCCTCCCATCTGAATGTGGACATTCAGGAGAGCTCCCTCTCTGCAGTTTCAGAGAGGAAGGACTGCAGAGAGGAAGGGGAACAGGCTGCCTGGGCTTTCTTAGGACAGCCCCGGCAACCAGTAGCTCCAGACTGCGATGCCAACATTTGGACATAACACTAGCACGGTGGAATCAGTGCAGCTGACCTCACTGCAGACTGAAGGTACAAATATCTATTGGGGCAGGGAAACCAGGGGTCCATTTTTTTGTGTGTGTTTGTGCAAAATTACAGTTGCCTACATTTGTACATACAGTTTTTGAAACCTGCAGTCCCCTCACCTCCAGTTTCATGTTACGTGTGAATACAGCCATAGAAAAGAGATCTTGGTTGCTGTTTCTCAGCTTTTGCAAAAAACTTTCTCCAGAGGCGTGCAAAAGCCTACATAGGAGCTTCAGTTCATATGGTATTAATATAATTGATTGGCTGCTTCGATCTAGCAGGGAGATTATTCAAGGAGGCCTGGTAAATGTCATAAATGCATCACTGAGGGAGGGTAAGGTGCCTCCATGCTGGAAGGAGGCAATAATTAGACCATTTCTTAAGAAGCCTTCCCTAGATCCCTCGGCGATGGGTAATTATAGGCCAATCTCTAGTCTCCCTTGGTTGGGCAAAGGTGATCGAGAGGGTGGTGGCTGACCAGCTCCAGGCAGTTTAGGAGGAAACTGATTATCTAGACCCATTTCAAACTGACATTAGAGCGGGCTATGGGGTTGAGACAGCCTTGGTCGGCCTGATGGATGACCTATACCGGGGAATCGACAGAGGGAGTGTGACTCTGTTGGTTCTCTTGGATCTCTCAGGGGCGTTCGATACCATTGACCATGGTATCCTTCTGGGTTGCCTGGTGGAGTTGGGGATAGGAGGCATTGCTCTGCAGTGGTTCCACTCCTATCTCTTGGGCAGATCCCAGATGGTGGAGCTTGGTGACAGTTGCTCTTCTCAATGAGAGCTATTATATGGAGTCCCTCAGGGCTCCATTCTGTAACCAATGCTTTTCAATATTTACATGAAACCGCTGGGTGAGGTCATAAGGAGATTTGGTGCTGGATGTTATCAGTATGCTGATGACACCCAAATCTACTTCTCTCTTTCATCTGCTTCATCAGGAAATGGTGTTCATTCCCTAAATACCCGCCTACAGGCTGTAATGGGCTGGATGAGGGATAACAAATTGAAGCTGAATCCAAGCAAGACAGAGGTGCTCATTGTAGGGGCTCAGAATCTGAGGGATGAGTTAGATCTCCCTGTGCTGGATGGGGTTACACTCCCCCTGAAAGAGCAGGTACGCAGCTTGGGGGTACTCCTGGATCCAGGCCTCACTCTGGTATCTCAGGTGGAGGCTGTGGCCAGGAGTGCTTTTTATCAGCTTAGGCTGATTCAACAGCTGCATCCATTCCTAGAGGAGGATGACCTCAGAACAGTGGTGCACCAGCTGGTAACCTCCAGGCTTGACTACTGTAATGCGCTCTATGTGGGGCTGCCTTTGTACATAGTTTGGAAACTCCACTTAGTTCCAGATGTGGCAGCCAGACTGGTCTCTGGGGTAACCTGGAGAGACCATATTATGCCTGTTTTGAAACAGCTGTGGTGTATCAGGGTAGCCTTGACCCCAATAGGGAGGTTCATTCCTGGGCAGATGGAGTCAATAAACAGCCCAGATGAGAGGACTTAAAATCAAAGCTTTATTATGCTCTTAAGTAGCATAGGTACTGCTCGACTCATGTTAAAGAGCAGGACCCAGAACCATACAGAAGGCAACACATTTATAGTCCAAAGTATCCCTCAAAAAGCAGCTGCATAGCAATGACTGGCCAAGGTTAGGGAATGTGTGCAGACTGCCAACCAGTTCATTCCAACCTTATTGTCCAGCACTAGCGGGTTGCTTTGACTTTAGGGAACATGGAAAAGTACCAGTAAACAGTTTCTAAGACTACTGACAAGGCTCTCTTTGCAAAGCCTTGAGCTTAGTTAAACAAAATAGGGTTGCTTATGTCAAGCTGTGCACTTCAATATCCAGACCATACATCAGTCCCCCCTTTCTGTTGTTCGAATCTGAACCTTCAGATCCAATAAAGCAACCTATTTCTCCCTCTCCTCTAGGGAACCAATACCCCACATACATATCATACTCTGAGATCATACAAGACATCATTATACAAAGTTCTATCAAAAACCCAAATATTAGGGCAACAATTCTGCGCCCAATCATTTGTGGAATAAACATGGAACACCAATGAGCAGAACGGGGCTGTCACACATATCAAGTTCGCAATCCAATTAATCAATTTGAATCAAATGCATGCTTACAGAAGTCCCACTTAGTTGCTTACATAGGTCCCACTTATATTTACAAATCAAAACAAAAGCTAATAGGACAATTGAAATAACTGTTTTTCACAAACACAATTTGTTAGACTGTGCTTTTTGACATAATTGCAATACAAGCTCAAATTCAATACATCATTCATTCTTATTCCTCATGGGGCAAGTGCGTAGGGACTGCAAATCCGCCTTAGTATATTCAGGGGACAAAGGCAAAGGATGTGGATGGATTACCAAGAGAGCTTGGACATCAGGGACCTCCCTGTACCGAGCTGCATGCTTGGCAATTGAATCAGTAAAGGCATGCCCTCATGCATGCCTTACCCAGCCTAACATCCCTTGCAATGCATAACTGCCATGGCTGTCGGCTGAAGTGCCTGTAACAGGCTGGCCAGATCCCCGTTCAGCCCACAAGGCAGCACCCTATACCCCGCAGCCAATTCCAACGCTTTGGGAAGCGCTACCAGTTCTGCCAGCTGGGCGCTTGCTCCAGAGGGCAATGGGGCTGCTCCAAGAACAGAGGATGCAGTGACCATAGCATAGCCCGCCCTTCTCTCCCCAGTAAGCATAAAGCTGCCTCCATTCATAGTCTATCCCCTGAAGGGGTGAATCTTTCAAGGCACTGCGAGCAGAATAGTTCAAGTCCAGGACTTCTGTGCATACATGGCTCTCAATAGGTTCCACATCCTCTAACGGTAGCAGGGTACGCAATTAACATAGGTAGCAGGGTACGCAATTAACATAACAACAGGCAAAAAGGATAATGCCAATATTTAAGAGACTCAAGACTAGGGAGCGTACCCATCTCAAATCAGGCAACCAACTGATAAGCCATCCAGGATCCCAATCTGTTTGGACTCCTATATTATGGAACACCTGCAGGGCATTTATGAGTTCCTGGGCCTTCTGGTTTATTTGCTGGTTCTTATCCACATAATGGATCCCCATCCACAGTGGCAAAGAGCCAAGTGTGGGCACAGTAGTCATGTGGTATCATCCCCATGTCTTGGCCTGTGCCATTGTCACTCTGAATGCATACGGGATGGTGTAACCAGCTCTCCACCTGGAATTCAGAGATCCCCAAGGAGAACCAGTTCCTTCCCCGTGTGAGGGTAAAGGTGTTGACTTGTGTTCCATCTTCCCTCCATGTTGGTCTCCAAGCAAGGTCAGTATTGCTTACCTAAACAAGACCCCATCCCACTCGTGGGGGCCTTATCCACCAAGTGAGGGGCACTGGACCTCCCACTAAGGCGATTTGCTCATTGGAATATATGTCAGCATGTGTGCACACCCAGCAATCCTTAAGCCTGGTGACATGGACTACTTCCTAAAGGCTCTACACCTTGGAGTGGGGTTTCATCTGACCCCAGGTGGCTGGGAGCAATATGTTCACAGCAACCCATAGCCAAACCTGAGTACACCTACTGAGGGGGTTTGGGGTACCCAAACCAATGTATGTAACCCCATCTTACAAATATGAAAACTATGGAATATAAACAAGAGTGCTACAATAGCTATCCCCAATCCCACAGTCATGAACATCAAGGCTCCACAGCCTGGTTTGTCACACATTGTCTCTGGAACCTCACACATAGAGGCTGGTTAGCAGTAGGTTGGGGACACAGGCGAATCCGGTAGCACTGTACATACGCCTGCGGTGCACAATCCCCCCCACAGCCAAGTCAATGTCATTCGTGACACTCGAAATGGGAACCGCCCATAGAACACTTCAAAAGGGGCAAAAGGGTCGGACATGAAATAGAGCCAAAGGCATGAAATAGAGCCAAAGGCAATACTCCAACCCAGTCCCAATCAAGCTCCAAAGCCAAACATATCAAGTGTTCCTTTAAAAACTCGTTCATCCAGGCGTTCTTCAGGTGTTTTTCACCAAGCAAGGCTGCTTGACATCTCAAATCACGATGCGAATGCCCGCTCCCCCTGTATACTTAAGCAACCACAACCTATCCCCTACCCCTTCTCCCAAACGCAACTGGGTGTCAAGGATCAACTTGGCGTCGACAAGAGGCTGGGGCTGTCAAACAGGTAGAGTCACCGCCTCTTTCGGGGGACAATAGGCACCAAGTATAGTGGGTATAGGCTTCTCAGGGCATGGATATACGTAAGGCCGTCCTCTGGATGTATATAGGACTTCCTCAGATATTTGGCATCATTACATTCCCATCAGATAACTGGCATCATCAACTACAGTACTACAGGATGCATGAGGATCAGGAACAAAAACAACAACAAACCTGTATCATGACCATTTCCTTGAATCCAAGACAGGGCAGCCAATGGATGTTCCGTTATTATTGGCCTGGGCAGAGAATATAGATGGGGAACCCCCCCTCAGGCAGCCGATGACGGGCAGCCTGGCCTGTCACACTGCCAGTCCTCTGAAGGCTTCCTTCCCTTTCACTTGATCATTACTTTGGTCCTCGACAGAAAGACATCCCTCTCGGGAAAGACAGTTCAAGACACTCCTGCTTATTTTTTTTTGGGGGGGGGGGAGATAAATGCATGAATTTCCAGTTCCTCCCCACTCCTTGGGTAGGGACAGCATGCTGAGACTAAGTCCCTGAGCAGCCCAATACAATAAACGAATAAATAAACCTGAGGCTATTTTCAATTTGATCATTTGGCATCCCCTTTCCAACTTATGTTTTTGTTTTCTTGCTTGCCCTCTTTCCCCTCCCCCAAAGTCCAAAACAGGGGATAGTGTCCCCATTTGGGGCTTGTGACAACTGCTGTGGGGAAAACAATAATGAAGTCCACATTCTTCCCCCCTTGTGGGTTTGTGACTGAAAAAACATTAAAATCCGACAGGTCAAACATAGGCTTATCACTTGAGAGGCCACAACAGAATTTCCTTCGCTCTCATAAAGTCTCTCTTATATCCAGCTGTTCTTCTGAAAAGTCCAAAACAGTGTACTACACAAGCCTTATTTCTTTTCAAAACAATCCTCCAAGGCAGGCAAGGCAGGCCCAGTGTCACCCAGCAAGTTTCATGGCCGAATGAGGATCCGAACTCGGGTCTTCCCGGTCCTAGCCCAGCACTCTAACCTCCACACTGGCTGCCTACATACTTACAGACTTCTATCAGGGCAATACACAACAATCCCCATCCAGTGTATCTGACTCCATCCTCCATAAAAGGGTAATTCATCAGTGACATCTGGCTTATGGGATTTCCACTGTCTCCATCAAGTCCCCATCTAAGCCACGTGCAGATAGTGTTCCAGCTCTCCATCTTCAGCCTCATTACTAGCAAGCTTGGTAGGGCTACAATATCCTCATAAAAACCTATAAAAAAGAAACAGTCCTTGCCCCCAAGCAAATATGCTATTGTTGAAACAAGACTAATATCTCTTTCGCGAGGTCTAGAGTCTCATGAAACAAACAGGCTTCCTTATTAAAAGATATTTTCAAGAAAAATGTCCATAGTCTTGCAGAGGTGTGATGCCTGTGATAAACACAAGTTATCATCTAGTCAGGAGCTGTGAAAACAGAATACGGGTCTTATGACAACACACAAAAAACTCGATCCCTTTCAAACTGGGAGGTTTTCCAGGTAATATGCAAACCAGTCCTTTGGAACTCCCTTCCACTTGCAGGAGTGGCAAAACAAAATCCCTCCACCAATCTCATGCCTGGGATCTGAAATTTCAAGATCCAGCTACTGTGGAGGCAAAGCAGGGCTGGCGGTAGGACAAATTCATAAATCTGAAGCCTCAGACCCATTGACAATACTCTCAGTTTACATCAAAAACAGTTAGCAGAAACATTTCATACATATCACGAAGATATAAAACAATAACACCCTTTGACTAGTTAACTTAAAATCCTTCTCCTTCTCACCCACAACAAGTGGCTGTTCAGAGACCTTCCTTCTCACTCAGTATTTGGAGTGAGGAGACCAAACTCTGGACATGGTCTACTATGGGCTCAGCTCCACATTGGAAACACTTTACCATATACAGCCCATACAAAAGAAAAACCAAACAAAGTTAGAGGAACCTAAGAGCCCCCTCTTTCCCTTTCAAAGAGATATATCGGCTTGTGCAGGTTTGAGTGTATACACATACATTCAAGCAATTTCAAGCAACAATCACCATCAAGCAATGTCATTATAACCATAGGGCATACAGAAAACATAAAGAAAATCAAAAGTATATATTTATACAAAGCTTTTCCCCAATCTCCAATCTCCCTTTAGCTCAGGAAACTATTACAGGCTTGAGAAAGCCACTAAAAGCCAATACCACAGTGCAAGACCAGTATATGTTCAAGGGTTTTGCTTGTGGTCTTGCAGAACAATTGCATTCTGGGTGACAAGGAGGACACACGCAATCTGACACTGGGAGAATGGAGTAGACAGAACTCGCCCTTTCTTCTGCATATACATTGCAACCCAGCCATTTAGCAGCATTCCCCCCCTTTTTTTTGGCAAAAGGGGGGGGGGACCCCATAAAGAACCTCTGTAACAACCTACAAAACATATAGCAAGTCACCAAAACACTTCATATACATTTGCATACAATATATACATTTCACATACAAAAAGCCCATCAGTTGAATGGCAGAATACTCTCTTCATTCTAACAGTATGCGGAATCTCACACAGAACTTAACAGAAACATATTAGAAGCACACACACACATAGCTCCCCTGGAATTAACACCAGATGCAATTATCTTTTGGACAAAGTGTTTGAAGAGAGGCAGAGAAGTTCGCATGTTAGTGATACAATCAAATACTATTTTACAAACATAACAAAATGAACAGCTACATATTTCAGACTGCATTTGAACAAAATAAAACTGTGGTGTCATTTAACATCTAATAAAATGTTAATTCATTTAAGCATGATTACCCAGTCAAGCGGAACAAAAAGAACTCCCCAGATACACAATCATTAGCAAAAGGATCGATAACAACATTCTCTCCCCGACCTCCCTCAGATTGCATTCCTAAAGACACTGTTGCATTTCATGCCTTTTAAACAAAAACTTCCCTTTTGTCCTCCAAACTTTAAACCACATAGCAATACATTTCATCCAAAATTCCTTTTCTCAGATACTAACCTTTCTCTAAGGAGCTGAGGTTAAGTTTTCATAGTACTCCAAATAGCTAATCAAGCAACAACAGCAACAATAAAAAAAACCGGAGGAGCGCTTTCACCCTTGCTCCCCCTTTCTCCCAGCTGTTTCAGCTTGGAGACAAAAGATAGATAACATGATTTCAGTAAGACACAGTCATCCTGTCCACTCTCAATTCCATTCCATAAACCCTTGAACATATACTGGTAAACAAACTTCCCAGGTAGAATAGAATAATCTGCTGATAAATAAACATACGGTGGAAATCTTTACAGTGGGCCAGCAGGTACCTTGCCAACAGCGACCAATGTGGTCTTCCAGAACCCACAACCCTTCATCAGCTTGTCTCGAGACCACAACTCCACAAAACCCTGAGCATATTAATGCCCCTCATATCTACCCGTCTGGGTACAAAACAAAAGCAGCTGCAAAATATTTCAATAGTCCATGGACAAAAATTAATCATTTTCTGCTTCCCCAATGGGTCGCCGCCTGTAAGAACCTGCCAGTTCTTTAAAACATATTCCAAAGGGGTGCATGAATCCCCTCTCAATTTGCTCTGAGCTTTCCCCATCACTATGTGGGGCTTGGGATTTTAACCTCGCGGGTGGGACTAACCTAATGAGTGGGACTCAAACCAAGTGGGACTCTAAACCACCTTGTGCACCTGGACTATAGTGTCTAGGCTTGCACAACACTCACCCGCTCCTTGCAACCTTAATCCTGGCAACCTGGGACTCTAACCCTTGCGTGCTTCTTTCCATCCCGCCAGCCAGACTGCACCCAGTGATCCGCCTCTCTAGACTCCTCACACTTGTGGTGGCCACTCGGGGGCTGCTCTGCCTGTGAAAAAGGACCCGGGAAACTTCCCGGTAGCCGGCATGCCTTTTCACCCAGCAAGAGCCCTGGAGGGGACGCACCGCCCAGTGGGGTCCCTAATTGCACCCCATATCCGAGCCACGGCACCACATAGTGTATCGGAGTAGCCTTGACCCCAATAGGGGAGGTTCGTTCCTGGGCAGATGGAGTCAATAACCAGCCCAGATGAGAGGACTTAAAATCAAAGCTTTATTATGCTCTTAAGTAGCATAAGTACTGCTTGACTCATGCCAAAGAGCAGGACCCAGAACCATACAGAAGGCAACACATTTATAGTCCAAAGTATCCCTCAGCAGCTGCATAGCAATGACTGGCCAAGGTTAGGGAACGTGTGCAGACTGCCAACCAGTTCATTCCAACCTTATCTTCCAGCACTAGTGGGTTGCTTTGACTTTAGGGAACATGGAAAAGTACCAGTAAACAGTTTCTAAGACTACTGACAAGGCTCTCTTTGCAAAGCCTTGAGCTTAGTTAAACAAAATAGGGTTGCTTATGTCAAGCTGTGCACTTCAATATCCAGACCATACATCAGCTGCACTGGCTACTGATATGTTTCCGAGCAAAATACAAAGTGCTGGTTATTACCTTTAAAGACCTGAATGGCTTAGGTCCAGGTTACCTTAGAGAGTGCCTTCTTCGGTCTGATCCCCACCGCACCCTAAGGTCATTTGAGGAAGTCCAGCTCCAGTTGCCACCAGCTTGTCTGGTGGAGACCCAGAGGCAGGCCTTCTCTGTACCCGCTCCTGGACTGTGGAATGCGCTCCCTGCAGACATTTGTAATTTGAATTCTTTATTGGAATTTAGGAGAGCCCTAAAGACCTACCTGTTTGGCCTGCCCTGGCCTTCCAGTGCTCTTAAAGTGTTTTAAAGTGTCTTTGATGTTTGTGAACTGCCCTGAGCTATTTTGTGAGGGCGGTCTAAAAATCGAATGAACAAACAAACAAACAAACAAACATGATGTTGCAGTCACTGAAAGATGGCTCCCCTGTGGCTGGGCTCTGTGTTGAAATGCTTCTAGAACTCCAGTGGACTCTAGCACACCTGCTAACTGGCCACATTTTAACCTTTTAAAGTGGTGACTCTGTTACCAGCCATGCTTATTCTACCCGGCTCCCAGGAGCCTCCCTGTTTGCAGCTGCATCTCCTGGCTTAGAAATTGCACTATAGATATGCTCAGGAGGTGCACCGCAATGTGAGCTCTCAGTTTATGGTACACATGGGGACAAGTCCCTTAGTTGGCACTGGGCTAGTCACCCCTGGATTTGACTGAAAACAAAGCAAACTGGAACAGGGATAAGATGCACCCCCTCTCCCCATGTGGGAGCCCCAACTAAGTTGACTCAAGAGTTAACTATAGCAAGTTAACTGGCATCCAAGGCCACTCTAAACTTGGAGTGAACCACCTTGCTCCCCTCCCTCCTGTATAACAACATGCCAATGAGCCGATTATGCCAAGCAGGGAGAATGTAGATAAGATGGTGAAGTAGTAATGTTCTCGCCATCACAAAGGAGATGAGTTAGTGGCGTGGACCTAGAGGTGTACCCATTGAAATTATTGATAGGATTACTGGAGAGCCCTTCCCAGCACGGATATTCTTTCATGCACCTGCATACTCTGATTTTCATCACAATCAGATACAGAAAGCAAACCCCACATTGTCACACCCAGGAAGAACCATCACTAACAATTCATTCTGTGCAAGTCCACCCAAACTATTATAGACAGCAAAGCATGACAGTAGGAAAGTGTGCCCCCAGTATATGTACCCCCAGTTCCATGACCCAGTGCATTCTCTTGTGCTCTACACTGGAGACTCCAACAAGAACCCCAGCAAGCAATCTTGGTGCTCCCCTGTGTCTCTCACTCGGGATTCCAGCCAGCCACCTTCGTGCTCCCTTGTATGCTGTACTTGGGACTCCACTGAGCATTCCATATACTCTCTTGCAAGCTACAAAGAGCTTGAAATCACTATCTGAATCAGTCCTTGTGCCAATCCATCCAGCTTGCCTTGCACCCATAGGAAGATGGACCCATGGAGAAACCTTTCTCATGGGCATCTCTCCCTCTCTTAATCTCTAAACCCTTTCTGCTTCCCATCATGCTGAGGAGTGAGACTCTGCAGTCCCTCTAGGAGCTTCTGGTTCTTGTTGTACAGGTCAGGTGTATATGAGCCTCCACCCCACCTCGGGGGCCAAAACTAACTCTGCTCCCCTTTCTTAAATCCAACCCACTCTACATTTATCTCTCAAGCCTCTTTTCTCTTGCCTGCCTGGCAAATCTCATACAAAGTAGACTTTAAGGTAAAATGCCTCATTGCAGTTGGCTTACCTGGCAACATATTTTGGTTAGACTTTAAGCTACAATGCCTCATAGCAGTAGACCTATCTAGAAATTTATTTTTAATTGCTTTAATCACACAATTCTATTCCTGTAGCCCCCTCCTTCAAAATAAATTCTTCTTTGTAATTCTGCTTCAATCCAGTCATTTCTTGAGTCCAAGCGTTTGCACAAAGTAAAGCTGGTGGAGATGAATGCCTTAAAAGCTACATTCCTCCACAAAACCTGAACTTTGGGGTGCTGACCAAACCCCCCCTGGGCCAGTCCCTTTATTTTATTTACTTACTTATTTAACACATTTCTGTAACTTGCGTCTCTAGGTGGTTTACAACAAGCAATCAAACAAAAAGTTAAAACAGTAGTTAAAACAAAAATAAATGATAGTACATAAGAACAGCCCTGCTGGATCAGGCCCAAGGCCCATCTAGTCCAGCATCCTGTTTCGCACAGTGGCCCACCAGATGCCACTGGAAGCCACAGACAGGAGTTGAGGGTGTGCCCTTTCTCCTGCCATTACTCCCCTGCAACTGGTACTCAGAGGCATCCTGCCTTTGAGGCTGGAGGTGGCCCACAGCCCTCCGACTAGTAGCCATTGATAGACCTCTCCTCCATGAAGTCATCCAAACCCCTCTTAAAGCCATCCAGGTTGTTGGCTGTCACCACATCCTGTGGCAGAGAGTTCCACAAGTGGATCACGCGTTGTGTGAAAAAGTACTTCCGTTAGTTGGTCCTAGACCTCAAGTTAAAACATTACAACAATTTAAAACATTTTAAAATGATTAACAGCTCTCTTATATTTTGCAGGGCAGAGCACCTGTCTTTACTCAGTTCAGCATGAAATCTCTCCTGTGGCTGTTGCTGGTGTCTCCCTTTTGTTGCTTTTTAGATGGTGGGACATATTCTCATACTTTTTGCTATGTAAACTTCTTTGTGATTTGTTTGTTGAAAAGCAATATATAATTTTCCTCACAGCAATAACAATAATAAAAGAAGAAGAAGCAAGCACAAGGTAGCACCTTTTAGACTAACTGATGTTTTAATCCATAAGCTTTCATGGGTTTGAACTGTTCTTCAGGCGCAGAGTGAAGGCAAGGACAGTCTATCTACATTTAAAGAGACATTTACAATGATTTTATACATACTGAGTAGCAAAGGAGATAGATTACCAATGATGGGTCCTTATAATGTACATAAAACCCATAATCTCTATTTAAAGAGAGGCTGACAAAATCAAAGTACACTATAAGTTCTTGTTCAACTATTTCACATTCCAAATGCCCCCTGAGCTTATCTTAAGTATGAATACGAATACGACAAATATTTATATACCGCTTTTCAACAAAAGTTCCCAAAGCAGTTTTCATACATACATATCAGAGAGCACCTTCTTCTACATGATCCCCACTGCACGTTAAGGTCATCTGAGGAGGTCTGTCTCCAGTTACCACCGGTTCGTTTGGTGGCAACTCAGAGGCAGGCCTTCTCTGTGGCTGCTCCTGGGCTGTGGAATGCACTCCCAGCAGAAATTCGTAATCTTAATTCCTTACTGTCCTTCAAGAGAGCCCTTAAAACCCATCTGTTTGGCCTGGCCTTTCAGGGTTTTTAATTAGTTTTAATTGTTTTAATGCTAACCTGGTTTTCATGGCTTTAATTGTTCTGATAGTTTGATTGTTTTTTAAGATGTTTTAATTGTTATTTATATTTCTGTTTTAATTGTTATTGTTTTTAATGGTTTCTATTTTATTTGTAAACCACCCTGAGCCATTTCGGAAGGGCGGTATAAAAATCAAATTAGACATAGACCAGAAACAGCCACTGGAGGGATGCTGTGCTGGGGATGGATAGGGCCAGTTGCTCTCCCCCTGCTCAATAAAGAGAATCACAACTTTTAAAAGGTCCCTCTTTTCTCAGTTACAACTACCCTGTGACCTCCCTTATGTCCAGGGAGGTTAAAATGCTCACCATCAGGCTTCATAGCATTTTTGGTCCGGATATCAGATTTGTGTCCATTCAGTCATTGAACTAGTTGACCAATTTATATTGACAGAGCACATTTAATGCATGATATTAAGTACACCACATTAGTTGATGAGTAGGTGTGAGTACCATGGATGTGGTGGACTGCACCATTGGGCTGCATAATGACAGGATTGCTATTGATTAATGGACACAGTTGGAATTTGGGTCTGATGCACGATCTGGTTTCCTGCTCAGAATAATAATATCAGTTATAATAAATAGGAACATAGGATCATAGGAAACTCCCATATACTGAGTCAGACCATTGGTCCATCTAGCTCAGTATTGTCTTCACAGACTGGTAGTGACTTCTCCAAGGTTACAGGCAAGAATCTCTCTCAGCCCTATCTTGGAGAAGCCAGGGAGGGAACTTGGAACCTTCTGCTCTTCCCAGAGTGGCTTCATCCCCTGAGGGGAATATCTTGCAGTGCTCACACATCAAGTCTCCCATTCATACGCAACCAGGGCAGACCCTGCTTAGCTACGGGGACAAATCATGCTTGCTACCACAAGAATTGCTCTGCTATGATGATGATTCCTTAGTAATTTATGGAAGCTCCAGCTATGTGAATTGCTCATATCATATTATGGCTGCTCATGCTAGAAGTGCACCACTAATGTGGGTGAGGTGTGGGGCCCAGACTCGTGAGAGGGCCTTCTCTGTTGCAGCCCCCTCCTTATGAAACACCTTGCCTCCTGAGAGTCGTGATGCCCCCTCCCTTCTGTCCTTTAAGAAGCTCCTGAAAAACTATCTATTTTGCCAGGCTTTTAGCTTTTAACATCTCTGTGTGTGGTGGGGTTCTTTTTCTTTGTCCCTTCTCTTTCTTTCTTTTCCCCCTCCCCCCTTCTTCTCTTGTCTTCGTTGTTTTAATTTATGTAAACCGCCTCGAGTCAAAGGAAGTCAGGTGGTAAATAAATTTGCTAAATAAATATATAAATAATCACATGGCCTGGAACCACATGATCCAAATCCCCATATTTTCCTGATGTAATATGGAATTTGACTAATAAGCGACGTCAGTATATATTAATTGAATCTGTGTGGTGTTTTGAAGCTGCATAGGCTGGAACAAGAGATTTTCTAACCAGGGTTGAGCAAGGTGTTTGTTTGTTTTTAGATTGCATTTGAGGTTTTTAAAGGAAAGTGGGGGAAACCTCTATTGATTGCATTTAAGTATTGGCTCCTTCACTGAACCTCTGGTGATATAGTACATTAAAACAGCAAATCAATACAACTCAGGATAAGTCTTATGATGTTTCAGGATAAGACATCAGTAAAGAGGCAATATGAAACCTCTACAAGAGGGAATTCCAAATCCTGGGCACAACTATAAAGAAGAACCTCTCCTGCATTCCAGCCAAGCATGCATTCAGTATTGGCAGGAGGTGACTAATAGGGATGTGCACAAACCTGTTTGGAGGCCCGTAAAAGGGTTCGGTTTGGCTGGTTCGAAGTTGGGGGGGGCATCTTTAAGGGCAGGGAAGGGTACGCTTCCCCCACACTGTGTTTACCCCACCAGCGCTCACTTTAAAAAAAGGTCTGGCATGAAAGCAGCGTACATCCCTGCTGCCCCATTCCCTCCTTAGTCCGGAAGTGACCAGAAGTACCCCACACATGTGCGCATGTTGGCGTGTGTGTGCGCCTGATGTGCATGTAAGCAAGTGCGATGCACACCTTCCGGTCACTTGCGATGCACACCTTCCGGTCACTTCTGGATCGAGGAGGGAACAGGGCAGCAAGGAGGTATGCCGCAATCCTGCCGGACTTGTTTTTAAGAGTGCACCGGCATGGGAAACACGGCGGGGGTAAGTGCACCCTCCCCTGCCCTTACAGCCGTCCCCTCACCTTTGAACTGGCCCCTGCTGCTTCCGTGCACATCCCTAGTGGATAAGACCCTTCCCAGTGGTTCTCCTGGGCAGGCTTGTATGGGAAGAGACAGTCCTTTGGGTATTTTGGACCCCAAGCTATTTTAGGGCTTTGAAGGTTAAACCAACACTTTGAATTGGGCCCAGAAACAGACCAGTAGCCGGCCAGTTAAGTTTGGGCAAGGGAGCTGTATGCTCCCTAAACTGGCCCAACTCAGCAGTCTACCATAGAATCCTGAACCAGCTGCAGTTTCTGAACATCTTTGAAAGGCAGCCCCATTCTGATTGAGCTACAAGAAGGCATGCACCATCATAGCCAGATATGACTTGTTAAGGCAAGGGTAACAACCTTGGGTCCCCAGATGCTGTTGAACTGCAATCCCTATCACTCCTAATCACAATGGTCAGGCTGGATGATGGGAGTTGCAGTTCTACAATGTCTGGGGACCCAAGGTTGTAGTCAACATCTGGGAATCCCTGTTAGGGGGAACACTGCTTGCGATGGAAAAGAGAGAGAAAGCAGAGTGTCATTTACAATTCTCCACATGGGGGGGAACAGAACTTCTGGAACCTTAGAGGCCAAAGATCAAGGGACTGAACAGAGCCCCCCCCCCACACACACACATGCGCGCACACACACACACCGCACCACATTCTGCAACCACTCTTCCAGGTAGGACTGGAGACCACCATCACCATAAAATTATGTCTTACAACTAATCTCAGAAAGGCAGGCCAGAGTTATGGTCAATGGTATCAAAAGCCACTGAGAGGTCCAACAGAACCAGCAAGGATCACTCTTCCATCCTGTCTAGTTCCTAGCTGGAAACTAGTGCAGAACACATTCATCCTACCTAGTTCCAAATCCTAACTATAGGTCATCCAAAGGGCTGACTGTACCCATTCTATAACTTGGCCTAACACCAGAATGAAATAGATCTAGATCAGTCCTGCTCAACTTAGGCCCTCCAGATGTTTTTGGACTACAACTCCCACAGTCCCCAGCCACAGTGGCCAATAGCCAGGGATTATGGGAGTTGTAGGCCAACATCTGCAGGAGGGCCGAAGTTGAGCAGCCCTGATCTAGATAATCCACTTACTCCAGGAAGATAGAGTTGACATCAACTCTTTCTTGAGCAGTTTATCCAAGAAGAGTATATTGGAGACGGCCAAACATTCTCCAATACAGTGTGATTTAGGGAGAGGTTTTTTGTGGTCACAATGCTGCCTCTTTCAGGAAAGATAAAACACTACCCTCTTGTAGAGAGGCATTCCCCATGATATTTATTCATGCTTTGTTTGAATAAATGTAAATCTTATTTCTTTCAGTGGGACCTACAGCCTAACCCTATCTATGTTTATTCAGGAGAAAGTCCTACTGTGTTCAGTATTGCTTTTTCCCAAGTAATGTTCCCGAGATTACAGGCTTAACTGCAATTAATGTTTGCTGTGTTGGGTCCATCCTGTTTTGTGGGCCACATTCTGTTCCACTGTATTTCTACCTTGAATAAAAGGGTTAAGCACTGTTTATCAAAGAAAAGTGATGTGATTTGGCATAAATCATTATAAAGAAAACTCAAGATAGAATTGTCTTCAGCTGATCCAACAACAGTTGATATAGTGACTTCTTCTTCAAGCTCAGAAAACAGAATTCCATAAATACCACTGGTAAGGTAAATTACAATAATTAGATTTATTACAATTCTTTGAGTTCTGTTGTGATACTACAGAGACAATCAGACAAAATATACAGAGAAAGCCTGCCTATGATTTAACCCAACAGTGAATCTAAGCATGATTTACAGCTATTGTCCATGATTAAATCTTTCAGCCAGGGATGATTGAATAGAAGGCTTGATTTTCTGGCTCATAGTTTAAAGTGAACTTATTTACAATGTTATGCTTATAGACACAGCAAGAATGATAACGACGACAGAGTCGTCGCATAAAATGTGTGTTCAGTCTGTCTAAAGAAATTATGCCAAAGATTTATTAATGGGCTTTTTGTGCACTAATAACAAGTGAGATGTTAATAGACTTTCTCATACTCCTTTGAGATGTATTATTTTACATTCAAGATGAGAGTGCATTGCCGGTTTCCCTATTTTGCTGGGTACTAAAAGTCCCTCCTGGTTCTGCCTTTCTTCAGGACTTGTCACCACTACCACCCCTCACCAATAGGGCTGACTTTGTATCTTAGAAAAATAAATCAGGATATTTATTCTAAAGCTCCGCTAGACAATTTGGGCTGACTCCAGAGGCTTTTCAGTGCATTTTACTGTGTTATTCAGAAGGTCAGGCTAAGGCAGATTATAATGGTCCTTTGTGAGTGTTTAAGCATGTGAATCTATTAACCTTATTCTCCCCTTTCTTGCAATATCACTTGATCCAAAACAAAACAAAACAAAATCTGAAATCACCCTGGATGGACCTTAATATAAACAGAAACAACTCCCCATTCTTATTGCTCTACTAGTAGTTTCTTCTCCATCTTTGCTCTCTCCTGATTCCTTTGCCTTTCCCATTATGCTTTTTCTACTTCAGTATACTTCTCTTCAGACCATGGACTGGAAGAGCAAGGTATCAAAATGCTTCCCATTTACGCTTGTAGTTGCCTTAATACAGAGTCAATCCATTCATCCATATAGCCCTGTGCTCTTTACTCCCACTGGTGGTAGCTCTCCAAGAACAATCTCTCTCCCTAGCCTTGCAACCTCCATGTATGCTCTTTCACTGAGCTATAGCCCTTCCTCTCAGTTGAAAACAATGATGTATCATATGCAAAATTTCCCCATTGCCAGCCATGCTAATTGCCCTATACTTATTTATTTATTTATTTATTTATTTATTTATTTATTTATTTATTACCTTTCTAGTCCACCCATCCAAAGGCTCTGGACAGAGCACAATAAATTTACAAAACATAAAAACAAACACCATTTAAAAACACACTGCATAAAACAGTATAAAAAACAATTTAAGAACAATTCTGAGCCATTTAAAACCAATTAAAATACTTAAAAATAATCTAAAAATCTCAGAAGGCCAGGCCAAACAAGTAAGTTTTAAGGCTGTCTTAAAAGCCAACAATGAGCCTAAATTATGGATATCTGCTGGGAGTTCATTCTATAGGCCAGAAGCAGCTACAGAGAAGGCCCAGCTCCAAGTCATCACCAGACGTACTGGTGGTAACTGGAGATGGACCTCTCCAGATGACCTCAATGTGCTATGGGGATCATAGAGAAGAAGGTGCTCTGCTAGTCCAGACCCAAGCTCTTCATGGCTTTAAACGTAAGAACCAGCACTTTGTATTTTGCCCAGAAACATATTGGCAGCCAGTGGAACTGTTTTAAGACAGGCATAATATGGTCTCTCCAGGTTACCACAGAGACCAGTCTGGCTGCCACATCTGGAACTAAGTGGAGTTTCCAAACTATGTACAAAGGCAGCCCCACATAGAGAGCATTGCAATAGTCAAGCCTGGAGGTTACCAGCTGATGCACCACTGTTTTGGGATCGTTCTCTTCAAGGAATGATCACAGCTGTCAAATCAGCCAAAGTTGATCAAAAGCACTCCTGGCCATAGCCTCCAGCAGGGTGAGGCTTGGATCCAAGGGCACTCTCACGCTTCGTACCTGTTCCTTCTGGGGGACTGTAACACCATCCAGCACAGGAAGATCTAACTCATCCCTCAGATTATGGTCCCCAACAATGAGCACCTCCATCTTGCTTGGATTCAGCTTCAATTTGTTAACCCTCATCCAACCCATTACTGCCCATAGGCAGGCATTTAGGGAGTGAATGCCATTTCCTGATTATGATAATAAGGAAAAATAGATTTGGGTGTTATCAGCATACTGATAACACCTTGCATCAAATCTCCTGATGACCTCACCCCACGGTTTCATGTAGATATTAAAAAGCATTGGTGACAGAATGGAGCTCTGAGGGACCCCATATAATATCTCCCATTTCAAAGAGCTACCATCATCAAACTCTGCGAGAGATCAGAGTGGAACCACTGCAAAGCAGGGCCTCCTATCCCCAACTCCCCCAGGCGATCCAGAAGGATACCATGGTCAATGTTATTGAATGTGACTGAGAGATCCAAAAGAACCAACAGAGTCACACTCCCACTGTCGATTCCTTAGTGTAGGTCATCCATCAGGTCAACCAAAGCCATCTCAGTCCCATTGCCTGCTCTAAAGCCAGTTTGAAATGGGTCTAGATAATCAGTTTCCTCCAAAATTGCCTGGAGCTGGTTAGCTCCCACTCTCTCAATCACCTTGCCCAACCATGGCAGATTGGAGACTGGCCTATAACTATCCATCACTGAGGAATCTAGGGAAGACTTCTTAAGAAGTGGTCTAATCATTGCCTCCTTCAAACAAGGATGCATCCTACTCTCCCTCAGTGATGAGTTAATGATATTAACTAGGCCATTTCCAACAATCTCCCTTCTAGACAGAAGCAGCCACGTCGGGCAAGGATCCAGAGAACAGGTGGTAGGCTGCACCGCCCCAAGCAGCTTGTCCACATCCTCAGACATCACAGATTGAAACTGATCCAATCTAATACTGCAAGAGGTATTGCTGGACACCACCTTAACAGACTCTGCAAAAACAGTGGAGTCCAAGTCGGCCCCAAAACAAGAGATTTTGTCCACAAAGAACCCTTTAAAAGCATCACAGCAGGACATAGTCTCCAGGGAATGGTTCGAAATGGAAGGAGTCTGAATCAAACTCCTCACAACCCGGGACAACTCTGCTGAATGTGAACCTGCAGAAGCAATGCGTGCAGAACAGAATTGTGGTTGTTTTTTTTGCTGCACACACCACTTCCATTTAAACCTTGAAATGGACTCTATGCTTTGTCCAGTCAATTTCGAGCTGAGTTCTCTTCCACTTGCGCTCCAGTCACCTACCTTGCTGCTTCAGACCCCACAACTCCTCTGTATACCAAGGGGCCACTTTTAAAGCAGGTTGGAACGGACGCTTAGGAGCAATCGTGTCTACTGCCCTGGTGAGTTCCTTGTTCCAGGTTCCCACCAGGGCATTGACAGAATCACTGGCAACACCAACATTAAAACCCTCCAAGGCTTTTGGGAATCCTGAGTCCAGCAGCCATCTCTGGCAGACCATCTTAATAGGTCCTCCACCCCTGCAGGGCTGAGTTGTCGCTGTGAAACCAACCTTAACGGGGTAATGGTCCATCCATGACTTTGAGGGAACCACAGGATCCCCCACCCATGGAACAACCCCTTTATCCAAACAAAAGACCAAATTGAGTGTGTGGCCGGCAACATGAGTTGGTACTGAAACTAGTTAGGATAGGCCCATAGTTGTCATGGCCGCTATGAACTCCTGAGCTGTACCAGAAAAGCCAGCCTCACAATGGATATTGAAGTCCCCTAGCACTAAGAGTCTGGGTGACTCCACCAGCTCTGAGACCAGCTCCATTAGCTCAGTTAGGGAGTCAGTTGGGCAGCGGGGTGGATGGTATACCAACAGAATCCCCAATCTATCCCTAGTTCCCAGCCTCAGAAATACATACTCAATAAAAGTCAACTGTCTCACAGGGGCCCTGGCAAGGGAGATGGTATTCCTATGGACCACAGCCACTCCACGCCTCTGCCCACTTCCCCTAGCCTGCTCCACAACAGAATAACCTAGTGGGAGAAGCTGGGACCAAACTGTGCCACTAGCCTTCCCCATCCAGGTCTCAGTTATACAAGCCAGGTTGGCTCCCTTATCCATGATCAAGTCATGGATACTTTGGGTCTTATTCTAAACTGACCTGGCATTGCAGAGGAGCAAAGCAAGGTTCTGTGGGTAGTTAGAACTGCTCCCCGAGACCAGAGAGCTGACAGGGTAGCCAGAAGAGGAAACAGTTACTAAATTACTGTTCTCCCTTCCCTTGTAACAATCAGCTGCTTTGTCAATGCCAATTCTTCTATTTCCCACCACAACAGTAACAGAGCTGCCGGATGCACCCCCTGCATCACCCTGCCTAAGCGAGCCCAAACAGATGACAACAAAAGGCCTGGCACAACCCAACAAAAGAAGGATTAACAAACATTAACTGAACCCCCAATCCCACCTTAATATAAACTTCCCCAGACCCCAGTCCTACACTAAAGGCCCAGCACCAAAGACCTTAGGCTGGTCCCCTTTGGCTCATGGAAGCCCACTCAGTGATAGCACAGTTGCACAACTACTTAAAAGATCACACCTGCACTTGCACAGCATTACTCCATTGTTTCCAATGCAATGGAAGAGCAGTATCCCTGGTGGGTCTCTACCACTGACGCATCGCTGACGCATCGCTGCACAGAATGCTGGCTAGTATGTTTTATTTATGAAAACACTCAAATTTGTAGTTGTTTTACCTACACTTGGTATCACAAAAGTCTGCATGGAAATACATATATAAATGACAAATGTTGGGCCACAGATCCACCAGTCATCATACAATCCACTTCTAAGATGAAATGAATGTCCTTCCCAAGTGGAGTGCCAAAAAGGGTGACATAAGATTCTTCATGAGAATATTTAAAATGTCAGACACGTTTTGACAAAAGGTCTTAGTGGCACTCCATATACATGAGCTATATCCAATACTGTTTTCCATATATATCCTCATCTACTCGCAGTAGTTCATCCTATTCTTTTCAGGTCTGTTCTCATGAAGGTCTATTCCCATGAAGATTTTTTTGTGATTCCATGTCACACGCCACTTGGAAAACATATTCATTTTATCTGAGAGCTGCATTTTATCATATTTAGTGGGGATGTGACTTGGCATTTTGTGAAGAATTTCTCTTTTGAAGATTCACTCAAAGAATTTATCCGATACCCTATTTGGGAAGGACATATCCATATGGGTCTCTATTTCACTTATTCAGATTTATAAGAAGTTTTATAGTAATGTTGTTGCTTTGATATTAAATGTTTTCATCATAGTTTATAAAGTTCTAACAATGACATTCGGACCAATCGAAGAACCCTAAAAATTATTAAAATACACCACACAATTCATTATAATGAGTTGTGTTGGATATTTTAATAATTTTTAGGGTTCTTCGTTTGGTCTGATTGTCATTGTTAGAACCTTATAGTTGCACCCGGTGTTGTATTCTAAAATACCAGAAGTTGACACATTAAATGATTATACAGTTGTGTCCTATTTGGCCCAAAGGAAGTCAGGTCATGATCTTTAATCCCAGGTGTCTTCTTTGCCACTGAAGCCAATGAGACAATACTTGAGTACAATGTTTGGAGGATTAGCAATCCTGCTTCAAAGTTTTTTGGAAATCCAAGTTCATTTGTATTCAAGTGAAGTCAATACTGGAGTGCTTTAATGAATAAAACACATTGGGTAGCATCCAGATTAACACTGTCCTTGTGACAGGACATTTCATGCTGTCCTGATGTTCCCACGCCACTTTGCACACCTTGAGAGCCTGTGTAGTGTAGTGGTTAGAATATTGAACAAGGGGTGGGGAGACCAGAGTTTAAATCCCCTCTCAGGCATGCAACTCAGAGTGATTCTGGGCTAGTCACTTATCTCTCAGCCTAACCTACCTCACAGGGTTGTTGTGAAGAGGAACATAACCATATACATTGCTCTAGACTTCTTGGAGAAAGAGCAGGATATAAATGTTAAAAAAACACATAAACAGATAAATATGTCCATGAAGGCTGGAGGACCCATAAGGACCTACACAGGGGGCAGCTGTGGGAAGAAAGGATTGGGGGAAACTATTGTATGTGTCGAACATTCTAATGCGAGCCCAACATTAGCCTGGATGCTGCCCAGTATTTCCTTCAGGACCTTCTGTGGTTCTCCTTTTTGCCATTGTCATCAGACAACGTAAAGCTGCTAGACAGGAAGAAAGAAACAAACAATTTATTTGTTCCTTTCCAGGTTCAGCCTCTGGGGTATTGGTTTGTTTTTAGTACAGAAAAGTACTAAAGAGGAGAGCTGATCTTGTGGTAGCAAGCATGACTTGTCCCCTTAGCTAAGCAGGGTCTGCCCTGGTTGCATTTGAATGGGAGACCACATGTGAGCACTGTAAGATATTCCCCTCAGGGGATGAAGCCACTCTGGGAAGAGCAGAAGGTTCGAAGTTCCCTCCCTGGCTTCTCCAAGAGAGGGCTGAGAGAGATTCCTGCCTGCAACCTTGGAGAAGCCGCCGACAGTCTGTGAAGACAATACAGAGCTAGATAGACCAAGGGTCTGACTCATTATATGGCAGCTTCCTATGTTCCTATAACATGCATACTACTATACTTCGGAAAATTAAAATGTCTCAAGTAGTTATGAAGGACACATCAATTTCTAAGGCAGAAGAGGGGCTGGTGAATGAGAGATCTGCTGTGCAATTCTAAAAAAGTCATGGACTGATGTGCATGAAGGGATCTGATATTGGCTTTGATGAACTAAACAGAATACTTAATGAAAATTCTGTTAATGCCATAAAGTCAATGGCTGCTAAACAACTCATCAGACAGGATTTTAACTACCTCCTTGTTATCCTGATTATTCATGCTTTTTTCCTGATAGTAAATCTGTCTTTTGTCAAAAGATTTACTAAATTTTCTCCCCATTCATATCCACTCAGCTGAAACTTGCTTAATTAAAATGATAACACAAGCAGTATAAATCTACCATTTCCAGTAAATGTCATTTCAACATCAGGCAGTCAGACTAGCTACTGAGGTACACTTTCACCAGGCACCACTAATGTATATGCTTTCCAACCTGAATCCATTAAATAAGTGTTTATGTTAATCATTGAAAGTATATAATATAATCATATTATATTCTTTTATATAATTTAAATATATTATATTTAATTCTTAAATATAATTAAAGTATATAATAATTGTTTTTTCTTTTGAAATAATTTAATTCCTTTGAAATAATTTAACACAATCAAACCTGATCTGTGTGTCTATGGCTGCCCCTCTCCTGCCCCTGCTTTGCCTCTTAATTTTCCTCCTTACCTGGTCCTACTCATTATAAGCTAAATATAAGCCAAGACACAGAAACAATTATTGTTGGTGTCATGGATATATATATATATATACACACACACACACAAAATAAGGTATTAAGGTGTCAACACTTCTGCCGCATGCATAGATGAGCATGAGATCTAGATGTGGAAGATCACATATGCACAGAACTTCCGTTCTCTAAACTGCCCTGGTGGGTTGTCTGTGTGGAAGGTTCCCTTGGCCATATGGGGAAGAATTGGATGGGTGGGATGAATAACATATAATAAAATGAGTAAAATGAACTTTAATAGAGACAATTCATCTATTGATTTATTGACTGATTATTTCTGATGGATATTCTGTTTCATTCAGAGGAGCATCGAGGTAATTTTGGAGCCTGGACCTAAAGGCCTTTGGAGCACACACACACACACACACACAAACACACACACGGCTGCAAGTTAAGGACCATTCTTTAACACATAGGTTCTTGAGGGCACAAACCACACCACCCAGGACAGAGTAAAGAGGATTTGGGGGCTCCCAGGGAGTAGGGAGGCCCTGGACTTCAGCCCTGAAGTCCAGGGGTAAGAGTGCCTCTGGTTTCTCTGGTATATTGTCATTATCCATTATTCTTCAACCCATTACAGCTTTTACTAATTCACTTGGGATCTATCTTTAAAAGGATGGTTCTGCCTGCATTTTATGGGACAAAATGCTAGAAAAAATAGTTTTATCATATTAGACTTTTCTAAATATGAAGCTTTTCTTCAGTCTCAGTTCTGAGTACTGTATCATTGTTTTATATCATTTCGATGAAATGAAAGAATTCTACAGAGATTACTACTGCATAACCAGAGAAATGACTCCAGACTTATTTTGAAGAGTTATCAAACAAGGGGGGGGGGGGAAGGCAATAGAAGTAGCAAAAAAAAGAGAAGTGGAGTTCATAAGTTTGCCTCGGGCAAATCCAATGTTAACTTCAGATTTGTTCTTGATTTGCCTCAGTAAGATGTGTTAAGAACCTGGGCAAGAGAGTATCTTTGATTGTATCTACCCCTTTGGGATCTAATTGTGCTTAGGGGAAAACACAATTTGAGAAGTATGGTCTTCACTTGAATTCAAATGAACTTGGAATGCCCCCCCCAAAAAAAAAAACAGTTGCAGAAGTGCTAATCCTCCAGACATCATACTCAAGAGTAGTCCGATTGGCTTCAGTGGAAAGTTTCAAAGAAGACACCTGGGATTAAGAATTGTGACATTACTTCATTTGGGCCAAATAGGACACAACCGCAAAATCATTTAATTGGTCAGCTTCTGGCATGGGAGGCTGGTCTTTAAGGTCAAGGAGAGCAATGCCCCCCCACTCCTTGCCACCCCCCTCCTCCACTTCTCCTAAACATACCATCTATTCTTCTTCCTTGCTCACATCTTGCTTTCTTTTTCTCTTGTACAGCCACTGCAGTGCTTACCACTAGAGGGTACTTCCTCTTAGGGATGTGCAAACCGGTTCAAATTTGAACCGGTTTGATTCAAAGGTTCATTGGCAATGCCAGTCCGAGTTCAAACCAATTGAGCCAGGTTCGGATAGAGCTAGTTTGAGCCAGTTTGAAGGTTCTAGAGGTGATTTTAGATATTGTCCTCCATTTTGTGTAACTTGTGTTGCTTGATTTCATTGGTTGAGCTCTTGCTTCCCTGATTGGCCAGATGAGTCTGGCTCTCTGGTAGGCTCTGCACTGTGCCAGTCCTTGAGAACTAGCACCCAATTGGCCAGGGAGGAGGAGACAAAGGTGGGGGCTCCGAAAGGAGGGAGTTTCAAATTGTATTTAAAGCCAAGCCTCTGGCCCAGCAAAATCACTCTGGCTGCAGTATTCCTTGGCTTCCTTCTGGCCTGCTGCAGCTACTGCTGGTGTGGCGAGAGTCTGTTTGGCAGACTGCTGTGTTTTTGTTTCCAATCCTCCCTTCTGCCTGTTTATCTGCCCCCACCACTTTCTCTCCCCTGCTTTAAACCTTTTTCCCTGGTGTGACTTTGTGTGTGTGTGTTCTGCTACTTTTATTTTTTTCCCCTGAGTGAGTGAGTGAGTGAGTGTCCATCTCTCTCTGTTCCCTCTCCTCTGGGCCAGGGCCCTCCGGGCCCTCTGGCCTGAGGCCTCTCTCTGGCCCGTTTCCCTAACCCAGTCCCTACTTTCTCCCACCTTTTTGGCTTTTGGTGGCTGCTGCTTTTAAATCTGTTGGCTGAGTTGAGGTATTGTATTGTATTGTTGTGGGTGGAGTGGGTGGGTAGGCTTGTTTTTAAAAGGGTTCTATTTAAATAGGGTTTCTTTTTTTTTTAAGGATCCCCCAAATAGGTTTGTTGTTGTTGTTGTTTTTAAAAAAAGGTTTCCCCCATAGGCTTAAAAAAAAAAAAACTTTTCCCCTCAATAGGGTTTAAAAAAAAAAAATCCTCCCTCCATTTTTGTAAACATTTTCCCATTTTTAGAAAAAAAAAAAATCCCCAGGGTCTTTGAGAATGTCTGAGTGTGATGTGGCGAGCAACATTCACAGCAGGGTGGCAGGCAGAGGTGGGAGGGGTCCCCAAGCTGGTGTGGGAGGTCAGGGTGGGAGGCAGAGAAGTCACCATCCTGGGGTCCCACAGGTCCCCATCGGCAAATTCTTTGGCCCAGATGAGGTGCTGGCATGAAGGCTTTCTTATCCGGAGGAGCCTGCTGACACCGAGCCAAGTCCTGGACCAGTGGCAAGTCCATCAGGTGGTGCACTGCCGGGGCTGGTATCTCGTGCACAGCCTGGCAGTGTAGGGGGCTCTCCTGCCAGGGAAGCTTCTTCCATGGCAGGGATGAAGGGCAGAGGCTTGATAGTTGGCAGTGTAGCCAGATATTCCCGCCCTCTTGCAGCCCCACCAATGCTCCTCTTGACACTCAGTGAGGGACCCCCTAATGATGCCCAGGTCATGGCAGAGTCCAATGCTGGGTCTTCCCAGTCTGACTTTGAGGGAGAAGGGTCTGCTGCTGAGGTGGAAGGGGTCACCCCTCTGCCAGTGAAGCTGGGCCCTTCTTCTTCCATGGAGAGCGGAAGAGGGTGGGTGATGGTGGTGAGTAAGCACCAGCAGTCCTCCTAGGTCCACGGTCACCCAAGAGGCCTAAGACAGTACCCAGGGCATCTGAGGCCACCCCAAGCAGTGTAATTTGGCAGCATTTTGAGGTCCCTCAAGATGCCACAACCACTGCTTGCTGTGTCCACTGCAGGGCACAGGTCAGTTGGGGCAAGGATGCTAAGCATCGGGGGATGACCTCCATGTTGCAACACATGCAGCAGCATCACGTGGATGTCCTTGACTCCGCTGGTAGTGCTAGTGTGCCTTGTGTGCCTGAGACTAGCACTAACAAGGGCAGTGTGCCAGCTTCCATGAAGCAGGGCCCTCTGCCAGTCAAGTGGTGGATGCAGTCGTAGGGCAAGAAACACTCTGGTCACGTGGACCCATGTCTCCTCATTTGCCTCATAGGGGAGATGATGGCCACTGATGACCAGCCTTTTCAGGTGGTCAAGAACTCTGGCTTCCACTGGAAACTCCGGCTGCTAACGTCCGACTACACCATCCCCTCAAGGACCACGTTCAGCTGGAATGTGGTATCCTCCCTCTACAGGCAGTGCATGAAGCTCATGTCAGCCATGCTGTGTGCAGCACCAGCTGGCACCAGCGTGCATTTCACCAGTGATCTGTGGAACAGTGTGAGTGGGATGCATGCTGCTTTCCTGGCCTTGACTGCCCACTGGTGGGGTCCGGAGTGAGAGGGGACCTCCGGTGCTGCCTGTGGCTTCAGCATTTCCCACATTGCATTTCAGCACACGTGGAGACCTTGGATGTCAAGCACACCAAGGAGGAGGTGGCAGCTGTACCTGGCCTCCAAATTGAGGAGTGGATAGGCAGGTTGCCACACCTCTCTGTGTGATTCACTGTCACAGACAATGGCTCCAATGTCACAGCAGCGATAGAGTCAGTGTTGGAGTGTGTGAATATCTGCTATGCTCCACCTGACTGTCAAGGATGCCCTTGGCCTCAAGGAGGAGAAGGCGTCCAGGGAACATGGCCGCCCCATGGTAGGTGCTGTTGCTGCCATGGCTGCATTTGTGGAGAAGTCCTGCAAGATTGCAGCCCACTTCCACCAGAGTGAGAATTTCAAGTGTCTGCTTCACAAGTGGGAGTGTGTCTATATGCTTCCATAACATCTCATCCCCACGGATGTAGATACCCGGTGGAACTCCACCTTCCTCTTGTTCCAGTGCCTGCTGGAGCATTAGGTGACCCTTGATGACCTGGTGAGGAATGAATCTTTGGGGGGGGGGTGACCTATCCAATGCGGAGTGGAAGCTCATATCCGAGATGGTGTCAGCACTCAAGCCCTTCCTGTTTGCCACGAAGAGCTTGTGTGGCATCACCACTCCTCTAAGCCTGGCCCTGCCCGCCGCTCTCCACCTGGAGAAGCTGATGGGTGAACTCCGGACTTCGCTGACCACACCAGAGGGGTGTGCTCTGGCTGGAAGGCTCAGGGCCAGGGTTGTTGACAGGCTGGTCGATGAGTTGCGTGACAGACAGGAGTATGTCTTAGCTTGTCTCTGTGACCCGACCATCAAGGGTAATGTCGTTTGCGCAGATGACTTGCCCAGGAGAAGGGACCTCCTGGTCGATAGAGTTAGGGAAGAGGAGGTCACTAGGACTGGTAGAGACCAGGAGGGTAGTGATGGTGTGCCCCGTGAGCATGCGCAACCCACACCCACCAGCAGTATTGCAGGTGACCCTTCAGCTCCCACCTCTTCTTCTTCCCAATCCAGCAGCATCCCAGGTAGCAGTGCCAATGCAACAGGCAGTTCCTCCTGCTAAATCAGCCCAGTGGTTTAAGAGGATGTGCCTAGTCAACTTGCCCAGTTTGCGGGAGGCTGGGCCTACCAGGCCCACCAGTGCTTGCAATGCATTGCCAAGTACTTGGAGGAGACTGTGGAAAAAGATCCGAGATGGACTGCGTGCAGTTCTGGGCAACCCACCACCAAGTCCGGCTGGACCTGGCAGTGGTTGGTGCATGCCTCCTCTCCTGCCCACCAACCAGCGTCCAGAGCGAGCGGGTGTTTTCACGTGCTGGCAACGGTTGGACTCTGGCTTGGTTGAACAGCTGGTTTTCATCAAGGTTAACCTCCCCTGCTGGGCTACCCTGAGCTGGACAAGTGTGCTGGTCACCTGCCCAGCAGCACCTTCCACTCATCCCTCCCCTCCCCACTTCCTCCTTCAGACATGCCATGTCGCAGCGTGCCCGCTAGTGCTGTGACTTGGCAACTGGATACACACCCCCACTGGCCTAACCCAATGCTGAACTAGCCCCTGGTTCCACCTGACCACATCACTCAGGTGGTGGTGGTGGAGGCGGGGGGGCCCCCTCAACACACTCAGACACTAGGCAATTTGTGCCAGCATGGCACTGTGTAGATGAAATGTAAATACGTTGATGTGTGTTGTGTTGCTTTTTGTTGTACATAGCTGACTTGCAGGGAGAGGGTAACAGGACTGCCAAAAATGTATGTTTGTAAATATTTCAGTGTGTGTAAATATGTGCTTGTGTAGATAGAAGTGTTGTGTGTGCATATGTGTGTGTGAGTGCGTGTGCGTGGAAGTATCTTCTGTTGTGTGTGGGTGTGTATATATGTATATGTGAATTCTTTTTTATTGTGTGCCCCCCCTTTCCCCCTCTCATTTGTTTCAGCTGACATGCATGTACGCACGTGCACGCGCGCGCGCACACACACACACACACACACACACCAGACATGCATTCACCGGCCATGGTAAGTGGTCTCCCACCACACCATGTCATGTGTGGCCTCCACTGACCAGCCTCTGAGCCGGACTGACTTATCCCTTTAATTTTTTTCAGAGCCTCCTTCTCTTCCCCTCTTCTAGCTAGCAGCACACACATGCACGCACCAAACAGAAACACGCATGCATGCCGCTGGTGCCACCACATGTCTGGGGCCCTGTGTTGCCTCCAGCAAAGATGTGGTGGAGCAGACACTCTGAGGCATTTCTTTCCCCATAGGCAAAACGCATGCATTGCACATGAAGAGAAGAGCAGAAGAACCAGGTGCGTGTTACTTTAAATTCTCCTTCAGTGTATTGGTGTGTTTTTGCCTTGCCCCTCTTTCTTTTCAGTTTGTGTGCCGAGTTGGTTTTACTGCCTTGCACCGTCTAGTTAGGTCTTGTTGGTTTGTGGCTGTTGTTGTATAGTCTGTGCTGTTGTTTGGTTTGGTCCCCTTGGCTTTGCAGTTGTGCGGGCACAGCAGCAGGTCTGTTTCTGTGGTGGTTTTTTGGTTTCCAGTTGGTTGTCTTCTTAGTTGTGTCACTGTGTGTTGGTATGGTGGCCTGCTAGGGGCACAAAACTGGGGTGGGTGGTGGGCACCCAGGGGTGCCAAGCACCCACCGAACCCCGAAGCAATCTGACACTTCTGTATTTTAGATTTTTCCCATTTTTGCATTTCTCCCATAAGGAATAATGGGGATTTGAGGCGGCCCAGGCAGCCCATTATCCCCTTTGTGGGGGGTGCTGAGGCACCCCAAAGTAGGTCTGGAGGCACAGTGGGTTGTGCCACAACTCCCCCTAGGCAGCCCCAAACCGGTGGTGTTCATGGTTTTCTCCCAGGAATTTTTTCAGTTACTGTCCTTTTAACAAGTCTATCTCTATCGGAGTAGCTTCTCTGGTCTCTCTGTATATCTGTATGGAGAGATCTTCATAGAGATTCGCTGAGAGAACTCAAACCACCACCAAGAATCCAATTTGTATCTGGACTTGCTGTGTATGAGTTCTCTCAATGAATCCCTATGTGATCTCCCATACACACATATATATACAAACCAAAGAAGCTACTCTGATCTCCATTTTTCCCTATGGGCTATGGGTGAAATGTAAAATTTGGAAAAACTTCAAAAATTCATCAAAAATGGTAGGAGTGTCCAATTGCTTTCGGGTTTGGTGGCCTACCACCCACCCCAGTTTTGTGAACCTAGGTGCTTTACCTAGGGAGTAATGGGCCAGTTCGAGTCCCTTTTAGAACCTTTTAGACCCCGTTCAAACTGGGTTTGAATTTAAACCAAACCATGGGTGGGGGGTGGGGCTTGAGCAAAACCAAAGCCAAACCTGCCCACCCTGATTCAAAGCTGGTTTGAATTCAAACCAAACAGGCCAAACCAGTTTTGTGCACATCTCTACTTCCTCTGGTTCCTTGTCTCTTTCAAAAATACATTTCCTCCCTCTCAGGGTGTTCAGTGGGCTCCACCGCACCTTAAAGGGAGTAATTATTGTCTTTAGCCACTCCCAAGCTGCATGTTTGATTACCCAATGCCAATCCGGATCTGGCTTTTCCTTTTCTTGTCCAATTTTTTTTTTCCTTTGGGGGGTGTTAGCTTAGAATGAACTCTACCAATGAGAAGTCAGAATAGTTGAGAGAGAGGTATTCTGGCCAATCACCAGCAAGCTAGCTGATAGCTGTAGGAAACTTGTGGTGGGCTTAATCCTTAGAGAGTGCACACAGAGGCTGTCCTTGAAGAACTGATCTCCTTGCTTGCTCAAATAAGGTGAGTGGCTGGGCTTAAATTGACAAATGGAGGAACAAGCTTAGGCTTCTGAATCAGGCCGCCTGATTGGTGGGAAGGGGTCAAGGAGGGAGTCTGGAGTCCCAGGGTTTACAGTCCCAGTCCCTTTCCCTGGAAACACTTCTCAAAAAAGGAGCCATTATTCCCATCTCCCTATCCCTTGAGTCCCTGGTGTAGTAGGAGAGAAAATATTCCTCCCTTGCCAAAATAATCTCAAAAAGTAGGGAGTTTAAGCTCCCTGCTTTGGAACTGGCATGCATAACATAGTGGTGGAGTCCTTCCTGGTGCAGAAGGAATCATTTCAAGGTGCTGCCTACTATGCTCCTCTGTGACACACACAGGGATCCTGTATAGTTAAGTTTCCAACATTATCACCTTTAAAATAAGAGAATCGGATAAGACCTGGTGTGTGTGTGTGTGTGTGTGTGTGTGTGTGTGTTTCAAGCTGCTGCTGCTTGGGTCTTTAGAGTGCAAATGTATCCACTTTCAGTTAACCCTTTGTGTGTGAAATTCTTAACACTGGAAGAATCCATAGTAATGTCTCATATACAAAGAAATGGGTGAGGACTGCCTGTGGTAGGGAGAGAATAGCTTGTGAGTCTGTCTTAAGGTCTTGCTCAGTTACTAAAATCATCCTCGAGGACTCTTCTCTGGGTCTCCATGCCTTTGGAGATGGGGTGGAAATGAGATGACTGGTGACTGGAGATAGGATTTTCTCATCTCTATGAGAAACCATGACTCTGGAATACTCTTCTTAAGAGGCTGCATTGAAAGCAAAAGATGTTTTGTCAACACTGGCCAAAGACATCCTCATTATCCCAGACCTTTTAGATCTATAATATCTTCAGACCACTTTTAACCTTGTTTAATGTTGGCATCCTTGGACTGCTCCACTGTTCTACTCATTGTATTTTATATTTTGTTTTTGCACAATTTTCCATGATTGTTCTATGTCACTCTGGGAGTCTCTTTGGAAGAGTAAGATATGGAATCTTATGCATGGACAAATGAGTAGTATATAGTACTGCTGCTGTAAGACCAACTTGCAGCAGGCCTTTACCACAAGAGACTCAAATTTTGTCTGAGATGAACTCAATGCAGCCTGAGTCTTGTTGAGACTTGTACTCTCCAGGATAAACAATAGTATTTTATATGGATGGGTTCTCCACAGAATGAAGAAGAGATGTACTCCAGGAATCTCACCAGCTATAATTCTCACCTATAATAGATGGGCAGGGTAGGTAAGCCAGTAACTGGAAGTTGGTAATTGGGCAGATGTATCTATTAATTGTGGTACAAGCGGTGTTTATGATGAGTCAGTACCACCCCAGTAATATCCATATGCTGGCATGAGATAGGACCATGTGGAAACACGCCTCATACCACAACAATAACAGAAACATCTTCCCAATTACAAAGCTATGGTACCATCTTCAGTATCACTATAGAAGAATCATAGGGGACAAACTGATTATGTGGATACTTCATATACTGGCACTATTCCTTCCTAGTCATACAATTAACATATATCTTTAAGATACTATGTTTATAGCATTGCCAGCTTGACAAATATTATAAGGGCTTTGGTGTGCAGAGGGAGCTTGTATAATCAGGGCTCGCTCTATTCTGCAGTAGTGGGGATATGCGAACCTTCCCACCTCTGGACTACTGCAGTGGCATACCCTGTAAGAACTCCTGGAGATCCCCTCCCCATGGCCTCGGATAAGGCCCCTGGAGTGAGTGAGTGCCAATATTTTTTTTTTAAAATGGATCACCAACCTGCCCAGTTTGGGTCCAGTTCAGACTCTAAATGAACTGGGCCAGTGGCTTTTGTGCACACTCCTAGAAGATAATGGGTTAGCTGCTGCTTACACAGAACTCCATGTGTAGTTTAGAACCTGTGGGGTTTCAGGTCTTGGTTCATATTTGGTCTATTCCTGCCTTGTGATCTTCTGTGTATGCTTGAGAAGCATGAACTATAAATAGCAAAGGACAGTTACAGCCATTCACAGCCCATTCAAAGCAATACACTTGACTTATGCCATTGACAGTCCATTGACTGACATGTATACAAAACAACTGCAAATAACAGTTGTATAGGCAGAAATAATCAGAGGGGAAAGGACCAGAATATAACCTTTATATTATAACCTTTATATATTATGACAACATATTTCTCTACCATACTATATATGAAAAATAATATCACTTTTTTCCTTGCATATATTTTTTAATGTGTAAGATTCAACCAAACCATATAGCTAAGGGAATGAGCTCTGAGCTGGGCTGAGTTCCCAGTTCAAATCTCCATTCAGCCACAGTAGGATAGAGCAATAAATTTTCTCAGCTTTTTATCTGTAACATGGGAATAATACTGGTCTACCTTATAGGATTATTGTCAGGTCTGAAGAAATGCTGTATGTGATGTACTTTGAATATATGAAATTTGATATATAATAAATGCAAAACTTTACTGAGTGCACTCTAGTGAAAGTTAAACACATTTAGGTCCCATTGCTTTCAGTGGGAGTGCTGAGAACAAGTTTAACTCCCTACTGATACAACAATGCTTAACTGTGGCCGAACCATTATTTTGCAAGTATACTTTGTCTCCATTCTTCATATAGTCTACATTTAAGGCACCTTTCCCCACTGTTTCTGTGATGCATTTGTAACTCCCCCCCTCCCCAACACTACCAAGCAAATGAGTTATTTCCGTGTTTCTGAAGAAGTAATATTCAAGTTGAACCCACATGATTTCTGTTCAGCTTCTCATAAAGTGCCTCTCAAACGAAGTACCTGCCATACCACACCAGACTAATAAAAATCTATTGGGTAAGTAGGAGAGGGAAGGCAAAATACCCTAGCATATCAACATTCCTTGAAAGCACCCTACTGCTGGTGATAGGTTTGTGGCTATAATTGGATTTATTCTCGTTTCTTTTCATGTAGCAACACATCAGACAATAAGCTGCGGCAAACTGGAATACATAGGCAGAATCACGGTGCACAGATGTTTCACCAACTGATTAGAAAAGACGCTTTAAACAGCAGGCTGGAATAATAGAGTTAGGATGTAATACCAACCAAATAAAAGTGGATTGATGGTGTTTCTAGTTCAATCTCCACTGTCCCAACTGTGCTTCATGTAAAATGTTTTGCAGGAGAGTCTTGACTGTACAGCAGCAGCAGTGCATCTGGGGCACTGGTTCACAAACTGTTTCCCACTAAATCCTGTGGTTCTTCCAAAACTTATGGGGGCTTCCCATTGAGAAGACCAGTAAGGACCAGTAAGGAGAGCTGGTCTTGTGGTAGCAAGCATGACTGGTCTCCTTAGCTAAGCAGGGTCCACCCTGGTTGCATATGAATGGGAGACTGGAAGTGTGAGCACTGGGAGATATCCCCCTCAAGGGATGGAGCCACTCTGGGAAAAGCAGGAGGTTTCAAGCTCCCTCCCTGGTTTCTCCAAGATAGAGCTGAGAAAAATTCCTGTCTGCAACCTTGGAGAGGCTGCCACTCTGTGAAGACAATACTGAGTTAGATAGACCAATGGTCTGACTCAGTATATAGCAATAGCAACAGCAATAGCACTTACATTTATATACCGCTTTATAGCCGGAGCTCTCTAAGCGGTTTACAATGATTTAGCATATTGCCCCCAACATTCTGGGTACTCATTTTACCGACCTCGGAAGGATGGAAGGCTGAGTCAACCTTGAGCCCCTGGTCAGGATCGAACTTGTAACCTTCTGGTTACAGGGCGGCAGTTTTACCACTGCGCCACCAGGGGCGAGAGAAGCCAGGGAGGGAGCTTGAAACCTCCTGCTTTTCCCAGAGCTTCCTATATGGCAGCTTCCTAAGTTCCTAGGATGTACAAACTTCCCTGAAGGCTCACTCACCACTACCAAACTTCCCCTGCAATGCATAGCCATAGGGAAGAGGTGAGTGTGCACAATTTCACACAACGTTGATGGTAAGAGGAGACCTGGTCTTATGGTAGCAAGCATGAATTTTCCCTCTAGCTAAGCAGGGTTTGCCCTGGTTCCAGATGAATGGGAGACCAGATGTGAGCACTGGAAGATATTCCCCTCAGGGGATGGAACTCCTCTGGGAAAAGCAGGTGGTTCCAGGTTTCCTCTCTGGCTTCTCCAAGAGAGGGCTGAGAGAGAGATTCCTGCCTGCAACCTTGGAGAAGCCGCTGGCAGTCTGTGTAGACAATACGGAGCTAGATGGACCTATGGTCTGACTCAGTAAATGGCAGCTTGTTATGTTATGTTATGTTATGTTATGTTATGTTATGTTATGTTATGTTATGTTATGTTATGTTGACCAAACAGACTTGGGCAGGCCAAAGGTTGATGTATCTATATTGGCTTACATCTAGCACAGGGTCTGACATAGCATGCAATCTACCACCCATTGAAGCAAGATGCCCCTGTGCAGCAGCATGCTCCTCAAAACCACTCCATCTCTGCTTTCAGGGGATGTCCCTGCAGAGCCTCCATGACTTCTAATGATTGTGTCATTGCTACAGCAACACAGGTCCCATGATTCTCAATGGGGGCTGCTTCACTATAGATGCTTGGAAGCAGGGACAAAAAGGTTTTGAGGGGAATGCTGCTTTGTGGGAGGCATCTTGCTTCAGTGGATGGTAGACTGGGTGGTATGGCAGCCAGTGAGCTGTGTAACCAAGAGAAATGTGGGCTTGCTGGCTGCATACGACTCACCACTCTATTGGTGCTTTTAACAAAGGAGGAAAAGGCTTCATGTGATTGACAATGTGCATCATCACAGTTCCACTTGAAACCCACCATTCCCAAAGGAGGTCAAGTGCAGCAGTGATGACGCACCACATCATTCGTGCTGAGCTTCTTCTGTCTTCGCTAGAATCACCAGTGGTGTGGTGAGTCTCACACAGCCAGTGAGCCTGCAGTTCTCTTGTCTGCACAACTCACTGCACTGTATATAAGTTGCTGAACGTACTCTGTAGAATATGGGTGGGCCGAAGATGTACCAGGTTCTGCTAGAATAGGCATTCATTCTTTTGTAACAAGTGTACCCCTTCTGTCATAAACCTTCTGCTCAGGTACCCCATAGAGATTTTGTATGTATGTGTATATATATTAAAGGGGCATGGGAGTGCCCCTTTAGTTAAGGTGAGTAGCAAAAGAAAGGCTCCGCCATTACTAGCCTCATAATTCTATTGCTAATAAATAGGACAGCTGTTGAGCTAATAGCTTGAAACTTGGCATGTGTTATCTACTTGGTGAGCTGTACTAATGTTATGAATTTCAAAGAGATCTGGTTTTAAAAAATGCCACTGCTACAGCAGATTAAATAGTGATGAACATGGACGCTTTGATTCTTTTCCCCAAAACTTTAGAACAGTGTACCCAGGGGGAGGTCTTATCTATGGGCAAAGTGGGTGGCACTCACCTTAAATTTCTCAGTCAGCCATGTTGTCCCTGCCTCCATTCTGTGTGCCTACTAGGGATGTGCACGGGACCGGTTTGAATGGCGGCCGGTTCTGCTGGTTTGATTGCGAGGGGTTGGTGGTGCAGCTTTAAGGGCAGGGGAGGATGCACTCCCCCCCCCCGGTTGCATTTCCCCCTCTGGCACTCGGTTCCTTAAACATCTCCTGGGGTGCAGTGTACCTCCCTGCCTCCCCCTTCACTCTGTTTACCAGAAGTACCCGGAAGTAGTGGATGTGCCTGTGTACACATGTCACACACACACATGCCTGATGTGTGCACGCAAGCACGACATGTGCACTTGCATCTGCTACTTCTGGTAAACGTAGCGAAGGGGGTGGCAGGGAGGTATGCTGCCACCTCAGGGGATGTTAAAGGAACTGAGCGCCGGCAGAAATGCGGTGGGGGGTAAGTGCTTCCCTGCCCTTAAAGCTACACTCCCCTTGGCATCGAACTGCCCCTGCCAGTTCTGTGAATATCCCTAGTGCCTACTGCCTCTCTCTGTTGTTCCCTGCTGCTCTTGCCTGCCACCTGCTGCTGCTTTAAGAGTTGTGAGGCGGGCGATGGTAGCAAAGAACAAATGAAAAGATCTTTTAAAATGTGAAATTTAATAAGGCAGGAGCCAATAATCATGCTCACTTTCATTTTTGTGAAGTGTGCGGTCCTAGGACCACCCAATAAACCAATCAGAGAGGGACTAGGCTGATTGACTCCTCAGGCAGCCAATCAGAGTGCCCAGAAGATAAAGAAGTCTTTTTCTTTTAGCTTCTCAGAAGAATCTAATCACCATTTTGGTTGGAAAGCAGGTTGGCTGGCTGGCTTTTGGTAAGTCTGATCTTTTGCTGGCTTCTTAGTGTTTGGAGGGGAGGAATGCAACCTTGCTTTCTCTCCCTTGCTCTCTGATAGGTATGTGCATGGAACCGGCAGGGGCCGGTTCGAAGGCACGCATCCCTACTCTCTGATCTGATCTATATGCAAAGCATCATGGCTTATTCCCATAATGACATGCCATAAAACACTGGAAGGAACAGCAAACAGACTGGACTAATTTGAGTCCAATCGCCAGGGCCGGATGGCATACATTAAAGAGACCTCAAAGAACTCAAACGTGAAATTGCTGACTTCCTTGCTAAAATATATATAACCTATCCCTGCAATCGGGCTCTGTACCTGAGAACTGGAAAGTAGCCAATATAACGCTGATTTTCAAAAAGGGATCAAGGAGCGATCCGGGAAATTACAGGCCGGTTAACTTAATGTCCATTCCAGGCAAATTGATGGAAAGCATCCTCAAGGATAAAATTGTTAAGCACATAGAAGAACAGGCCCTGCTGGGGGACAACCAGCATGGCTCCTAGAAAGGGATATCTTGCTTTGCAAACTTTTTGGAGTTCTTTGAGAGTGTCAACAAGTGTGTGGATCAAGGTGATCCAGTTGAAATAGTATACCTGGACTTCCAAAAAGCTTTTGACATAGTTCTTCATCAAAGACTCCTGAGGAAACTTAGCAGTCATGGGATAAGGGGACAAGTACATGTGTGGATTGCTAACTGGTTGAAAGACAGGAAACAGAGGGTAGGTATAAATGGAGAGTTTTCATAATGGAGGGAAGTAAAAAGTGGGGTCCCCCAGGGATCTGTACTGGGACTGGTGCTTTTTAATTTATTCATAAATAAGGTGCCCAAATTTGCAGATGATACCAAACTCTTTTGGGTAGTGAAATCCAAAACAGATTGTGAGGAGCTCCAAAAGGATCTCTCCAAACTGGGTGAGTGGGCGACAAAGTGGCAAATGCGGTTCAGTGATGGCAAGTGTAAAGTGATGCACATTGGGATGAAAAACCCCAACTTCAAGTATACGCTGATGGAATCTGAGCTGTCGGTGACTGACCAGGAGAGGGATCTTGGGGTCATGGTGGACAGCTTGTTGAAAGTGTTGACTCAATATGCGGCAGCTGTGAAAAAGGCCAATTCCCTGGTAGGGACCATTAGGAAGGGGACTGAAAATAAAACAGCTAATATTATAATGCCCTTATACAAAACTATGGTGCAGCCACGCCTGGAGTACTGCATACAATTCTGGTCACCACATCTCAAAAAGGACATTGTAAAACTGGAAAAGGTGCAGAAAAGGGCAACCAAGATGACCAGGGGCCTAGAGAACTTTTCTTATGAGGCTAGGCTACAACACCTGGGGCCATTTAGTTTAGAAAAAAGAGGACTGAGGGAAGACATGATAGAGGTCTATAAAATCATGCATGGAGTGGAGAAAGTGGATAGAGTGAAATTCTTCTCCCTCTCACATAAGACTAGAACCAGGGGTCATCCCATGAAATTGATTGCCAGGAAATCTAGGACCAACAAACCGAAGTACTTTTTCATACAACACATAATCAACTTGTAGAATTCTCTGCCACAAGATGTGGTGACAGCCAACAACCTGGATGGCTTTAAGAGTGGTTTGGATAAGTAGCCATCTATCATTGGCTACTAGTTGGAGGACTATAGGCCATCTCCAGCCTTAAAGGCGGGATTCCTCTGAGTACCAATTGCAGGGGAGTAGCAGCAGGAGAGAGGGCATGCCCTCATCTCCTGCCTGTAGGCTTCCAGCAGCATCTGGTGGGCCACTGTGTGAAACAGGATGCTGGACTAGATGGGCCTTGAGCCTGATCAAGTTCTTATGTTCTTATATACTGACAAATACAAGGGAGTGCTAGAGATTCCCATCTGGATCTCCAGATATAGTTGGATTTTGCTCCCACCACCCCCAGCCTTCAGCCACTGTTGCTGGGAATAATGGGAGATGTAGTTGGATCTGGAGACCCAAGGATGGGAGACCCAAGTAGGAACTCCTGTGCTAAGGGCCACCATGGCATGTGGGCTTGCAAATGTATGGATCTGAAACGAAACAAATGTACTCTTTAGCGAGTCCATTGGATGATTCCATAACTCCCTGGGGTGGTAGGTACATCAATAATGCATTTCATTTGTGGTGATAAAATGTGGATGTGTTTGAGCATTGTCAGATCGTTTACTAGTAGAGATGATTATTTATCCTTTTGGTCTGAGGCTGCATTGAGAAACATCATGTCTAGATTGTGAGAAATCAGAACTGCTAGGATGAAACTCTTCCTGACTTCATGCCCTGTGTTTAACTACATTTCAGTTTAGAAGAAGAAGATGGGGAGCACTGCCTGGTTGCCTTAGAACATGCTGACAAACTTCTTACCCTAAAGTTGGGGGGACCTCTGCTTTGGAGATGAATGTGTTCGTGATTATGCTTTGTGCTTTGATCTAATTCTGAATGGACTAGCTGTTGCCCTTGTTGCTCAATGTTTTCTTCTATCCTTCATTTTGTAGTCAGAGGTGCCATCTCAATTTGCTTTTCTCTTGGACATAACCAAAATGTTTTTCAGTACTATATCAAGTGTCACAGGGTTTCACAGATTTACGGTTCCAAAATAAATGGCAACAGCTATGTGATCTTTTCTGTTTGCAGATATACTATAAATGTTATCACTTCTTGGGTTTGAATAAAGTTCATCTTAAATGCTTGAAGGAGTCAATTACTTGATTCAGCTGCCTTCAGTTCTTCCAGCTGCTGTCACCAGTTTTGGCTCAGGTGTGAGGAACTGGTGTCAGCCTAGAAAACTTTCAGGGTCTGAAACTGCCTATTGAATCCAGGTTCTGAAACTGCCTATTGAATCTGCTGGGTACGTGAGGAAGCTAACCTGTTGAATGTCTGCCTGGATGCATCTCTACCCAGTCCAATGTCCAACTAAAAACCAAGGGATAGAAATAAACCAACCTTCTTTCTAAAGCCAACGTTATATACCTGACTGTACAAAGTATTTACAGTTTATATGGCTTGGAAGTTTAGATGGGCACATTAACTTGCAATTTCCATTCTTTTTAGAGCATGAGTGACAATGTAAAGCAACTTAAACCAATGGTTTTTGGACTATGAAATATCATTTCCTAGATGACTCAAGCGTTCAGGGCTGTATGGAGAATATTGCTTAAAATATTAAATATTGGTTAAAAATAATGTTTTAGATCAGGATGTGTTTTCATTTAGATTTTTTAAAAGTTTCTTCACCTATTTAAAAGATTACATTAATGATGCAATTTCAATTGCAAACCATGTACCAGTGTTTTTAAATATGTACTATCAGCTGATAGGGAATGAACCCTATGCTGGCATTGGAACAGTGTGCTTCAGACTGATCCTAATTACCTATAGCTGTTAGCAACTGAGATTAGTGTATATCAGTATTTGTGGAGATTTTTCAGGAACTGCCAAGAGCTTATTGTAAGTGTGTATATTAACTTCTTAGGCATTTTATAAAACGTGAAAGATAGAGAAACAGGTTACATTACTAGAGCATGAGTGGAAAGACTTATGGGAAAAGTAAGATAGAGACCCATCACTGTCAAACCCCAGTATTTTAACTGAATATGAGGCTTACATTTTACACACAGAGAGTTGAATATCCTAAAACAGAAATATTGGCTGACATCCAGAGTAACATTCTGAGGAAGCAGTATCAGGTTACACTTAATGCAGCCAAGGGTTTCCTGAGCAGCAGGGTGTGCATATGGGGGGAGCCTAAGTACATTTTGCTTTCCAGGAATATTTCCTTGGGAGTCACACAGCCCTCAGAGACATATTTCTGGAAAACAATAAGCATTTCTAAAAGCAGGGGAGAGCGACAAAAATTACTACCCACCCACCCCCCGCTTCTGTGGATACACGCTACTGCTTGGGAAACCATAAATGGCCCTTGCTTGTGGGTAACTGGTTGGTTTGGTGTTTGTTTTGTATATTAGGATCTCTGGTCAATATCCATACTCATGAAGCAGTGGTGCACCTTGAGAAGCACCAGTGCTACAGATGGAATTGACCAACTCAGCAGTAGCCCTTGCACAGGGGGATGAATTTTAATGACCTCCTCCTCCCCAGAAGCCCTCTGTGTCACCTGAAAATATGTCCTTGAGGGTCACACAGTGACTGTCTGCCCACCACTGCCTGGTAGCCTCATGGGGCCCAGGGGCCCAGTGTACAATGGGGCAGAGCATGGCTTTGCCCTTAGCCTTGTGGAATCTGGCCATGAGCCTGGTCTAGCAGGAATGTAAAGAGCTACAAATGTGTGTTTAGAAATTAAAGCAAGAGAACTTATGAGTTAGTTTCTTGCACCCAGTTAGGGAACTGATTTTTATCCTTTGAAACTCTGTAAAAAGACTTGGGATACCTTAAGGAGAGACCCTATTCTTGAAACTGTCAGCATCAAAGTTCAGTTTACTCTGAGGAGTAAGTATTTCCGGTGGTGGCTCAAATACATGGAATATGTTTCCTAGAAGACTTACCAGGATCAGGCTTAATCATTCCAGTCATTGTGGCATCGTTGTTAGAAGATTGGACTAGTACTGGGAAGACACAGGTTCAAATCCCCACTCACTTACGAAACTCACTGGATAACCTTGGGCCAGTTCTTGTCTCTCAACTAAATGAAGCTAAATTGTTGTAGGAGGCCACATCATGTTTGCTGTTCTCTACTCCATAGAGGAAGATCAGGATAGCAATGTAATAAGTAATAACCGCCCGGGGAACTTTTTGAATGGGGCAGTATATAAATGTACTTACTTACTTACTAATAAATAAATAAATAAATAAATAAAGGACGTAAATTAAAAGGTAAAGCATTTTAGGAAACTAGCTAATGAATTCCTTCCACTCTCAGAGGTCTCTGTGATATGAAGGGCTTTTTGATGCATTGATTAGCTTTAATGGTTTTGTGAACTATTTTTCTAATTGATTGTTTTAAACAGTTGAGCCCTAAAAGCTTCAGGTCATAAATATATGCATAAATGAATAACAGTACAATCCCTATGTATTGTACATAGCAGTATCACTGAGTTCAATGAGGTCTACTCTCAGGTAAGTGTGTACAGGGTTACAGCCCAGGTAACATTCTGATGCAGCTTTTAAATTGCAGACTTTTTTTTTAAAAGCAGATTCTACTATATGTGGTGAGATTGTGGCCATAGGAAAGCAGAAGTAAAATCAATACGTGCAAATGAATTTATTATGTAGCACAGCAGTCCAAACTCTTCCAGTTTCTCTGAAAACAGTATTATGAAAGAATGCAGCAGTTTCTAGCTAACTAGATTTTCACATTTCCCCTGAAGAAGAATCCAGTGGAGTTCAAAAATGCACTGGGACCGCTGTGCTATATAATACATTCATTCACACCTATTGGTTTTACCTCTGCTTTGGTTTGGATAGATTATACAGGTCTTCATATTTTTTTCATGATTGCAGCCATGCAATTTTCAAGAGTAGGGATTTTCAAATTTTCTACCTTGTGATAATCCTTTCCAGGTTGGCTGATCTGTCAGGGAACCCCTGTATGTTTACCATGGAACACCTGCAAGTTGCATAGGATTTGGGGATCCCTTCTACAGGGAGAGGGGAATTCAGAATTCCGGGATTGCCAATGTCTTTTACCAGAACCCCAAGGTTCATCAGGCAAAGCCAGGTACAAAATAGTGACTTTGTCTCTGCAGGGTAGGATGAAAGTGGACATGCACTTAGAATGAAGGAACAGAACACCTCTGAGCACATACCCCAACCAGGAATTTGATTGGGGGCTCAGAACTGAGCTTATGGCCCTTCCACACAAATATCCACTGTCATTTCAACAGTCTAATTTAGAAACAAATAGTTCTAAGCAGAACTAATAGAGCCTGCTTTCCACTCCTTTCACCATCCAAGTCATACTAAGGGTTTTTAAAAAATAAATCAATCATTTGACAGCATTTGATGACCATTCTTGGAAACTGGACTTGTTACTCTATTATGTTTTCCCATACATTTTTAAAAAACACACTGATAATATATGCAACCATATATGTTTTGAAGATGGGCTGTAATGAAAAGGCCCCATCAGGATACCTTAGGTGCTGTGGATTTGGTTTGTATAAGACTGCCAACATGTGAGTCCTAAAGGGGTGGTGCTTATAATCCAAGTAGCCAACAAGTTCAAACAAGATGGCAGATCAAAATAAAAATGCTCCTGTCAGGATTCCCTAGGACCCCTCTCTATGTGATATAAAATTGGTTTGCACTAGGGTCTGAACACACAATATTAAAAATAGAAAAGATTTATGTATTTATTCATTTCCTGCTCTGTCCTATTGGCTCGGAGTAGCTTACAGCAATTTTGCTAAATATGTATAGTCCTGTACCCAAGGGACTCAATATATTACACGCACATGGACAGACATGCACATGGTGATCTGATAGGCCTTCTTTCTTTTGGATAGTAGGCTAAAAATACCTTTAAAAATTACTATATATTTAGGAATCAGAAAACCTTGCTGATCTACTGAAAATTACCAAGGTATCTATTACTACAGGGGTTTCCAACAGGGGATACAAGTACCCCTAGGGGTACTTGAAGGGCTCCCAGGGGGTATTCGGAGCTCTCCTGTCTCCCTGCACTGCAGCTACATTAATTGTTCCCTATTTGAGGATTGCTAGCTTGAAGCTGATGAATCCTCAGTGATGTGTCCATTGCAGAAGGGGAGGGAACAGATGGAGAGTGTCTTCTGCTTCTCTGTTTCTGATTAGATAGCTTTTTAAAATTTTGTTGTTTACAATATCTTAACAATCCCGTTACATCTAATTAAGTAAATATTGACTTCCTACTCACCAATCTGTGCGATTCATTAACTATACAAATCAACCATTGCTATAATAATTCAAAGCATATATCCTACACATTACAAACTCGATTTTACTCTACCCGACCTGCTATTATTACTAAATTTCAAACCCTGCTGAAAAATCGATATTAGAAAAATAGTTGTTTAAGTATAGTAAGAATGGTTTCCAAACTTCTTTAAAACATTCCAAGTTTTCATCCCTTATCAGTACTGTAGGTTTTGCCATCTCAGCATATTCCAAAATTTTTATCAGCCAATCTTCTTTTGAGGGCATTTCATTGTCCTTCCATTTCTGCGCATATACTATTCTGGCCGCTGTGGTTGCATACATAAAAATTGTTAATTTTCTTCTAGAAAACTCTACTTGCATTATTCCCATCAGGAAGGATTCTGGTTTCTTAGGAAATGTCATTTTAAAAATTTTCTTCAACTCATTATATATCATATCCCAAAAGGCCTTTGCCTTCCTGCAAGACCACCACATATGAAAAAAAGTTCCTTCACAGTGTCCACATTTTCAACATTTGTTTGGAATATTTTTATACATTAATGCTAATATTTGGGTGTCAAATACCACCTGTACATCATCTTATAATAATTTTAAAGTAGAACATGCAGTAAACTTTAAATCCATTTTCCATAATTTTTCCCAAGCTGCCATATCTATATTATGACCCACATCTTGAGCCCATTTTATCATAGTTGTTTTAACCATTTCATCTCTTGTCTCCTCCAGAAGCATCAGCTTATTCATCTTAGAAACTAATTTTTCATCATTTTCACACAGCTCCTTCTCAAATCTCGACATTTGATCCTCAAATCCAACTTTAAGATCCTTCTTATAGATTTCATTTAACTGATGGTACTGAAACCAGTTACTAACCAGATTTTGTACTTCAATTAGGTTTTTTAACTTACAGCCCTTTTCTTGGAAACATAACAAATCCCTATAGGTACCCCATTCAGGTTGCATATTTATTTCTTTACGTGCTAAAGCTTCAATCAGGGATAGCCATAATGGAATTTTAAATTCCAACCATTTTTTATATTTTACCCACACTCTCATTAGACTCCTTCTTACATAGTGATTAAGAAAATCTTTATGCACTTTACTTTTATCATACCACAGATATGAATGCCATCCAAACCTTCTATCAAATCCTTCCAGATCAAGTATTCTGGGATTTCTTAATGTTATCCATTCTTTCAACCATGTCAAACAAACAGCATCAAAATACGACCTTAAATCTGGCAGGGTAAGACCACCTCTTTCTTTAGCATCTGTTAATTTTTTAAATTTAATTCTTGGTCTTTTCCCTTGCCAAACAAATTTGGTTATGTCCTTTTGCCAATTCTTAAAACAAGTTAAGGTGTTAATTATAGGAATAGTCTGAAAACGAAAGAGCATTTTAGGTAAAACATTGCTTCTGATTAGATAGCTAGATGCTTAAGCTCAGCATGTCACTCCCCTCAGCCTGATTGACATGCTTCAGAAAATTAGCACTGAGTATTTCTACTGAAATTGATGGGACAAGTAAACTATACATACATACTCCCCACCCCCCATTCCCACCACACACTCACACATACACACACTTAAAAAAAACCCTACTGGTTTAAGAACAGAGTTAAGGCTATCTCAATCTGGCTCAAGCACCAAAAAGTCAGGATATTGGAAGCTTAACAGATTTGCCATGTGATCAGTAATGATATTGTGCAAGGCCACAAATTCTGCTCGCTTACAACTTGCCCCCTTGCACCCACACTTTTCTTTGGTCTTTGAGGCTCAACAGATGATGGGGAGGATGGAGTGCCTGGTACCAGCAAAGATACCTCACAGTGTCCATGTGGATGCATCATCAAAGGCGAGTTGTAAGTGAATGGAATTGGTGATATTACACAACATCATTACTGATCATATGGCACATCTGTTAAGACATCAGCCTTAGGTTCCAAATTCCCAGCTTTGTGGAGCTTGAGCCAGAATGAAATAGCCTGAACTCTGTTCTTAAAGCTGTGTGTGTGTGTGTGTGTGTGTGTGTTTTACTATCTAATTTCTGTAGTTTATGAAAAGGAAATTCATTGTTACGGTGCTGGCAATCCAATACCCTCCCCAGTGTCACATTTAGGGTTAATTCTAATGCAATTCATAATATAATTCAGTGAACTGAATTATGTTTTATATATTTCTAAAACAGTTGTAGGATATTCCACATTATAGTGGAGTCTTATACAGTATAGTAGAATCAATGTAGTGATTAGAGTTTTGGACTAGGACTGGGCTCCTTAGAGGAAGAGCAGGAAATAAATGTAAAAATAAGAAAAATATAATATACAACAATATGTACAACATTATATTAGGAGGTGTATGTGGGGGCTACCTTGTTGTTGTTGTTGTTTTTTAAACAACTCCAGTATGAGAGCCATTTCCCACCTCCATGCAGTGCTATGCTTTTCCCAGTGTTGGAGGGCAGTGGGAAGGGCAATAAGAACAACCCAGCTCAGTAAAGCCCCAGCACCATCTTGAAAGGCACATACAACACTTCCCAGTGCTCTGTGAGTGCCTTTCAAGACAGTGCTGGGGCTCTGTTATTCTAATAGCCCTCCCCACTTCCCCCCAGTGGTGGGAAATGCACAGCACTGCATGGAGATGGGAAATGGCTCTACCCACCTCCAAGATCGAAGAGACTTCTCCCCGACCAAGGTCAGGAGATAGGAGAGAGAAATTAGCTGTTGTGCATGCTCCTGCCAAGCCTCTAGGGGGCTTGTGTGGTTGTTCTGCCTGTAAAGTAAAGTGTGCTGTCAAATCAGTGCCGACTTCTGGTGACCACAAAGCCCTGTGGTTGTCTTTGGTAGAATACAGGAGGGATTTACCATTTCCATCTCCCATGCAGTATGAGATTATGCTTGTTCAGCATCTTCCTATATTCCTGCTGCCTGATATAGGTGTACCAGTGGGGATTCAAACCAGCAACCTCTTGCTTGATAACCAAACATATTCCCACATCTTGCAAATGGTCAGAGTTCATCTTCCATAATGAATAAAATTGGCATTGGACTTCCAATAGAATCCAATGGCTGGTTCCCACTGCTGATGTCACTCTACTGGCAAACATTGGTTTCATCATCAAAACAGTCATGCTCTGCATAAATTTGCCAGCACTTGTTTTCCATAGGATTTAATGGGACAGAAAAATCTTAATAACTTTTTAACCGTTGGTCAAAACTTCACCAAACCAACAAAGGATTTCCTTCCTAGACAAGCCTCTCAAGAGTACACCAGTCATTTCCCTCCAAATTTGGAAGATTTTTATGGTACACTCAGTGGCAGCTGGTGGTTCCTAGGAGTGGAGGGTGCTAGGCAGAGAGCCATAGGTAGTGAGAGGTGGGGTCAATTATGGGCAGCTTCAGAGGTAGAGCCAGGACTAGGCAGGTGCCTTAGCAATAACTGGCAAAGTATAGCTTTGTAGCTAACAAGTGGGATCAAAATATATGCACACACAAGCATACAAATCTCAATTAATCAGCAGAGATACAAAGAAATATGAAAAACCTAAGTTGATTTATAGTGCTTAACAGGACTACAGTAGTGTGTAGATTTGTATCTAACATGGCAGGATCAAAACACAAGCACACACACGGAGAGAACTGTACAAGCCACAAGTAAAGCACAGACCAGCTACAAAAAGCTGCTTTTGTGGAGAGTAAATGCATTCTGAAGTTCCCAGGACAGCTCTGTCTGCCTGATTATTTCAAAAATGAACAAACAACAACAAGAAACAACTATGACCCAGAGTGGTACAGTGGTTAGTGTGCAGGACTAGACTGGGGAAATCCAAGTTCAAATCTCCATTCAATCACGAAACTCACTGGGTGACTCTGGCACAGTCACTTATCTCTCAGTATAACCTTAAGAACATAAGAACAGCCCTGCTGGATCAGGCACAAGGCCCATCTAGTCCAGCATCTTGTTTCACACAGTGGCCCACCAGATGCCTCTGGGGAGCCCACAGGCAGGAGTTGAGGGCATGACCTCTCTCCTGCTGTTACTCCCCTGCCACTGGTACTCAGAAGCATCCTGCCTTTGAGGCTGGAGATGGCCTATCGTCCTCCAACTAGTAGCCAATGACAGACGGCCACTTAACCTAACTGCTCTTAAAGCCATCCAGGTTGTTGGCTGTCACCACATCTTGTGGCAGAGAATTCTTGCCTCATAAGAAAGGTGCTCTAGATCCCATATCATCTTGGTTGCCATCTTCTTCACCTTTTCCAGTTCTACAATATCTTTTTTTAGATGTGGTGACCAGAATTGTACACAGTCCTCCAGGTGTGGCCACACCGTAGTTTTGTATAAGGGCATTACAATATAGCACTTTTATTTTCAATTCCCTTCCTAATGATTAGTATTAGTATGACTGGTATTTGCCACTGAGATAAAACAATCTCTACTAATGAGGGAATGGTACTTTTTCCTTTTCACATATTCAAGACATTCTCTAGAGCCAGCAATGCTTCTTGATGGGAAATACCATCTATGGAAAGCAAGTCCTATTTCATACCACCAGGCCTCACCCATTCTGGTATTCAGTTTTTCAAAGAGAGAATAATTAAAGCATTAGAAAAATTGGGGAGGGAATTATCTTTCACACAGTGTAGCTTTAGAGGAGGGGCTATTGCTGTACTCCGTGATTTATCCAGAGAATCCAGTATAATTGTAGAAGAAGCAGGTAAAAGGTAAAGAAAGAAAGGTGGAGCCATAGTTAGGTTAAATAGATCAGATTATGAGAAAGATAGTCAAGGTCTGGTCTCAACCAGCCCCGTGATCTGACAAGCTTTGCGGCTGCCACCAAGTGGAATGCTGTTTTTTCCCCAGCCACCACTCCATCTCTCACTCAATCTAGGTAGAGTGGTGTGGCTTCTAAGTGTGGGGTGGGGATAACAGATAAAGACTACACAGTTGAACCAAAGGGGAAATTTTTCCTTGAAAGCAAAAATATATACTAATTTTAACAATAGCTTTTGCAATATTTTACGGAAGTATAAGGAGCAACCACCACAAGCGCAAAAAGGAGAATGGGACAAGTACTGTGATGAAATGGTTATGCACTTTTATGCAAATGAGCTTCAAACTCTTTGGAGCTGTCAATCATAAGAGGCAGTTAGAGAGTGATGGAAGTTGGAAGTGAAGTTCAGTTTGGGTCTGGGTAGGAATCATCTCAAAGAGGAGTTGTTCCCAAAGATAAGACAGCCTAAAAAATAAAGCACTGGATTACTAGGGCAGTCTCTAATACAGACTGGGTTGTGAAGTACAGTTCAGGGAAAGAATTGGGGTCAAAGGTGAAAAGCCTTATAAATTGTCCATAAAGTAACTAAGTGCTGCGAGAAGTTCAAATCATAAACTTTGTAGCCAAGCAAGATTTCAGCCCCACTAATTGGTTCTGAAACAAAGAAACCTCAGATAACATATTTAAATACATATTCTTCTTCTTTTGTTTTAAAGTGCATCTGCCTGAGTGATTTCTGTAACAAATCAAATCAGAGTGAGTTCTGTAAGCTCCTCATGTCTGCAAAGCCATGTTCTCAGAGTAAAGAAAGGTTAAACAGAGGCTTCATTTTATAATTGGTGGCAGTGGAAATATAAGTACACTTTTACAAGCCAAAGTAACATCTAAGGTGATAAACAACTAAAAATTAACTGTATGCACATTTCTGACTCAGACCAAATGCCACAAGCACATCCAGTGATTACTATCTTTCTTTGCTGAAAGGATGGAAAGGGGAGAAAAAGGTAGCAAGTGTGAGCTTTAGATTTGGGGACCTGCTCCTTGCATGGCACTTTCTTAGTGGCCCTCAGTTTGAACTGCCTTGTTTACATGTATCCCTGCATGTAGAAAAATAGCAATTAAGGAAGAGGGTTATGTTGAAACAAAGTGCTCATCACCCCCCAACAAATTGAGGTGTTTTCCCTGCATTTTACTACACTCCCCTTGCCAAACCCAGTAACCTATATCTACACACAAAATAAATTATTGAGTTGCTCCTTTGTCTTAACCCGTGTTGAATCTTCTCCCCAGTATGTTGGGTTTCCACACCCATGGGAGAGCATTTAAAACTCAATCTCCCCCTTGCAGCCTGAAGTGGTATAGTCTATGCAAAGCTTTGCCACTTGATTGTGTGAGTGTATGAATCCACCTCCTATTGCGGGGTGTGTGTTGGAGGGCAGGGCTTGCTCCCAGAGACCTACTAGGGTATACGTAACGAGCAACTCCTGCTTCTTCTGGATTTTTAAAAATCTGCCTCTTGTGGATCTATAGATCATACTCAATGCTTCTTGAGAACATCTTGCAAAAGTTCTACCATAAAGTTTGCACCCACCCCCCAAAATAAATGGCAAGACACAGGAAATGAGTTATAATTTGGACCACACCTTTATTAACTAGCTTTAAGCGAGAACTCCAGTGTAGCTATACCACAGTGTATTTGCCACCCCTGGGGTGTGGGACCATATACCTTTCTCTGACCAGCCATGGTGACCAAGAGGCTACACTATTTAGCAACACCACTCCTAATATTTTCCCAATCAAAAATCCCTTCCAGCAGTGTTCCCTCTCACAGGGATTCCCAGATGTTGTTGACTACAACTCCCATAATCCCCAAGCAAAAGCCATTGCAGCTGGGGATTCTGGGAGTCTAGTCAACATCTGGGAATCCCTGTGAGAGGGAACACTGCCTTCCAGTGCAAAGTAGGCAAAAAACCAGCCTGTGTTAAATGAAAGACATTCCTCACTATCCTCTCTTCCATAGGCTTTCCTTCTGCGATGGGTTCTTCTCTCAACACCTTGAATGTACACAAGGCTAGGGAAACCTAGCCAGAATGGGGATCTGGTGTGGGGTTGCTCTCCTCAGCCTCTTCCTGCCTTGTCTAGCACCCAAAATTCCACTCACCCATCCGGGGAGATTTGTCACAGTGCTGATGCATCTACAGTATTTACCTGGCCTGAGGTCACCCACAGCATTTGCATCAATAATGATGCAGTGAGTCAAATGCAGGATGGGATCCTTTGGTAAATGTTTAAAGGGAAGCTTTTCTTTGCTGGAAGGATGGAGAGGGAAGAAAAAGATAACAAGCATGATCTTTAGATTTATAGACCTGTTCATGAAGTGCCACTTTCTTAATGGCCTTCAGTTTGAACTGCCTTGTTTTCATGTTCACTTCTTTATCCAGCCTCCTGTCAAACAAGTTGCTGCCCAGAATGCATTGGGTTTTGCACCAGTGCACTATATTTCTCTAGCTATTACTGGACCATAGCTTCTATCCTTCCCAGCTGTCACGTGTCATGGCAGGGGTGATGGGAGCTGTGTAGTCCCAACAACATCAGCTGAGGATGATGAGAGTTGTAGTCCAACAGCTGGAGAACCTAAGGTGGCTAAGGCATCGCTAGCTTATTGACTTCCTCTGTGCCTTTTCACTGGGATTTGGCTGTGAATCAAAGGTTTCCTGCCCTGGCCCATCTATACACCACTCCCCTCCACCCTCCCAATTGCTGTGAATAGATATCCCCCTTCCTGCAAAATAATAATATTTTTTTTAAAAAAATTTAAAAACCCACCAAACCCCACCCCCCACCTGTTTCATGTGGCAGCTATTGCAAGGAAGCAGCACAAACATGAGAATTTGAGAAAGTCTCTGGAAACAGATCTCTGTGGAAAGATCTGCTGAGCTCACTCAGGGAGAAACCAAGAGGCAGCAGAGGAATCCAATGGACTGGACACCACCTTGGGATGTTTTAATCAAGAATATTGGAATATGAAATTTAGAAATAATTTAAATATACTGTACAAGTGTAAACACCAACATTTTAAAAAAAAGAATTCTATTAATAGTTTTAGGCAGAGCAGGTGAGCACCAATGTCCCCTGGAGTCCAGTAGGGCTGCCCCACCTAAACGTCCCTCCTAACCTCCCCATCCATCCAGGCTCGGTCCAGCTCTTGTTCCTCTCCAGACTTCCATGAAACTCCTCAGAGCTGGAGGAGTACTGGCTCCCCAGTACCTGCTCCCCCCCTTTTTTAAAATGGCCACTACACTCCCCAGTCACAGCCACATACAATAATTCTCAGGGGACAGTCCCCAAATCCAATTCCTCACATCTTAGCACACAAATTGGGAGAGAAACAAAAGGGGAACCAAGAAAACATGCACGAATTTAAAAATGAGAAGAAGATAAAACCCCAGTAACAGATGCTGAGCTTTACTCTGGTTCAGCAGTCAGGCAAATCCTTGGCTAAAAGAGAGTTATTGTGCCCAGACCCCCCAAGGAGACACGGAGACATTGCTATGGAAGGAACGGTCAATTTTATTGAAGTTTATGGTACAGGCTCATTGGCTGGGATTGCATGGACATCCCCTACAATAGTGCGGTGCCTAATAGGCTGGCCACGCTGTGGCCGCCCCCACCTAACCGACCATGGCGATAGCACCTTGGCTCCAGGCAGCTCATCCGCTCTCCAGCAGAGGCGCCCTTCTCCGCCGACCTAAGGTCAGGTTTCTGACCACCCAGGACAACACCACCAACGCTGCACAGCCATACGGATGGGGTGTTGCCTGAGGAGGGGCAGGAGTCAAGAGTCATCCCTGATCTGTCAAGACTCAAGGGATCAGCTCCTCCTCCTTAATTTACATCTTACCTAAGGTGCCACACCCCCTTAATTAGCATTTCCTCACCGCACTGTACCTGCCGACCCGTGGAAAATCACCCTATTTAATCTACAGACTAGCTACCTGGGAACTCAGATATAGCCTGAGGCAGGCGAAAAAAGGTGCACACCAAAAGCCAAACAGGTGTAGACCCAAAAAATTCCTGCCCGGCCCCAAATGGTGACCAGCAAACGCCCAGTCTATATCTAAGGGATGGGTGGGAGGGTCTGAGAACGAGAGGCAGACTGAGGCAGCGCGGGTGCGCTGCGGGCTCGGCACTTCCGGTTTGCACCGGAAGTGCCCGGGAGCCAATCAAAGGTGGCTCCCTGTCCCACATGCTCCCTGGGTAAAGGGGGCTGGGACAAAACAGCCGCGCTGCTGAGGTGCAGCAAGCGGCTATCATCTCAACATCATTTTCCACTCTTGGGACACAGACTAGAGATGCTCTCTTCTAGAGCTGCCCCTCTCCTCCTGGGTTTCTACATTTCCCTTGCCATGACTTGCTGAAGAAACGTGTGAGAGTTCTCCGTTTCTTGGCCAGCCTTATAATGCTTACCTTGAGAAATCAACTTCAAGCTCCAGATAAACTTAGTCACCACTGAAGAGCATTGGGCCGGAGGAGGGGGGGTCCATATGTTATTTGGAGATGCCAGCCTGGCCCCTCAGAAATACCCCAATTGGGAGACATATAGGAATTTTGGAACCAATATACAAAATTATTAACCAATTTTGAGTTTGACCTTGGTTCAGCAATTAGGCAAATCCTTGGCTAAGAGAGCATTAATCTCAGAGAGTTTGTGTGCCTTGCCTTGCTGGGATCTTTATTCCAATCAGTTGTAAACAATAAACCTAGACTTGTTTTGGTTCTACATCTCAAGTTTTGTTTCATTTGTACACTGAACATATGTGTCTGTTCTGTACTCGTGGGTTCTTCTAGTGGTCATCTGTCCTTTTACATGCTGTGGAGGAACAAGGCCTCTTGGTTTTATGAATAAACCCTTGTATTGTCAATGCATTGTATTAATGCATTGATATTCCTAAAACTCTTCTTTCTATAAATAGGATTGTATGTCCAAAATTCCTTGCAAGTCTCTGTGTTACAAAAGCTGGCAGGGTCAAAAGTTCATGGCTTCTGCTCAAGCAAGATTCAGTTAAACATGATGCAATGTACTGAGTTGATTTTGGAGGGATTTTTTTTTTTATTGGTTGCGTTTTGTAAAATGGAGGAGTCTTAAGTTGTGCTGATCGGATTAAAAATGGTTAGAGACAAATTGTCCATATATAGGAGGCTGCTTCAGCAACGAGTCCAGTGTTGAAAGATCAGTTTTCAGTTTAGAGATCAGAGTGTGCAAGTTAGAGTCTGGAGAAAGAAGCAACAGAAGAGTGCATTGCAGACAGAGGCGCTCTTCGTACTGGGGCCCAGTCCTCCGCCACTGGGGGGCCTCTGAATGCTCCCCAGCCTCCCCTCCATGATGGTGGCAGCCGCCCACAGCCACCCCAGTCCCCAGCAACTGTGCATGCGGTGCACCTGCTGCCAGGTAGTGCCGCCGCTGGACATCTGTGCAGGTCACTGCTGTAGCGTTAGTGTGGTGGGAGCTGGAGTGGGGCCTAAGTGGGGATGGGGCCACACCGCTGTTAGGAACCATTCTGTGTGCTCCACCAAAACCTGAGTGAGACAGACGACAGTCCCATGGGCAGTGGGAGGGGCCTTGGCGTGGCGGAGATCCTGCTGGCTGCTGCTTAGCAGTTCAGCTGCCTGGCTGCGCTGCACACCTGGCTGGGGGGCGGGGTTAGGAAAATCAGGGAGGAAGAGGAAGGAGAGCAGGAGCCAATAGGAGCCTCCCATCCTCCTCCTCTTTTCCTTTTGACTGTCACTCTGACTCAGACAGGAGATAGAAAAGAAGCTGAACAGAAATCTCCACAGGGGGCTCTCTCTGATAAACAAGCAATGAAAAAACATACTGCTTAGTCCTCTAACAATTACATGCAAGGCCAAAGAGCTGCGCTTGGCAGGCAGGAAGCCTGGGAAATGGAGATGCAATGTTGGATGCGTTTTCCTGGGGAGAGGGGAGTTTGTCCCAGTTGGCGGAGGAGGAGGAGAATGTTGGTGAACAGGGGAAGCAGCATGCAGACAGGTACATTTGAGGAGGGGGTGGGTGGGCTGCGACTCATAATTGCTGTGCAAAGCATTGGAAAGAAAAGGAGAGCCTCGGCCCCAACTGTAAAGCATATCACAAACATTTTTTTTTCCCACTGAGCTTTGAGCTTCCTGCAAAAGTGATTCCTGGAGTTGCATCACATGTTCAAAATTTCTCCCCCACCTTTAAAAGCTTTCCCATCCCTTCCTTTGCCAACTCTGAAGCTATTTCTGGAGATTGCGCTCCCCCCCCCCATGCTCCCCTCCATCAAGTTATGTGGAATCAATATGTTCCCTTCGCTACCATTCTTCCGAGGTGAAAACTCATCCATTTAGTCTCCTAAGTGAGTCCCCAAAAGCCTTAATCCAGCCGTGTCTTCACGATATAGAATACAGTGGGACAATTGGCCTGAGGCTGCTGCCTACGCTCACCTCTTGCCAAATCCCCGTGGCTGCTAGCTCTCTAAAATAATCCCTTCATGGTTCTCATGTTTAAAAGAACGTCCAAATGTTAAAAGCTCAACCAAAGCATTTTAGGCTGCAATCCTAACACGGTTGGTGAAATAGATAGAACTGTTTTTAAAAAGGTGATTGCCTTGCTGCCGGGCAAGTCTAAGCAATTCTGTGGGACTTATTCCCAGTTAAGTATGCGTAGGACTGCAACCTTAGGAAGCCTCTCCTGATTTTTTCAATACATTTCCTGACTCAAGAAGCTGCAGTGCGAGCTGTGTGGGACACAGTCTCTTCTCGCCTACAGTTTTCTGTTTTGAGGGGGTGTTTAAGATGGCCAGGGCTCCTGCAGGTGCAGCAGATGCTGAACTTGCCTTGTACTTCCTATCTATATCACCTGGTCGGGGTTTTCTTTGCTAGGGCGGGTTTGGGGGATTTAATGAATTCTGATAGTGACTGATGGTGTGGGTGTGTGTTAGAGAAACTGAACTCTTGCTATGATTAAACATAGTTGGGATGCTGATTTCTGAATGAATGCAGAGAGGACTTAATGCAAAGGTGGGGAAATCTTTGCAAATCTACAGGTAGATTGTGGGGAGTGGGTGCTAGTGTACTGTAGTGGTTTGAGCAGCCCTGCACAAACAGCCCTAATGGGTTTTTGTTTTTAAATTATAGCTATTTCAATATTGCTTTAATAATTTTTATTTGTAATAATTTTAATTCAATAATTAATGCACTGAAAACTGACCTCAGCCCCTACACATCAAGTCAAAATTGATTCAGGCTCACCAGGGCATTTGAGTTGTGCACCCCTGCCCTACACACATTCACTCACTCTGGTTATGAGAGCAGGGATAGAGCCCTACAGTTTATTTATTTGTTTACATTTATATCCCACTCTTCCTCCAAGGAGCCCAGAGTCATGGTTATGTTTATCCTTACAACAACCCTGTGAGGTAGGTTAGGCTAAGTGGCAGGCCCAGAGTCACCCAGTGAGCTTCATGGCTGAATGGGGATTTGAACTCGGGTCTTCCCAGTCCTGGTCCTAGTCCACCACTCTAACCACTATGCCATGCTGGCTCTCTGCTACATGCAGAGGTGCTCTTACCCCTGGATTTTGGGCTGAGAACCAGGGCCTCCATCCCCCTGGAGGCCCCCAAATCATCTTTAGTTTGTCATGGGTGGTATGGGTTGTGCCCTCAAGAACCTACATGTTAAAAAATGATGCTTAACTTGCAGCATGGGGGCCTCCAAAGTCCTCTAGGTCCAGGCTCCAGAATTACCTAGGTGCACCTTTGATTGCAGAATCAGAGAGGAGTTCAGCTTGCAGTCAAAGCTGAAGGCTTGAAGAAAGACTGTTTGGGGGGGACTGCAGAACTGAAGAATTGCTGGCACAAAGCTGCGGCAGTATATAAAGCTGTTAAATCACAGGCATAATAATGTAATCTCTGCAGAGCTGAAGTAACTAAGAACTGGAAAAGAACAGGACCTGAGGTTGAATTAAGGAAAAGCCAGAGTTGCTAAAGGTGATCATCAAGGATTCTAAATTAGGGCTCAGTGAGGGTCAGGTTAGTGGATGCGTTTTTGACCACATTTTGTTTGTTCCTCATGCTCTTTTTGGTTAATGGTTGTTTTTTTTTGTACTAAACTTATGAAGCAACTTGATTTAAAATTCAACTTTTTGCAAAGTAAAACATTCTTATTTACCTCTCAAGAACAATTGTAGCCTCTATTTATTCACCCCACACCTAAAGGCCTTACCAGTCTACCAAAGTTTGTTTTTGCAACAGAAGTTTGAAAGGCTGTTGTGGTAGCCTAGAGCAAGTCTACTTGGTGGCAGTGGTTAAACTGGTAATTATCAGGGAGATCCATATCATGTGTTAGGAGAGGTGCAGGTCCTCCACACATGCTCACCCATCCTCCCCATGCGGGTCTCCTGAAGGCAGACTCAATGACTGAGGGAATGAGGAATGGCGCAGCCACATATAGCGCCTGGTGGCAGGATTCCAGCAAAAAGCAGGAGATAATTAGCTGGAAGAATCCGATATGGTCTCCACACATGTGCAAAGCTCATTTGTGTAAAAGGTCAGATGAGCAACAACAAGGATTAATTGTCTTGTATATTTGCAATCATGTGGTCTGCTTGTTGTGACTTCTTGAAAAATACAAAAATACTCCCACAAGAAGGAGAGGGAGGATTGTTCACATTTCTGAGTGCTCATGTTAAATATTTCTTAACTTTAGTGTCAATAAATATTCTGTCTTTCATTAAGACCATCTTTGCCAAGTCCATGATTTTTCTATTTTCCATATCTTTAGAAAAATAGTGTCATTTTTATTCCCTCTTCTCCAACAAATCCAGCAATCCTGTCACAGTTTAAAGAACTCATTCTGTTAATGCCTCTTTTATTACTTCAATGGGCTTTCAGACTGCTGCAGTCTGACCATCTTCAGAGTTTATTTCTTATTTATTACTTTCATGTCCACATATATGAAATGTAGAACTGGGCTGGGTTTTGGCTGTTCCCAGTATCTGAATTCGATTCCTTCTTATAGATCTTTCTTGATCAGCATTCATTTGTTCAGTCTTGAGGCATTCTAAAAGGCACACATAGCCACTACTCCGAATACTTTCTTTCCAACTAGTTTAATGGGATTGGCTCTTAACATATTTTTGAGAGTCCATCACACATTTCCAGGAGAGTATGCACTTTAACAAAAAGTAGGTAATGCGTAACAGTATTCCCTGAGCTGCAAAGCCTCTAAGGAACTATTAATTATTCTGTGTATTGACCAGCCCAAGGGTGTTCACTGATGTCAGATCCCACTTATTCTTTATCCCTCCTGCACTGCTCCTGCTAGCTGTGACCCACCTAAGCTAATTACAATGGGAAACAGAATGAAGTAGGGTGGGGGAAACCCTCCACCACAATTCTGTTCTCTCAGGCAGAGAGCAAAAAATTCCTACTCAGCCTCCAAAAGGATGAACAGCCAAGGCTGTTTCCAGGGTGGGAGGAGAGCGCCCACCCAGCAGGGGATGAGCCGAAAGGGCCAGCCCAAATGTCCATGCAAGTTACACCCCCCACCCCCCAGGGTCATCCAACCCCAGGTTGCTTCATGACTTTCCATATAGGGGTCAGGCAAATCACCAGGCCCCAAACATGAGGCTAGGAGGTGGCTGCATTCTGTGATTGGCAGGCTGGGGTGCTGCATGTGTTGTGCATTATGCCAGCCAGTATGGCTATTCTAGGTATGGTTAACATTGTTCAGTTTATTGGGGTGGAGGGAGCTCCAGGGAATTCAGTGGGAGACAATAATGTACACCATAATTCTCAAGCGACCTATTTTAGCCTTTGCCTGTCTGCAATTGAATTTACAGTTTTGATGGCAACAGTCTATTGCCCCTGTCCTGAGAGGAGGCATACATGCATATCCTTAACCAGATGGTATAGCACCACTGGCAGACCTTGAAGGCCAAGTCGAAGGCATATCATCCTGGAGAGAATCTATCTATGTGGTCACTAAGAGTCGACACCAACTTGATGGCACTTAATCAAGCAATCAATTGAATAGTGTGAGCTTTGTGCATGGTACCCTATTAAAATACATCCACCATTGAGAAGAATGGAGTTGAGGCCTCTGGGTTAGTCTAGTCCAACTCTGTGATTCGGCAGTCCTGAGCCTGTTCTCTGTCCCTCTAACCCTGAAGGTTGAGTTTTGTTTTTGTTTTGTTTTGATTTTCTTCTCTCATACTCCAACTGTCCCTTTTTACTGGTGCTGATTTTCTGTTCTCTGTGCCAGGTAAATGAATGTTCCTACTTCACCTTTTTTGGAGAGATTTGGGGGATTTGTGTGACCACTAAGATCATGTCGTACACTTCACACATTGTAGCTGGTAAGATTCACTCAGAACTGCTGATAATGTATTATAAAGCAATTACAGCTCACCTTAAATCAAAAGAACAAATGCCCTCTTTGGACTTTGAATCAGCTCTGTCAGGCTATTACTAAGCAAGTGAATGCACCAGACAGCAGGCAGAGGAGAGCCGTTAGCGGAGTGTATCAGTGGAGCAGCTCAGGCAGTGATCCTTGGTGTGAGAATGGAGATGTTAAAGAGCATCCCTATTTTTATCTGGGAATACTTGGAACGTAAGCAGATGGGGTATGAAACAAAATGAGTGATTTGGAGTAAAGCCATCACAGTGACAGGAAGACAATGTTTCACTCGATAATAACCTCTGAAATAATGTTTCTTCACTCTGAAAAGTTAAAAGAAGGATGTAATCTATCAAGGCATATTTTTATTTTTATAGCTGAAGTTAGAATGTCCTGCTGGGGGTCACTGTGGGAAGTTTTATCAAAACATGTTCAGAGGAATTACAGGTTACAACACTCCACAATATGGTGTGTTGTATGCCAAATGACATGTAGATAATGGCAGAAACACCATAGCAGGGATATAATTTAGGCTGTGGCAATTATATAAATTCAGAGCTGGCATCAGGGGTGGGCCATAAGAGGCCCATCCCTAATGGCCCACAGTTCACTCTTGCCAACCTGAGAGCCATGTCTGTCTACCCAGGAATCTGGTGACCCCACAAAAGCAGCTGTGACACAAGCCAGCAGACTTGTGCCACTGCTGTGTTTGGCACTGGACACTCTCCATCAGCCCCATTCAGGAGCCTGGAAGAAAATGTATTGACTATTGGGGGTGAAGAAGAGGCACTGCTGAAGGCCTTTGTTGGGGACTCCTCTTTGCTGCTATTTTTAGAGGGTAAGAGTGAAGAAGAGTTGCCAGTGAAGATCATGGCTCTTTGATCATTTGACCAGCAGGCCATTGAGGTTCATCAGGGTGTCATTGGTAGTGGGAGAGATTTCCAGCATGGACAGTAGCCCAGGGCCTTGCCTGGCCTTGCCCCAGAGCCCAGTACAACCACGTGCTTGCCCTGAATAAAATGTCTGCCTTGGCACTTTCACGTGTTATGAATAGGATAGTGCAGTTTTTATGCAACAAATGAAGAATTTCCCAGCAGCAAATATAATCACTACTTCTTCCCAAATGGCAACCGTAAATTGGGTCTTTGAAACAGATGGTTTATAGGCTTTTGAAATTCTTGCTTGCTGCCTGAATCAGTCTATACTCTCACCTGCTCACCAGCATATTAAATCTTTAACTATTTAGCACTTCGTAGTAATAGAATTATGAAATGGCAGATGAATTTTGATTTGATATTTTTACAATTTCAAACTTAACCTCAGACTTCTGGTTATCAGTAAGCAAACACTGTTTATTATTCTTTAATCTCACATGGAATTTACAATTCTGATTCTGAATCTGGGCTTCTGACAATTTCAGCTTTTGTTGTTGTTACTGTGTAATGTTTAAAAAGGTTTTAAGTATGATTGTTAACAGACTGACAATTTTACCTGAACTTACTCAATTAATTAAGGCCCAGTTTAGATGATAGATCCAATCCAACCCCATCAGCTATTATTAGGAATATTCATAAGCATACTCCACTCTGCTTCCGGGCATGCCTTTTCTCTTCTAATTGCATGGGGCAGTTTGGACTACCCTCTTGTGTGATTAGGAGAAAGGGAACAACACTCCAACAGAGGGAGAGAACATGCTTATACACACCTCTAATTGCAAGTGGATGAGACAGACCTGAACCTTTAATCCAAACTGGTCCTGTATACATGTGCATGGTGATGAAACCACAGAACAAGCATTACTTTGATATATTGAAAGAAATGTAGGTCAGGAGCCAGAGACCCCTACAACATGAAGTCATGACGTTGTTGCCCAATTCAGATGTAACAGGAAACCAGAGGTTCCTTCACCTCCGGTTTCCTTGCACACATGTCTGAATTCAGGAAACCGGAGTTGTAGGTGAGATGGGGCCCATGTTTTCCCTCCCCAAACTCGTCTCTGAACCTTTGGTTGAGAGTGGAGTTTGGGTGCCTCTAATTCTGGTTCTGCGGTGCCAGCATTGCATCTGAATGCTGGCACTGTAGTTTTCCTTCCTAAGGTGCCAGAGTTGAGGGAGGAAGCTCCTCGCTCACTCCCGCCCGACTGGCCCTGCAGGCTGTCCTTTCAAGAAGGAAACCCACTCAGACAGCTCCCCCACCTCTCGGCAGTCTTGCTGACTGCAGAAAGGCAGCTCTCCTGCACATCTGAAAGCGGATAGGAATGCTAGGGGAGGGCAGGAACTGAACCGTGGGTCCTGCAGTTCCACATTACATCTGAAGGAGGCCTGTGTCATCAGTGGACATCGTTATAAATATGATGGAGACACAGACCGAGGTTCTTCCAGCAGATTCTGAGGTTTCTGTCCCACCCATGAGCATGCGAGCACAGCGCTGTTCGCACTGTCAGGAGCTATTCAAGGGACAGTTGGTGGATACTGAGGGAAAGAGCAGTCCAGGTGATGGGAGGAGTAAGATGCAGCCAAACCTCCTTCCTTGCCACATACTGAGGAAGATATTGATGGAAAGGAGTATCCATCGGGTGAAACACAAGATGGGAGAGGTCCACCTTACTCAACGGCCACACCCCAGAAGCAGACATTGGGATACTATGAACTATAATATGGCAAAAACAGAGGTTTTGTAGTCAGCCATTTCTATGGGTGTGGCCTTAATCATAAGCATCACATTGTTTGTGATGCTAATGGAAGGAATCTGCTATTTAAAAGAACAGCTACTAGTCAGAACTCACCGATGAGCAAAATTTCCTCTAGATTTGGAGGGCCCTCCCCAGGCAAGACAAATGCAGGAATGTTTGTTTGTTTGTTTGATTGATTTATATATGTTGAGGGCAAATAAACACATTTTAAGGTGACCAGGAACATTTCTCTGTGAGTTTTTAAACATTATTGTGCTGGCATTTTTTCCTAAACGTAAAATATTTCCTGTGAAATATTGATAGGATGTTTGTTGGAGTCAAAATCAGTGACATTTCTCAGGTGGGTTCCAACATATCCTAATAATGAGGGATAGCAAATAAAGTATACTAGCAGCTGCTGAATGTAAGTGCAGTTGAGGTGGTATTGTTTTATTAAATAAATAACCCAGACTAGCTTTCCTAAAGATTGGAGCCTGTTTAGCTATATCAGACAGACTAGGCAATTGGCAAGGGTGGCAGAAGTCACACTTGTAATGCCAGAGTCAGCATGCATTTTAGTTCTTGTGCTGTTTACTGTATAGCTAGTTCTTCATAGGAACTGATATGTGTCCCACAATGCTCTGCAACATTTAAGATGATGCAGCCTGCATAGGGTGGTGCAGAGAGCAGGTGTTTTGATGAGGAATGGTGCTGCTTCTTTATAGCTGAACAAACACAGCACTGAGCTACTCTTCACTCCAGGCACTGTGTTTGACTTGGGCACATTTTCTTTACTATGTCTTCTGTGGAAGGCAGTGGAGGGGTTGTGGCTGAAATTCCCAGCCATGTTCAAGGTGAAATGTGACCCTTAATAAGCCCTGCAAAGCTTCTGAAGAACAGTTGGGAAATGAAAAGGAGATAAAATAGCAAATGACAGAGGACTTTGATGGAGCCCACAAGGAATAGCTGAGATGTGAAAGAAAACCAGAGAAACACATTGTAAGCCATATTTGAAAAGAAGTGTCTCAAATAATGCCACTTGAGACAATTGAAGGGATTTGAGGAGAGCAATTCCATTTAAGTTTTTCTCTCGCTTAGTGACTGTGCAATGAGACAAAAATAAATGAGTATGTGTGACATTCTGGTTTCTTCAATTCAAAGTCCTAAGTGCTGCTAATCTACATAGAATGGAACAAAAAGCAATTAGTGTAAGAGCCTCTTAGAAGGAGATGAAACAAAAGAGAGTAAAAGGAAAGGAGATTCTCTCTCTCTTTCTGTATATCTCCCACAAATCCCACCATGCATTTTTAATGACAGAAATATATGTTCTCTCTGCTCTTGGATGGTCTTCCAAAACTTCCTTTAGGTTTCAGTCCTACAGAGTTAACAAAAGCTGCTCAGATTCAAATTGGTTTGCCTGGTCTGCGAAGCAAGTGGCAACAGCAATCATGAAAGGACACATTCATCTGCTCATGCAGTTCTTTCCCTTTCTTGTGAGATTACAGCACCCTTGTGTGGTAACAAGACAAGACAGAAGTTGGTGAGTGCTTTCTTTTACATTATGGCTCTAAGGCCAATGTCTGAAACTTTTGAAGGAGAGAAAAAACCCGCTAAAGCTATTTCTTCTGTCTGTTTCCTCATGAAAGGAAAACACCTTTCCCACTTGTGTGAAGGCACCCCATGCAGTCAAATTCAAGTTACATCAGAGGTGCTGTTTCAGATTCAGGTTGTGAGGACTTTTGTGCTCCAGAAGCCTCTACAATAGGGATGTGCAAAAAATTTCGGGCACAGAACGATCTGTGCCCGAAACGAACAATTTCAGGTGATTCGGGGCTGAACCGAATCACCCCCGATGTCCCCCGATATTTTTCAGGCACGAGCCAAATCACTCGAATTTCAGGCATGAAAAATTCGGGTGATTCGGTTCACGGTTGATTTTTGGTGAATTTTTAAAGTTTTAGTGACTTTGGGGCAGTTCGGGGGCATAGCATGGGATCTGGGCAAAAGGAGTGGGGTGGGGTGGTAGTGCCTAATGGGTTCAGGCTACCACCCCAATTTCAGGGGGATTGGGCAAAGGGCTGATTTTTGGTAAATTTTTGAAATTTTAGTGACTTTGGGGCAGTTTGGGGGCAGAAAGTGGATCTGCCCCAAAATAGTGGGGTGGGGTGGTAGTGCCTAATGGGTGGAGGTTACCACCCCCATTTCAGGGGGATTGGGGAGAGGGCTGATTTTTTGAGAATTTTTGAAGTTTGGGTGTCTTTGGGGCAGTTTGGGGGCAGAAAGTGGATCTGCCCCAAAATAGTGGGGTGGGGTGGTAGTGCCTAATGGGTGGAGGCTACCACCCCCATTTCAGGGGGATTGGGCAGAGGGCTGATTTTTTGAGAATTTTTGAAGTTTGGGTGTCTTTGGGGCAGATTGGGGGCAGAAAGTGGATCTGCCCCAAAGGAGTGGGGTGGGCTGGTAGATAGTGCCTAATGGCTGGAGGCTACCACCCATCCCCAATTTAAGAGTGATTGGGCAGAGGGGGGAATTTTGGTGAATTTATTTTTATGAGGTTAGGGAGGGAAGTTTTTTCTGAGGTGTGAATTCTCATTCTATCATAGCAAATGAGATTTTTTTCAATTAAACAACTCTCATGACCCCACTTTCACTTTTTCACACTTTCCTTTACTATGAATAATATGAGGAAGTAATCAGTTTAGCACACTTCACCTTATGAAGACAAACCTCATACAAATAAATTGACCATAGTTCACCCCTCTGCCCAATCACTCTTAAATTGGGGATGGGTGGTAGCCTCCAGCCATTAGGCACTATCTACCAGCCCACCCCACTCCTTTGGGGCAGATCCACTTTCTGCCCCCAATCTGCCCCAAAGACACCCAAACTTCAAAAATTCTCAAAAAATCAGCCCTCTCCCCAATCCCCCTGAAATGGGGGTGGTAACCTCCACCCATTAGGCACTACCACCCCACCCCACTATTTTGGGGCAGATCCACTTTCTGCCCCCAAACTGCCCCAAAGTCACTAAAATTTCAAAAATTCTCAAAAAATCAGCCCTTTGTCCAAACCCCCTGAAATTGGGGTGGTAGCCTCCACCCATTAGGCACTACCACCCCACCCCACTATTCTGCCCCAGGCCCCACTTTCTGCCCCAATATGCCCCAATCTGCCCCAAAGACATGAAATTTTCAGAAATTTACCAAAAATCAGCCCTTTGCCCAATCCCCCTGAAATTGGGGTGGTAGCCTGCACCCATCAGGCACTACCACCCCACCCCACTCCTTTTGCCCAGATCCCATGCTATGCCCCGGAACTGCCCCAAAGTCACTAAAACTTTAAAAATTCACCCAAAATCAGGATTTTGCCCAATCCCCCTGAAATTGGGGTGGTAGACTCTACCCATTGGGCACTACCACCCCACCCCAAAATTTTGCCCCTGGGCCCCTTTTTACCCCCCCGAATCGATTCAGATTCGGATTCGGATTAAATCCGAATCCTAACCGAATCAAGGGTGATTTGGGTGACCCAGATTCGGGCACAAAACAGAACAGGGGTGATTCGGTTCGGGTCCGAGCCGAATCACCCGAAATCCCGAATTGCACACCCCTACTCTACAATGTGCAAGGGTCCTATGGCTGAATTGCTGATACAGAATGGTGTCTCTGAAAACAAGACATCTGACAACCACTGATTGATAGCAATAGCAACTCGGTGTGCAGAAGTGTGAGTTGGGCAGAGATATACAAGTGATACTGTGGCATAATCACATGTAACCCCTTCCTTTCCTAAATGAAGCATTCAGTTACAATGTGCTGAAAATTATAAGAACTAAGTGAAAATGGTAAATACTGTATAGAAATGCAAATAATTTTAATTGTGTCGATATCATTTTAATTGTGTCCCCTGGTCTGTAGAATGCACTCCTGGCAGAAATCCGTTGCTTGAGTTCACTGTTGGCCTTCATGAGAGCCATTTGAAAACTATCTGTTTGGCCTGGCCTTCCAGGGTTTTTAAACTGTTTTTAATGGTTTAAGACTGTTTTTAAAATTGTGTTGTACTGATTGTTTTTAAAATGATCACAGGTTTTGTTTTTGCTGCTGTGCACCACCTAGAGTCGTTTGGATGGGGTGGTATATACATGTAATAAATAAATAAATAAAATATATGGAGTAGATTATGGTGGGTAGTGGTCTCACTTTGTAGGTTCCTCCTTAGACCACCAAATGTTTCAAACTTAAGGATTGTTCATTCTTGAAAGAATGTTTCTGTCAAACTGATTTTACAGAAAGAATTTCCAATGATTTGCTTTGAAGATAGCGTTAGAAAACTTGCAGGTAGCCTATCATTTCCAGGTGATTGGCCACAGTCTGGAGTTTTGGTTTTGTACCTGTAGTTACTTCCTCCAGAGTCTGTTAGTTCCGAACATTTTCTCTCTCTCCAGAGGTTCTTTTAGTATAAAGTCAGATGAAAATATATCCTTTTAGAATTATTTAAATATAGGGAGGGAGGAACATGCATCCCAGTAGAAAACATGCAAGGAAGCAGAAACTTGCATCTAAGATTGAACTCCAGATGGACACCTAATCATAAACAGGAAATGATTATGGCCTAACAAAGAAAACTTTTATATAAGTTAAGATAAATGAATATCCCAGATTGAATACCCCATTATTTATAAATGAATAAACTGCCTACCCCACATCCTAGCATGGTTCCTTTAAGAAAATTGATAGCTGACATGTGTCTCAGTAAGTGTGGTAACAGGGCCCAGAGAAATGTGGTGGCCTCCAAAATGGCCGCTGTGCCAGGCAATAGGGCTGGAAAGAGCAGAAGATGCCCAAACCAGGCAATTTTTACAAAAATGAGGGAGGACCTCTGTGGATACACCCCACCCCTGACTTGGAGAAGCCCCCTGGAGGGGGTAAGTTAAAAAGGGAAATGGAAAATGTATTTTTTTCAAAATTGTTTGAATCCCTGAACTGGGGTGAGTGGGTTTCGGTCTGGGGTCAGGCCAAACTGGAGTTGGTTCAGTTCGACCCCAAACCTTCTAACCAAACCGGTTCGATATTGAACTGGTTCAGATTCAAACCTGTTTGCACACCTCTAATCAGCTCCAATGCACCTGCTCTTAACACTCTGCCTCCAAGCCATCTTTTTTCCTCACCTCTTCTTAGCATCTCCTCTGAGTTCCCTCATACTCACTCCCGAGGCCCTGTCACAAAATTTACTTCCTCCCCTCTGAATCTTCAGCTAGTGCTAGCCAACCATGGTCCAGTTATTAGTCTTGAAACTGATTGGTCAGTACCTTCCCCTATGGAGCTCTTCTATTGGTCTGTTCAGGATGTCACCTAAACCCTTAAGTTTTTAATGGAGCCACTGTCTGTATCTAGACCAAACTAGAAGCAGCCAGTCAAGTAAATAAATCCTTCATTAATGTAACTGCTAGGCCTGTGCAGTCAGATATATCCAATATCTATATCAGAATATTGGTGATATCGTATATATCATAAATAATTCTGATCCAATATTTAAATCCTATATCAGATTGGAATTGGAATTGCTTTCAGAATATTGGAAAAATATCAGGGAAAATATTGGAAGGAAATATGGTGTTGGAAATAGCTTCCACATCTTTTGGCAGTTAGAGCAATTTTCCCCCCGGTCATGATTTGAAAAATGGCAACCATTCTATCTGCCTTCTGCCTGCCCATGCATTTACCCATGCTCTTCTCAAATAGCAGTAGCTACAATTATTGTTCCCTGGAGGGTTTGTTTGTTTTTAAAGGTTTGATAAGGTATTCTTGTGCAAGAACAGCTTTTTGGGTTGATAGAAACATGTTCATGCACAAGAACACCTTGTCAAACCAAAAAGAAAGAACCCCAGGAGCTGCCATTATCATTCCCCAAAGCGTTTTTTATTTGACAAGGTAGTCTTGCGCACCTATCCTACTGCAAAGACAACTTGTCAAACAACAACAAAAAAGGGCTAGGGCAAATGATGATTGTAGCTGCTGGTTTGTTTGTTTTTAAGAGTGACAAGGTGTTATTGTGCAAGAACACCTTTTAGTCAAGCCAAAAGAGGTGTTCCAATGCAAGAGTATCTTATCAAACCTAAAAAAAAGCTTTGGGGAACAATAGTCACAGCTACTGCTATCTGCAAACTGCAGGCATCACAGGTGACATAACCTTCCCTGTGATTCTTGGATGTAACATCAATTTTCTGCCACAGTTCTTGGATGTGATTACAATTTTAGCTTAATTTTTTTTAAAAAATTCAAAAACCCATAGATGGACCAATTTACTTAAAATTAAATACACAGAATCCTTTCATCCTGAACTACGTATGTGCCAAATTTCAGAGATCTCTAGCCATCCATTCTTGATATCTGATTCTTTCTCTTTTTCCATAGATGAAGATTTCCCCCCATTTCTATCTGATTTTCAATTGTAAATCCAATAATAATACAATGTCTGATATTTGCAAGGGTCTCAAAATTTGATTCCAGTACTTATTGTATTGTATCACATTGGATCCATTATTTTTGATCATGCACAGGCCAAGTATCTGCTCCAGTTCAATCAGAAGCAGATATGAAATGTAATAATTTACCAGCACAATTATATGAAACAAATACTCGGGATTTTGCCATGGGGATAATCATTAATTGAACTTTTTTTAGACCAGAAAGAACATTTAACTGTTACATTTTGATTTGAGAATGTCATTGTATTTAGCTTCAATCTTTTTTCAACTGATATTTGATCCATGTTTCTGTGATTTGTGCCAAGTATCATATATAATTGTACATTATTTGGAAATAATTGTACATTGTGACTCATTGGGTTGGACTCTGACAAATGATTGCCTGAGTAGAATAGCATTTTTCTGTTCTAAACATTTTGTTTCTGCTAGAGGGGGCATTTTTCCACCAACTTTCTCCCATGCCATACCCAACACTATTCCTGGGGGGCAGGATCACCAGACCCTCAGAATTAGCTTTTGGAGGGCACGGTGTACTTCGGGATGGAATGGGAAGTGGGAAAGACCCATTCTACAGTATTCCTTGTGGTTCTCTGGATCCAAGTCATCAGTCGTAAATTATCTGAAATACCATGCTCACCATTAATAATTGTTTAGGGTAACTTTGAATGTAGAATAATCACTAATTATATTAAAACATTTACCAAAAATTGTTATTGTTTGTCTCTATTGAAAACATCATCCAAGAATAGTTTTTCATTGTATGTTCAAAAATCTCGCATACAGCAATTATTCTGTAGACCTAAATGGAGTGAGGTTTTCCTCTCACAATGCACCATATAGTTTGTATGTACAGTATGTACTCTACATAGTTCAGTATTCAGAAAATCTTGATTTCTATATTTCACATTTTGTTTCTTGTTGCGGTTGTCAGGCAAGATAAAAGAAACACTTTCCAAGAACAATTTTAAAAATCTATAATAAAAAGTAAAAATCAATGGCTCCTTCCATAACAGTCATGCAGGGAAACGAAATGCTAAAATACTTAGCTTGAGCAGATAATATAAATCAATGGTTCTTCATAAAAGAGCTATTCTTATGGACAGAAAGATATGAGGTAGGAATAGAATATTAGTTTCTATATCCACAGCTCTAGAGATGATAATACAGGATTTAATTCGTCTCCCAGAGTAGTAACTAGCTCACAGTTTCCCAAGTTTTTAATGATTCAGAGTATACTATACACTCTCTCCTGCTGAGCTGTTTGAGCCTTTCCACACATGAGGGACACTTTTAAAGAGCAATCAGTTACATCAGATATTCTGCTGTGCAACTTACCCTCTTATTTTTAAGAGATAGCAACACTTCATTACTGTGTGGTTGTCCTGTGTTCATCTAAAGGAAATATTAAGCTAAATCCCAGCTTTGGCTCAGCTGTAAGAGACTTTAATTTAAGTGGCCAGGATTAAAATAGCTCCAGAGCAATATTGTTTCTGATGTTGTCCTTACTAAATTATGTATGGGAAACAGCTACAGGAAAGAGGGAGTGAATGCATTGAAGATGAGTATGGCAACATGGCTGTCTGAACTTTCTAAAATAATGAAACCCCTAAAATAATGTCAAAGTTGCTTGAACTATGGAGTACAAGGGCTTTACTGGAAAGATCAAAATCGCATGGCTATGGGCCCAAAAGGTGAGGTAGACCTGGATTCTTTATCTGGATACTTGAAATTCAGTCCCCTTCTCTCCTTCTGGAATTTTCTGATTCCAGAGCTATGGTTCTATGGGCACATAACTAAATATTCACAGTAGGGTTGTGCATTTTGTATTTTTTCTGTTTTGATTTGTACCAAATCCGAATCACCCCCATTTTGTATTTTGTCCAAAATTAAGCCTTCTGAATCACCCCAGTTGTGTTTTGTATCCAAATTAGTCCAAATCTGAATCCGAATTAATTCAGATTTAAAAATGGGTCACATGGTCAAAAGAGTGGGTGGGGGTTATAGTTCCCAATGAGTGGAAGCTACCACAAAAATTTCAAAGGAATTGGGCAAACTGCTGATTTTTGGTGAATTTTTGAAATTTGCACGTCTTTCAGATTATCCCCATAGGGTAAGATTGAGGTTTCAGGAAAAGTATAGCTTCACGCAGGGGGTGGGGGTGGCGGCCCATACTGGAGTGTGGTTTGTGGTAGTGCCCAGTTGGTACAAGGAAGCTACCACATTTTTTTCAGAGGAATTTGGCAAAGGGCTGATTTTTACAGAATTAATGAAGTTACGTGTCTTTCAGATTTTCCTTGTAGGGTATAATGGAAATTCCTGCAGTCTCATAACTCCACTTGAGGGGCACTGGGGTGGCCCAGAGCAAGTGGCGGTGTAGTGCACATAGGTACCAACCACCTACATGGGTTGCCAACATGGGTTGCATGTACAGGGTTCTGTTGTTCTAGAGGTGTTCTGGGAGTAGATTCTCTAGGCATATGAGAGTGGATTCATGGTTTTTCATTAAAAATCTCATTTGCTACCAGAGAATCTAAACTCCACACCTCAGAAACAAAGCCCAGTACCCCAATGGGATAGCAATCCAGTGGGGTGGTTGGCACCCTCTGTGAACTGCACCACCACTCGCTTCGGGCCATCCCAGTGCCCCCCAGGTGGAGTTATGGGGCTGCTGAAACCTCCATTATTCCCTATGGGGGAAAATCTTAAAGACGTGCAAACCTCAAAAATTCGTAAGAAATCAGCACTTTGCCCTATTTGGAATCTGGGTGCACCATCCTTCGGGCACTGCCACCCAACCCACTGTTTTGCCCCTGAAGCCCCACATAAACAAGTTGAAAGAGTGAAGAGAATGATGAACAACAACACTTAATATTTTGGCACAGTTATTTGATAATTTTGCAGCGGGTGTGAGCCTGTCTCTGTGGCACTAAACCCCATTTGTGGATTCAAGCAATCTTTCAATAAAAACACTCCCTCCCCATGGAACAGTGACCACAGGTCGTTTGAGATAGCAAGATAGACCAATGAGCCAGCGTGGTGTAGTGGTTAGAGTGCTAGACTAAGGGCGGGGAGACCCGAGTTCAAATCCCCATTCAGCCATGATACTAGCTGGGTGTCTCTGAGCCAGTCACTTCTCTCAGCCTAATCTACTTCACAGGGTTGTTGTGGGGAGAAACCTACGGTAAGTATGTAGTACACCGCTCTGGGCTCCTTGGAGGAAGAGCGGGATATAAAATGTAAAAATAAAATAAAATGAAATAAAACTGCCTTGGTACTATGGTACAGCTTCAAACGTTCATTTAACTGAAGTGGAGTGAGCCGTAGCCCAAACAAATCAGCCTACTATTCAGAATTGTTAAGATTTATCATCACTGCATTTAAGAAAGTGCAAAACCATGGATCATGGTTACAAGAAAGAAAGAAGCAACTAAGATTCCTAGGGATGTCAATAGATTGACAGGGGTATTTCCCCCACCCCCCCACCCTTTTGTCTCCTGTTGTCCCATGTGGATGGCCTGTCCCTGCAATGGCAAAAGTTGAGAACCACCAAATTACCAATGTCCCACCAAATTACATTGTGGCCTAAATTACATTAGACTGCTCAACTTGGGCATCAAAACTTAGACACCACTATAACTCATACAAATCAGAAGAAAAACAAAATAGCTCTTCAAAAGACCCCTGAACAGTAAAGAGATTCTTTCTAAACCTTTGGAAAGAAAAACCTGTGTAATTTCAGCACTTTCCTAACCATCTTCTCGAAAAGCTTCTCCACACAATTTATACCATGGCTTTTAGCAAGAGCTTTGGAATTGCATTGAGCTCCCAAAGATATTTGGGTATTTCTGTCTCAAAATGCTGTCTTCCAAATCCCTTTGGAAGGTCAGTTTGCATTTCAATCACACTGAATACAACACATACTTAACTAAACCATTCATGCTCAACAGCGTTTTGCATATCTTATCTTCTGCTAATCACTCAGTGCCTCAGCTGGAGTGGAGAGAGTCAGAGAAGTCAATTTCAATTGCAATGCTTTTCCTAAGAACAAAGCATTCTGTCTGAAACACAGTCATTTTGATTTGGAAACAAAAATCTCTGTTTTTTTAAATTCTTGATTTTGTTTTGGTTACAAAACCTCCGAAATTGCCATTTTGGGGCACAAAATGTTTTGTACCCAAATCGAAAGCCTAATTCACAGTTCCAGTGGTTCTAGAGTTTTCTCCAATGTTGCAGGATTGATCACACATAAACAAAAAGGCTTTACTTCATCAAGGTTACACAAGGATACTATTGTGTAGTGTCAACATAAGAGTCTTCTGGGCACAGGCAACATGACCTGCAACACTGGGAAGGTTTCCTGCATCTTCAGAGATGATGCCATCATGCTTGCAGCATCACTCTTCAAACACTGTAATCATGAGCAGCAAGGGGTGTGTGAGAGTGAGTGAGTGAGATGCTGGGGGCGGGACTTCCAGTGTACTTTGGGAGGCTTGTAAAGCCTCTTTTTTATTAACTTCAGAATAGGGCTAAAGTTTCTGAAAGGGAAAACAAATCCTTTCTTTGTTTTTAAATAATGCATCCACATGTTGCAGCAGGAACCATTTTAGCATCTCCTCCTGTGAGAGAACAAAAGGCATGTCTCATATTTTGATAAGTAATTGTATTATTTAAAATAGTAACTTTAAAAAATATTCTGCCATTAATCAGGAGCATCCTTTTGATCAATCAAAAGGTTTTTTAATTTATGTGCCTAATCAACTAATAGACTAAACATTGCAGCACTATTTAAATGAATATGGTTTTTTCAGCAGTGCTTGGTGCATCATAACCATAACAGAGGGAGAGAGAGAGTCATTTAGCAGTTTGAGTTCACAGGTAGAATGAAAGACATCGGAACAAAATTATTGGCATAACTTTGTGCTTGATTTCCTCACCAGGCCCTTTCTCAGACAGCAAGCATTACAGTGGGATTAAGAGGGGGAAAGTGTGGGTTACAGGGCATATAGGATATTTCAAATTTGCCCAAAAAAAGACACAAAAATTGGAATTTTTTACCCCAGACATAAATCGAGCTTCGCTCCAATGTGCAATGAAAAATCCAAATCATGTATGGAGTGCTCCCCGATAACTCGCAGGAACTTCAACGTAAATCTGGATGATATGTGAATGCACACCTACCCTTCCTTAATTGTATACCCTAATAATCTCTGCATATTCGGTGTTCACATTTGTGCTAGTGATGTGTTTAGAAAACCAAAGAAACTCCATGTTTGCCCAGAATACCTCATTTTATCTTAAAGTAACCCCAGCCCAGCTCAGGGACATCACTGCCTCTCATGATCAACATCATTATCTCTCTCCACTAACTTGTATCTATGAAACTTGGTTCTCACAAGGTTCTCACTGTTCTTTCCTGACAGTTAAGAAAACAGGATTTAACCAAATAAGGAGTAATCACCAGATGAACAATGAATCATTCGCATACGTACTAGATACTTAGACCACCATTTTATTGCCACGTATACTGTGTCTAAGGTGTCAGCATCATTCAGATTGTTTGTATAAATGTAAGATGCACCTGTAACCAAACTGTAATCGGTTTGAGAGCGTAAGCCTACTGATTACCTATTGCTAAACTGCAGTAGCAATAAAAGCCTTTAAATGATTCCCACTGAGTCTGTTTGCTTGACTAAGAGGCGGACCCAGGGATTAACCATGTTCACATCACTAGTAGCAATTCAAACATCATAGAGTACTTTGTACCTTATTTCATAGACACTGTGGACATGCTGTTTCACTGCCACCAATAAGCTTGTTAAGCACCACAGAGGGACAAAGTTATGTCTAAAAGGGCCATTGCATTTTAGTGGGTGTGACATTATTTCACATTCAATCTCTGAACGGTCTGGAAGCAATTAATGTAACAAACAGAAAAGGGAAATTCCTGAAGCAAAGACGCATGGGTGGGGACAGCCTTTTCCTACTCCATGCCTGCTCACTCACTCTCTGAGTGAGTGGGTGCCACTCACTCTCTGCCCACTTTGAGTGCTCACAGCCAGCCTGTGTGTCCACCCTGGCAAGCAACCAATGTTTTCTTGCATCAAGATAACTTCCATTGCCTAAAGAGCACCTCCAGGAACCCAGAGGATGCAATGGGAAGCAAAGAGGCATGGGTGGGGACATCCTCCACTGGATGTCCTCTAGGCTTATGCCAGATGAACTTCTGTGTGCCACTCTCTGCCCAGTTTGGATGTCCACCCTGGCAAGCAACAAATGTTTTCTTGCATTGAGATCACATCCTTTTTCATAGAGATCACCCCCTTTTACCTAGAGGACACCATGGGAAGCAGAGACATGTGGGGACAGCCTCTCCTGATCCCATGCCTGCCGAATGGGTGTCCACCTAGCCTAAGTGTCCACCCTAGCAAGTGGCAAATGTTTTTTATAGAGATTGCTTCCTTTTTGTATAGATTGCCTCCTGTAACCTAGAGTACAACATGGGAAGCAAAGACGCATGGGGACAGTCCATAGAAGTGATTTTGAGGAAAAAAAACATTGTTTGCTTGCTAAGGTGGACATCCAAGGGTGGGCATCCAGGCTGACTGGTGGGCACCTAAAGTGGGCAGAAAGTGGCAGCAGGCATGGGGTATGGAGAGGCTGTCCACACGTATCTTTGCTTTCCATGGCATCCTCTGGGTTACAAGAAGGGGATTTCTAGGAAAAGGAAGTGATCTCTATGCAAGAAAATATTGGTTGCTTGCCAGGGTGGATACCCAGGCTGACTGGTGGGCACCCAAAGTGGGCAGAGAGAGGCACACAGAAGTTCATCTGGCATAAACCAGGGCGAGGCTGTCCCCACCCATGTGCCTTTGCTTCCCATGGCGTCTCCTGGATTCTTGGAGGTGCCCTCTAGGGAATTGAAGTGATCATTGCCCAGGCCATGCATAAGCCCATTGGGCATGCATGACAGCCTCCAAAATGGCCACCACCACAGATGGCAGGCCCAGAACGAGTCAAATACCACCCAAACTGGGCGATTTGGACATTAACAGGGGCTAGCGGGGGGAGGGGCAACCTCCTGAAGATACACACATGGTTTTGGAGAAGTCCCCCAGAGAGGTGGCAGCGAGTTATTTTTATAAACAAACAAACAAACAAACAAACAAACTTAGAAACCCACCCACCCCGAACAGGCTGGGGGGTTCGGTTTGATATCGAACTGGGGGGAGGGTGTTCAGTCTGATATCAAGCCATTGAAATGAACCAGTTCAACACTGAACAGGTTCTGAATCGAACCTGTTCACACATCCCTACTGTGATTCAATTATCCAGGTTCTTTCCCTTCCCATGCCTAGTCACACTGTATTGAAGCAGTAGTGCTAGATCAATTTTTTATGGGCAGGGGGGTGGATTCTTGTGGCACTCCCTGTAATTTTCTGCTGAATGTGTCATTGTCATGCTTAAGTGTGCACTAGCTTGTGATAGCCATGTTAAGATCTGATTAGGCAGTTTTTCTGAGCCGAGGCAAAGGGATGTGTTGTGTATTAGGCAACAGGAAGAGATTTTCAGCTGCTGATTTGCTGACTCTTCATCTCTAGGCCAAGTGCCCCATTTACTTTTGGCATTGGCACTGGGCTGGCATATATTGAAAAAGATCTTAATTAACTATTCCCTATCAGAAGGAAAGAGAGAGAAAGGGAAAAAGAAAGAGAAAAATGTTCCTTCAAAATTCAGCCATCTTGTCTCAGCAGAGTAAGGAAATTCTATAAAAAGCAGTTTAATAATGATTATGGGGCATCCTAAACAATCATATATCTCCTTGACCTTTTTATTTCTCTTTAAGTTAAAACCATTAGTAAATTAAGTGTAGATCATTCTGGGGCAGGATATTGAATGACCATTCAGTTAATTAGCATAATGTTAATAAAATGTATAATGGTGTCAGGATTACAAAAACTCTCCCTTCACTTTTAAAATGAAACTGACATGGAAGATTGGATGATATTTCTGAAGCATTAATTGAAGCATTGTCAGAGTATCAAGGTAGTTTCCTAGAGCTTCAGATTCAGGCTCACCATTTGCCTGAAACATCACCTGTTTGCATTATTGTATTCATGGACACAGCACTTCTATGGTAAAGTGTTGGTCTAGGTGCAAACACTCAGCCCAAAGCATCCCATTCACAAGGGGATCTGTTGGTTCTAATGACTCCTCCCAATGCATGCATGATGAGCATCAAGAGCAAACTTGTCCTCTAAGGGCTCTTGGAGATGTTCAAGAATGGCCTTTGGTCACTGAGTTGTGTAGCTAAGCTAGGCTCAGAATGTTGTGTTTCCTGCATTGCTGTCTTAATACATTGTCATATCAAACCTAGCATCTGCAGCGACAAGTGTTTCCATTCAGGCCTTCCTTCTCTTTTCTCCTGCAGAAAAATGATCTGGGGGCAAAAGGTCTGATCTCATTGCTGATCTTCCATTTGAGAGGGGGCCTGATGTGGAGGGTGTCTCTTCATTGTCTTTCCCTGAAGTATCAGCAGGGATGAATTGTCCTGGGTGGAGGGCTGATGCTGAGCTTGTATGATACAGAGGTTGTCTCTCTTGATTCTTTTGAAGTATCAGCAGGGATGGAACATCCTGGGTGGGAACCTGATATGGAGATTGCCATTTTAGGTTCTTTTTTCTGAGTGTCAGCAGGGCTGGGAGGCTAAGTAAGCAAAGAGGCACCTTTTTGAAAGTGGTGATTCTCTTTATTGAGCAAGAGAATAGCAACTGTCCCTATCCAACCCCAACACAGCATTCCTCCAGTGGTTCTTGCTGATGTCTATCGTATATTTCCTTTCTCGTTTATGATCCCTTTGGGGACAGGGGAGCTGGTGTGTGTGTGTGTGTGTGTGTGTGTAAACTATTTTGGGAACTTTTGCTGAAAAGTGGTATAAAAATATTCTATTCATCGTCGCCCCGGGAGAGGGCCTAATACAGAGATTACTTCTTTTGGTTCTTTCCATGGAAGATCATCAGATATGGAACATCCTGGGTCTGATGCAGAGGTTGCCTCTTTTGGTTCTTCCCAAAGAATCTAAGCAGGGCTGGAAGGCCCTGGGAGGAGGCCTGATATGGAGACTGCCTTTTTTTGGTTCTTTCCACAGATTGTCATGCTCTGCAGACTTTTCTTCCTACATAGGGAATGGGAGTGCCACCTCCTAGCTGTCCCCACCCCCAGGGTCAAGGAGTCTTACTCCAGCTCGACTCCTTGCCTGGATCCAAGCCTCCAGCTGCTCCTGTAGCTTTTGGTGGAAAATGGGGGCTACAGAATAACGTTAGGCCTTGTTTCCGTTAGACCTCATTTCCATTTGGAACATTTGGCCTTATTTCCATTATTCCTGCCATCCAGTAGCCTTGAGTGGTTCCCCTAAACCAGGGCTGCACAAATTGGGCCTTCCAGCTGTTGTTGGGTTACAGCTCCCATAGTCCCCAGTTGCAGTGTCCAATAGTCCAGGTAGATGGGAACTGTAGTCAAATAACAACTGGAGGGCGGAAGTTGTTCAGCCCTGCCCTAAATCAAACGTTCCTTCTGAATCACCATTCTGTCCTCCACAAGAGGCAAATCCCCTTTCAGGGCCAAAATCCAGCCTCCTAGGCATACATATTCAGGCAGACAAGCTCTGTATGAGCCTCCTGGCAAGGAGCAGACTATCTTGAGCTATCTCTTGAGCCTCCCAGAACATCTCTTGGGCCCAAGTGGATGGGCAAAGAGAGCCTATTCTGTGGCTGGGCTTTATCCAAAGACCTTCTTACCTAACTGTACCAAAAGAATATTCAGATCAACACAACTTTGTTTTATTTAAAAACAAACTTTTTTAAAAAAAACAATAAACATGCAACATGTTTTGCTGCTATTTATTACTATATTCTACATGGCGTCCTGCTTATATATTTCTTATATATCATCCACCTATCTTTCTCTTACTCTCTACCATTTATTATCTATGTATATTGTTTGTTACATGGCACTGTCTGTATTTCCTTGTCTTCCCCTTCTTCTTCGTTGGCACCCTTGTAGAAACCATGATTCCCATAGTTCAACTCTGATCAGTCAGTCCGCTTCTGAGTCTCTTCAGCTGTACTTTGAGGTTCTGCAGAAATTATTTAGTTCTCCTGGAGAGGACGGAAGGACCTGTGTGGGGTCTTGGCCCTGAGCTTTCTTTCTTTGGTTTCTCTTGAAGGGGAAGGAAGGTCCTGAGTGGGGTCCCGGCACTGAGGTTTCCTCCATAGTTTGTTCTCCCAGAGTGTCAGAGGGAATGGATGACCCTAGATGGGGACCTGGCACAGAGGTTGCCTCCTTTGGTTCTTCTCACAAAGTGACAAAGAGGACAGAATGTCCTGGGCAGGGTTCTGGCACTGGGGTTGCCTAGTTATGGTTTTTCTCCCAGAGAGTCAGAGAAGATGGAAGGCCATGAATGGGGGCCTGGCAGTGAGATTTCCTCCTTTCTTTCTTCTCTTGGAGTCACAAAGTGTCAGAGTGGACAGAAGGTCCTGACTGAGTGGGGTCCTGGCAGCCTGGTTGCCTCCTTTTGGTTCTTGCCCTTGCATTTCTGAGGGGATGAAAGGCCCTGGGCAAGGTCTGGGCAGTGAGATTTACTCCTTCAGATCTCTTGGAGTGTCAGAGGAGACAGACGTACCTGAGTGGGATCCAGGAAGTGAGGCTTCCACCTTTAGGTTCTTTTTCCAGAACATTGGGGGTGGGGACATAAGGGCCTGCATGAGGTCCTGGCTTACTTTTGTTCTTCTCCCTGCGTATTGGAAGGGACCAAAGTTACTGAGCAGGGTCCTGGCTCTGAGGTTTCCTCTTTTGGTTCTTCTCCGGGGGTGTCGGAGGGGAAGGGAGGCCCTGAGTGGGGTCCTGGCACTGAGGTGCCCTCCATTGGTTGTTTTCCCAGAGTGTCGGAGGGGACAGAAGCCCTTGGGCAGGGTCCTGGCACAGAGGTTGCCTTCTTTGGTTCTTCTCCTGAAGTATTGGAGGGCTTGTGCAGGGTTCTGGCTGTGAGGTGGCTTAATTTGGTTCTTTGCCCAGAGTGTCAATGGGGATGGAAGGCCCTGGGCGGGGTACTGGCAGCAATATTGCCACATTTAGTTCTTCTCCTGGAGTGTCAGAGGGCACAGAAGACCCGGGGGGGGGGTATCCTGGCACTGCAGTTACTTTCTTTGGTTCTTCTCTCAGGATGTTGGAGGGAACAGCAGGCCTTGGATAGGGTCCTGACAAGGAGAAAGCCTGCACAGTCAGTTCCTCCCCACTTTCAGACCCAGACTCCAGATTGGGACACCTTTTCTCCAGGTGTGTGCCATCTACCCTCAGCCTCTGCTGCTTTAAAGCTGGGGCTGGGCCAGGGACTGAGGAAGGGAAGAGGGAACATCTTGGGCAAGGCAGTGACTGTGTTTGGGCTTCTGCCCCACCTTTTCTCCAGGTGTGTGCCATCTACCCTCAGCCTCTGCTGCTTTAAAGCTGGGGCTGGGCCAGGGACTGAGGAAGGGAAGAGGGAACATCTTGGGCAAGGCAGTGACTGTGTTTGGGCTTCTGCCCCACCTTTTCTCCCGGTGTGTGCCATCTACCCTCAGCCTCTGCTGCTTTAAAGCTGGGGCTGGGCCAGGGGCGTGCGCCTCTTGGCGTGAGCCAAAGGGCGAGGGCACAAGGGCTCTCGTCCTTGTGGCTCTCAGCCGTGGGGCGAGCTGCCTGGGGCCCTGAAGACCTTTTCCTCCTGCCTTGAAGATCCGTCTTCCTCCAAGCAAGAAGTCAGCAGAGACTGTATAAGTCTGGTCTTGGTTTTAAATTAAGCCAAGAAGCTGTGGTGAGTTAGTCTGGGGGGATGTGTCTGGGAGAGCGAAAAAGTGGGTCTGGAGTGGGGGCAGCAATATCACGGGTAGTGGGCAGAGGGAGATATGGCGGTGGGAGTTGGGCAGGCCGTTACAGGGGAAAACAGTCCAGGCAATTGAGGCCTGTTCCTTTTTCCGGCCCTTCTCCCAACCCTCTGACCCTAGGGAGCTCTGTGAACACTCCTTCGAGGATTAGGGTGCTGCTGCTAAATGCCAGGTCAGTTAACGCAAAAACATCTCTCATCCACGATTTGATTGTGGATGAGCGTGCTGACCTGGTATGCGTGACGGAGACCTGGTTGGATGTGCTGGGCGGGGTTGGTCTCTCTCAGCTTTGTCCTCCAGGTTTCCAGATCGTGCAGCAGCCCTGCCTCGAGGGCCAGGGGGAGGCGTTGTGGTCATCTTTCGAGAGACCCTCCCCGTTTCCAGGTGCTCGGTCAGGCAATCTCAGAATTTTGAGTGTTTGTCCTTGAGGGTGGGCCTCCGAGATAGGCTGGGGATTCTGCTGGTGTACTGACCACCCCGCTGCACTTCAGTCTCCCTACCTGAGCTGGCGGGGGTGGTCTCGGAGGTGGCCTTGGGTTCCCCCAGGCTTATTGTTTTGGGGGATTTCAATGTCCACACTGAGCCCCCCCCTAGTGGGTGCGGCTCAGGATTTCATGGCCTCCATGGCAACCATGGGCCTGTCTCAATTGGTATCGGGCCCTACCCACGTGGCGGGACACACTCTGGATCTGGTTTTTGCCGACCGGGAAATAAATGATCTGGAGGTGGGGGAATTTGAGACCACTCCCTTGTCATGGACAGATCATAAACCCCTGGTGGGGTTTAGTTTGACTGCTCCATCTACCCTCTGCAGGGGTGGTGGGCCGATTAAGATTGTCCGCCCCTGGAGGCTTATGGATCCGCTTGGATTTCAGACTGCCCTCGGGGAGTTTCTAGTGTCCAGAGCTGGTGACCCTGTTGAGGCCTTGGTTGATCTCTGGAATGGAGAGATGGCCCGGGCTGTTGACACGGTTGCCCCCAAGTGCCCTCTCCGGCTTGGTGGATCCGTTCTGCTCCTTGGTTTTCCTCGGAGCTTAGAGCGATGAAGCAACTCGGACGACGGCTAGAACGACGCTGGAGGAAGAGTCGTCACGAATCCGACCGAACACGGGCTAGAGCCCATTTTAGGGACTACTCCGTGGCAGTGAGGGCGGCGAAGAAATGCTTTTTCTCCGCCTCCATTGCGTCTGCTCAGTGCTGACAAACAGAGCTGTTTCGTGTGGTGAAAACCTTGCTCCACAAATCCCCCCCAGACAATGGGGGAGGAGCCATCTACAGCTCTTTGTGATCGGTTTGCCTGTCGCTTTGCAGATAAAATCGCTTGCATCCGTGCTGACCTGGACTCCAGAGTTTTGGCAGTTCTGGCAGACATGCCTTTGGTACCATCTGGTCCCGTTGTGTTGGATTCTTTTCGGTTGGTGTGGCCTGAGGATGTGGACAAGATCCTGGGCAGTGTGCGGGTGACTTCGTGCACTCTTGACCCTTGCCCTTCATGGCTAATAAAAGCTGCCAGGGAGGGGACAGGTAGATGGTTGGAGGTGATCGTTAATGCTTCATTAAGGGAGGGCAGGATGCCATCGTGCCTTAAGGAGGCGGTGGTAAGACCTCTATTTAAAAAGCCCTCCCTTGATCCCTCCAACCTGGACAACTATAGACCTGTGTCTAACCTTCCCTTTTTGGGCAAGGTGATAGAGCGTGTGGTGGCGTCCCAGCTGCAGAGGGTCTTGGATGATACGGATTATCTGGACCCTTTTCAATCTGGCTTCCGCCCCGGATATGGGACTGAGACTGCCTTGGTCGCTCTAGTGGATGACCTACGCCGGGAACTAGACAGGGGGAGTGCATCCCTGTTGGTTCTGCTGGGCCTCTCGGCGGCGTTCGATACCATCGACCATGGTATCCTTCTGGGCCGCCTCTTGAGTATGGGAATCGGAGGCACTGCGTTGCAGTGGTTTTGGTCCTTTCTTGAGGGGAGGGTTCAGAAGGTGGTGCTGGGGGACTACTGCTCGGCCCCGTGGCCATTGGCCTGTGGGGTCCCGCAGGGATCGGTCTTGTCCCCCATGCTGTTTAACATCTACATGAAACCGCTGGGAGAGGTCATCCGGAGATTTGGACTGAGTTGTCAGCAATATGCGGATGACACTCAGCTCTATCTCTCCTTGTCATCTGATCCTAGGGAGGCGGTGGATGTCCTTAATCGGGGGCTGGAGGCCATGATGGGTTGGATGTGGGCTAACAAACTGAAATTGAATCCGGATAAGACAGAGGTACTGTTGGTCAGTAGGAGAGCCAATCGGGATGAGGAGATTCTACCGGTTCTGAATGGGGTTGCACTCCCCTTGAAGGAGCAAGTACGCAGCTTGGGGGTACTACTGGACCTGGCTCTGCTTTTGGAAGCTCAGGTGGAGGCGGTGGCCAGGGGTGCCTTTGCATGGTTTTGGCTGGTGCGCCAGCTGCATCCCTTTCTCGAGAAGGCAGATCTGGCTACGGTTACCCACGCCTTAGTCACGTCGCGGCTGGATTACTGTAACACGCTCTACGTGGGGCTGCCCTTGAAGAATATCCGGAAACTGCAGCTAGTGCAAAACGCGGCAGTGAGGGTTTTATCTGGAGCTGCCTGTTGGGAACATATCACCCCCATTTTGAAAGAGCTGCACTGGCTGCCGGTTCGTTTCCGGGTCCAATTCAAGGTGCTGGTTTTGACCTTTAAAGCCCTAAACGGTTTGGGCCCGGGGTATTTGAGGGACCGCCTGCTCCCAAGGGTTGCTGCCCACTTGACAAGGACATCTGAGGGGGCCCTGCTCCGGGTTCCGACAATGCGTGAGGCCCGGCTGTCGTGCACTCGGGACAGGGCCTTCTCTGTTGCTGCCCCCAGACTCTGGAATGCTCTCCCAGTGGCCATTCGTTCCTCAGACTCCATCACGGCTTTTAGAAAGCTTTTAAAGACTTGGCTTTTTACCCAGGCTTTTACATGATCGTTTTCTACTGCGGCTTCTCTGTGTTTTTAATTGTTGTATTTGTTGTGTTGTTTTTATGCCTGTTTTTATATGTTTTTATACTTTTAACATGATGTTTTTATCGTCTTTTTATTGTATGTTTTTAACTTTTGTAAACCGCCTTGGGGTTATCTTTTTAACGAAAGGCGGTATATAAATGCAAAAATAAATAAAATAAATAAATAAAATATATGGGAGCACACTGGGTGGTAAAGGGGGGAAACTGCGGATCCTTTGGATCCACAGTTTCCCATTATGTGTGAAAGTAGCCAAACTGTCTTCCCTTGTGGGTTGGCAGGGGCGGCCGATCTGCTTTCATTGTTTACAGTCATGAGGCCAGCTTTTCCATTCCTCTCCAGAGAAGTTTTCCAACTTTTAAAGTCCCCCCCCCAAAAAAAAGTAAGGGATACATTTCAGTTGAAATAACATACATGCTATTTTGTTTTTTAAATTTTAAAGAGGAGGAGGGCAACCTGCCACATGTATCGTGGAAGAGTAAGACAGTTGAGGAAGCTGACATTTGATTGAGCAGCCTAATTATTGGCATTATGAATATGAAAGGAAGATGGGCTCATCCTGCTGAGGCAATATATGCCTGAACACACACACAAACCCCCATCTCTTCACACCAAAGCCAAAAGCATTGAAAGAAGTCAAGGGCAGAAAAAAAGAGCAACTCAATTTGGTTCTGCTTCTGGGTAGGACCTATTGGAAGATGAAAGAAGAAAACTTTAGGTAAGATTCTTGGAAATAACATGGGGGGTGCTGGGTGGGGTCAACTTTTGAAGTTAGCTTCACCTAGTGGGTAGAATTTTCCCACAAACTACCAAGTGGGCCCATAGTGAACACAGCAAGCTAGCTCCAGTTTTCTCTGCCCAGGCAGTCTAAAAAATGGATGGGCATCTTTAAAAGCCAATACCAGGCAGCCATTAGATTTTGTTTCCCTCATCATGCTGGAGACCTACCTGCAGGTCACCCATGACCAACAGCCAAACATCCTGACAGCCAACTTTGCTAAGATGATGTTGATGATAAATCTGATTGCCCAAGACAGCCAACTTATCCAAGATGCTCCAGCTTATCTAGAATGCTGCCAAGTGAGCCTCCTGCAGAATCCTCGCAGGTCTCCAAGGGAAACCATGATGAAAGAATTCTGTGGCTGACTGTGAGGTCACAAGATCAGTTACTAGCCATGCTGGTTCTGGTTTGAATCTATTCTCTGCGTCAGGGATGCAGTTCAAAGTGTCAAAGCACAAGGGGAGAGTAATTCTTGTACTGCTCTTTCTGCTCCCCACATGTTTTCCCCAAATTACATGCTGTGGTCCCTTAGCTAGGAAATTCCTCTAAATTTCATTTGAAATGGCAGGCTGTAATATACTTTTTGTATAAGGCTATGAAAATGTAAAGCAAACAGTATTCTTCTTATCTTCTGTTTCCCCCCTCTCTGTTTCTTCATAGGAAACAACCTATGTTCTTATTTGATACTGTGCAACCCTCAGGGACATATTTTTGGAAGATACGGTGGGTTTCAGGTGAAAGGGGAGAATGGCAAAGATCACCCCTCTTTCATTGTGTGATGGCGTATCATTTGTGTGGCTGTCAGCACTGCTACAATGCTAGTGCAATGCTAGGCCAGGCATCAATTACTATTCCTAAAAGAAGCCATGAATGAAAATATGTAGTATTTTTTTAAAGCTTTTTAAAATATATTTTCCTCAAAATGTTAGAAATTCAATTATAAAAATGGAAATGGCTACTGAGAAACAATGATGGGGATACTAAAAATAATAACTTTAAACTACAACAGAACTATATATACAGTTTTAAAATAAATTAAATTAAGGAGCAAATCATAATTTGTGTCAACTAAATATATCAGTATTTCAACACACTAACTATAGGCAATTACTAAAGATCAAGGAAACATGTTTACAGATGAAAATCTGAATAGCTGAAATCTGAATACTGTAATTTCTTTGTCTTGCCTACATGCATAAGGGAAGTTTTCTATCTCTCGCAAATGGCATCTGAAACCTTAGAATTTGTTGAAGTTGTGTTAAATTCCATTATTATTAAAAGATTTCCATATGTGTCATACCAGCTTTTTTATCATTGTGAGTGCTTTCTGTACCTACATCTTTTAGCAATTTGAAACTTAGCTGCAGTGAGAAGCAGACCAATTATATCTTTCAAATTTTTGACCCATAAGGCGTAGTCTCCCAGGGAAGGAAAAAATGCATAGCCTGTAACTGCAGATTCAAGCACATTCAGATGTATGCTTCAAATGTGTTGTAGGAGCACATTTCACTAATCTCAGAACAGCTACAATTTTTGAAAGTGCTAGCAGATGAAACTATTTTATTCTTTTCTGCAGACTTGCCTAAATTTATCATATAGATGTTTACTGGGATGTTTACTGTTTGCAGCAAGGTTTACTGTCCTGATGCACAACATTCCTTTTCCTTAAGATGCGGATGTAAGGTTTTCTACAGTTAATGGAGAGAAAGCCCTGGAACTGTCAGGAAGTAGGGATGTGCACAAAACCGGCTTGGCCTGTTTGGTTCAAATTCAAACCAGTTTTGAACCAGGGTGGGTAGGTTTGGTTTTGGTTTTGCTTGAACCCCCCATGGTTCGGTTTGAATTCGAGCCCAATTCAAACCAGTTCTAAAAGGTTGTACATAGGGTATAATGGGGACTTGAACTGGCCCATTACTCCCTATGTAGAGCACCTAGGGGCACAGAACTGTGGTGGGTGGTAGGCACCCATGGGTGCCTACCACCCACATCAATTTCTACATCCATCTATCTACATCCATTTCAATAAGGCTTCAGGCCCAGCTTTGGAACAGAAACTGTTTTGGTCACCCTGTGGGATGACCTATTCAGAGAGAGAGAGAGAGAGAGAGAGAGGAGTGCAACCCTGTTAATTCTCTTGGATCTCTCAGTGGCTTTTGATACCATTGACCATGGTATCCTTTCAGATAGGCTGGCCAAGTTCGGTGTGGGAGGCACTGTTTGGAAGTGGTTTCACTCTTACCTTGAGGCCCGTTCCCAAAAGGTGCTGGGGGAATACTGTTCAACCCCTTGGCAGTTATGTGATGGGGTTCCGTAAGGTTCCATTCTTTCCCCTGTGCTGTAATAGCTACATGAAATCTCTGGGAGAGGTCATCAGCCAGGATTTGGCTGTAGGTGTCATCAATATGCAGGTGACATTCAGTTGTATCTCTCTTTTTCTTTTCTTTTCTTTTTTAAAAATACTTTTTATTCAATTTTCCACAACGTAAGATACACACAGGCACACACAAAAAGAAAAAACAGAAAGAAAAAACACACACACAACAAAAAAGAAAAAAACCCAAATAAAACCCATGGGGACTTCCATCTCATCATTAGAACAAGTATCAGTTACAATACCAAAGTCTTGCCTGTAATTTAATCATTCTCCCCCCGATAAATCGTACGAAAATCAGCTCTAGGACATTTTAAAAACATTTTTGTTACCACTCAAAAACGTCCCATACTGTCTTCATTTGTAGATTGTCCTTTAGGTTTATCTCAAAATATTCTTTAAGTTTTTGTAAACCTAATTTCACAATTTTAGAGTGATTCAAAAGGGACTCGTTTAATTTCCATTGATAGTTTTTCTTTATTCCAATTTTCCACTTTAATTCTATAGGATTATTGTCAGAAAACATCCTTGGCAATATGTCAATATCTTTGATTGTTATCAACACATCTGAATTAGTCCAGATCACATCTATTCTCGTGTGTGTTTTATGTCTATCTGAAAAGAAAGTATACTCCTTAGTATCTGTATTTTTGATTCTCCATATATCATGTAAACCAAAGTGCTCAACCATATTAAAAAAGGCTTTTGGTAATTTCTCATCATTTTTTCTCAAGTCTATTGAATCTCTATCAGCCTGCGTTGAGACAACTCCATTAAAGTCTCCCATTAATACAATCTGTTGCCTATCTGTCTCTGTTAGTTGCTTTTCCAATTTTCTATAGAAGTCTGCTTTTGCTTCATTAGGGGCATATATACCCACTACTTTATATTTTAAGTCTCCAACCTTTATTTCTACTATCAAAACTCTTTCATACTCATCTTTATATATCAGTTTTGGCTCTAAAAAGTCATTTATATAAAAGACTACTCCCCTTTTCCCCTTAATATCTAATGTTAAAAATTGCTGGCCAAGTGCTTTGTTTTGTAGGTATTTTCTATCTCTCCTTCTTATATGCACTTCCTGTAAGCAAATCAAGTGTACTTTTCTTTTCTTTAGATCATGGAAAAAAATTTGGCATTTTATTTTTATATTTAAACCATTTACATTTAAGGAAAAGAATTTTATTTCCATACTGACTATTTATTTGTTTTGCTAATCCCTCCCTTATTTATTGCCTTGTGTCTTTTGGAGATCCCCTGAGACCCGAAGATCGTTCCTGTACCTGCGGAGAAATTGTTTTATTTTAGAGTCTTCGGTTAATCTATATTTCTTATTTTTATAGGTAAAGGCAACCCCTTGAGAGAACTCCCATCTAAAGGGGATTTTATTTTGTTTTAAAGTATCAGTCAAATCCCTGTAGTCTTTTCGTTTCCTAAGACGTCTCCTTGGGATTTCTTTCATCACCATAATTGTTTGTCCATTAATTTCCCATTTATTTTGAAAATGGGCTTGTATAATTCGGTCTCAAGTAGATTTTGAATTAAGTTGAATTATGCAATCTCTAGGCACTTTGTGGGTGGCTGCAAAAGTGGCATTTACTCTAAAGGCATCTTCAATAAGTCCTTCCATATTAAGTAGATCTATCTGCAAATGTTTGGCTAATTCATTTGTCAGCAAATCTGACAAATTTTGAGTTGTGCTTTCTGGAATTCCCCTTATTCTAAGCATTTTTCCCCTCTGCACCAGTTGCAACATTGCAAGTTGATCAGCTAACTCTTCATTTTCCTTTTTCAACTCCGTTATCTCCTGATCTGCAGCGTCTACTTTTTTGGAAATTTGTTTAGTATTCTCCACTATCCTTTTATTTATTTCTTCCAAGTTGTTACATTTATTTGAGTTGTCTATAATCCCTTGTTTCATCACTTGTAATTCCTTATTCAACTACAACATATCTTGCTTTAAGGCCTGTGAATCTGCTTTTATCTGTTGTATGTCCTCTTTAAGAGTTTGCATATCATGGACCATAGATTGTATCACTTCGTTATTTGTGTCTAATTTACTATTAATGATTTGAAGTAACTCCCAAATTTCACCAGTGGACCTATCCATTTGGGGAATTGTTCCCACTGATAGTTTTCTGGCCATGTAAGTTTGTGGTCCAGTTGGCGTATTCTTATTCTTAGACATTCTAATATACCAACCATAACCTACAGTAACATATTGGATGTTTACAACAAAATTAACTCTTTAAACAATATTCACCTCTTATGACTACAAAAGGGAAAGTGTAATTTCCACGTTAATTCCACTTCACCCTTTGACTCTTGTAACTCTTCTTCACTCAAGGTGTATCCGTTTGTTCACTCTGCAAATATAGTCACAGGCTCCCTTCGACCCAAACTCGCATTTGTAGACTCACATTGAAAGTCAGCTATGCCCCAAAAGAAGGTGGGAGATATACTTCACACTCTTCAAAACACCCAGAAGTTCACCATATTCACCTCAGTGATCCCCAGTGTCGAACCTTTGCACTTAGGGCGTATTGAGAGCTAACAGTATAGTAACTTGGGCTACTTTGAGTAACTTAGCAAGATTTGGATTACTATAGATTACTTTAGCAGATTCAGATTTAATAACCATTTGAAAACACAAAGGCAGGGGTGGGCATTAGTCATCCCTCTCTTCGAAACTACTACAGAGTTTTGGCTCCTCTTCTCCTGTAGATGTGCTTATAAAGTTTTAGTCTCTCTCCATGTGGGGCTATGATATTTCAACCATACCTTGACATCCAAAGGCATCCAAAAAGCATTAGTTAAATAAGGTTCTATCTCGCAAGTTGTTGTTTTCCTTGTTCTTTTAGATGAGATTCTTAATAAATTCCTTTGTTGACTTGTTGGCGTTTGATAGAAGTTTCAATGCTTCCAAGCCTAGTTTCAGGACAGCCTGAACTCCACACTGCAGTACTCTCGTTGACTCTATGTCACGCCCTCGATCTCCGACAGCGAGGAGGAAGGGGAAGCTGTCAACTTTCCAGGTGATGCAGGAGTGTCTGAGGGGCAGAGCCCGGCTGTCAGTGTTCATGAAACAGCTGTGGATAATGACTCTGAGCAGGCACAACAACCTGAGGCAGCAGAAATCGTGAAAGACCAATCGGAAGAAGAGCTATGCAACCAACCCCTGCTGACCCCCCAACAGCGGCGTGTCACAAGACGCAGGGATCAATTGGAGACTATTAGGAAAAGCAAACGCCTATTGCAGAGGGCTGATAAACCTTAAATCCCTTCCAGCTGGGAGCTCTCGTGGCTTGCACTATAAATCACATCGTCAGTCGTCTACTCCCTGCTGAAAAACAACATTCGTCACTATATGTCGACAGCATGCAGCCAAGTCCGGTCGAGACCCTGACACTCTAGCCCTGTCACTCGACTGGCACGAAGAGACCTCGGCTTCCCCGCGCCCCTTCGCAGCAGGAGCTGACTTCTCCGGGCTGGTTGAGTCTTCTTCGCCTCCCACTTTAATCCAGTGGGGTGGGAGGTGGTTGTTGAGTCCCCCCAGCTTCTTTCTGCAGGTCTTCTCTCGGAGACTCCAAGAGAAGCATCTTGTTTGGTCAGCGTCAGAACCGGAAGGTATCTCTCTTTTTCATCAGATGCAGGTGAAGGGGTGAGTGTCCTGAATCTGTGCTCGGATGCAGTAATGGACTAGATAAGGATGGATAAGCTGATACTCAAGACAGACAAGACAGAAGTACTGCTGGTCAGTGGTTCCTCTGCCCAGTTGAATGATATTCAGCCTGTTCTAGATGGGGTTGCACTCCCCCTGAAGGACCAGATTCACAGTTTGAGGGTGCTCATCAATCCAGCACTGTCACTAGAGGTTCAAGTGGCCTCTGTAACTTGAAGCACAGTTGGGGTATCCGCTTCAGCTTACCTGGACAGAATTGGCTTGGCCACAGTTACTCATGCTCTGTTAACCTCTTTCTTAGATTACTGCAATGAGTTGTACGTGGGGCTTCCTTTGAAAATGGTCCAGAAACGGCAGCTGATACAAAATAGGGCTGCAAGATTATTAACTGGGACTGGACATTTTGATCATATCACACCAGTGCTTCGTCAGCTGCACTGGCTCCCAGTCCATTTCCAGGCCCAATTCAAAGTGCTGGTTTTAGCCTTTAAAGCCCTAAATGGCTTGGGACCAGGTTACCTGAGAGAGCACCTTGCTCCATATGTCCCTACCCGAACCTTAAGATCTTCATTGGCCCTCATCCGGGTGCCCTGGCCAAACAAATTGAGACAGGTGGCTACCAGAGAGAGGACCTTTTTGGTGGTTGCACCCCATTTATGGAATAGCCTCCCCAGTGAGGTTCACCTGTCTTCATCACTTTGTTCTTTTGGATGCCAGGGCACTTTCCAGTTTAGCCGCTCATTAGCGGTAAAATGCTTCCGTTCAGGCAAATCGCATTCAAAACATAAATAGCAGAGCAACCAGCAGGGGGAGCAGTCTCGCAAAAACTAACAACCCCCGCAAAACAGCAACTTTTTTATGCCGGACATATGTTTTATCAATAAATCACAGCAATTAAATCCAAAACAAGGCATCAGAAATGTAAACGGCACCCTGCTGTCAGCATAGGGACTGTAGTGTCACAACACAGGAAGTGAGGAAACGCACTTCAGAGATGCGCCGTGACCCTGTTGCAGGGTTTAATCTGGAAAGTGCCCAGGTAAAGATATTTTTGTTCATCCAGGCCTTTTAAATTTTTGTTTTCAGATTTGATCTGATTTTTATTAATTTTAAAATGAGTTTTTAAGCTGTTTTGTATTGTATTTTGTATTTTATTTTCTTCCTTTTTGTCTGTTATGATTTAATGTGTTATGTGTTTTAATTGTATATTTCAATCTTCTGTGGTGAGCCGCCCAAAGAACATTTTGTTATGGGGTGACTAGCAAATACAGATGATGATGATGACTGATGATGTTTTTAAAAGGTTGAGAATTATTTACTTATTATGTTGTCTTCCTTAATTGCTGATTGATACTAAGCATATATTAATATGAATCAATATTTTAAATGCTTAATATGCAGAAGGCACGGGGGGGTGGAATCACCTTTATATTCATAGGCCCTCTTGAAGATAAGGGAGGAAAATTCTCCCTTTTATAAGACAACATAAATATCTGAATATTTTACTTACAAGACCGCATGAAATCAGAAACTACAAAATCTTTGATCAATACAGTAATGCAGTAAGACTGTGTTTCCAAATTGATGCGTATATAATAGGAAGCAGAGAATTAAGTCAGATAAGTCTACAGGTCAGGTAGATGCTGTTATTGACATCTGGGTCTTAGCAGTCCTGTCCATATGCTACTGATCAGGAAATCTATGCATGACTAAAAGAAGAGCAAAGAATACATAATACAACTAGAAAAAATTGGTTAGATAACAAGGTAGAAGGATAATGTTTGGAGAGACATTGCTTTGTGTATCTTAGGGTAGAAAGAAAAGAAAAGAAAAACACAGGCACAAGCTACATTTCATCTTTCTTTGAAATCAGTGGCAAATTTCTCATTGATTTAAATGAAGCTGGACTGCATTCAGAAGAAACAAAGGGATGGAGAGGAAATGAGAAGCATACATTAATGAGTAAGGTATAAATATTTCACAAAACACATGGTACATAAAAGATCATACTCACAATCCCTAACACAAAGTGCCAAGAAGTTGCAAAAGTGATTTCCTCTGAAACATTTGATGGAGGAATTCATTCACTCCCCCACCCACCCCCACCCCCAGAATGAAATCCAGGCAAGAATGTACAGGTATACTTGGGGGATTCTCTTCCTCACCTACTACTGTGAGCAAGGAAACTGCTAATAACAAGGCATTGTGCCTATGGAAAATAGGGGGTTAGGTTCCGGGGGGGGAGGGCAAAAGAAACATTGCGGGGGGGGGCCCTGAAAAGCATTACTGTGTTGTGCTCTGTAGGGTCTCCTTGTGCCCAGCAATGCCACGCAAACTATGAAATGTCTCCAAACTGTGAAAAATCATGGGGAAATGCTTTTAAAAAACCAAAAGAAACGAGCCACAAAATGGCAGCCAGACATCACCTCCGCTGTCACTCTAGGAACCACAGATATGTGGGTTTTAACCCTTTTGTATCCATGGATAATGAAATCGGATGTCAATTAGCAATTCTGCAAATAATGAGCTTTGCCTGTATAGAACCCATACAGAATTTTCTTACTTTGTATCTTATTGGAATCCTTTTTTTCAAAATTTTCTGAATGTTTCTCTCAAGTAGAAATCTCCACATTGTATTAATTTTTAGGGATGTGTAGACATCACTCTCATCCTAATTTCACTGGTCTTATTGAAATGAATGTTTGTTTCTCTCAAAATTCCTCTAAGATTTCAGCTACATAGAAACTTCCAAATTTTGCTTAAGAGGAATTTGGCAGCAATTCCACCCAGGTGAGGAGCTCATCCATCTCTCAACAGACATTATAGGCATGTCAGGGCCAGGGGAAAAAGCAATAGGCTAATATACTAAAGAGAAAACCAGGCATGGAGAGTGCATGTTCTGAAAATTAGGGTCCCTGAGATCAGTTGCTGGGACCAAAATAGATATGGTTTTATATGACATGATTCAGAAGGTCACTTTCATTTGGCTCTTTGGTGTAATATCTAAATCTACTTTCTCGTTCTGAATACATTACTTAGTAAAACTTCCTTCCTTCCTTCCTTCCTTCCTTCCTTCCTTCCTTCCTTCCTTCCTCCCACCAAACCCAGGGATTTCAGAGGTGAGATGCTGCCACTGAGAAGGCCCTGTCCCTGGTCATTGCCAGCTGAAATTCAGCAATGGCAGGCCAGAGAGCCCAGCCTATGAGCCAGACCTGAATGCCTGGGTAGGCTTATATGGGTGTAGGCAGGTAAGGTAAGGTCCCTGAGATCAGTTGCTGGGATCAAAAGTGCAGCAGAGGGTGGGCACATATAGACTGACCAGACAATGGCAGAATGCAAAGGTTAGAGTATTTATAGTAGCACTGACCAATCCAGGGGTCAGTTCTACTATAAATATGAGGGGTCTGCCTGCCAGTCACAGGGACAAGTGTGACAGCTCATATTCCCTGTTGTGTCCGAAGATGGCTCCAAGTACTGAGCTGTGCACTCCACAATAGTTTACCCACACTAGATCCCATAGTCTCAGGGTCAAGCCTTGAAGTCCCTGACAGCAAGACTGATGCTGCTTCCCCAAATGCATCTCAGGTGCAGCTGATTTGACCTGCCCAGTGTCAAATGAAGCACGAGGCCTTTGGGGCTCTGCTATTGGCTGTGGGACATGGATGGATGGAGCAAGCAGTTTGTGAGGCCTGCCCACCTATCTCCGCGCTCAACTTTGTGCAGCAACCCTCCCTCCCTCAAGTGCAATCATCTTTTGGGAGTCTGGGTAGGAATTCCCCCCACTTACAATTGGCCTAATAGGGGAGCCTTTTTCACTTGCCTCACACTGTTGTCCTTAGGTAGTTGGTGTTTCCGGTCACAACAAGTAGGTACAGTGCAGTCTGAGAATGTGTAGGCCAGTTTAATGATGGACACCTAAGATACCTGGTTGGCATAATGAGAGTTCTGGCTCAGGGAGCCATGGCTGGGACTCTTCTGCTTAGGGGGAATGTTCACCAACCTTAAATGCTGTCCCCCTTGGGGTGGGGTGGGGCTTCCCACTGATACCTTGACCTTTGGATCAATTAGGGAAGTGTACTGATCAGTCTCGGGCTGGATCAATGCTCAGGGCTTGGGTGATTATCGCTCATAAAATTAAGGCGAACGGCTTGGAGTGGCAGCCAGTCCAACAGATGAAATCCTGCACTGTAGGAGTTTAGAGTGTCAATTCCCTTCCTTACTTATAATTGGCACTGGTTGTTTAATAAGGTTGTGGCCCATTTCTTCCAACTTCTGACTCGCATCTTCATTGGAGAAGGGGCAATGTGTAAATTATGATAATCAGATAATGGACTTAATAAAAAAAAACACAAGATGTGTTTTTTCAAGAATCCGGCCACTCGCTGCCGGAATGGGCGGTGAGGCCCATTGCCCCCATCCCCTTCAGCCAGAAGCACGACACTTGGGATGGAGCCCATTGGCTCCTGGGTCTCTGGGGGGCGGGGCTAGCAGCAACAGCCCACATTGGCTTACCCCTCCTCAATCCATTCCAGGGGTGTGTTTGGCTCGTTTGCAAGCTTTAGCAGGCCAGCGGAGCCTTCAGTGTGGCATTTCCGGCAGCAAGGCTGCTGCTGCTGGTTTGGAGAGGTTGGGGTGATGATTTCGCTGGGCTTGGGAGTAGCTGTGGGGACCAGCCAGGAGGCTTGTTGAGTGGCATAGAGCCCACTTTGGGAGCACTGGGGTTCTTGGTTAGTCACTCATTTACCACCCCCCCCCCACACACACACCTTCTGTACCCGGCTTGTAAGTGCTTGGGGCGTTATTGGGGAGGAGGTGTAGCCTTGGCAATCCCCCTTTATTACACATTGGGATGCACACCCTGGTCAGCATAAGGGGGCCTATGGGGTTACCAGGCACTGGGGCAGCATGTGGTGGCTTGGTGTGGGGTATATGTTGAGGCATTACCCACCATGAGCCCAAAGCAGGTAACATGAATAAAGTAGGACACCCATGCAGGGGTCTCCTCTTAGGTTCGATCTGTGGCATCCTCTAATAAGGTTGATAGAGCACCTGCCTGTAACCTCAGAGAATGGGTGCCACTCACTGCTAACAATTGCTGACCTGGGGGCTTAAAGCAGCCTCCAATGGTCTGACTCAGTGTAAGCTAGATGCTTGAGTCCCTATGTTTCTTAGGGAAAGGCCTACTTGGTCTGAAGGCCAGCCCTGTGTTCTTGGTCAGCAAACATAGTGGTTGAAGTATTGGACTAAGACCGGGAAGACCTGAGTTCAAATCCCCATGAAGCCCCAAGTTCACTTGGGGACAGTCATGTGTCTCTTAGCTGACCTGCCTTGCAGGAGAAACGTAACCATATGCTCCACTCGAGGCTCCCTGCAGGCAGAGCAGAATATAAATGCAGGAGGAGAGCTGGTCTTGTGGTAGCAAGATGACTTGTCCCCTTTGCTAAGCAGGGTGTAAGGGGGGCACATTTTACTGGCCGCTACGGTGGGTACCTCTTTAGGGGCTTCCAGGGCAGATGATCCTTTTTTTCAGTAGAGCCGGGGTGGCCCCTCTTCCTGTGCACTTCAATGGGGGGGACTTATCCTTCTGGCCCGGGTCCTGCTTTGTGCCCCATGGGGGCTCGTGAGCATTGTGCTGCCCTGCGAGGGTCTGCACAGAGGTGCCTGTTCATGCAAGTGGATGGGTGGCCACTCTCTCAATCTCATTTTGGGGCTGTTGTCTGATGGCCCTGCTCGCCACGAAGCACCTGTTCACCTTATTCATTCTACATGGGTGCAGACTTTTCAGCTTCATGCCTGGACTGCCTTGCTCTGGCCATTCATCAGATTGGCATATAGCGTATGGGCATTTACCAGCACACGTGCATTGGAATCTGCTGAGCACAGGCCTGATTCAACAGGAATTCCTGGAAGATAATCCACCTCCTGATCTCCCACTCATATGGTTGGCGGGGGGACGGGGACAAAAAATGACAATGAAATTGAATTACCCATAGCTCAGTCAGGGATATCCCTCAATTTTCTGGCCCTGGGCATGAAATCAGCTTAGGGTGACAGTGGCTTCCTGGCCTCATAGTTATTCAGGGCAGAGCTGCTTCCACCCAGTTATTTGGGGTCAATCTGGTTCAACGGGTCGAATTGGCAGGCAGAGAGGCATTTATTTTGGGTATGGCCTGGAACTGTGCAACGGCACTCTCCCGTGCTCCAGAGGTCATAGGCCCCTGAGCTTACAGCTGTGCCGGTTGCACAGAGGCCCAGCTCTCCAGTCTGCCCTGCAGCCCAAAGTCCCCTCATGGTCTTGCAGACCCTAGGAGTTGTAGCGATAGGCAAATGCTGCCAGGTAGCTTGCCAGAGTCCAAGGTCTATCCCCCAGGACCGCAAATGCACTAAATACCGCATCAGGCACTGGAAAATGAGACTGCATATTGCCATCCGAACGGTCAGGGATGTGCTGAACTACAAAAGGTCTTAAACTTCAGGCAATGCAACATAAGGGCCCAAGCCAAACCTGGAACCCTGCAGGGTTTGGATGTCTCGTGGCTGCCAGCCGGAACTGTTTCCTGGTTGCCCCAGCCACCAGCTGTGTCTGCGCCCTGACGTGTTTTCCGCTTTCACATTATACAGGGGTGATGGGGTCCATCTACTTCGGAGGGGATTGGCTGCTGTTTTGTGTGGTTGTTGCAGAGTTTTAAGCTGTGCTAACCCCCACTGTGGCAGGTACAATGTGGTGGGGAGTAACATCTTAATTTTTGGTGAGCACCTTCAGGTAAGCGTTTGGCTATAGAGTAGACAGATCACCTCCTTAGAGGCTTGGTGGATCAGGGAACTCTGGTCTGGCACACTCTACTCTGTCAGGCTAAATTCCCCGGAAAGGCTTGGTGGCTTCTGGGGAGCACGGCTATGGCAGACACCTGGCCAAAGGTTGGTTAAGATGGGCAGCTTCTGCTTTAGAACATTGGGGCTACCTGGAGCCAAGCTGTTATCACCCATTTGAATTAGGTAAGGCCTGCTCTGATTGAGCATGCCTTTAGGTTCCACACTGTATGGGTGGAGAACCAATCCCAGTTTCTGTTCAGGTATGCTTGAATCTGTTAATAAAATTGTGGCCCTTTACACCATACACTCGTGTCTTCTTGGGGTGTGGGCACAAACATCAACTGAAAGAAAGAGTAGCAGAGCCTGATTAAAAAGAAAAAAGGGGGGGGGAAGGGTTTCACTTACAATTAAGTTTGCTTTGCTTTGTGGATTTCTTCTTATATATCAAATGTTATCTTATCTCATAGGTCTTCCGTCCTTCATAAAGTATCTTGCCTTACACATGTATACATAAGTTTCTTTTATCTGTGGAGCAGATCTACATTCATATTCTTCAGAATATTTGTACAAAGAGCTATCTATTCATGTCAGGAAGAGACTTGGCATCAAGAAAGATGGGACCAAAATAATGTTTACCTTTAGACTAACATTCCGGCTTCTTCAAATAATCTTCAGATGGTCTGCCTTGTGATATGTTTTCTGCCATCCATTCAATGCTTCCCAAACAAGTTTCACACATTTCCATTTGTCCCATTTTTCTAAATCCTAACTTTTCCCCACTAAATTCTTTTTTCTGTGATGCTTGTGTAGTAAAGTTAGTAATTTGTGAAGCCCAATGTATTTTGATGTATATTTTTAATAGAACAGGAGCCCTCCACCCAAAATATATGCATTTTTGCTTCATATCTTCGAAGGGTTCTCCTGTCTGCAGTTGATGAACTGAGCTGATTGATCAAATATTGCATGTGTATAGGTGCCCCTTTTGGATTGTCTGTTGAACAGACAAGGTCTTGCAGAAGTGACAAGTGTATTAATGTCAGCAGTGGAGCCTGCAGTCATGGCTGACTCTTCCTATTTGTTATCTATATGTTCCGTGAATGTATGAAAAGGAAAGATTGTGCCATCGAGTCGGTGTTGACTCCTGGTGACCACAGAGCCATGGTTTTCTTGGTAGAATACAGGAGGGGTTTACTATTGCCATTTCCCACGCAGTATGAGATGATGCCTTTGCCATTGTCACTGAAGTGAGCATCTGCCTCCAGCACCTTCCTATATCACTGCTGCCTGATATAGGTGACTACAAATTCATATTTACTAGACAGTCTGGGAAGCACACCGGCAGGGATTCGACCTAACAGTCTCTTGCTCCCTAGGCAAGCTGTATGATGGGAACACCCAAATAACGTTAGTATACAACCAGTTCTCAACGCTCTCTCACCATTCTGTCACACAGCAGCAGTCCAAAACACAGAAACCAGGATACTGTGTGACTGCTCTACAGGCTACAGTCTTCAAGAGATGATTGTGCATATCTGAGCCAGCATCAGGAGTGCAGTAGTCAAAAGTAGAGGCATCAAGGTTTGTACATGCATGTAGGACCTTAAATGGAAGAATTGCCCTGACTGGATTAGTTTTGATGCAGAAGGGCAGGAAATGGTGGTAATAGAGGGGTGTATGTTGAACCATGACTGGTAGGTTGGACCATGCCAGGCACTCAAACTGGTTGGAATAGTGGACAGTACATCTGGTGAGGTGGCTGGTTTCCCAATGAACTCGGGCAACCCACCTCCCCACCCACACCACCTTGGCTGATACTGCACCTGGAAACCCGGTGGACACAATTGGGAGAGATTTACATCTCCCCCCTCATCCAACCAGGTCTCTGTAACCACACCAGGTCCATGTGCTCATCCAGGATAACCTCCTGGATGGCTGTGGTCTTTGCATTTATGGACCTGGCATTTAATAGTACCAGCTTCAGGCACGGTGGGCTGCTGGGAGAGTTAATAGGATCTCTTTGGATGGGATAAGGGCCGGAGGGTGTGATGGCTTTGATATAGCCAACATGCCTTCCCTTCACCTGCCATGCCTTCCACCACCATATTGCCCTCTGCCAAGAACCACCGCAATTGGAAGGGCCTCCTCCAAGGTAACACATCCTACCAGACACATATTGAGAAAAGCAATCCCTTAATAATGGCAAGAAATAAGAACTCCATCCTATTAAAACAGAAGCAATATTCTAGCCAACCTGATAGGTTCAATGCTGCTGCTTAAACTCCAGGCAGGCTTGGAGAGGGCTGTTGCCATCAATATTCCTTCTCTACAATCCACCAAGCTTGCTGTGCCTCTTCATCCCTTTGGCTGCTGCAGTCCACCAGCTGTTCTCTACTTGGCTGAGAGCCCTTGTGCTCTCACTAAGTGACTTGCACCCCTGCCTCATCTTGATCTTTAACAGCAGCAGCAGCAGCAATCACCTGAAAGGGGTGAAGCACCTTTATAGTGTAAAATAATTATAATTGCTGATACTACCCCTTGTTTCCCTCCTGGGAAGTGGGAGTCTGGGAAAGGAGAACCCTTTTGAATAAAATACCCAGATGTGATCAGGTGGAAGGCATCATGGGAGATATTGTCAGAGCAATTCTTCACAAAACAAATCAAGGCAGGATTTTTAGAACACAGGTGAAGGTGATGGGCTCTTTGGGTTCTAAAGGGGGTACCCTTTAGAACAGCCAACAACCTGGATGGCTTTAAGAAGGGTTTGGATAATTTCATGGAGGAGAGGTATATCAACAGCTACTAGTTGGAGGGCTGTGGGTCACCTCCAGCCTCCAAGGCAGGATGCCTCTGAGTACCAGTTGCAGGGGAGTAACAGCAGGAGAGAGGGCATGCCCTCAACTCCTGCCTGTGGCTTCCAGCAACATCTGGTGGGCCAATGTGCAAAACAGGATGCTGGACTAGATGGGCCTTGGGCCTGATCCAGCAGGGCTGTTCTTATGTACAGGATCAAACTGAAGGAAAAGACATAAACAACAATAGAACAGGCTCAACCCCAAAGGCTATATCCTTGCTATTGAAATAGACTCTCTCTAGAGGTTTTATGTAAGGACTGGTAACATGGAAACAGAAGCGCACACACACACCCCCGCAAGGGCTCCTCACAGACACAACTGACACTTCTCTGGAGACTTTTCTCCTCAGAGATATGTGCCAGAGCTCCCTCAGTAGACCAGCTACCAAATCCCAAACCTCATTAAGGTTCTCCTTGTAAGAGGCCCTTCTCTCCTGATTGGCAGCTCTGCAAGCCACTCGGCATGCCTGGGAAAATCCTTCTATTACAGGCATGTGCATAACTTTAAAGAAAAGGATACAATTAAAACTAGTATTGTATTAGCAAGATAATTGAATCAGTACTTAGCAAATGACATGATTTGTCACAATTGCTTAACAATAAACTTGCATTTCACACATTCAGGTGTCCTTAACTTTCATTTACATATTCACTTTCATTTACATATTCTCTCTCTTGTTTAACTCTTGGATAACATCCCTGATATTTTTATTATATGATTTAAAAGTTCTCTTTAGTTAATTGCCTCTTTTCTTCACTGTGCTCGGAATGTTCTCTGATCTACAGTTTTGATGGAAAAAATTATTAGCAAAATTTTATTTAAATTCACATTTAAGAAACAGGAGTTAGTTGGGAAGCTGTCAAAAAATGAAAAGACTTTTTGGGCAAGCCTTAAATGCATTCATTCATTATGCATGCTATGAATATATAACTGGAACGAAGCAGTAATAATAAAGACAGAATTAAATTGCAGGGTTCTTGCCATGTGTGACTCCATTTATAGCTGCCCTTATATTGATTACACATACTTTTTATAGTAGATCTCACTGCAACTGTATAGGGGAAGACAGCAATTAGAGGTCTATGTTTTTCTATCATACTATTTTGGTGTCTAATGTATGCTGTACATTAGTATGCACCAGTTTCTATTTTAACCCTACATATTATGAATGAAACATGCATGATTCATTCCCTTTTTTGGTAATCTCAAGCCTTGTACAGATGACTAAATGAGGAGATAATCGACATATGGGAAGGGAAAACCATATCTGCTGACTGCTCCACTGATCTCCACGCATTGATCAGCTCTTCTAGACAGATTGTATGTGAAATATTTTCCCTAAAAAAATGCTTGTGTGGAAAAAAGCTTTCCCTCTTCTCCATATATTGATTATCCCCATATTTAGCCATTTGTATGAAGTTACTAAATATGTGTGAATATCTGTCTGGAAGTATGCTGGTAATTTTGTTTAAAACATATACGTACAGCAATTAAAATGCAGTTTGAGAATGTTCCTCTATGAAAATTGTTGCTTAGAAGAACATCATTCGTCATTGAACAACTTCCAGGGAAACTCTTTTTTATGCAGAACAAATCTATCAGGTGCTATTAAACTTGATTGTTCAATAAAACCCATATGCTTAGAGGTGGTATTTTTCTGAATACCCACAACAGAGGACATTGTTTACCTTCATGTACTGATTGTAAGCACTCATAGGCCTCATTCACACATAACAGCAGACCGCAGGTAGATGAACCTGAGGTTAATTTTAGTAACCATGAATTGAATTGCAGACATTCATCCAACCATGCCCTAGCAGCCTCCAGTTTCGGGGCAGGGGAGGCACTCCCTCTTCCTGGCCCACTGAGACTGCATCTCAGCAAGCTCTGTAGTGCGTGCATTGCCAGACTGTAGGCAAGGTGTCAGAATGTCTTCAGAACAGCAGCCATTGGCCACAATCTTCAAGGGCGCATGCTGAGCATACTCATGCCTTTTCAGAATGGACCACTCACGGTCGGCAGGGAAAGGGCATTTAAATCCCTTTAAATGGCATTTAAGCCGTACTCCTGACAACAATTGCACCACTGTCCTCATAAGAGCCTCACACAAACACAGTTACTGCCACTGGGGGTAAGCAGAGGGGCACTATTTTTCTGTTACTCCGTGAAGCAATCATGATGATTTCCTAGGAGGGAATATGCCTTTGAAGGAGGGCAAAGGATCCTGAGGTCTGGTTCACTGCAACAGAGGATGCTCTTGCAATGACAGACCATGGCAAAGCAGTCAAGGAACACCCAAGCACATTCCTGCCACTGTGTCAGCTTGCTGGCCAGGGATCAGCCCTCTCATGAGAGGGCCAGTCCATTGGGGAGGACCAGAGTCTTAGTGAGTTTTGGACATCCTTTGGACTGCACTGTAGGCCATCCAGCTCAAGCCCCCCTTGCGTGTTAGGGACCCTCACTCTCTCTGGTAAATAATAGAACTTGTAAAGCATGACCCCCTCTTCTCCAGGCAACCCTTTCATACTCCCAAGGAGTAGTGGCTGCTCCATGTGTCTGAGTGGTACTGAGTGAGTAGACTAGGAAAACACCAGAACTGAGGATAGACCTTTACTCCCATCCAAATTTCCTGGATTTGGACCGGCATTGTGCTGTATGTAGATCAGCTGCCATGGCGAAACACGAGAGAGGGGAGCCCCAATTATCTGCAAGCACAGGAAAGAAGGGTGGCCATACCAGGGGGAAATACACATGGATATGTGCCAGTGCATGACAGGACTGGCAAAGGGACTGCTTAGACTACTTCTTTGCAGCAGTCGCCAAGACAGGGAAAGTTATTTCTCAGATACCTGTCCCCATGGCTTGAGCAACCATGCTGAGCTGCAGCTGCCATCCAGCCCACATGTGTGTCTCCATGGCCTTTTACTCTCATGAGAAAGTGGTCCACTACATAGCAGCATCCGTCATCATCATACGAGAAGAACCTCTCCAGTGACTGGAGGCAATACTGCTCCTGGTGGACGGTTCTTCTCATGAGTAATGACAGAGACTGCATGCTTTTACCCAAATGGAAGGGGCTGGACCCACTTCCCCAACTTTATTGTACAAAAAAATAGAGCAGAGCCATTCAATAATTCCTGGGCGGGGATGCCCTTTAAACCCAACCCCAGTTATTGCTGCCCTGCCATATGTAATCTTTGCAGTGATCTAATTGGGCTTATGGTGCCACCATGACTGCATGTGCTTGTGAACATACTTGTTTATCGATTCATTTTTGGAGACCAAAACTTAGAGTGTCTGTCTCGCTATCCCCCAATGTGACTTTTCCCTTTGCTGGGCTTAGAAGCTCGGGATGGGACAACATGGCATCCCTGTTGCTGGGCAACAGCTTGAGGAATGAGGAGACAGGGAGTGGGACAAATGCTCAGAGAGGCAGCCAGTGAGAAGTGTGGCAGGTATGGAAGAGCAGTGTTCCTAGATGGGTATAGGCCCCTCTCTTTATGATTTCAGTTCCAGAAACAGCACAACACCCAGTTATGGTGGCGTCTGCATTTGGATGTAAAGCTGCTTTCTTCAAATCTCAGGATGGAGCACTGAAACACACTGCAAAACCAAACCAAAGGTTCAAATTGGAGTTTGGTGAAATAAACCACAGGTCACTTTTGCCCCCAAACTGCAGTTTCATGCATTCTGAGTTTCTGACGTACATGAATTCCAACCTCTGCTGCATTCAACTCTGGTTTGGCGTTACATGCAAATGGGGCCAGAATTTGATAGCTCACTTTCATTTTTTTCCATATGAAAGCATTTGATAATTAACACACAGTGGGAAGCAATATTTGTTAACATCCTATTAAATCTCCAGCCTGATTCTATGAGAGTTAGGTATGCATATGTCTATTGAAATCAACTAGTTGGATCCTAACTACTGTTCTCAGAGGGTGTGTCCTCCCAATTTTGAATTATTCCTCCCTCCTGCTATAGCCCCATGCCCCACTCCACCCTATTTCTGCTGGTCCCCCAGCCCTCAGAAGAGGCTGTAGTTGGGAAGACCTGATGGAGAAATTCTCTTGTGGGAGTTTCCTTCTTTGTGGGCAGTTAGGATTCAATGCATAGATTGGATCAGTCCCCTCAACACCCACCCACCTATTGATCTGGAATTTCTGACATTTCTTCCTCTCCTGATTATAACCACTTCTTATGTTTTCCCCCTTGGTCTTCTAATTTTCAAGAGCACAATCCTTCTCTTTGGACCCTACTCTCAATACTCTGAGGCCCTAGAAAGTACCACTTACCACACCCTTGCATTCACTTCCTCCAGTTTCCATATCATTTGCCTCTTCTTGCTTTACATTTCTCTGTTTTCCTGCCTGTTGCCTGCTCCTCCATAACCAAAGTTAAGGAAGAGCAGGTAGTTGCAGTCAAACTGGATTAAAGAAAGAGAAGGAAAAATAATTGCAACAATTTTAACTTAGAATGTCCAACCAAAGCAAACTCTAGAGTAATGACAATCTAAATTTCTGGGTTTTACTTTTAAATGTCGGAGATTTGTCTATCCATCCCGCCCCCCGCCCCCCCAAAAAAGAAAAAAAAGAAAAGAATGGAGCTTGTCTGACCTTAAGAAAATGAATCCTGAAATTACTTTTTTTTACAAGGAACTCATAAATGTGAAAGGGGAAAATATATATTTTTTCTGTGACTGACTGAGACAAAAATTTTATGCATCCTTCTATGTAAGGAATGCAGGTGGGAGGCAGGGGGAAGATATTTCTGTAGAGGATATTGCAAATCCAAATCAATAAAATCACCGGAGAGATTTTAAAGTTGCTTTTTCAAAAAGTGGTCCGGTTTGCTGGTCCTTGGCCTGTGCTTCTTGTACTCTTCCTTTATGTACTCAACAGCAGACTAGAGTATTGGGGACACTAGAGACCCCACTAAATGCTAAAAGCATTATGAATGTTTTCAGGCTAATGCACTGATGGGGAAAGGGGACAAGCAACATCTTTTTTCCATATCTTCCAGGCCACAGAAGAGTTTACCAGTTTCTATAATCTCACCTATCTGTACCAGTCAATATATATTCCTGTTCATATTCCTCTTACTGTTGCTTCCAGTTCTCTTATAGCCCGAAAATAATTGTGTAGAAAATAGCCTTGGGGAGATTCTGGTGCTGGATAATGGATAATATTTCATGAGATCTTAAAAATAATAGGCAAGAAATACAGGGCAGACTAGCTGGGCTCTTTACTTAGCATGCAATGCTATTTACGAAGAGTCATTTCAGACATGACTGTGGCTCTTTGGTACTTCACAACTACTCTGGAATTTACCCCTGGTGCCTCAGAGTTGTGGGAAGGGGGTTAAGCCACCCGTTTTCTTTTCTAACTGACAGGAAGCTTGTGACTCTTACCCCTCACCAGGAGTCAGAGGCTTCCCTGCTTGTACTTCACCAACCAGTTTATCACTGGCACCTTGCTCCCTAAATAAGCCTGTCTGGCCTTTGCACTCTCCCTGACCCTTTTCCTATTGTGGCTCCTCCCCTGAAGCCTCTCCCTGCCAATTTTTGTCTTCATTGGTTGCCACCAACTGCTGCTCCCCCGCAACCTCCCAGCTGACCCCAGGACAGGCTGCCTTCCTTTCCATGGCAGGTGCCTGCTTATTGGGCCAACTCCACCCACTGGTCAGCCGTGTGTGTGCTTGGTCCCACCCACTGCCCCCTGCAGCTTTCAGGAATGTTGCCAGCAAAGGTCACACTGGCAGCTTGTTCTGTTCCACCACCACTGTGGCTGCTGAGCCTGTCAACTTGCTTGTGGGCTTGTCAGGAAGGGGAAGGTCATTCCAGACAATGACAGTAATGGTGTATGTATGCACATATACACAGTGGGGAGAAACAGGAAGTTCTTCTGCAAGGACATTTTGTATCTCCCCATATTTAGATTTTTTTGAGGGATGGCTTCCACAACTCACTGCAGGGTAATGATGCAAACATCAAAGAATTACAGAGAAGAAGCTGTAAGTCCCATTATCATGTCTGAAGCAACTCTTAGTACATGCAGAAATACCATCAATGCCTGCAGACTTCAGACAACTTTATTTAGCAATTTTAATTCAACTCTATTCTTCTTCTCCAGTAAGAAGTCCCTGTCCTTAAACAGATGGACAACTTCTTAACCTTCATCCTGAGTCATGAAATTTTACTCATAAGTAGGACTTCTTACTCCAATTGGTCACATTAGAAGCTCTCACAAATTTTCTAAAACACAGAACCTACAATAATTGCATATTTTGCTTCTGTAGCAGTGACACCACTCCATCACAAGCATGGTGCCATGTACAACTGCACAAATAACTGAGAATATGAGTTGCTAGCTAGGAAAAATGAATGTTTCAAACCTAACACTAATCACGATCCAAACAAAAAAATTTAAGTTCTCAGCGTTTCAGCTTTACTTAAAACGCACACTGTTACTGACCTAAAGACAATCATCATAGGTCTGGTAGGTCATCAAGTGCATTCTACAAGACAGACTCTCACGATTGTCACATCTTTTTTGTTTTGTTTTGTTTCCTGTCAGCTGTCCTTGGCACACACTTGTTGGGTACATACAATACCAACATCTGTCCATCCAAGCCAAACTTTATTGAGCAAGGTACTTATTGTGCGGAGGTACTTATTGTGCAGGGTCAGAACTCCAGAGATGATCTTGATCTCCCTGTTCTCGATGGGGTCACACTTCCCCAAAAGGAACAGGTTCACAGTCTGGGAGTACTTCTGTATCCACACCTCTCCTTGATTTCTCAGGTTGAAGCAATGGCTAGAGATGCTTTCTATCAGCTCTGACTGATATGCCAGTTGCGCCCGTTTCTCGAGATCAACGACCTCAGAACAGTGGTACATTTGTTGGTAACCTCCAGACTTGACTTTTGTAATGCGCTCTACGTGGGGCTGCCTTTGTATGTAGTCTGGAAACTCCAGTTGGTTCAGAATGCGGCAGCCAGGCTGGTCTCTGGGTCATCTCGGATAGACCACATTACTCCTCTGCTGATGGAGCTTCGCTGGCTGCCAATAGGTTTCCAGGCAAAATACAAAATGCTAGTTGTAACCTATAAAGCCCTAAATGGCTTAGGCCCTGGGTATTTAAGAGAGCGTTTTCTTCACTATGACCCACACCACCCATTGAGGTCATCTGAGGAGGTCCGTCTCCAGTTACCACCAACTCGTCTGATGGCTACACAGAGACGGGCCTTCTCGGTCGCTGCCCGGAGATTGTGGAATGTGCTCCCTGCTGAGATACAATCCTCCCCAACTCTGGCAATTTTAAAAAAACACCTGAAAACCCATCTTTTCACCCAAGCTTTCCCAGCTTTTAAAAATTGTCTGTGTCTTACACTGCCCACATAGGTCAGCTCTTGGCTAAGCAGACCCTTTGCCAGCTCTACACTGGGTGGATGGAGTTATCCCCCATCACAATTCTCCAAGTGTTGTTCCATGGCTGTGTAGGTTGCTACATGGCATACTGGCCTACTTTGCTTTGCTATGATTTTCTCTAACTTGCTTCCCAAGGTAAACTCCTCCTGTCAGAGAGTAGGATGTTTCTATATAACAAGATATTTCCAAGCTGTACCATATTTTCTATACCATACGTCTCTGGTTTGTTTAGCATGAAGGGACAGTACCTTCAGAAACCTGACAACTGCTCATCAATTCTTAGGCCCAACCCAGGAATGTAACACTACTGCAGCTGCTGCACAAACAAGGTCCTGATACCTCTAATGGCTGCCATTTCTCAGTCATACTGCTCTCCTGTCATGTGGCTTTGTCATCAATCCTTAAATAATTTGTGATGCCCTCAAACCATCTCAGCTGCATCATTCCACAGCAGTAAGAAATGCTGCTCATGGTCCCTGCAGTGCTTTATGACTGGCATGAAACATACCAGTCAGGACTAGTAGGCCACAATATGCTTTCATTTCTGTTAGGTCAAGGGACTTACACAGGAACATAGGAAGCTGCCATTGACTGAATCAGACCATTTGTCCATCTAACTCAGTATCTTCTACTCTTCTACTTCTACTACAGTCAGTCAGTGGCTCTCCAGGACTTCAGGCAGTATTTTTTTCCTCAGCCTTACCTGGAGATGCAAGGAATTGAACCTGGGACCTTCTGCATGCTAAGCAGATGTTCTACCACTGAGCTACAATGCAGCCCCATCTTCTATATTCATGTTTCCTTGGGAAACCTCTCATTCCATTGTTTGAATATGCATTCAGTCTTTCAGTTGGTTTCCCTGAGACGATGTGCAAAATATTTTCTGTCCAGAAGCATGCAGGTTTCTTCTATTGTGTCTCTAATTGTTTTACGTTCTGCCTCTGTGTGGTCATGTATGATGTCTGCATTGGACCAGTGATGTGGTGCTATAGACCATCTTCTGCCATTCTGACCTATAATGTAACCCATGATCACAATATCTTCATTGGCAGGTAAGTGAGGTTCAGCAGACTGTTCAGTGCCACACATTCCACCTCTACATCTTCTTGCTCTGTGCACCTGGAATCAAACTCCACCACCACCCCTTTGTTGGACCGAATCCCATCAGAAGAACTGGGGGGGGGGAAAAGATGATATATGTACTGTTGGCAGCTGATCCATTGATGCCGTGCTTAATAAAGCTGAGATGTTGTAGGTGCTGTCTGTTGTGATCCTTCTGCTTTGGTTCTGGTGGCTAAAATGATTGCTTCTGTGAGGTTAGCTGTTTCTGAATGATTTACTCATTCCAAACAAGATATGACATTCTGGGAGGGACTTGTTTCATCTGCTGAAACTGTAGGGAGCACAGAACATTTCAGTGCCTCAGACTATTGGCCAGACACTATCACCTTTCAAAGTCAATTAAGCCTGCAAGGGGAAACAAAACAGAACTTTTTCTGTTCAAAAATTACTCTCCTGTCCCAAATGAATGGGATAGAAATTACCCCAATGGAGAAAGTCCATGCAGTTTGATGCAGTTTTCCTCCTAACTGACTTAACATGGGTTCCTATTCAGACATTGAGGTGCTTCACACGATCTGTGTAAAGTGCCAGACGGGTTTTGGTGGGGAGAGGCTCATTATATTATATTAGTGTAGAGATGTCTATACCCATTCATGTTTTTGTCTGAATTATTGTACCTGCATTCATTTAAAAAAAATGAATCTGGATATACAGTAAGCCCCTGAAATGCATGGTACAGACAGGAAGTACACTGCTGTATCTGTAGCTGTGACCAGTGTACAAATCTGTACCTATGTATACTGTAAATTCATTGTATGATTCTTGAATATAATGTGTGAATACGGTGTATGATTCAAATACATCTTAGGTGGTGCAAACAATGTAAAACCATGGTAAACATTCTGACGAATGAATAAACTGTAAGAATGTAATGGGGACCATAAATTGGTAGATTATTTAACTGTCAAATGAAGATATCATTAGTAATGAAAAGAATTACAGGTCTCCTAATGGAAAGTTCTTCACAGACGCTGCTCCAAATGTGGTAATTGGCAATCAATTAAAATTAAAGTTAAGGAAATAAATCTATTTCTGTCCAAGCTGATTATTTCCTAACCTCCTTCCTAATGAATTTGGGAGGGTGTGATATAATAAAGTACATTATTTCTTCATGGTTTCCCCATTATATCTTTTAAATAAATGATTACCATATAGCTACTAATTCATGTGCATTTTTTAAAAAGCACACACTATCCACACCCCATTGTGCAGAACACATGCTGAGAAAGGGATCCTCATCAGACAAAATGAAGCCCTCTTTCGTACATTTCCCAGCTGTCCCTGGATTGCTGCAAATTTTGACTGAGTGTTATACATACAGTCATTACTTCCAATGTTCATTTCTCCCATATATAGATAGAGTGGGAAATTAGGGATTGTATTGAAAAATTAACTTCAATGTGTATTCCATTCTACCCTATGAGATCAATGACGCAAACTTCTAAGGCTATAGTCCTATATATTTCAGACCTCATAGTACATCCCATTGAACTCAGTGATTTCTTTCTCTCTGAGTAATCATTAGACTGGTTCACATGACCATTAAAAGCAGTGTCCTACCAGATTTGGAGGATTGTCAATACTCATGCATATCAGCTGGCACAGGATGCTCCCAGCAGGGCTACCCAGCTTTTGTACCCAGATTTCTACCAAGGGTGAGGAGAGCAGAGCCTTCCTATCCTGACTGTTTGATAATAAGAGCCTACTTGCTGCTCTTACCTGGGCTACTGGCATTAGAGTTGTGCACATACAGTTTGTGCCGAACTGGTTTTCCTCAACCAGGGCCAGTCTGGGGGTTCTATTGCAGACCAAACGGGGGGCGGTTCAGTCTGTGACTGAACTGAACCAGGCCTGGTTCGGGCAAACCAGTTTGGCACAGTAAGGTGTAGCCGGGCAGGGACAGCGAGAGAGGGGGAAAGGTGCTTACCTGGGCAGTGCAGCTGCCAGTGCCACAAATCACCAATGCTCACCCTCCCAGTGCAGCCCCAAGGGTGCTCCCCCACTCATTTATCAAGCTGCCAGCTTGGCAGCAGCTTGGTTCTGGCCTCCGTACATGCACAGATGCAATTTTTGTGGCCAATTTGCATGCACAGAAGCCATAACCTAGTCGCTGCTGAGTTGGCAGCTTGGTAAAGAAGGGGGAGCATGCTTGGGACCGTGCTGGGAGAATGATTGGTGGCACTGGCAGCTATGCCACCTGGGTAAACACCTCTCCCCCTATCTTGCCACAGCTGCCCTGCCGCCCCTTACCCTTTGAAGGGCCCCCCACCCCCTGTACTTGTAAAGGGGAATCCTCACCAGATGTCCCTTAACAAGTAATGGCTGCCCAAACTGGTTTCATCAAACAGACCAGACCAGTCATTTGGTTTGACTGAACCGATTTGGAGCAATGTGGTTTGGTCTGAATAGATTCGTATTCAAACTGAACCAAGTTTTTTGGTTTGTGCACACCCTTAAGTGGCATGTGCCAGAGCAGCCATTGATGAAGGATGTGCTAGCCTCCAAAGTAGACTCAAAGCAGCGCCTGAAGGACTGAGACTGCCTCCTGCTCCTTTGTGGCCAATGCAAGGGCATCTGCTGATGTCATGAAGCTTTTCCAGTCTGTTGGCAGTGCAAAGCATGCTGGGAAGGCATAGGGGCCCTTGAAGGACCTTCCATAGAGGAGTGGGACTTTCAGCTGACAACTGCAGCACTAGTGCCTAACCTCATCCTAACCTACTTCGCAGGTTTGTTGTGAGGAGAAACCTAAGTATGTAGTACACCGCTCTGGGATCCTTGGAGGAACAGCGGAATATAAAATGTAATAAATAAATAAATAATAAATAGTGCCTTTGACAGCTGTGGTCATCTCCTTGCTGTATTTGCAGAGCCCAGCTGAGGTTATGCTTTTGTGTTGCGCACAGGGGCCACATCTACACATAACACAGAACTGAGGGTCCAATGGATGCACAGTTCTGCCCTCCTCCATCCACATGTTTACCTGTCTGTGTTCAGATGTATCACCTAGGACCGGGACTGTAGTCAGGGAGACTGCAGCGGGGGAACTGGCTGCGCAGGTGGGGGAACTAGTTGCCAGGCTTCCTCCTTTTCATGAAGTACAGCTGCAGCAGCCCATCAGAATGGAGAGAGGGAGGAGCTTCTTCCCTCAACTCTGGTTTAGGGAAATCCAGCCTTAAATTGTGAATTCAGACATACAGCAGGCAACTGCAAATCTCAGGTAGGAGCAGTGAAACAGTGAAAAAAAAGGGATTTTACACTGAATCCAAGAAATACCCACTTCTCCTTGCATTTGGCACAGTGAAAGTTTTTTTCAGCCTGGGAGCAACCACCAAGAAAAATCTTTCTTTGTTGCTTTACTGTTTGTAGATGATTAACAGACAACTGTTCAAGAGACTATCCTTGAGAATGCATAATATATGGTCTCTCCATGGTCTAGTTAGTTATAAGTTTATTCGGTAATTGACCAGCAAATCTCAATGGTCTATATACTGGGCAATATGTGTAAAGAAGCAGGATTCTGGTGCTGAGTACTTACAGTCAGTATCAAAGTTTGTACTTCTTGTTCCCAACAGTCAATGCTGACAGTTGTTTGGAAGACCAAACATCTTCTGGTATAACTTGATGATTGGATCGAAACTCATAACATCCTGGCCCCTGAACAGGCTGGTTTTCGCCGGGGCGCTCCACTACAGTGCAAGCGTTCATACTGCAACACCTAGTAGAGAAGTATTCTTGTAAGCCGGGCTTGGCCTTCTATACGGCATTTATTGACCTGAAATCTTTCGATTCCATTTCTAGGGACCATCTGTGGGTTAAGCTGCAGGATCTATCACTGGACAAACAACTGCTTATACTGATTTATAAGTTACATGAAAATACATGCCTAAAGGTTTGCTGTGGAGATCAGGGTCAATTATCGGCTGAAATTTCCACTGCTAGAGGGCTGAGACAGGGATGTATCTTGGCCCCCATCTTATTTAACATATATATTAACTCTATTGTATCTGTTATGAATGTGCCCTCGATACATCCGCCCAAATTGGCCCATAAACATATTTCCATCCTTATGTATGCTGACAATATGGTGCTTATGTCTTTGACACCTGTGAGTTTGAAGCGGGCACTTTCATTACTTAGTTCCTTCTGTGCTGCAGAGTGTGGTGAGGTAAACCACCAAAAAATGAAAGTATTAGTTTTTGCTCTGTGCCCCAAACAGCATACATGGCAAATAAATGCTCACCCATTGGAACAAGTAAAAATCTTTAAATACCTAGGAATGGTTTTCCATTTTTTGGGCCATTGCCAGGCAAATTTAAATTACATCGTGCAGATCGCCCAATTATCGACTAACTCAAATAGATCCTTTTATTTTACAAAGGGGGCTTTATACATTCCAGCAGCTATCAAATTATTTGTTGCCAAGGTTTACCCACAGCTATTATATGGAGCTCAGCTTGGTTCCTTTGGTAACTTCACACCCTTGGAGGTTATCCAAACAAAATTTATTAGGTCCATCTTACAGATTCCCAATTGTGTTCCTAATGTTGTCATCAGACATGAAGCGTATCTTGGAGGCGGAATATTGGAAATGTATATTTTTGTTTTGGTTTAAAATATATTACCTCCAACCGGGTCTTGTTCCACTTAAATTAATTGATACCTTTAAGTCTAAATGGAAACAATTGGTTGAAACAAAACCTCAGTTTTATGGGATCTCTCTTGATGAGCTAAGCAGCTTGGGTCATGACTCTGCTATGAAGTTCATCAAGCAATGAATATTGGATGTTGAGTTACAACTTGAAGTAGCTAAAATTCCAAAGGGTGTGTATCTGGGTGATCAGATTTTAGCTCGAACCCTGCTGCATACCTAAGAAATATTACACTTCCTAAATTCAGACGTGCTCTATTGCTAGCATGATTAAATGCACTTCCATCGGTGGTGCTTGATGGGAGATTTAATGGGGTCCCTTATCCTTCCAGGCTTTGCCGCTGTGGCTCAGGCGCTATGGAGACCACTGATCATGTTATTTTATATTGTGACCTCCACAAGGATATTTGTAAAAATCTTATTTTACCTTGGCTGAATACATACCCTGGACATCCAGATGAATTCTATCTAAATGTCTTATTGTCTAATTTTAATTCTAAGTCTACTAATTCAGTGGCTAAATACTGTTATATTGTGTGTAAGCGCCGCTCTCTTGTTTATGATTCTGTTTCTGGTCAACGACTGAAATAAAGTAACTGACTGATTGAGTTGTTTGGGAGTAGGGAGTTACAGAATCCACCCCACCCAATCCACCCATTTCAATTAATTTTCCATCAGGTAGAGTTAATTAATCTCTATCCCCCTCAGACATGACAAGGCCAAAATCAGTTAGATAAGTAAGCACTATACTGGGGGGGGGGGGAATCTCATGAGGGACTGAAGTTGAAACGACTCACTGTTTGTCCAATATTTACACGATCTCATGCTTCCTACATAATTATTTTCTGCATTGAGAGCTTATCATTTGTGATGGTTCTGAAGCTGCACATACATGTTTGGCAACCACTGTTTGTGTGGCAAGACTGGCTGCTATTTCTCTGTAGAAAAATGATGGGGTAGGGTTTGCTGAGGAGAATGGGTGCTTAAAGGCTGGCAAAAGGGTGCTTAATCTATCTGCTGCTTCCTCCCTCAATTCGGCCTCTTTTCCTTTATCTGGGGCATAGTACTGGTCTACAACCACAGGTGGAAAGACAGCTGTAGGGGACCATTTTATACTCATCACTTCTCCCCTGCAAATCTACTATCTCTTGAGTGTCCTATCGCTCTTGACACAGCACTGCTCAGAAATTGAGTCACCCATGCAGGAATGCGGTAGTAAACAAGTCATGAATCACACCCCTATTGAATATTTTGACATTCAGTACAAGGCACATCACTGTGACATCTTTAAAAGGAGCAGGGAATAACATTCAGCCAGGAGAAGTCAGATTGTCACAATGGATAAACACCTTGGGAAGTGTAGTGAAAGCTCTTGTCAAGTGTTAGGCTCTCTTTTTGCAAATATGTTCATTACAAACTGCTTCAATCTATGCTTTTGCCTCAAGCTGTCATTGGTCCCACATCATTAGCTGTTTATGAGGCTGTGGCTGATCCGCTATGCTTGCTATTTAGAAGCAAAACATTGCAGGAGGGAGGATACATGCTTCATTAATAGCGGCTTTATGTTTTCCCTCCACATTAGGTCCTATACAGAAAGGTTGTGCTTAACTAGATGAATTGAAAAACAGGGACAGGATTTTCTAAAACAATCATTCCACTCATCTCAGGAAAGCTTGCATGGTTTGTAGGAAAAAAGCTACTTCTTTGCCCACAGGTACTAGGCAAACAATAGTTTTGCACAGACTTCAAGGACAATGTTGCAGGTGACTGTTCAGATATTGTAGTGGAGGATGAAGAAACTGTAAGGTGGAGACAAGGTTCATAAACATCCAAAGACCACCCCTTTCAGTTGCAAAAAACCAGTGTGTTTTTTATAAATGCAAAAAACGTTTGTAAATGTTTTTTATAAATCTAAAGAGGTTGCACAAAAAGCAGTGCCCCACCACTGCAAGAAATTTCACGTATGTTTAAGAAACTCATTTGACTTAATTTGAAAATTCTCTTCTTCTTTTTTCTTGGAAGGCATTTGAACTTCATTTCAAATATCATTTTTTCCCATTTTTGGGTGCTAATCCTCATTTTAAGGGCCTTTGTTTTGATTGTTTTATTTTTCATATATTGTGATAATTATAACTGTGGGTAGCATTCCAGAGGAAGCTGGGGATGAACAGAATATAACACATCTGCTTACACAACAGGGGGATGGGGGAGAGGTGCCTTTCACTCTGCAGCCCCTGTGCCCGCTCAAATATGTCCCTGAGGGTCTCACAACCCTCAGGGACATTTTTCTTTTTGCAGAAAGAGCAGGCTTAACAAGGGGAAATGATGGCAAAAACCACACCCTTACCCATGAGAGTGGAGTCATGCAGCTTATACCCATTGTTATCAGTCCTGGATCATCACACATGTTTAAAGTATAGGATTTGGGGTTTTGCATACATGCTAAATATATGACCTGTTTATAAGAATTGTTGAGAATACTCCAGAGGACATGTGGATAGAAATTCATTTCCCATTCCTTCTCTCATGTTTAACAAAATTATCTTGTTTCAAACATATAAACAGAAGTCTGTGGTCAGAAGCCTGACCAGTACAGCCTGTAGTCATTTTAATTCCTATTAGTCCTGGCATAAACTCTCCATTTTTACTCATCAATTTACTATTCATTTAAGTGCACTACTTGTCAGCACAATAACTAGCGTTGGAGTGCACACATGTTTGTACCTCACTTGTTAGCTTTACACTCACATATGCAACACTGGATAACTAGCAGCTGAATATATGGATTGGTTCAATTGAAAATATTGCACTTGGTGTGATGTAGCATAAAGAAATGAAAGTTCTATTTGTAGTGTTAATAATAATAGTAATAATTAATAATAGTGAGAATTAATATCTATGATGGCTCATTCATATATGCATGGCCATCGTCAAGAAAAGAACAAGCATGATTTTGGAATCCACCTTGAATCAATCTGGCAAAAGAAAAAAGGGAGAAGTGAACACAAGCCCTCACTGTATTTCAGCACATTGGAACAAAGACTGAATGATCTCTCTCTTTCTCCAAGTAGAGTATGATGAATTGAAATAAGTAGGCAGCCATTGTGGAAGTTGATGTAAGTAATCAAACCCATTGCCTTTCTGAGGTGGGTGGGGAGAGGAAACTGACATTTATGAAAAGAGACATAAATTTATCTTAACATCTGCCTTATCAGCTATTTTTTATTTAGCAGTGAAGTGTTTGCATTTGTAGGCAAAAACTGCTGTATAAGCTGTCCTTAAATTATTTTATATTGAGTTCCCTGCTAAAAACCATTCATTAGAAATTTTATTGTTATCAGCCACAGTGCAAAACTCCACTGCTACACCATAAGGTGGAGGAAGTGGTGATTTTTATGACTCGGCTACATTAATTAATTTATTAAATATTAATGATGGGAAAGCAATTCAAATGATGCTCTATGAACGGCCCCTGCAGTGCTAACGTGTTATTACCCCATTCATCAGCGCCTGTGCTTGAGATATACAGAGTAATATAACTGTTAGATGAGGTATATTCAAACCATACATTGTTAATCTAGTTAATGGAAGAACAAATATATAGCTGAGTCTATTACATTAGAGATTTAACAATATACATTCATGCACACACATTTCATCTGCTACAGACAAGATGATTACACTCTCTTTTTGACATTGGATGAGAAAGGCTACATAATTGAATGTGTCCAGTGGCTGGCCATGTGGACCTCCATAATTCCATTGCTATCTGTCCTGTGATCAATAGGAATATAGAGCAGTAAATGGTCCTTTTTTAGCTTTATCACTTTGGACTTGAGTTATGCATGTAGCTTTAGCAAAGATCCAAAGTGGCCTGGATCAGTATTAAAGAGCCCTGACATTGCTCATTTGGGTCTCTCAAAATGTGATGGCTTGGAAGTCATTACTCCTGCTAAAATACCTTCAAAAACAAAATATCATGTAAAAAAATGTCAGAGAAGGAAGAAAGATTGGAAGGGAGAAGGGAAGGGCAGAGGAAAATGCCTAGGATATGGGTGGGAAGAGAGCTGACAAGGGTGCTAGGGAATATTTACTTAAATTAAAATCAGCCTATTTTTATGTAATGTGTAAAATAAATTTATCTTATCTGAAAGATAGAATTTTTTTTTTTAACATTTTAGAAACTGACAGCTTAACATCAGTTCTAACAGCGGTGGTTTGGAAGCCTTACAGGCATTTGTCAAACCAGGATAGCATATTCACTGACAACCCTTATCTTTCCCCATATACACCAAATTAGGAAAATGTGCAAAATACTGACAACTCTATTTAAAACTACAACTACAGTACTGTGCTGCACAATGAGTGGGATTCAGATGGGATATAGCTGCGTGAAAGATACATAACATGATGCTATGCTGACAGTGAACTTATTGGGATGCTTTTTGTACTGCTTTGAAACTGTAGGGTTAGTGTTAGAAAGCCTAAATCTTGAAAACAAGAGGAATATTAAAGAAGCATTAGGTCTCTTGTTTGGAGAACTCAATACAGGTAAAGAAATAGTAAGAGAACACCCTGCTCTTTAAATAAATTTAAGTATCCAGGGCCAGATGAATTACATACCAGGGTGCTGAAGGAACTTGCGGATGTGATCTCAGAGCCATTGTCTGTCATCTTTGAAAACTCCTGGAGAACATGTGAGGTGCCCAAAGACCAGATATTACCAAATATCCCTGTCATTAAAAGGGGGGAAAAGAAAAACTTAACTTTTATGTATCGGTTCCACAGGATTCAGAACCTGCCATTTAAAAAAGGCTAGCTGACCAGCACAATGCAACCCCATACACCATCCATAGACCCAGCAGCTTCCTTCCATAAAATTGTTCCATCTCCCAGATTCTAATGACACAACTGCAATGCCTTAGAGGTGAAGAAATGGGTTAACAAAGTCATTTCCCACCATCTTACCCAGCATTCTATGATATCATGTCTAATTAATAATGCAGCTGAGCCACAATTAATATATCAATTTAATGTGCTCTCAGTGCAACCTAATCTCTCATTATAGCCTTAAATAATCAGGATTTGCATGCCTCTAAATTGATTTAGATCAATTATTGATATTAGAAATACATAATTTTCTAATGTAACAAATACTGGCTGACATCCTAACAAAGCGCTTGCATAATGAACAAAGATGCACTTGTGTAAGGAGACTGCATAGTTGTACTAAAAATTGGAATTTGCAGAATTGCACTATAGCGCTTTTGTGCAAAGGTTCCCTTTAAAAGGAAAGGATGTGTGCTACAGGCTGCACCCCTGCTGCACAAGCATGGTTGCATTGCAGAACATTAATTCAGAACACGCTCCAGATTTAGCTCAAGTAGCCAGTGCAACAGCTTTATGTTAGCACAAAACCCTTCCTTGAGCATTTTATTAGTCAGGATGTCAGCCATTATGTTATATTTTATGAAGATCTGCTCAAATCTTAATTATACAATAGAATAATTAAAAATAATATGTACAGAATATAAAATATTAAAATAACTAGTGGTTAATCTACATGTCCACATTGGAAAAGTGGGTCTATTTGAATATTGTTCCAGAAATACTACTGTGTTGCATTAGATGAAGATCCAGATTGGCTTCCTTCAATGTGCTCGTTAGCCCCTTCAGTGCAGAGCTATCTTTGAAGATGGTTCAGATGCTTTAACTGGCTCAGAATGCTGCTGCAAGGACACATATGGGCACTAGTCCCTACAGAATTGTTAACACCTACTCTGCAATAGTTTTTTTGGTTGCGAGTTTATTTCTGGGCAAAATTCAACATCCTGGTTTTGACCTTAAAGCCCTACATGGTTTGGGACCAAGATATCTCAGATCATATTTGCCCATATGAACTGGTAAGAACTATTGGTTCTTTCTGTCATTCCCTGTTCTCAACTCCACCACTGACACAGATTTGGCAAGTGTCAGGCACAGGGCCTTCTTAGTAATGGCCTCCAGTAGTGTGTTGGAGTCAGGGTAGAATAGGAGAAGTTTCACTATTCTTCCTCCTTGATGAACTTTAAAAAGAGCTTAAAAGTCTCCTCTTTCAAAAAATGTTTTAAATCTGATTTTAATTGGTTTTCTGTTTAACCAATTTCATCTTCTCTGTTATCACTTTTAATTTTGCTTCTGTTTGTTATATTTGTGTTTATTATTGTAGTTTATTGTTGTTGCGGTTATTGTAAGCTGCCTTGAGCAGCAGCATGCTGGGGGACAAGGAAGAAATGTTTTAAATACTAAATTAAATAAACTAAGAATGAACACAATTCTTCGCTACTATATACCTTAACTTTGAAGAAGCAAGATAGAAAAAGCATTGACATTTTTGAACTTTGGTGCTGGAGAAGACTTCTGGAGATACCATGGACAGCCAGGAAAACAAATAAATGGATTATAGAAGAAATCAATCCAGAATTTTTACTCGAGGCACAAATGACCAGGCTCAAACTATCATACTTTGGACACATTATGTTGGGAATTCTCTCTGGTAAGAGATACCCTTCTATTACAGCAGAGTGCACAGAGGCAAAACACAGCAGAGTCTGCCTAGGCATGCATGTATGCTGAGAGTAAAAGAAACTTGGAACTAGGGATGTGCGAAACGTTTCGGGTACAGAACAATCTGTAACCGAAACAGCGAATTTTGGGTGATTCGGAGCCGAACCGAATCACTCTCAAAGAAATCCGAATAATTTCGGATCCGAAATGAATCACCCCTGTTTTGGATCAGAAATATTTGGATGTTTCAGAGCTCCATTTTGTGGCCTTCTCCCCCCCCCTACATTTTGAGCAATGATGTCTATTTGAATTTCCCGCCTTTTTGCATCCCATTGACTTCAATGCAAAAAGGTCTGATGTGATGTCTGCTCAAATTTCTGGTCCCAGGGGCAAAAGAGTGGTGTGGTGTGGTAGTGCCCAATGGGTGGAGGCTACCACCCCAATTGCAGAGGGATTGGGCAAAGGGCTGATTTTTGGTGAAGTTTTGAAGTTTTAGTGTCTTTGGGGCAGATTGGGGGCATAATGTGGGATCTGGGCCAAAAGAGTGGGGTGGGGTGGTAGTGCCTAATGGGTGGAGGCTACCACCCCAATTGCAGAGTGATTGGGCAGAGGGCTGATTTTTGGTGAATTTCTGAAGTTTATGCGTTTTTAAGGTTTTCCCCCATTAGGTATAATGAAGGGTGTATCACTTCACGTCGGGGGGAAAGGGGTGGCCTAGAGTGGTGTGGGGTTGGTGGTAGTGCCGGGTAGGGACAAGGAAGCTACCTGAATTTTTTCAAAGGATTTGGGCAGAGGGCTGATTTTTGGTGAATTGTTGAAGTTTACGCGTCTTTAAGGTTTTTCCTCATAAGGTGGTATAATGGAGCTTTCAGCAGCCCCATAAGTGCACTTGGGGGGTGCTGGGGTGGCCTAGAGTGAATGGTGGTGTAGTGCACATAGGGTGCCAACCACCCCCATGGGGTACAGGGTTATGTTGTTTCAGAGGTATTCTGAGTGTGGATTCTATGATAGCAAATGAGATTTCCCATGAGACACCATGAATCCACTCTAATTTGCTATCATAGAATCCACACTCACACAGAACAGGGGTGTTTTGGTTCGGATCCAAATCAAAACACCGAAAATCCGAATTGCACACCCCTAGTTGGAACCAGTTCATAGTTTCAAATCAACATAAGGAGTCTTTATTGGTGAACTCCATTCTAGATAGTAAAGTGGAGAGATAGGATCTCTAATCTAGCTAGCTAGCTGGAAGCAGAGGGATGGTTTCTGCATCTCTGCACTCATTGTGCAGGGAGAGAGGAGCATGGGTTTTGCAAGGGAGAAGAAAGGGGAAGAGGAAGTGGCAGGAAGGAAGGAAGTCCCGGAGAATAGCAATTTACACATCAAAGGGATAGAGCAGTAGAGAATGGATGACCAATGTCTTGACCCCTCTAGCCCTCTGACTCACTAATCTGTCCCCCTTTGTCATTGAGACATGAGACAGCACAGAGTCCTTCACTTCCAACACATTATGTGAAGACCCAGCTCCCTTGAGAAGTCTATAATGCTGGGGAAAGTTGAAGGAAAGAGAAGAAGATGCCAACCAGCAGCAAGGTGGATGGACTCGATTACGACAGCAATGAATGCCCCACTGAGAGACCTTAAAGGCCAAGTCGAAGACAGATCATCCTGGAGAGAATCTATCTGTGTTGTTGCTAAGAGTCAACCTCGACTTGACAGTACTTAATCAATCAATCAATCAATCAATCAATCAATCAATATACATTGATATTTTGCTTTGATGGCTAGTGGTTATTTGTTGCCAGAATATTCAGAAAACACTAACCAAAGGTAATGGGGAGGTGTTCAGTGTTCTGCCTGTGTATGACAGGAGATGAAGGAAGAGATCTGAATTAGAGGTATGTAAGGATGTGTGAACCGGCTCAACTTTGAGCCAGTTTGTCATCAAACTAGTCCAGTTCAACATCACTGGGTAACCTAGCCATACAAATGGCCAGGGTGCATGTGCTGTGGCCTCCAAAATAGCCACCAACTCAGCAAGGGCAGGAATGACCCAGGGGAGGCTGGCTGGGGCAGGGGGAAACACCAGAGACCCCCTCCCACAGTTGAAGCACCACCCGACAGAGATGGCGAGTGTTAAAAAAATATTTTTTAAAAACTCTAGAATCCCCAAACTGGCTCAAATTTGAGCCGAGCTCTGTATGTGTGTGGGTGGGGGGGTTGTTCAGGATGCCAGAATTGATCATGCCTGATCTGGTTTGAGTTTGGTTCAGACTCAAACTGAAGTGGGCAATCTAGTTTTATGCACACCCCTAGGGGCATGCAAGGGGAAAATTAGCTTTGTGTCTCCACTCATCATCAATTGAAATCGAAAACTTCATTCACTGAGAAATCAATTCACTGAAATTGTGTTTGATATGTTCTTTATGTTGTTCACCCTAATTCATCCATTATTATTATTATTATTATTATTATTATTATTATTATTATTGTTTGTTTGTTTGTTTGTTTTATTTCTATACGGCCCTTCCAAAAATGGCTCAGGGCGGTTTACACAGAGACATAATAAATAAATAAGATGGATCCCTGTCCCTAAAGGGCTCACAATCTAAAAAGCAACATCAGATAGACACCAACAACAGTCACTGGAGGTACTGTGCTGCGGGTGGATAGGTCCAGTTACTCTCCCTCTGCTAAATAAAGAAAATCACCACGTTAAAAGGTGCCTCTTTGCCAAGTTAGCAGGGGTTATCATTATCATTCCCCATTCATTTCAGTAAAAGATTCAGCTGCACTCACTGGCATAGGGACAATGGAGCAAGGGCAGGCGGCCATCCCTCAGTCGCCCGGATCTGGGGGGACCACCAAAGTACCTACTCGCCCTTGGCCAGGAAACCCTCTCCCTTGCTCCCTTCCACAGAAGCAACCGAACAAAGTGCTCACTGGCTGCGAGCATGAAGTGCACCTCTCTGCTCCCCAGCCATTGTTTCAATGAAATGCTGTCTGGGAAGTATGGGAGAGGGTCTGAATGGCCCCTCCCTGGGCAGTAGCCATGCCTCCTGCCTCTGATATAACACCCTTGTTCTTGTACACCCGTAAAAAACACAAGATCACTAATTCAGAATTATAGACTTGTATATAATTCTGAATAAGGACAATGAAGTGGGAATCAGGTGGAATAAAAATAAAATTCTATGGCTATAGGCAAACACAAGCACAGAGAAAGACTGTTCTAGAATTAAAATCCCAAACTCAACTGAGAATGTGTTTTGCACATAGCACACATTTGCAACCCTTCTGTATCCCCGTGCCTCTCTATGAACAAATGTAAAAGCATACAACCATTTGTTTCTGTTGCATATCACCCCCCATTACTACTTTGTTACTGGAAATAACAGAGAAATTATTGTGTGTGTCAAGAAGTAGAGGTGTGCACAAAACCAGTTTGCCGGGTTTGGTTTGAGTCTGATTCAAGTTCGAAACCAAATTGGGCATGTTTGGTTTTGTGCCCCTGAACAGACCCCCGACTCGGCTCAAATTCGAGTCAGTTTGGAGGTCCAAATGTAAAAAACTCTCACTGCTGGGTCAAGCAGTCTCCGGGTATGTTGTGCGGCCACAGGGGGATCTCTGCCATCCTCCCACTAGCCTCCCCCTGCTCTTCCAAGGGCATTTTTGGCCCATTTGAGGGCAGTTCCAGCCTTTTCTCTATTCCAGCTGCACATATTGTGTGGCCTGGGTCATGACCCAGCCACACAAATGACCATGGCACATGCATGGCAGCCTCCAAAATGGCCACCATCACCGGAGAAAGGGCCAGAATGGTCCAGAAATGGTCCTAAACAGTCCTTGGAAGAGCAGGGGGAGGCTGATGGGGGGGAGGAAAATGGCAGACCATACACATACACCCCCCCCCCAAACTGGCCCAAGCTGTCTTCAGGGCTTCAGCTCGAGGTCACTTGTCCTTTATGTTCATTTTGTCATGAATGCCAGGTTGAATGAAAGACCCCAGTTTATCATATGTTCCCATGCATCCAAAATTAAAATTAAATTAAATCCGTATCTCACATTCAAATTTGGGCAGGAGGAGAAACAAACTGAGTGTTGATTTGGCTGGCAAAAAAGATCCTTAAAGAGCTGCATAGATTCTTTGGGGAAATGAACACACTCTCTGATCAAATTACAAAAGCACCATCAGACTACAGTACTCTTTCCTCAAAAGGAAAGTGACCCTATGAAAAGCTAACCTAGAGTTCCCTACAGCTCAAAAAAATGGAGCACATTTTAATTGTTTGTAATGTGTCATTATAATCATGCTTAGTACTCAAGATAAATTACAAGCCTCCACACCCTCTCTCTCTATATATAGTGCACAAGATGTGCACATGCATACCAGGCTCTTCCGGTCCGATGCACACTGGGGCGGCAAGGAGGTGCGCTGCTGCCCCGCAGGACCATTTTTAAGCACTGCTCCAGCAGAGGAAATGTGATGGGGGGGGAGAGTACCCTCCCTGCTCCTTAACAGTAATCCCCCTGCCATTGAACCGGCCAAACAGCAGGACCTTCAGACCAGTTTGGAGGTCCGTAAAAGATCCAGTTCGTGCACATCCCTAGTATGTACAACCAAAAGAAGCATGCATGTGTTACAGCGCATCTACAGCCAAAAGAAGCACATATGCAGTAGATGTGCTTCCACTTCTGAAGTGTGAGTGCTTTCATACCATTGGGGATATGAAAGGGGGAGGCTAATCTCTTCCTTCCTCCAGAAAGGGACATATTTGTGCATTGTGCAGAGCATTTAAGGGGTGACTGATGAAAATCCAACACACACGCACGCACCTGTGCTTCAGAAATGGGAGTGCATCTACTGCACATGTGCTTCGTTTGGCTGCACACACTCAAGCCTCACTCAGACATTATCATTGGAGGCTGTACTCATGTACAACCTCTAAAAATGAGCTGGAAGTCCTACCTGGTGCACCAGTCACTTTCCCCTGACAGGCAGGTCAGTCACATTTAGTTGCTTACAGCCTTCATCTGATCAGCCTTCCCATGATCAAGAGACTGAAGTGACCCACTCTCTTGATCACAAGAAGGTGACTGACCCGCCCAGCAGTGGGGAGTGATCGACACATCAGACAGGGCTTCCACCTCATTTTCAGAGGCTGAACACGAGTACAGCTTCCATGGATAACATCTGAATGGGACTACAGTGTTAGGATAACAGCCAATGTCTGCAGATGCAGGAGAAAGGACTGAAACCTGAATAATTCTAGTGCCTGTTTGTGAACACAAGCAACATTTCCAGCATCTTCCCAGAATGCAAATTGAGGACAAAATGGAGAAAATATTTTATCAGGGAGAACACAACACAAAAAACGTTGTTCTAATAAGAACTAATCAGCCTACTTCCTTTCACTGTCTCTACATCTGGACTAAATTTGGTTCAAACTGAAGTCCATAAGTTAGATCTATGCCTCAAATGTTCATGTATCTGCCATCTTGGACTGGAGTGGATGTCATCATTACAAAATGCACCATTGAGGTGTCCCTGTGTGTCACTAACTACAGCTGTTCCAAATTTGCTTCAAATTGGTTAGACAGTCCTCAAGTTAGTGCACTTGTGCCTCAAAGGTTTATGCATCCGCCATCTTGGATCGAGGTGAATGACATCATCACAAACTACATCATTAGGTCGTCCCTATGAGTCCCTACAGCTGTAGAGAATTTGGTTCAAATCAGTAAGACTGTCCACAAGTTGGTGCAGTTGTGCCTCAAAAGTTTATGTGTCTGCTATCTTGAATTGGGGTGGATGACATCATCACGATCTTTGCCGTAGAGGTGTCCCTATGTGTCCCTAAAGCTGTAGCAAATTTGGTCAAATTGGTTAAGCGGTTTACAAGTTAGCCCACTTGCACCTCAAAAATTTATGCATCTGCCATATTGAATTGGGGTGGATGACATCATCACAAACTATGCAGTTGAGGTTTCTCTCTGTGTCACTCACTGCAAGTGCACTAATTTGGTTTAAATTGGTTAGACAGTCCACAAATTAGCCCACTTGCACCTCAGATGTTCACATGCCCCCCATCTTGAACTGGAGTGGATGACATCATTACACACCATGCCATTTGGGCATCCCTATATGTCCTTACAGCTTCAGCAAATTTGGTTCAAATTGGTTAAGCAGTTCACAAGTTAGCCCACTTGCGCCTCAAAAGTTTATATGTCCGCCATTTTGGATCAGGGTGGATGACATCATCACAAACTACGCTGTTGAAGTGCCCCTATGTATCCCTACAACTATACCTGATTTGGTTCATATTGGTCTAGGTATTGCAAAGTTTATAGTCAGGGTGGGGGCACACGGATGGACACACAGATACATGGACACACACAGAATGTCGGGTGATCTCATAAACCTATTGGAAGGTAGGCTAAAAAAGGGCTACATTGGGACTGCAAAAACAAGTGGGTTGTTCAGCACCCCAAAGGCCATGATACATGTCCATTGAGCTAGGGTCAGCTTGGCTGTCATAGATGGGATGTTAGGCATTACACCTATACACAAACTGCACTGTTTTACTTCAATTTCTCTCCATAATCACCTCTCCCGATTTTGCATCCCACTTCATCTTTAATGGGACAATAAGTCCTACTGTGAGATGGGTAAATTGTATATTAAATGTTCTTGTTTTTTAAAAAATATAAACTGTGTTGGATGGTTTACTAACAAATGTTGCTTCATGAGGTAGTTCAGGGCAAATCACTGCAGAGTAAATGAGTGAAATGTATACCAGGCAAAGAAAAGCTAGGAGCAATGGTCCTTGGTGCAAGCATATGTGTTAGGAATGTGTATATGGATCACTGGAAGTTAATTTCTGTATTTAGAAAGGTTATAGTCCAAGTAATTAAATCTCCTATATCATTCAGTAAGATTTTGTTTATTGATTAGTAGGGATTCCCTTCTGAATGTTCTTTCTACCCACAGTCATTTGTCACCATTTCTTGCAGCATATCCATATGAATTGTCATTCTCCTGCTGTTCCACTGAAATAAATATAATAAAATGTCAATCTTTAGAGCTTCTGCTCAAATTGAATATCAATTTTTAGATGCTGAAACCCACTTATGTGCTGCAGTTATTGACCTAAACCTCAGGGACAAAATGTATCAATGGATACTGAGTGGTTTTTCATGTTCTATTCCTTCTTTGAATCTTGAAATCTTCAGTGCTGGGTGTATCTGTGTGTGTGCGCGTGCGCACGCACGTGTGTGTGTGTGAGCACACACACACACATATACACAAACACATTTCCACTTTAAATCTTCAGTTAAATGCAAAGTGCTAGTTTTGACAAATGATACCAAAAACAAGTTAAGAAACAAGTTACAGCACCTCCCGAAAGAGTTCCGTTCGGGGGCAAGGGCAGATCCTCACATGGCCAGCAGAGGCAATACCAGCCTCAACGGACCAAGAGCAATGATGCCACTGGGCCAATCTTCAACAGAGAATAAGCGCTCAACTGGCAGCACAGCATCTCTCTCAGGAGAGATCTACTTGTGAGGAAAGGGTCTCCTCAAGCGGAACAGTAGAGCCTGAACCAGCTGCTTCAAAAAAAGGGCTGAAGAGACCAGCTACAGGGTGGAGATGTGCAGGCTTCTATTTAAGCCCTGCTGAGTCTAAAATAGTATGGTTAGCTGTTTTTAGCCTACTTTCCAGTAGGCTTATGAGATCGCCTGGCATTCTGTGTGTGTGTGTCTGTGTGTCCGTCCGTGTATCCCCCCCATATCAACTTTGCAACGCCTAAACCAATATGAACCGAACTGGGTACAGTTGTAGGGACACACAGGGACATCTCAACGGCGTAGTTTGTGATGATGTCATCCACCCTGATCCAAGATGGTGGACACATAAACTTTTGAGGTGCAAGTGGGCTAACTTGTGAACCGCTTAACCGATTTGAACCAAATTTGCTTCAGCTGTAGGGACATATAGGGAAGCCCAAATGATGTGATGCCATCCACTCCAAATCAAAATGGCAGCCAAGTGAATATCTGAGGCACAAGTAGGCTAATTTGTGGACTGCCTAACCCATTTGAACCAAATTGGGTACAGCTGCAGTGAGTGATGCACAGGGACACCTCAATGGCATAGTTTGTGATGATGTCATCCACACCGATTCAAGATGATGGATGTGTAAACCTTGGAGGCATAATTGGACTAACTTGTGAACCGCTTAACTGATCTGAACCAAAATTGCTGCAGTTGTAGGGACACATAGGGACACCTCAATTGTGTAGTTTGTGATGATGTCATCCACCCCAGTTCAAGATGACATACATGTAAACTTTTGAGGTGCAAGTTGGCTAACATATAAACTGCTTAACCAATTGGAACCAAATTTGGTACAACTATACAGACACATAGGGACTCCTCAACAGGTTAGTTTGTGATTATGTCATCTACCCCAATCCAAGATGGTGGTCACGTTAATGTTTGAGGCACAAATGCACTAATTTGTGTACTGTCTAACCCATTTGAACCTATTTGGGTACAGTTGCAGTAAGTGACACACAGGGACACCTCAATGGCATAGTTTGTGATGATGTCATCCACACCGATTCAAGATGGTGGACATGTAAACTTTGGAGGTGCAAGTGAGCTAACTTGTGAACAGCCTAAGCAATTTGAACCAAATTTTGTACAGTTGTACTGAGTGACACACAGGGACACTTCAATGGTGTAGTTTGTAATGATGTCATCTACCTCAATCCAAGATGGTGGATGCATGAACATTTGAGGAGCAAGAGATCTAACTTGTGGACCTCTGTTTAGTCCAGTTGTAGAGTTTAGTCCAAAGACAGTGAAAGAAAAGTATGCTGATTAGTTCTTACTAGAAGAAATTGTTTCTTATGCCTAGGTCTCTTTCCCTCCAGCTTCCAGTGTCCAGTCTTGCTGGTCTGTTCTCTGTGGCCTTTGTGTCCTCCTATTATTCCTTTCTGAAGGAGCTCTGGTCCTTGTCCAAATTTCATTCCTGTCTGCCTCTCAAGCCTGATCTCCACCTGGAGGAGCAGCGTTCCCTGAGCTAATCCTGTGCTGTGAATTTCTGACTGAATATTGCATAACCTAGAGAAGGCAGGGTACTAGATCTGTTGGGAGAAAATGAAAAAGACTTGGGAAATATTTCAAGAACTGGAAGTAAAGGTGCTCAGGATAGGAAGAGATGAAAGCAAAGGATGAAAGCAAAGGGATGCTCTGGGTCCTTGGAGAATTGTTGGAAACAATGAAGAATGTGGATATTGAAGAATCTCTGTGTTGTTGTAACCCATACAACAGCCCTGTAGGGAAGAGAGTCTTATTGGAGTCTTATTGTATGGAGTCTTATTGGCCCCATATTAAAGATAGGATGATTGAGGCATTGGGGTTTGCCTGAGCTCTGCCTTCTGTGGCAAAGGCAAGATCCAAGGCAAGGACTTCCCGGTAGGGTTGAAATAGTCAAGCTCTCCAAATCTGGGCACCCTAATTTGCATGTTATCCAGTTTATGCAAATTAGCCAATATACTATCCAGAAGACTTGTATTTGTTCTTTGGACAGTATTGCCCTCCAATTGTTGGGAGGATCTCTTTACCTGACCATTTACCTGAACACTAAACACCCAGACTTTATATCCCAACACTTTATATAAGTCCAGTTTTTATCCTTGTCTAATAAGCTGTCTGGGGCACTGACATGGATTCCTCACCAACTGCAGACTATCAAACAACCCAATTTTCCAACATCTGAATATGCTATTTATTTGTGAATAAATATGATACCAGGTAAGATTGGTGAAGATACCAAATCAAAGCTCATGCTGAAGAGCTGTGTTGAGTGTGATGAGCACTTTCGGAGGGCGGTTAGTGGTGTGTTCTGGCCAGAAAGGGTTCCTTGGGGGCAGTGGGGAGCAATGAGGGAAGGGACATGGGAAACTCCTTTTAGGAGGTGCTTGGCAGTAGGCAACACCAATAGTGGTAAGCAAGCCAGGGTGTCCTGCCCTGCCCTGTGGAGAAGGTTGAAAAGAAACCCCTGCCTGTAAACAGAAACCCCCAACCCCCTATGAGGATGTCCCCCCCCCCCCAGCCACAGAGTAACAGCCCCATGAGCCACTTTAGTGCAGCATGCATATTGAGACAGCATAGCTGGAAGTATGGAGAGGAAGGGGTTAAGTTGCCATCAGTGCAAGGAGGCTGGGTGTTGAAGCTGGAGATAGCTGAGCACTGAGGAAATGCCCCTTGGTGATTGTGGCCAATCATGGCTGAGCTGCTGATGTGGTGACACTTTGCCCACAGTCTGGTCTTGCAGCTGGCCTGGATTGGCCTGTAAGGCCAAGTGGCAGGGAGGGGCTTCTCTCTCCTGCAACTCCAGTTTGGCTGGCCACGGTTTGTTGAATGTCTGGGGCACAAATTGGAGTTAGGAATTTTAACCCCAGCCACAATTAACTGCAGTTATACTGTACATCTGAACCCGACCATGTAGTTTCTTTGTAAGTACTTTTCTTAAAAACTAGTTTGAAAAAAGAAAGATGTTTCCTGATTAATTAGGACTACCTTCTTAGTTGACTTTTATTCAGTTAAAATAAATCATTAATGAGGGTGGCAGGCTACAAATTAAACACCCACAAAACTTCATGGTTGGGGATTTTTGTACTGCCCTCACAGATTTTTGTAGCACCCTTCCTAAGCATACTCTAGACTCACCCCTTCACAAATACGTGCAACTCAAACACATGTACACAATCTTTCCCCCCACATCTCACTGCAAGCACATCTTTCTCTTCCCAAGCATTTGATTAAGAGGGATGTCGGCATAAAGAGGCATTCTAACAATGTCTTTCAGTCTTTAGGGCTAGCACGCTCAAGAGCAGGGATGTAGCTAGAGGAGAGGGGCCCATGTTCGCCTCTCTCCCTGTGGCTCCTCGGAGTGAGGAAGATAATGAAGAAAATAGGGAGGAGTGGAGCTTGGAGGCCCTTGGGAGTTGGGGGGCCCAGGTGCTTTGAGCCCATCTGCTCAATATAGCTACACCCCTGCTCAGGAGAGCAAGAGGAACTAAATTATTTATTATTATTATTTTACATTTATATCCTGCTCTTCCTCCAAGGAGCCCAGAGCGGTGTACTACATACTTGAGTTTCTCTTTCACAACAACCCTGTGAAGTAGGTTAGGCCGAGAGAGAAGTGACTGGCCCAGAGTCACCCAGCTAGTTTCATGGCTGAATGGGGATTTGAACTCGGGTCTCCACGGTCCTTGTCCAGCACTCTAACCACTACACCACGCTGGCTCCTAAAGATTTTCCACTCTCACACACACACATCTGACCCCTCCTTGTCAAACCTAAAATCTGAGGGAGACTGTCAAAGTTCCTTCTTAGGCCAAAACATCCAGTAGGGGAGGGAAAAGATATTTGGAGAAAGTGATGTTTGTCAGTGAAGAATGTGGTATGTGTGAGAGCAAAAGAGAATGAGTAAGATGAATCTATCATGCAAAAGGACACCTCTCCAAAGTGTTCTGAAAGCACTAGAAAATATAACAATAACAGTAACAAAAATAATATAGATTACGAATAATTGTATTACTGTAATAGTAATACAATAGAATTGTAATAGTAATAAAATTTGTGAAGGGTTACATAATATTGATATCTATGTTGATGTTAGGATGCATGGCCAACATCCAGAGTAATGCACACATGCAGAAGGATGCTGTACTAGCATAAAGCTGCTGTTCCTGCTAGTTATGCTAGGTCTGGAGCTTGCATTCCAGACTTCTGTTGTGCAACTACAGCACACATGATTTGTTTTAATCGGAACATTTGTGCAAGAGTGCTAGTGATACAGCACAATTTTGCAAGTCTCATTTTTTTAGCACAATTAAACAGTCCTGTGCTAGTGCAATGTTGCTTATTTCACACGTGGTTCATTGCTGTGGATGTTGGCCAGTGTTAGTGAAAGTTATAATGTTTGTATGCAGTCTACCTCTAACCATTTCACTTCCCCTCTCTCCTGGTACTGCCTTGAAAGGAAGAGCTGAACAAACAATTACTTTTTAAATTAATGTACACCCTCTTCTCCCCGATGTAACCATCTGATGATTTTCTCTTAGATCCTGTCATCTGAGATCATAATTCATATCACTGAAGGTGAAGAAACCCCCTCACCCCTATTTATCAAGCTATCTGTTAAGGCAAAACTCTGAACATGTTGCCCCATCAGAATGGAACTCATCACAGGGTGCAATCCACAATTCTTGGAAATCAGAAATTGCTCTAAAGCAGCCCACCTTGACCCGTTTCCCCCTTGAAGTTTACATCTCATAATCAAGGGCATACAATCACTTCTCCCTGATCCATGGCTCATTTCCTACCACTGTCTTTTTAGAGAAAATTCCTGGACATCCATCAACCCATCATGTACATCCTGAGCAGATCTGAGTATCAAGTTACTTAGACATGAGCACTGACCTTCCCATGGTTTGTCCCATGATTCCTATGATAACAAGGAAAGAGGGCCCCTGAAACACTCCTGTTGTCTCAGGACTACAGCCTTGTCATCTGGTTCTCTGCACAGAACCCCTAAGAGAGGAATGAGTGGGGTGGGCCATAGCTCAGTGACAGAGCACATACTTTGGAAGCAGAGCCCCAGACATTCAATCACTGGAATTCCCACACAGGACTGGGGGGAAACCTGGTCTGAAACCCTGAAGAGCTGCTTGCCAGTAATTTTTATTGCCACTGCGCACAGGAGGTTAGATGGATTGGCAATGGGATGGTTCTTCCGGATAGTAATGAGTAAAATCAGAAGTGGTGGGCACGCATGCACATTTCATGCACACACGCACACCACTTCCGGTGTTATGCTGACTGGGGCGACAAGAGGGTATACAGCCACCCAGCACCAGTGGTTTTTGAAGTGTGCTGGAGAAGGGGAAGCACAGCATGGGAGCTAAGGACACTCTCCCCATGCCTTAAAGTGACCCCCCTGGCTCCCTGGTGTGCACCAAACCGGCTCTGTGCGCACCCCTAGTGCACATAGCAGAGGGTGCTTCCAGGGAAAGAAGAAATCAGTAAAAAAATGTCCCCTGTGCGTGAGCACCTGCACTTGGGAAGTAGGGACACTTCCACTACTCACATGTACGTTTTGACTGCAAATATGTAGAGCTTTGAGAATTAGGATGGCAGCCAATAATAATACAGCTACATTCTGATGTACTTCCATGTTAAAATTGTATGTAACTTGTGTTGATTCATTAGAGGGGAAAGCCAGAGTCAAGTACTAGTTGAACCAACCCAAACAGCATAATGTTAAGAACAGCAAGCTTTTGAATTCTCGAGAATAACTGAGGCTTTTGGATTTTTTTTTAAAAAAGAAATTCTGATAACAGAATTTTTAAGAACTGGAAAGTTTGCTGTTCACAAGCTTTGTGTTATTTGGCTTGGTTCTAATACATGTATTACCTGTTTGTGGCTTTGGATTCTTGTTAATGTAAATGAACCCAAAACCACAGCTGTGGTGTAGACATAATGGGATCCTTATTAGTAAGTCAGCTAGTACATCACTTTTGGAAAGGGTTAATAGTAGAATGGCAGGCACAGCTCTTGTCATTTATGAATGCAGTGGGAAAAACAGAACAAGTTTGAAACTAATTCTATGCAGTATACAATTCCAACGGGGATTTCAGTTTTTTTGCATGGCCTTCTGTATACAGAGGGTTTTTTTTTATGACACTTGGAATCAATCTTGCCATTTTTCCCCAGCACATGTGTATTCATTGCATCATTTGTCATCTATCTTGTGTCCTAGAGTTATAGCCACTGGCAAGGTAAAATGTCAGCATCTGCTAGAGAGAAACACACATCGAACTGTTGAAGTATTTGGTGTTGTTTTGAATAAATTACATATACACATTTCCCAGAAATTACAACATAGTCTAATTTCACCAAACATCATATCACCAACATGTGGTAGAATGTCTTTCCTGCAGTGCTCCATGTTGTAGCTCCAGTCCCCAGCCAAAGAGTCTAAATGTAGGACTCCGTCTTGAAGAAGAAAACAAAGTCCACAGTTCTGATATGGCCACTTACAATCCCCAAACATAACAAACATGACAAGCTGTACTGCATGCTTAGTAATTTCCACAATACACTCACTTAATGCACTTCTGTGCCCTTCCCCAAAAGATGTGCGGGGGGTGATGGAGTACTTGAGCAGTAGTGATTTACAAAAGCATTTCTGCTGATAGCTCATAACCATTGTTCCTAGGGTTGTTCCCCCCCCCCCCCAATTTGGGAAGGTTGCATATTTGCCAATATTTCATAGATAAAACATACATCTCTGTGTGGCTGTAAAGGCATTCCCAAAACACCTTTCCTAAAAGCAAAATAGGGACAAAATAGGAATTTTCACACATTAAAACCCATCAATTAAAACCAATTAAAATAATATAAAACCAACACCAACACCACCAACAACAAAACCGACCTACAGGTGAAACTCGGAAAATTAGAATATCGTGCAAAAGTCCATTAATTTCAGTAATGCAAATTAAAAGGTGAAACTGATATATGAGACAGACGCATTACATGCAAAGTGAGATAAGTCAAGCCTTAATTTGTTATAATTGTGATGATCATGGCGTACAGCTCATGAAAAACCCAAATCCACAATCTCAGAAAATTAGAATATTACATGGAACCAAGAAGACAAGGATTGTAGAATAGAACATTATCGGACCTCTGAAAAGTATAAGAATGCATATGTATTCAGTACTTGGTTTGGGCCCCTTTTGCAGCAATTACTGCCTCAATGTGGCGTGGCATGGATGCTATCAGCCTGTGGCACTGATGAGGTATTATGGAAGACCAGAATGCTTCATTAGCGGCCTTCAGCAATTCTGCTTTGTTTGGTCTCATGTCTCTCATCCTTCTCTTGGCAATGCCCCATAGATTCTCTATGGGGTCAGGTCAGGCGAGTTGGCTGGCCAATCAAGCACAGTACACTGTATACTTTTCAGAGGTCCAATATTGTTCTATTCTTCAATCCTTGTCTTCTTGGTTCCATGTAATATTCTAATTTTCTGGGATTGTGGATTTGGGGTTTTCATGAGCTGTACGCCATGATCATCACAATTATAACAAATTAAGGCTTGACTTATCTCGCTTTGCATGTAATGCGTCTGTCTCATATATCAGTTTCACCTTTTAATTTGCATTACTGAAATTAATGGACTTTTGCACGATATTCTAATTTTCCGAGTTTCACCTGTAGAGCTAATCAATGGATTGGTTAAACAGGTGTTTCTTGGAAGTTCCTTTAAAGGCTGCAAGAGATAGTGAAGCTCTTACATCAACAGGGAGTACATTTCAAGGTTTTGGAGTGATTATGGAAAAGCCCTGACCCTGAGTCACCACCAGACACCACACTACCGCAGGTGGACCTCTTCAGAAGATCTTAATAAGCAGTGGGGATCCTGAAGCAGAAAGCGCTCTCTTAAATACCCTGGGCCCAAGCCATTTAGGGCTTTATATGTAATTACCAGCACTTTATATTTTGCCTAGAAACATACAGGCAGGCAGTTTAATGCTTTTACAATTAGGCCGCCTTCGGACATAATGGCAAACCATGCATGCAACGGACCCACAGTTTGCCTCCATTCCCTCTGCATGCTCCCAGATGATTATTGATTGATTGATTGATTGATTTGATTTGATTTGATTTGATTTGATTTGATTTGATTTGTATACCACCCTTCCAAAATGGCTCAGGGTGGTTTCCAATTAAAACAAACCACTAAAACAGTAAAGAGCTAAAACAAATTTAAAACAACATAACAATTAACAATGTACAAACATTTTAAAACAACAATTAAACAATTACAGTGATTAAAAACCCCAAAATCGGCTTTTGAATTTTAAAATAGACCAAATATTTAAAAACCCCAAATTTAGGAAGCTGAGAAAGCTTGGATGAAAAGATGGGTTTTCAGGTGTTTCTTGAAAATTGCCAGAGATGGGGAGGATCGTATCTCAGCAGGGAGCGCATTCCACAATCTCGGGGCACCAGCCGAGAAGGCCCGTCTCTGTGTAGCCACCAAACATAGGAACATAGGAACATAGGAAACTGCCATATACTGAGTCAGACCATTGGTCTATCTAGCTCAGTATTGTCTTCACAGACTGGCAGCGGCTTCTCCAAGGTTGAAGGCAGGAATCTCTCTCAGCCCTATCTTGGAGATGCCAGGGAAGGAACTTGAAACCTTCTGCTCTTCCCAGAGCGGCTTCATCTCCTAAGGGGAATATCTTGCAGTTCTCACACATCAAGTCTCCCATTCATATGCAACCAGGGCAGACCCTGCTCAGCTATGGGGAGAAATCATGCTTGATACCACAAGACCAGCTCTCCTCTCCCAAACGAGTTGGTGGCAACTGGAGACGGACCTCCTCAAGTGACCTCAACAGGCAGTGGGGCTCATAGTGAAGAAGACGCTCTCTTAAATACCCAGGGCCAAAGCCATTTAGGGCTTTGTAAGTTATAACTAGCACTTTGAATTTTGTCCGGAAACCTATTGGCAGCCAGTGTAACTCCATCAGTATAGGAGTAACATGGTTTCTCCAAGATGACCCAGAGACCAACCTGGCTGCCGCGTTCTGAACCAACTGAAGTTTCCGGACTACGTAAAAAGGTAGCCCCACATAGAGCGCATTACAAAAGTCAAGTCTGGAGGTTACCAACAGATGTACCACTGTTTTGAGGTTATTGATCTCGAGAAACGAGCACAGCTGACGTATCAGCCGGAGCTGATAGAAAGCACCTCTGGCCACCACCTCAACCTGAGAAACCAGGGAAAGGTGTGAATCCAGAAGTACTCCCAGACTGCAAACCTGTTCCTTTTGGGGAAGTGTGACCCCATCTAGAACAGGCAGATCAAAATCGTCTCTAGAGTTCTGACCCTGCACAATAAGTACTTCCATCTTATCTGGATTCAGCTTCAGTTTATTCTCCTTCATCCAGCCCATTTCTGCTTCCAGGCAGGCATTTAGGGAGGATATGCCAGCTCCTGAAGAAGCTGACATGGAGAAGTAGATCTGGGTGTCATCAGCATATCGGTAACACCCAGCTCCAAATCCCCTGATAATCTTTCCCTGCGGTTTCATGTAGATGTTAAAAAGCATTGGAGAAAGTACAGAGCCTTGAGGAACACCATACCTAAGCTCAGATATTGAAGAACAACAGTCTCCAATCGACACCATCTGGAATCTATCCGAGAGGTAGGAGCAAAACCACTGTAGAACAGTGCCTCCCACCCCCAACCCCCTCAGACGTTCCAGAAGGATACTATGGTCGATAGTATCGAAAGCTGCAGAGAGATCCAAAAGGACCAACAGAGTCACACTTCCTCTGTCAGTTCCCAATTGGAGATCATCCATCAGGCTGACCAAAGCAGTCTCCACCCCATCGCCCGCCCGAAAATCAGTTTGAAATGGGTCTAGATAATCAGTCTCCTCTAAGACTGCCTGGAGCTGAGAGGCCACCACCCTCTCAATTAACTTGCCCAACCATGAGAGGTTGGAAACAGGCCTATAATTGCTCAACTCTGAGGGATCTAATGCAGGCTTCTTTAGAAGAGGTCTAATAATTGCCTGCTTAAGACAAGGAGGAATCCTGCCCTCCCTTAGAGAAGCATTTATGATTTCCACCAGGCTGTTTACAACAACCTCCCTGCTAGATCGAACAAGCCATGTTGGACAAAGGTCAAGAGAACAAGTGGTAGGCCTCACCGCTCCTAGCAGCTTGTCCACATCCTCAGGAGTCCTCCCAATTTTCAGTCTAGGAGACTACAAAGGGGGTGGCACTGGCCGTGCAGGCTTCTTTTGATGTATGAAGGAAAGCCGCAGCAGCCAATCAAATAGAAGAGAGGGTGGATCTTCCTACCTTCAACTCCAGTTTGTGCAGCTTGCACAAACTGGAGAACAGGGTGGCAGGCTTCAGACAACAGAATGCCATTTTTGGACCTGAGGGTTCAACAGCGAAACTGAAGGTACAAATTCAGGTTTGGAGGCTAAAACTGATCCATGGTTCACACATTTGGACAACTAAAATCTTTAGCTTCTGGCACAGTTGTCTCCAGTTTGGCATTATGTCCAAAGGTGGCCTAAGAGTAATATGGTATCTCCGGGTAGCCCCAGAGACCAACTTGGCTCTTGCATTTTGTACCAACTGAAGTTTCCATACTATGTACAAAGGTAGCCCCACATAGAACACATTGCTCTAGTCAATCCTGGAAGTTATCAGCAAATGTACCACTGTTTTTAGGTCATTCTTCTCCAAACATGGTCATAGCTAGTACATCAGTCACACCTGATAAAAAGCACCTCTGACTGTTGCCTCAACCTCAGAAACCCAAGATAGGCCTGGGTCAAGAAGTACTCCCAGACTACATAACTGATACTTCTGTGGGAGTGTGACCCCATCCAGAACAAGCAGCTCTAACTCTCTCCTGTGTTATGATCCCCCACAATGAGTACCTCTCTCTTGTTTGGATTGAGCTTCAATTTGCTCTCCCTCTCCCCTCATTATCATTGTAGGACAGACACTTCTAATGAGAGAAGCATCCTGCATTGCAGATGCAATCCTGAGGAGCCACAGAGGCTCTCTGTATTTGCTACCACCATGGATGGGCTTTGCAGTCTCACAGAACTGTTGCACATGCTCCACTCTTCTGCTGGTGGGGCACTATGCAGCATTTAAGCCACTTACTAGAAAGTCAGTCTCATTCTGCTCAGTGGGATTTATTTCTAAGTAAAATTGTTCAGGATTGTAAGTTTGTGTTAGATGAGAGAGAACAGTCAAAAGTATATGGTGTTGAAATATCTGTTGATCTACAAATACAGAAACTGAGACTGCTGGAAACAAGCAAACTCCTAAAAAGAGGCAGAACCATTACCAATTCTGCTTCAGATTACTAAAGTGGTACTGCTCCTCAAGGATGTTTCAGTTTTCGCTAACTCCAACTAAGAATCCTGAGCACTCTCTTTTTCTGCATGTGTCTAAAAATTCAGAATTGCTACAAACTGTTTCTTTGCTTCTTGCATTAACTCAAGGGTGTTACTTTCCAAAAGCAGGGGGATATTCCAAAAGCAGGAAAGATATTCAGCTACCAAGGAAAATTAAAGAGACTATCCAATTGCCCAGTGATAGGTCTATTTACCATAATCAAGACATCCAAACTCATATTAATACCTTCATTTTATCTTGTTGACTAAGTATGTATTTCAGTATGAGTCTCATTTAATCTTGAAGAGGACTCTATAATTTTCTTATGGTTCTAAAAACACTTTCCAGTTGTCCCTCCTTGCTGTGTTTGGGTTATTGCCATACCATTAAGCAATACTGCTCTTAGCAACAATACTCCTTCAACTTATACAGGTTGCCTTGTGTGCTGATATGCCTCTTAATGCCCATAGACACTTATTGCTTGGTAAGAAAGTAATATTTTATGAAGTGCTTGAGAGATATGCTATCCACAGGAATAAATGAAAGGAGGAGGAGGAGGAGGAGGAGGAGGTGGTGGTGGAGAGGAGGAGGAGGAGGAAAATAGCAGTATAGGTTTCCCAAATTGGTAGAGTTCTGTTTGGATGATTCAAGAGAGGCCAAATAAGATGAGACTCTAGAGCCCTATTCACATGTTATGTCCAACACTTGTACAACAAAGCCCTGTTCAGGCATACAAAAGTAGAGTGAGTGAACACAAATAGAGAGCTCAAAACTGAGCCAGAAATTCCACCCCCAGCACTATCAATCATCCTCCCACTGGCTCTTTATGTTTAGGGCATTTTTCTGAAGAGGCAAGTTCATCCCCATTTCTATTATCAGAATTTTGACAGGGTGTTAAAGGAGCCTTTAATCCTTTACTATTGTGTCATTTTTCCATTTAAAAAAAAATGCCCCCAAGCTGCCATTTGTTTCAATGTCACCTTCAGAGGCCCATAGCATTTTGGAGGGGGGGGGGATATTTTTGGTGGGAAAACATAATGGAGATAACAGGTAAATGGGAGGAGAGCTGGTCTTGTGGTAGCAAGCATGAATTGCCCCCTCTGCTAAGCAGGATCTGACATGGTTTGCGATCAAATGGGAGACTATATGTGAGCACAGTAAGATATTCCCCTCTGAGAAGAGCATCTGCATGCTTGCATGCAGAAGTTCCAATTTCCCTTCCTGGAATCTCCAAGATAGGGCTGAGAGAGACTCCTGCCTGCAACCTTGGAGAAAACACTACCAGTCTGTGTACACAATACTGAGTTAGATTGACCAATGGTCTCAGTATAAAGGAGCTTCCTATGTTCCTTGGTTATACATCCCCTTCTCTGTGCTATGGGCCCAGTCTGGATGCGGGGCCTATGTGGCTGCTATTATTAACTTTAAATTAAACTATTATTATAATGGTATAGTTTAGCTGTCAAGTCATTACTATATGAGATTTGGCCGCCCCTTCACCCCCTCCCCTCTTAATTTTGTTTTAAATCTTGGATGATGTTCTTGCCTGTACACTGCCCTGAGTCTGTGGATTGTGCAGTATATTAAATCGCTAAATAAATAAATAAATAAATAAATAAATAAATAATCAGTTCACTTCTGGCTTTTGATTCTGTGCATTCACATTCCCGCCTCACACCCCACCAAAATCCCACATTCTAAGAGATTTCCAGAGTATTTTGTATCTTCTGAGTATTTCTTGTGACACAAGTCTCACATAACTAATCTCATCAGTAAAACATGGTTACTTTCTCCCACTGACATTGGTAATATTAAATGTCTTCTCAAGAGGTATGTCCACAGAGGGCCCTTAACTTGGGTCTCTGGGAATATTGAAGATATTCAGACACATTATGCAAGCTTTGTTCACATGTCCACTAAATGCACAGAGGGTAGGGAGAGTTTTTAGCAGTTGTCTCTGCTCCAAATACAAAGTGAATCTAAAGTCTTTGCATGTAAATGTTGTACAAGTGTAGCCTACCTTCATGCTATCAGGAACATTGTAGAGTTTCCAGTTACACATATTGGACCTAGACATGTATCTGTGTCGAAAGCGCAGGGCCTGGGAACAGAGACAGCAGGTGCAATCCTGCTGTTCCCCATCACCACCTTATACAGATTCATTGAATGTGTGATTGTTGTTTGAACAGGGCTTCAGTCTTTATGCCACTTTTATTTATGTGCATATGCCACCCTCCTCTGGGCCTAAACTATCCCTCTCGGAGTCTGTCCCCCGCTGCCTGGAGAAGGGAGGCCTTCTGGAGTCTTTCTCTCCTCTTCCGCCTTACCTTCACCTGCCAAGTGCTTGTTGTCAGCACTGGTGTGCAGACATCAGAAGAGAGGTTATGGTGTGGGAGAAGCTGTCTCTAGTGGGCTTTGAGTCTGTGGTTCTGTCCCATTGAGCCCAAACCATCAGGGAGATCTTGGGCTGGTGTCATGATCCAGAGCTAGGAGTAGTGCTGGTCCTGCTTTCTCAGTGTCTGACTCAGAGTTGGTATTGTGAGCTGGGGGGCAGTGACAGGCTGGGCCATGAGAGCTAAGTTTGTGCTACTGTCTTGTTCCTTGGCCCTTGCCACCCCAAAGAATCTCCCACTAACAGAGCAGAAGGAAAATGTCTGATATTCTTTCCACACTCGACAATCTTCCATGGGAAAAGGGACAGACTCCATGTGGGGAGGAGGGAACCATTCATATATCCACAGGAGAAGTGTGAGTTTTCCCTTTTTGCAATACCCAGGACATAAGTATGAAGGACACTTTCTTTCTTTCTTTCTTTCTTTCTTTCTTTCTTTCTTTCTTTCTTTCTTTCTTTCTTATCACATTTGGACACCACATCAAATGTTCATCTCTGGGTGGTTAACAATAGCATAACAAAAGTTAAAAACATATACAAAAACTTAAAACAATTTAACAATTTAAAAATGAACCACAGATTAAAACTTAAAAATTTTAAAAACCTGAAAAAGCTTGGGTGAAGAGGTGGATTTTCAAATGCTTTTTAAAAACTGTCAGAGATGGGGAGGATCATATCTCAGTATGGAGCACATTCTACAGTCTCGGGGCAGCAACCAAGAAGGCCCATCCCCGTGCGGCCACCAGCCGAGCTGGCGGCAACTAGATACAGACCTCTCCAGATGACCTCAATGGGTAGTGAGGCTCATAACAAAGAAGACGTTCTCTTAAATACCCAGGGCCTAAGCCATTAAGGGCTTTATAAGTTGTAACTAGCACTTTGTATTTTGCCCGGAAACCTATTGGCAGCCAGTGTAGCTATATCAGAAATGCAGTGATGTGGTCTCTCCGAGGTGACCCAGAGACCAACCTGGCTGCTGCATTCTGTACCAGCTGAAGTTTCCAGACTATGTACAAAGGCACCCCCACATAGAGCACATTTCAGAAGTCAAGTCTGGAGGTTACCAACATATGTACCACTGTTTTGTGGCTGTTCATCTCAAGAAACAGACGCAGCTGTGCTTATCACATTAGCCGAAGCTGATAGAAAGCCCCTCTGGCCACCACCTCAACCTGAGAAACCAGGGAGAGGTGTGGATCCAGATGTACTCCCAGACTACGTAACTTTTGGGGAAGTGTGACCCCATCTAGAAAAGGGAGATCAAAATCATCTCTGGAGTTCTGACCCCGCACAATAAGTACCTCCGTCTTATCTGGATTCCGTTTCAGTTTATTCCCTCTCATCCAGCCCACTATTGTTTCCAGGCAGGCATTTAGGTAGCTTATGCCATCTTCTGAATAAGTTGACATGGAGAAGTAGATCTGGGTATCATCAGCATACTGATAACACCCTACTTCAAGTCCCCTGATGATCTCTCCCAGCGGTTTCATGTAGATGTTAAAGAGCATTGGAGAGAGTATGGAGCCCTGAGGGACACCATACTTAAGCTCAGATTTCAAAAAGCAACCATATCCAATCGACACCATCTGGAATCTGTCTGAGAGGTAGGAGCAGAACCAGTGTAGAACACTGCCTCCCACCCCCAACACTCTCAGACATTCCAGAAGGATACTATGGTCAATAGTATTGAAAGCCGCCGAGAGGTCCAAAAGGACCAACAGAGTCACACTTCCTCTGTCAGTTTGGAATTGGAGATCATCCATCAGCCCGACCAAGGCAATCTCCACCCCATAGCCCACCTGAAAACCAGTTTGAAATGGGTCTAGATAATCAGTTTCCTCCAAGACCACCTGGAGCTGAGAGGCCACCACCCTCTCAATTACCTTGCCCAGCCATGGGAGGTTGGAGACAGGCCTATAGTTGCTCAACTCTGAGGGATCTAATGCAGGCTTCTTAAAAGAGGTCTAATAATTGCCTCCTTAAGACAAGGAGGCATCCTGCCCTTCCTCAGAGAAGCATTTATGATTTTCACCAGGCCTCCTACAACAGCCTCCATGCTAGATAGAACAAGCCATGCTGGACAAGAGAACAAGTGGTAGGCCTCACTATTCCAAGCAGCTTGTCCACATCCTCAGGAGTCACAAACTGAAACCGATCCAGTCGAATTACATAAGAGAAGTTGCTGGACACTGCTAACTTGGCAAAGAGGCACCTTTTAATGTGGTGATTCTCTTTATTTGGCAGGGGGAGAGTAACTGGTCCTATCCACCCCCAGCACAGTACCTCCAGTGACTGTTGCTGGTGTCTATCTTATGTTTCTTTTTAGATTGTGAGCCCTTTGGGGACAGGGATCCATCTTATTTATTTCTTATTTCTCTGTGTAAACTGCCCTGAGCCATTTTTGGAAGGGCAGTATAGAAATCAAATAAATAATAAAATAATAATAATAATAATAATAATAATAATAATAATAATAATAATAATAATAATAAAATATGTGAAACAGCATTAAGCTCAGAAAATAAGACCACAGATTGGTAGTCAAATTTATGCAACAGCTGTCACTCATCCTAAATGGTAATCGAGAGAGGGCACTTTGATCTCAGGCATCAGAATATTATAGCAATTTTCAGTTGGAGAACTACAGCAGTGCATGATAATTTCTTGAAGCCTCTGTGAATGAATAGCAGGATAAGTATTGAGACACAGACACATGACGCATCTTGGTCCAGCCTTCTCCAATGTCATGTCTTCCAAGTTTAGGAAGCAGAAGCAACCATGTGTCCTAGCACCTGTTCAAAATATTTCAATAGATAGTGAAGTCCATCCCCTAAACCCCTATCCCCTTTCAGCAAAGTGTCTTGAGAGTTAAACAGTTCTTCCTTACATTGCTATTTTTCTCTCTCTCTCTCCTGTCGGTTGCATATTGATATAATGTATGAGGGACAGATGGAATATATCCTGATCTTGTAATGATGGCTTCAGCATGTGATTGTCAAAAGGAAAGCTTTCAAAAAGTTGTTCTCATAATTCCTAATTGGATGGTGTGCATTGATTGACAGTAGCACAGAGAGGTGAACTGAAAGAGATACCTCAAGATATTATATATATATATATATATATATATATATATATATATATATATATATATTTATATATATATGGAAACTGGGATTCAGTATGCATTAATAAGCAGTGAATTATGTACTGGGCATTGAATTTATTTAACTTTTTTAAAACTGCCTAATTTGAATGTAGGCTTTCTTCCGTATGATAGCTTATGAATTCTGCATGGGTTATTTCATCAACATTTAAAGCAATGGTGAAAGTTGTTGTTGTTGTTTTTAAAAGCAGCGATTTCCTGCTTAAAATCTAATGACCCAATGCAAAATTAATAAATTCAGACAATATATTACTTTTTAAAAAAAAAGTCATAGATGATATCTAGTAAAATGTGAGTGATTTTTCCATGTCCTGAGTAGCCTATCATGTTCATGTTTCTCCATATCTTGTATTGAATTCAACTGATGTCAATACTATTATCCTCTATACAACCATCCTACTATTTCTATACTTTGAGGCTGTAACTAAACAGTATTGTTGACATGTGGCTGCTGCACTTGAGCTTCCTTGGGCCCAGAAGCAGCAGCTAATGAAGTGGAGCAGGAGTGAGAAAACTCACAGCATAATGATATCATGGGGCTATTCCCGCAATCGGGGAAAATTGGGCTAGGAAAGCCTAGCCCGATTTTTCCTGACTGTGGGAACCACCGGGCTAGGCTGTGAGCCTGGTGGTTCCTAGGCGGGTACCCCGCCTATATGCCCCTGCCATTAGCCCGGGTTTGCGGAGCAAGCGCTCTGCAAAAAGAGGCTCCCTGGTCGTGAGCAGCCACAGCTCGGCTACTTGTGAGTAGACCCCTGACCGGGAGGCAAAAAGCCGCCTGCTGGCTCCGGGGGTCTCCCCAGTATGCCCTGTGTGCTCATGCAGGGCATACTGAGGCTTCTGGGGGCTGCACATCCTCTAAGCTCCCCAGCCCTTGCCAGCTCCATCACGGAGCCGGCAATCATGTGGGCGGCCAAAACGGCCACCCAGGGCTCTCTGCCCGATCGTTTGCGGGCGAGCAGGCTTAGCCCACTCTCCCCACAACTTTGCAAAAAGTGAGTCTCACGGATCGTGAGACCCGCTTTCATGTATTTTCTATCACTAGATTAGGCAAGAGAGGAGGAGGAAGGATATGCCCTGAGGAGGAAAGATACACATGGCTGCCATAGCATTTCATTCCTGTGTCATATTAGTCCAACTTCAGATACTGACTCAACTCAATCACTCCACCAACTTGACATTTCCAGTCATAATAACAGTGTAGGGCAATTGTAATTTCGCCAAGTCTTCAGGCAGTCAGTTCGTCCCATAGAACTTGCTGAAAAGTCACAGGAATTCTACTATAAACATTGCCCCTTACTACCCAGCTTCTGCCATTATGCCATCACATTTTTTTCTCCTTTTAATTGAGCTGCTCTTAGCATTTGGAATCTCTGAATTGCATCACCCTTGGAGTTTCCACTCAGTGGGTTTGCCAGTGTCATTCTCATTAAACACAATATAAAGCTATGCAAAATACTATTTTAGTCTCTGAAATCTGTTTTTTCCCCCCATTCTCAAGGCATTATTTTACCCCTAATTGGAAATGTTCTTGGGTAAAAAGGTCCCCTTAGATTCTTGAACCATATGTCAATTGTTCTTTGCCACAATTTCTGCTTTCTCCCATGTTTCATCAAGGCAATACTCTCTTCTTAACCTTTCTTCTTATTACTCATGTTTCTCAGATGTGTTTCTTCATTATAACAATTCAGAAATACCAAGTTTTAGATTCTTTTAACCTTCACCAGACCTCATGAAAATGAAAATGTTGTTCTAATAATGGAGTAACGTTGTGTCCCATAAAATGATATTGTTGTAATCATGAGGTAACTGTGTACCCCTGCCACTTGCCCAATAAAAAACCAGCAAGAGTATTTAATAACTCAAAAAAGCACTATTAATTTTCTTAGCAGTAATTGACCTAGGAAGAATGCAGGAAAAACACTTTTTTAGGACTACAAGTTTTTTTAAAACATTTTTTAAAACTTTATATTAGAAAAATCACATTAACAATTTTAAATTATTTGCAGTATCATTTCAGAAAAATATAATATGTCAGAAAACACATATCAAGACTTTTTTATTTTACACAATCAGCACATATTTGGGAATTTGCAGTCGAGGGCAGTCATTGCAGCTCTGATGGATTCGATCAGATGCTGAACGTCTAAGCCTTCGACTTTTTATCTGAGCATCAGTTAACTGGTGTCCAAACTAGAAGCAGAGCTATAATAGAGCCAATAGGTTCCAAGAACCTGGGCCGCCTGCCTCGGCTCCCCCACACACATATTTATTTTCCAGCCAGCATTTGCTAGCTGGGTGCATCTATTTTCCCCCCTTTCTCTCCCTCCAGTGAGAGCCAGCGTGGTGTAGTGGTTAGAGTGCTGGACTAGGACCGGGGAGACCCGAGTTCAAATCCCCATTCAGCCATGAGACTTGCTGGGTGACTCTGGGCCAGTCACTTCTCTCTCAGCCTAACCTACTTCACAGGGTTGTTGTGAGGAGAAACTTAAGTATGTAGTACACTGCTCTGGGCTCCTTGGAGGAAGAGCGGGATATAAATGTAAACAAAAACAACAACAACAACAAAAAACCCTGCAATCTCTTGAACCATAATGGATTACAGAAATCTTCTGGGTGAGAAAGGCTACCCTAAGGATTTTTATCCATCCCTTATTCTTCACAGGGCTCGAAACCCTTGTCTTTGCGTTGAGCTCTTCAGGTTGGTTACCACATTACTTTATGAGTGATCTCTGTTGCCTGTTACTTTCCAGGGAGTGCCTCGGTGGTGCCTCTGCTTGCTCCCCCAGCTGACCTAACCCTGTTCTTCTGTCTAATGGAGCCATGCTATTGCCTGTTCCTCTGTTTAGTGGGGTCGTGTGGCAGCCAGAACCTGGGATCCTCCTTCCTCTCATTTCACAGTCTCTTCTTCACCAAACTCCTCTGCCATTTGGCTTGCCTTTTCAGGTGTAGGGGGAAGGGTAGCTCCATTGTCTATACCCACCACAGCTGAGAGCACTTTTTCAGAGCTTCCTTATCTTCCCTATAATAGCATGGCTTTGCACTCATTACAGGTCCAACCTGCACCCATAGATACCTCTCTATCTCCTACATGCCTCTCCCTCATGGGCTTGTCACAGCCAAACAGAAGTATTTATCTTCTCTTCCTTGATCTTTGTTCAATGCTCTGACTTGCTTTGTGGTCCTTGCTGTAAGTAAAGGGGCACTGGAGTCCATATTTATAGGCAATGATGACTGTTGGCATATTAATTTTTATTTTGAAAGCTCAAAAATGCAATGACTTGGCAATCTTGAGACACAAAAAGAAAGATGAGGCTCCCACATCTTGGGAACAGGTGATATACTTTTTCTGTGTCCAGTAGTGACACAATAACATTGCTAGCTGCTAAGAGGTAAAAATGCTTACAATTTTTGCAAATTTGCCATTATGGTGAACTTTGAATGCACCCTGACCCATAGGCCAAACAAACAAAACATGTGACGACCAATGAAATGTATTCTTCTAGAATACATTTCATTGAGACAGTGGCTGTTTTGCAAATGAACTATATGAAGTGTACAACTTTACCCCGATGGAGTATGTTTGAAACTTGTGCCGTTTTTAACCACAGTGGCCAAAACCAGTGATGCTATTAACTTGTTATTTGTGATTGACTTCCGGTTGACGCTGAGGCAGGGACGCCGAGGCAAGGACAGCGTTCTGAGTTGTTTTTAATTTAATTTAATTTAATTTAATTTAATTCTGTTTGTCCACTTTTAAGTTGGCAAATCTCTATTGAGGAATGCTTGCAGTTTGCAGCTTATTTGTTGGTTGTATAGTCTCTGTTATCTGCAGGATTTGTTTAGTGGCGTGTCTGTGACAATGTCCTAAATGTACCACCTCCAGGCAGGCATTCAGGGAGGGTGTGCCTTCTCTTGATGATGTTGACCTGGAGAAATAGATTTGGGTGTCATCAGTGTACTGATAGCACCCAGCACCAAATCCCTGGATAATCTCTTCCAGTAGTTTCATGTAGATGTTAAAAGCATTGGAGACAATATGGAGCCCTGAGGGACCCCATATAAAAGTTCAGATTTTGAAGAACAGTCTCCAAGCGACACCATCTGGAATCTGCCCGAGAGATAGGAGCGGAACCACTGCAAAGCAGTGCCTCCTACACCCAACTCCCTCAGACATTCCAGAAGGATACTATGGTCGATAGTATCAAAAGCCACCGAGAGACCCAAAGGGGCCAACAGAGTCAAACTTCCTCCGTCAAGTCCTAATTGGAGATAAATTGTCACAAAATGTCACATACTTATCTGCACTTCTTTTCATTCCATTTTAGTGAGCACTTCTGCTTCCTAAACCTTTCTTTTGCAGCTTCATTACATGCAGTATTGATACTGTTCTACCATTCTTTGACATCCAACTGTATCTTTTCACATTCTTCTCTATTGTCTCTTAGAATCCGTTTAAACTCTGCAGGGTTCCTTAGTTTTTCTTCATTCCCAGTCACTTTCACAACTTCATTTATTCTCAGTAAGGCCATTCTGATATCATCTAAACACAATATCCTCCCTCCCTCTCCCTCTCCCTCTCCCTCTCTCTCTCTCTCTCACACACACACACACACACACACACTCACCACTATCTGTTGATATTCTGGATTCTTCTTCTTACTGATAAAAAAAATAAGGCAATCCTGTTCTTGGCTGTGCAGTGTGGAGAGATCCAGTCAATTATCTTCAGACCTTTAGTTGTATAACAGTGGCCACATTTGCATGTAACGCTGAATCGCAGTTGAATGGGCCAGCAGTTCTACAGACATTTTGTCTGAATGCAGGCAAATGGGGTTAGGCATGGAGATGAAACCAAGGGTTCAGATTTGGAACTCCAATCTGAACCCTCGGGTTGTAGTGAGTTTTGTCATCACAACTTAAGGTTCCAGGCAGCCTGAAGTACGTCCAAATTCAGAACTGCAGGCTACTTCCCCAGGAATCAGAGTTGAGAGAGGAAAGTTCCTCCCTCAACTCTAGCATGATTGGCTGTGCAGGCTGTCCTTTAGTCAAGAAGGAAGCCCACACAACCAGCTCCCCTTCTTCTCTGGAGTCTCGCTGAATGCAGAGAGACTGATCTCCAGTATGTACGAATTGGGACAGGAGGTCAGGGGGAGGGGTACAGTAGAGTATATAAATCTGATGCAGTACAGTATACAAATCTGACAATAAATTTTAAAAATAAATAAATAAGGCAAGCACTGGGGTGGCATGTGAGAATGTGTACATTACATGCATCCTTCCACATTACATGTGATTGTGGCCTATGTGTTTGTAACAACCAAGTTAGTACTTCAAGAGCCTTAAATTTTTGAATGTATCAAAAATACACCAAGAATATGAACTGGTGCTACTGTAAATTTACACAGCTTTGGGAAAATGAGAATGGAGTCATTGTGGTAGACTATTCGAAACTTGAAGAAAGTAGGCTGCATGTATAACTGACAAACAGAAATTGCTTAAAGAACACTTCGGTAGACACTACTAAATAATGTAGGGATCATATGTGTAAAAGACTATTGTTTTAAATAAAATGTTGTAATTAAATTTTACACTGGCATGATACAATAAGACAGATCTCAGATTCAATATCTGAAACAGTTAACTGAAAAACAATGCTTAATCATAGTAACTTGTATAAATGGACAATATAAAGAATTGATAAGTTATGACTGACAAAAGGCACTAAAATACAAAGGCTTGCAAAAATGCTTGACACTTGTTGAATTAAGTAGGCAGTAGCTACCCCCATTTCAAATAAAATATTCTTCAGAGACATGTTTTAACCAAACACTGTATCTGAAGATATCTTTTTAACCATGAATGAAAGATATCTTTTTAACTGTGATCTAATTACCACTTATACACTCACACACCACCCCAGTGCTTGCTTGCTTGCTTTCTCTTTCTTTCTTTCTTTCTTTCTTTCTTTCTTTCTTTCTTTCTTTCTTTCTTTTTAAATTTTATTGTCAGATTTGTATACTGTACTGCTTGTCATAAAAACAACCCTGAGGCAGTTTACAGTACCTTTAGAACAATGCAATCATATTAAGCACTTAACATCATACAAATATTTAATTTAAATATTTAAAATAGTGCAAATCTATTAAAATTAATAACATATATACAATAAAACACAACAATATACAGAGTAGCAGCATAAGTCTGGGTTAAAAAACCCAAGTTTTTACTAGCCTTCTAAAAGCCATTTTGGAAGCTGAGGAGTGGATGCCAGCCATGAGAGCATTCCAAAGACTCAGGGCAATGGCTGAGAATGCCCAGTCCCGTGTGCACAACAGCTGAGCCTCCCTCATCACTGGCACATGGAGCAGAGGCCCCTCTGATGACTTTGTCAAGAGGGCAGAAACCCTTGGGAGCATGCAGCCCTTCAGAAATCCAGGCTGCAAACCATTAAGAGCTTTAAAGGTCTCAATGGCCGCAAACCATTAAGAGCTTTAAAACCAGTACCTTGAATTGGACATGGAAACAAACTGGCAGCCAATGTAGCCCTTTCAGAATGGATGTAATATGGGCCCAACAGGCAACTCTGGATAAAATCCTAGATGTCACATTTTTCAATAGCTGCAGTTTTGAAATATTCTTCAAGGACAGCCCCATGTGGGACGTGTTACAGCCAAGATGTGACTAAGGTGTGCATAACTGTAGCCAGATCTGTCTTCTCAAGAAAGGGACATAGCTGGTGTGCAAATCAAAGCTGGCAACCACCTCCACCTGAGCATTCAAAAGCAGAGCTGGGTCTAGCAGTATCCTGAATCTGCACACTTGCTCTTTCAAAGGGAGTGCAACTCCATCCAGAACCATTCAAATCCCTCATCCTGATTGATTCTCCTACTGACCAACAGCACCTTAGTTTTGTCTGGATTCAAACTCAGTTTACTAACACACATCCAACCCATTACTGGCTCCAGCCCCAATTCAGGATCTGCACTGTCTCAATAGGATCCGGTGATAAGGAGAGATACAGCTGGGTGTCCTCTGCATATTGCTGACAACTCAGTCCAAGTCCTCAAATTACCTCTCCCAGTGGTTTCATATAGATGTTAAACAGCATGGGGGACAAAACCAAACCCTGTAGGACCCCACTGGCCAATGGGCAAGGAGTCAAGCAGTAGTCCTCCATCATCACATTCTAGAAATTCCCCAGAGGAAATAACCAAAGCCACTCCAAAGAAGTGCTTCCAATCCCCACATTCGAGAGGTGGTCCAGAGGGATAACATGGTCAATGGTATTGAATGCCACTGTGAGATCCAGAAGAACCAATAAGGACAAACTTATGCTGTCAAGCTCCTGTTGTAGGTCATTCACTAGGATGACTGAGGCAGTTTCAGTCCCATAACCAGGATGGAAGCCAGTCTGAAAGGAGTCTAAATAATTTGTATCATCCAAGACACTGCAGCTGAGATGCCATCACATACTCTATCACCTGTACTGAAATTAATTAAGGTTTTTTTAAATAAATTTGTCTAGCATACGGAGCAATAATAATACAATATATGCTTACTAATTGAAAAGAACCCACTTTCTCACTTGCTTTCTAATCATACTTGACAGTATTTAAGGAAACCACCAACAATGTTCACAACAAATGAATAGATTCTTTGATTTCTGAAGTCCCCCCAAAAACCAGTATCAAGTTAAAACACATATATCTTCATTTAACATTGATATTAATTGGGGTGAAGGGGGACTGTGTCCAATGAAGGTATCTGTGCTCAGTTTGCTACTGAGTGTCATAAGATTTCAGACTTGGAGGAGAACAGCATCACCTTCTAATCTACATATTTGTTCTGAACCTTGAAACAAACTCACAAACAAAAAGATCAAGAACTCATGCCTTTCAGTTCAAAACAGTTTGGCTAATGAGGGTTATAACTGTAACCAATCAACAACCAACCAACCAACCAACCAACCAATCAACAACCAATCAATCAACTGTAACCAATCAACCAATCATTCTTAGAGAAAAATTACTTTAAGATTTCTAATAAATTTTGACTAACATTGTTTTTATCTCATGAGATTATTTTAACTTTTTTCCCCTGTAAAATTGTTTTAATTGTTTTTTTTACTCTGTTTTATATTTGTTGTGTTTTAAATAGTGTACACCGTCTAGAGTTACACATATCAGGTGGTATATATATATGATAAATAAACAAATAAACAACATAGAGAGCAAGGAAACATCTCTGCAGCAAAAGCAGCTGCAACTAATTTCAACCAATTTCAAATTAATTGTGCCAGTGCACTGGGGAAAGGGCTATTTTTGACAACCTCCTCTTCCACAGGAAGCCCTCTGTAATACCCTGAAATTGAACTTCTTTATGTGTTTTTACTCAGTGTTTTAATGCTGTGTTGTGAGCTGCCCAGAGAACAAATTGTTAGGGGGCAGCTAACAAATAATGTTTATTGTTATTGTTATTAAATATGTCCCTGAGGGCTGCATAAATGTAGGGGTGTGCATGAACTGATCCCCAATGAACCAGTCTACAACAAACTGGGCCAGTCCGACAGTTTGATCACAAACCAAACCAGTCTCCAGGAGAGGCAGTTTGGTCTGTGATTGAACTGGACTGAGCCTGGCTGTTGCAGACCAGTTCTACTCAATTCGACAGCCTGAGGTGCTAAACATTTAAAGGGGGATCCATTGAAGATTCCCCTCTACAAGCAAAGGGGAATCCTCTCTTTAAAAGGCTTCTCCAGTGGCCAGGGGGACAGTAAGAGGGCACTTTAAATGTAGGTACTGATCCTCTGGTGGCCGTGGATTCATGGAGGCCATTTATGTGACCTCTGCTCATGGTCACACAAATGGCCTCCATGCATGTGTGGAGGTCATGTAAATGGCCTCCATACATCCACAGGGCCTGGAACCATGCCAATGGAGGATCGGTATGTACCTATTTTTAAAGGTGCCCTCTTACTGCCTCCCCCAGCCACCCGTAGAAGCCCTTTAAAGGCAGGATTCCTCTTTGTTTGTAAAGCAAACTGATTCTCCTTTACAAGCATAGCCATTTGGACCCTCGAACTAGGTCAAATTGGTTCAAGCCGATTTGACTGAATGCACCGGATAGTTGGTTCAACCAAACTGTTTCATGGACCACCAGTTTGGTTAGAATTCAATCCGAATTCTAATCAAGCTGCAAAAATCATTACATATGCACTCCTACATAAATGTTGAGGCATAAATGTTTAGGAAGAAAACAGTACAAATCTAAACTTCTTAAATGGCAGGTGCTGTACAATATAGATGTTGGTGTATTCATAAGAATCCCTTCATTATATTCTGCAGATTATTTAGTTTAAAGCAACTGCTTTGTGTTGCATAACTGGCAATACAGAGGGGTTTAACAATAAATTAACAGCATTTCTTTAAAAAAAAAAAAAGAGGCTGTTTGAGCTTAGTGCAATATTTAATAAAATGAATGTAACACTGGAACTCCAATATGATATAAAATAAACTTTAGACATAACAAATTAAAAACAAACAATATATCTGCAGTGATACATTTTAAGGGAATTTCATAAGTGCCAGTAGATGTGCATTTCTATCTAATCTAGTCTAAGCAGAGAGATTATAGTTTACGTCTGTCTTTATATGAACTTCTTCTGATTAATTTCTTCAGTTATCTGATGCAATTTCCTAGCTATACTATTTCTAAGTGTCTCCATATTATTGATTTTGTCACCGGAATGTGTGTTTTAATTATTTGTTGATCTGCTCCAAATATTCCATTACACTGTCATATATAGTACAGTTCTGTTTAATACATGCTGCATTACACATGTATTCATTCTTTGAATGAAAGATCTATATGTTAGTTCTTCATGCCTAACAAATGCATGGAAAGGTTTCAACCCTTCACACCTAAAGTTTTCCTTTGGGATTTTGCAGAAGACAGAATCATATAAAAGGTCCTATCTCCCTAAGAAATATGTGAGGTTTAGGTCACAGAGCTTTTGTAGCTGGTTCTTGGGAAGCAGCTTCACTTCTATGAGAGTTCAGTGGCTCAAGGTGTCCACTGCTGTCCAAAGAAACCCACTCAGCTGAGTACCTGCCTTAGACTCACACCTTTCACCCTTTCTAAGCTGAATTGCTGGGCTGCTGAGCCCTAGGACACTGGACTGCAAGTCCAGAGCTGAAACCACTAGCCTTGAGCACTCCTTGAGGCTCTCCACATGAGCAGTGTGGAGATACATAGGGGGTTTGGCGGGGAGTGTGGGTCAAACCTGCTCTCCCTGCAGACAAGCATCCATCTAGCCCTGGGCAGCTGGATCGGCCACCCACATGATTACCGGCTCTGTCACGGAGCTGGTAGGGGCAGTGGGGATCAGGGGCTGCCTAGCCCCTGGAAACCCCAGAATGCCCTGCGCAAGTGCACAGGGCATTCTGGGGAAACTGCCAAGGCCAGGAGGCTTGTTGTAGCCTCCCAGTCGGGGGTCTCCTCATGAGTTGTCGTGGTGTGGAGCCATGCCACAGCAACTCATGATCAAAAGAATGTGGTTAGCGGAGTACTCGCTTTGCTAACCTCATTTAGGGGAGGGGTACTTTGGAGGGCTAGCAGCCGGGAGCCGCACGGCTCCCATTACTGCACACAACCTCTCCAAACTGGGCTAGGCTCCCTTAGCCCGGTTTGGGGAAGTCATGAGAATAGCCTCCTTGAGTTGGACTATTGTGATAAGACCTGTATTGAACTGTTCTGAACACTCCTGGAAACCAGAGTCCTTGGGTGACTTTCTGTTTAGGCATGCCACAGGACCATGCCTGTGCTGGATACCCTTTAATCAGTAAGAAGAGCTCCTCTGAGGTCTGTGGGGAGAGTGGGTTTTCCCAACCCTCCCTGCAGATGATCCCTTACCTGGCGCTGGCAAGCGGATCACCTGCCCAGACAGGCTGCAGCTCTCCCGTGGTCCTCCCGTGGCTCACCCAGCAGCTCCGGAGGTCATGTGCAGGGAAGTGCCACCATGTGTCCCCCTGGTGTCCCAATAATGCATCACACACTTACTGGGATCCCCCCTCCCCCCGCCGAGTGTGCCTGCTGCGGCTGCAAGCATGCGCAGCAGACACACAATAAATAAATGAGGTCAAGGGAGCACTCAATCCCTTAACCTCATTTTAGCATGAGGATAATTTGGCAGATTTGCTGCTGTGTAGCCCATGCAATCAATCCCAATCCCATTAGTTCACAAGAGTGTGGAAAGAGCTAAGAGTGTGGAAAGAGCTAAGAGTGTGGCCCCCTTAGTCTCCATGTGTAGACTTTTCATGGGTTAACCTAAGCATATGGGAACCCTAGTGTTTCCCTTTTCTAGACATGGACAGATACAGTGCCAGAGGCTTTGGTATCACACAGATACCCCACATGGTAAAACTTTGTGAGGGACCCCAAATCCAGAACAGGCAGATCAAAATCGTCTCTCGAGTTCTGACCCTGCACAATCAGTACCTCCGTCTTATCTGGATTCAGTCTCAGTTGGTTAAGTACTAGTTAAGAACAACTAGTAGCATATCTCTAGTCAAGAACAAGTAATGGCCCCAGGTGAGGACTGGCAACCCCATCCACATCAAAAGATGTGTTGAGCCTATTCAATGGGGGGATACGCATCACAATATAGATGCAGACTTGGATCCAGAATCACAGCTGAATCTGCATCTCTGAACAACCAGAGGCAGGTTTCCATGCATGGGTCTTTCTTGCTCCCACATCAATAACTCTAATGAAATGTCTCAGGGGATTCTATTCCATGCCTCCCTTTCAAAACTCAACCCACTCACTGGCTTATAGGCAGTTGGGACTTATTTTGATTAAATTCATTCCTTTTCCACCTCTGCAGTTTTAACAGTCTTCCTTCAGCACCTCCAAAATGGATGGGAAGCAGTGAATTTTGATGATGCAGTGCTCCGTGAAAGTAATGGTGCTGGACTGAGTTAGGAAGTGGTAGATATAACATGTGACAGAACTGAACTGAAGCATTTATTAACCCATCTATCTTCAAGCTAATCCAGGATGAAAAGCCTCTTCATTACTCTTTTGTACTTCATTGAGAAAAGACTTGGCTGTAACCCTGCTACACTCAGCGCACAGTAATTTGGCAAGGGCATGACACTATTAAAGTACACTCTTTGCAGAATCAGTACTCAGGAAAAACTTGCCAAGGATTGCCATTCCCCAGAGCATTATGCACATAGTTTCCTTCTTTTGGTGTCTGCTGCTGCTTGCTCACTGCTTCTGAGAAAGCTCTCTATAGTTATTGAGATGGATGGGTGGATGGACTAGCAAAATTTGTAAACAAAGAGAAGAGGGAGAAAGCCACTTCTGATTCCTAAACACCTTAAATACAATCCACAGATAGTTAAACAACATTGAATTAAAGAAATACATCAGTATGATTAAGCTCTAAGATTATGAATAAAGAAAAAGCTCTAAGATCTAAGATTATGGATAAAGAATAATGGATCATGGATGAAACTAGCCAATATAAAGTGGTGGTCTTTTCTCTTTCTTTCTTTCTTTCTTTCTTTCTTTCTTTCTTTCTTTCTTTCTTTCTTTCTTTCTTTGAGCTGGGGCCACTTTGGCAAAATGCCCTCCAATGTTCTTATTCCCCACCACACTGACCTCCAAACAGTGCTATGCTTTCCCCAGTGTTGAGGGGATTCTCTTTTAAAGTTGAGCCCTATCAGTCCCAAACACTATCTTGGAAGGTGCAAATAGAACCCTGGAAAGTAGGGATGTCCAAACTGGTTCGGTTCAAACTTGGACCAAACAGGGTATTGATATGACAATGCTGCTCCAAGTTTGAACCAAACAGAGCCTGGTTCTATTTGAACTGGTTCGAAGAGCCTCGAAGGCCCAAGCCTCAATTTTAGGTTCTGGTGGCCATTTTGCGACACTTGTGTCACAAAATTTTGCTGAGTTCCTGCTTCCCTGATTGGCCAGATATGTCTGACTCTCTGGTAGGCTTTGCAGTGCTGGCAGTCCTGGAGAACTGGCACCTTTTTGGCCCTGTGGGAGGGACAAGGGTGGGGGCTCCAAAGGAGGGAAATTCAACTTCTACTCAAAGGCAAGCCCTGGCCTTGCAAAATCACTCTGCTTCACTGAGGTGAGAAAGAGAGAGCTGCTTGGCTGCTGATTTTTGACTATCCCTGGAGTGCTACCTCTGTCTGTCTGTCTCTGTTACTGGTAAGGTCTGTGACTCTGCTGTGTGCTGTCCCCTTTGGATTTATTTTTCTGCAGTGAGTGAGTGTCTACTGTTCTGCCAAGCTAGCCAGTGCTAGGGAAGCCACAGGACTCTGCCCTCTTTTTTTTTTTTTTAACCCCACCTCACCCCATTCATTTCTTCTGACTGACTGGCCACTTTTCTCCCACTGGGGTGAGTTGGTTCTGTCCCCAACAGCCTCAGTCCCTTCATACCATTTTGGATTGGTGGGGGGGGGGGTTGGCTGTTTTTCTATGGGGCAGGTGCTGTTCTCTTCAAAAGCACACTGCTTGCTCCAGCAGCGGCTGCCTGTCCTCTCCAAAGGCCTAGGCTCTCCCCCTTCCCCCCCTGCTTACCTTTTCCCCAGCAGTTTCCCAACATTCAACCCTCCAGCATTTTATTTTATTTTACTCAGTGTTTATTTTAATTTGTTTGGGTGGGTGGGTACCAGGCCATCTGCCCTCCCCCCCCCCAGGTATTTGTGCTGCTGCCACTGGTCAGGATCCATCCCCCAGCCTGTGTGTGAGTGTGCTGCATCTGGGGCAGAACACTTCAGGACTATGAGGGGGCAAGTGGTTGTTTTTTGTTGCCCCCTTTGCCCTTAGTTTTCATTAAATAGGGCCTCCTTGGTCGGTTTTGGGGTATTTTGTGTGTGCTTTATTTACAGGTTCTTGTTTTTTCAGGTTCCCATTAGGTACCCCCCCCCATTATATTGTGTTGTTGTTGTGGGAGGAGTGGGTGGGTGGGTTTTATTAAGTTTTATTTGGTTAGGGTTTTTTAGGGCCCTCTCCCCAATATCCCTGGTGATTGGGAAGATGTCTGAGCACCATGCTCAGAGCAAGGCTCAGAACAGGGTAGCAGGCAGAGGAGGCAGGGGTGTCAAAGCTGGAGGAGCAGAGAAGATGACACGGGGTCTCACAGGTACATATTGGTGAATTATTTGTCCCCAGTGAGGTGGGGGCAAAGGCTCTCCTATCCAGAGGAGCCTGCTGCCACCAAGGCAGGTCCAGGTCTGGGTGCACCATTAGTGCGGCTTCCCTGTGTGGAGCCTGGCAGTGTGGGGGGCTCTCCTGCCTGGGAAATTGTTTCCATGGTGGGGGAGGAGGACAGGGCTCTCTTGCCACTCAGTGCCCCACCCCCGATGACGCCCTCTGGGGTCAAGTCTGACTCTGAGGAGGAAGGGTCTGCTGCTGAGGTGAAGGCACCCCCTCAGTCTAAACTGGGCACTTCTTCTGAAGGCGGTGGATGACAGCAGCAGTTGATCACCAGAGGCCCCAGTAGATCCACCATCACCAAAGTGGCCCAAGACTGCATCCAGGATGTCAAACACCACCTCAAAATGCCCCAACTGCTGCTTGCTGTGTTCATTGCAGGGCACAGGTCAGTCAGGTGAAGGATGCCAAGCATCTGGGGATGACCTCCATGTGGTGACATGTGGTGGTGTCACCCAGACCTCCTTGCCTCCGCTGGCAGCACTAGTACACCTAGTGTGCGTGCGACTAGCACTGACAAGGGCACACTGCCAGTCAAGCAGTGGACATGGGCAAAGGGCAAGAAACATTATTAATTATTATTATTATTGATTTACACAGTCAGACAGATGTTATTGACCGGTTTGTTTTATACAGACATTGAGTCCTTCCCAAGGACCTGGGATGGCTGAATTTTATTATCAGTGTTGTTGCTGTTATTATTATAGATATTGTCACAGAATATAGGCTGTTCCCAATAAAGTTGCTTTTTGTAATTGGCTGGTGGTGATTTCTGTGGCCCCTATGGTGTTGAGGTGCTCTTCAAGTTGTTTTGGAATTGCACCTAGGGCTCCAATTACTACTGGGATTATTTTGGTCTTCTTCTGCCACAGCCTTTCAATTTCAATTTGTAGATCTTTGTATTTTGTGATTTTTTTAAATTTCTTTTTCTTCTATTCTGCTATCCCCTAGTATTGCTGTGTTGATTATGTTAACTTGTTTTTCTTTCTTCTCGACTACAGTTATATCTGGTGTATTGTGTGCCAGATGCTTGTCTGTTTGTAGTTGTAAGTCCCGTAATATTTTTACATCTTCATTTTTGACAACTTTTTCAATGTTATGGTCCCACCAATTTTTGGCTACAGGTAGCTTGTATTTTTTGCAGATGTTCCAGTGTATCACCCCTTCTACCTTGTCATGCCTTTGTTTGTAGTCAGTCTGTGCGATCTTTTTACAACAGCTGATTAGGTGGTCCACTGTTTCATCTGCTTCTTTACAAAGGCGGCACTTGCTGTTTGTGGTGGATTTTTCGACTTTTGCTCTTATTGCATTTGTTCTTAGTGCCTGTTCTTGTGCAGCCAGTATTAAACCCTCTGTTTCTTTCTTCAGGTTGCCATTCTTAAGCCATTGCCAGGTCTTGGTGATGTCTGATTTTCCACTTACATTGTGCAAATATTGACCATGAAGGGGCTTCTTTTCCATTTTTCTGCTCGGTTCTTGACTTGTTCTTTCTTGTAGGCCTGCTTTGTTTCATTGGTGTTGAATAGTTTCTCATTATTGACCATTTGAAGTGCATCTTCTCCTCCTCTACTGTTTGATGGACTTGCAGCATTCCTCTTACACCTGAGCTGCGAGGGAGGTATAGCCTATGTACATCACTGTGGGGGTGCAGAGCATGATTGATGGTCACTATTAAAATCTCTGGCAATTTTCAAAAAACACCTGAAAACACATCTCTTCAACCAGGCTTTTTCAGCTTTTTAAAACTTGTTTTTAAATTGTTCTGATTATTTAATTGTTTTATGATGTTTTTAATTGTTAATCATTGTTTTTATGCTTTATAGTTTTTGTTTTACTTATTAATTGATTTTAATGGTGTTTTAATGTAAACCTCCCTGAGCCTTTTGGAAGGGCGGTATAAAAGTTTTAATAATAATAATAATAATAATTATTATTATTATTATTTTCCTGGTCTTACAATCTAGCGTCTCTAGCTCTGCCTGAGTTTGGACTTTAGGATTTTTCCAACTCTCCTGATGTATTCACTTCCCATTTTTCTTTTAACTTCAGCGTGTGAGATGTTATCAGCCTGGAGAATGCCCAAGTATTTGTAATGTTTTTTCTCTTCTAGGTTCTTGATGTTGCTTCCATTGGGCAGTTCTATTCCTTCTGTTTTTGTTATTGTAACAGCAGCAGTAGAGTAAGTGTTGGAGTGTGTAGACATTGGTGCATGGTACACATGCTCCACCTGGCTGTGAGGGATGCCCTTGGCCGCAAGGAGGTTAAAGTATCCAGGGACAAGGGCCACCTGATTCAGGGTGCTGTTGCTGCCATTGCTGTGCTTGTGGACAAGGCCCACAAGATCATTGCAGCTCACATCCACCAGAGTGAGAAATTCAGGCACTTGCTCTGCAAGCAAGAGCGTGAGCATGGCCTTCCTCACCATCTCATCCCAATGGATGCATATACCCAGTGGAACTCCATCTTCCTCTTGTTCTAGCACCTGTTGGAGCAGGTGGCCCTAGATGGTGGAGGTGGAATTTGGAGAGGTGGCCCTAGATGGCCTGGCGAGGAATGGGTCCTTGGGCATGTGCAACCTCTCCAACTCAGAGTAGAAGCTCATGTATGAGATGGTAAGAACATAAGAACAGCTCTGCTGGATAATGCCCAAGGTCCATCTAATCCAGCATCCTGTTCCACACAATGGGGAAGGTAACAGGGGGAGCAGGGCCATTCCATCTGCCTTGCTGGGACTCACCATCTAGCCCTTCTGCCTCCTGTGGACATTCCAGCACAGACAGAATGCAGCCTGCTTGCTGGCTGCCAAGTTCCAGCTGGCTGGTTGCCAGCCTCCCAGACTGCTGAGTCCTTCCACCTGCTGCCTGTCCTGTGAGCCGCTCATGAGAGGAGTGGCTTCGGGGGCTTGCAAGCTTAAAAGCAAGGAGACTTGCCAAAGGCCAAAGGGGGGTGGCCTTTGGGGCTGGGCCTTCGGGAGTGGGACTGAGGGCTGGGGGGTTGGGTTGCACCAGGCCTTTTGCAGATATGTGCTTGGGCTCTCTTGAGTGGGATGGTGCTGGGGGTTTGCCTGGCAGTTCAGGGGCAGCTATTACAGTAGTGGTGGGGAATAGAAGATAACGGCGCTGGTAGAGCAGCTGGCTGTTACAGGGGAAAGGAAATCAGTAATTTAGTAACTGTTTCCACTTCCAACTGCTCTGTCAACTCTTCAGCCTTGGGGAGCAGCTCCAACGACCCACAGAACCTGGCCTTGCTCCTCTGCAATGCCAGGAATAAGAATAAGAATAAGAATAAGAATAAGACCGAAATTGTCTACAATTTGATCGTGGGAGCTGACCTGGCATGTATAACTGAGACCTGGTTGGGGGAGGCGAGTGGTCCAGTGTGGGCTCAGCTTCTCCCATCAGGTTACTCTGTCGTGGAGCAGGCCAGGAGAAGTGGGGGGGGGGAGTGGCTGTGGTCCATAATAATACCATTTCCCTTACCAGGGCCCCTGTGAGACAGTTGACTTATATTGAGTGCTTAGTTTTGAGGCTGAGAACTAGGGATAGATTGGGGATTCTGTTGGTGTACCATCCACCCTGCTGCCCAGCTGACTCCCTAACTGAGCTGACGGAGCTGGTCGCAGAGTTGGTGTTGGAGTCTCCTAGACTTTTGGTGCTGGGGGACTTCAATATCCACTTTGGGGCTGGCTAGTCTGGTGCAGCTCAGGAGTTCATAGCGGCCATGACAACTATGGGCCTATCCCAATTAGTTTCTGAACCAACTCATGTTGCCAGCCATGCACTCGATTTGGTCTTTTGTTCGGATCAGGGGGGTGTTTCGTGGGTGGGGGATCCAGTGGTTTCCCCATTGTCATGGACAGACCACTACCTGGTTAAGGTTGGTCTCACAGCCGCAATCCACCCCCGCAGGGGTAGTGGATCTATTAGGATGGTCCATCCATCCTAATAGGCTGCTGGACCCAGTGGGATTTCAAAAGGCCTTGGAGGATTTTGACATTGGTGTGGCCGGTGATTCCTTCAATGCCCTGGTGGGAACCTGGAACAAGGAACTAAACAGGGCAGTAGACATGATTGCTCCTAAGCATCCCTTCCGACCTGCTGCAAAAATGGCCCCTTGGTATACTGAGGAGTTGCGGGGGGCTGAAGCGGTTGGGTAGGCGACTAGAACGCAAGTGGAGGAGAACTCGGTTTGAATCTGACAGGATTCAGCATGTGACCCATTTGAAGGCTTATGCAGTGGCAGTGTGTGCAGCGAAAAAGGGATTTTGGTCTGCATGCATTGAGGCTGTAGGTTCACGATCGGCGGAGCTATCCTGGGTTGTGAGGAGTTTAGTTTCTGCTCCTTCTACTTCCAATCAGTCCCCGGAGTTGCTCTGCTGTGATGCCTTTAATGGGTTCTTTGCAAATAAGATCCCCTGTATTCGGGCCGACCTGGACTCCACTATTTCTGCATAGTCTATGGAGGAGGTGCAGCGATCCCTCTTGCAGTATTAGATTGGATCAGTTTCAATCTGTGATGCCTGATGACGTGGAAAAGCTGCTTGGCGTGGTGTGGCCTACCACCTCTTCTCTAGATCCTTGCCAGACTTGGCTGCTTCTATCTAGCAGGGAGATTGTTGGAAGTTGCCTAGTTACTATCATAAATGCATCGCTGAGGGAGGGTAGGGTGCCTCCCTGTCTGAAGGAGGCAATGGTTAGACTGCTCTTAAAGAAGCCTTCCCTGGACCCCTTAGCGATGGATAATTACAGGCCAATCTCCAATCTCCCTTGGTTGGGCAAGGTGATTGAGAGGGTGGTGGCCAACCAGCTCCAGGCAGTCTTGGAGGAAACTGATTATCTAGACCCATTTCAAACTGGCTTTAGAACGGGCTATGGGGTTGAGTCAGCCTTGGTCAGCCTGATGGATGACCTTTACCAGGGAATCGACAGAGGGAGTGTGACTCTGCTGGTTCTTCTGGATCTCTTGGCGGCGTTCGATACCATCAACCATCGTATCCTTCTGGATTGCCTGGGGGAGTTGGGATTCTGGGAATAGGGGGCACTGGCTTGCAGTGGTTCTGTTCCTATCTCAGACTCTCAGGTAGATTCCAGTTGGTGGAGCTTGGTGACAGTTGCTTCTCAAAACGGGAGCTGTTATATGTTTTATATAGGTAGATAAAAGCATTGGTGACAGAATGGAACCCTGAGGGACTCCTCAGGGTTCCATTCTGTCACCAATGCTTTTTAACATCTACATGAAACCGCTGGGTGAGGTCATCAGGAGGTTTGGTGCTGGGTGTTATCAGTATACTGATGACACCCAAATCTACTTCTCCTTTTCATCCCCAGGAAATGGCACTCATTCTCTAAATGCCTGCCTACAGGCAGTAGTGGGCTAGATGAGGGATAACAAATTGAAGCTGAATCCAAGCAAGACAGAAGTGCTCATTGTGGGGGCTCAGAATCTGAGGGGTGAGTTAGATCTGCCTGTGCTGGATGGGGTTACACACCCCCAAAGGAGCAAGTGCGCAGGTTGGGAGCACACCTGGACCCAGGCCTCACCCTGGTATCTCAGGTGGAGGCCATGGCCAGGAGGGCTTTCTATCAGCTTCGGCTGATTCGACAGCTGCGCCCATTCCTTGAAGAGGATGACCTCAAAACAGTGGTGCATCAGCTGATAACTTCCTGGCTTGACTATTGCAATGTGCTCTACATGGGGCTGCCTTTGTACGTAGTCCGGAAACCTCAGCTAGTTCAGAATGCAGCAGCCAGATTGGTCTCTGGGGCAGCCCAGAGAGACCATGTCTGTCTTGAAACAATTACACTGGCTGCCGATATGTTTCCAGGCAAAATACAAAGTGCTGGTTATTACCTTTAAAGCCCTGAACGGCTTGGGTCTGAGATATCTTAGAGAGCGCCTTCTTTTACATGATCCCCACTGCACATTAAGGTCATCCGAGGAGGTCCATCTCCAGTTACCACTGGTTCGTTTGGTGGCAACTCAGAGGCAGGCCTTCTCTGTGGCTGTTCCTGGGCTGTGGAATGCACTCACAGCAGAAATTTGTAATCTTAATTCCTTACTGACCTTCAAGAGAGCCTTTAAAACCCATCTGTTTGGCCTGGCCTTTCAGGGTTTTTAATTAGTTTTAATCATTTTAATGCTAACCTAGTTTTCAGAGTTTTAATTGTTCTGATAGTTTAATTGTTTTTATGATGTTTTAATTGGTGTTAATATTTATATCTCTGTTTTAATTGTTATTGGTTTTAATTGTAAACCGCCCTGAGCCATTCCGGAAGGGTGGTATAAAAATCGAATAAATAAATAAATGCCCATCAGATGCCACTGGAAGCCTACAGGCAGGAGTTGAGGTTATGCCCTCTCTCCTATTGTTACTCCCCTGCAACTGGTACCCAGAGGCATCCTGCCTTTGAGGCTGGAGGTGGCCTATAGCCCTCCGACTAGTAGCCGTTGATAGACCTCTCCTCCATGATGTTATCCAAACCCCTCTTAAAGCCATCCAGCTTTTAGCTGTCACCACATCTTGTGGCAGAGAATTCCACAAGTTGTCTATGCGTTGTGTGAAAATGTACTTCCATTTGTTGGTCCTCGATTTCCTGGCAATCAATTTCATGGGATGACCCCTGGTTCTAGTGTTATATGAGAGGGAGAAGAATTTCTCTCTATCCACTTTCTCCACACCATGCAGGATTTTATAGACATCAGATGAGGGGGGCATGTCTGGGTCAGCCTGATTGGTGGTGGCCCAGGTTCCTTGAGCCCCTTTGCCCAATGGTGGTTCTGCCCCGGCAGGCATGGCAGGTCTGTCTCTGTGTTGGGTCCCCCCCCCAGCTTGGTGTATTCTAGTTGTGTCACTGCCTGTTGTATTGTGGCCTGCTAGGGGCACAAAACCAGCATGGATGGTAGGCACCCATGGGTTACAACTGCCACCCAAACCCCATAGCAATTGGACACTCTTGCAATTTTTTAATGATTTTTTGAAGATTTTTCCATTTTTTCCATTTCTCCAATAGGGAATAATGGGGATTTGAGGTGGACCCATCTCCTCCCTTGGGGTCATGTAAGCACCCCAATGTGGGTTTGGGGGCAAGGCACATGGAGCCACAACTCCCCCTTCAAGCCCCAAGTTGGTGGGGTTTATGGTTGTCATTTTTTAAAGGATTTTGTTTGTTTGTTTTGTTTTGGGCCTGTTTGACAGTTCTCTCAAATCCCATTGATTTATTGTCAGTTTAGAGTCCAGCAAACATAGACCTTGGTACAACTGAAAGTTCATGTTTCCCTATAGGATCTTCTAGATTTATTTCTGATCTGGATTTTGTCTATAACATTTGAGCAAAAATCTGTCTTCTTTCAGCTCACTTCATCACATTCTGTTTTCCCCAGTGTTCTTAAAAGTCTGCAGCTTACATTTTCTCATTGGAGCCCACAGGTTGATGTTTCCCTGGTTTATACGCTCAGATACAAAACTTTCAAGTAGCTTCTTACCAATTTCACTTTGCTTACATTGACTTTCTCAGGCATGACTTCCTTTGTGGTCAGGTTGAATAGATCATCACTGTCCTCAATAAATGGGTTTCTAATAGGTATGTGCACAAATTGATTTTTTAAAAAAATTGATTTGATTTGTACCCAAATAGAATCACCCCTGATTTGTTTTGGGTCCAATTCTGGCCAGCTAGCACAGGGGTGATTTGTTTTGTACACAAATCTCCTGAAATAGGTAGATTCAGGTACAAACAGTTTTGTACCCAAATCAATTTGCACAGGCAGTGATGCTCTCAGCAGCAGGAAGGGGTGAAAAATTATCTTCTCTTTTCCTTAATCAGGAAAGCAGGGACAAAAAACAGAGAATCCACTTCAGGCAGCAGGCAGGCAGGCAGGCAAGGCAAAGCAAAGCTCCTCTCTCTCTCTCTCTCTCTCTCTCTCTCTCTCTCTCTCTCTCTCTCTCTCTCTCTCTCTCCTCCCAATTGATTTGAACCAAATTTGGAAGGGGTGGTGTTTCTTGTCCCCTAGCTGATGTTTGCATAATTTCATGTGGATTCAATGGATAATTTCAGTTTTATACTGGCACAACTGTGCCAGTATAATATGAGACTGGCAGGGAGAAAAGCAGCTGTGAAAGGGCTTGGGGGGTGCATAAAGCAGAGGTGGGGAAGCTTTTTTACCCCCTTTGCATACATCTTTTTTGTACAATAAATAGGAACACCTCCAATACATGTGATTGCAGCTCTATTTTAAGCATACTTTCCAGTAGGCTTATGAGATCACCCGGCATTCTGTGTGTGTGTGTGTGTGTGTGTGTGTGTGTCTGTGTCTGTGTGTCTGTGTGTCCCCCACATCAACTTCACAATGCATGAACCAAATCGTGTACAGTTATAAGGACACCTCAGTGGTGTAGGTTGTGATGATGTCATCCACCACAATCCAAGACAGTGGACGCATAAACTTTTGATGCACAAGTGGGCTCTTGTGAACCGCCTAACTGATTTGAACCAAATTTGCTACAGCTGTGGGGACACATTGGGATGCCTAAATGGCATTGTGTGTGATGATGTCTTCCACTACAATTCAAGATGGTGGCCGCAAGAACATCTGAGGCACAAGCATGCTAACCAATGTAGACCATCTAACCAATTTAAACCAAATTAGGTACAGTAATGATGACATCCACCTCGATCCAAGATGGCAGTCACATCAACATCTGAGGTCCAAGTGCACTCACTTGAGGACTGTCTAACCGATTTGAACCAATTTTGGAACAGCTGTAGTGAGTGACTCACAGGGACACCTCAATGGTGCAGTTTGTAATGATCCAAGATGATCCAAGATGGTGGACATATGAACATCTGAGGTACAGAGATCTAACTTGTGGATCTTGATTTGCACCAAATGTAGACCAGATGTAGAGACAGTGACAGGAAAGAAGGCTGATTAGTTCTTAGTAGAACAACTTGTTAAAGATGTGAGATCTACCGCCATCATGTGTAATTTCACCTTCATAAGCTGTTGACATGGCATTAGTATTCCAAATTCAGACTGCTCCGAGATGACTATCGAACTCAATGCCAAAAGGAGCAACTTACACTGAATTATGCTGAAACATAAAATAAACTGTTGTTTTTGGAATATGCCCAATGTATCCCAAATGAAGTCCAGATATACATGTCATTGAACATCATTTTAAATATCTTGGAAAAGTCACTTACCAAGTCTAAAAGCTTCAAGAATCAGCCAAGCTCTCTTAAGGTTCACTGGAGGAATGTGGAGGGCATGAAGATGATGGTTTCATCACTCAAATCTTTTATGGGAACAGCTATTCTGCAATAATATACAGGACTGAAATATGGGGATGTCAGAGCTCTGAAAATTCCCAAAAACAATTTCCCTCCAAACTGGTATCTACCTCCAGCTATGTATTTAGGAATGGAAATTGGCTATAAATCTGTTGTCATGAGAATTCATTTGGCAGTTAAGTTTTCATTAAAATTAGGGTACATGGAGGACAATAGACTTCTCATGATGTTTTATGGAATAAAAACAATCCTCAAATAATGAGCTTCAAGAAATGTGTTACTATAATCCCACACTATGGTCTGTAGTCAGCATGGATCTGAGCAGCACACAAAAGGTGTTAAAGGCAAATTAAAGGAGTGTGTGTGTGTGTGTGTGTGTGTGTGTGTGTGTGCAGCCAACTGTGGAATTGCTCCAGGTATCTGGATATTTACCCTATCATGGCCTTAAAACCTGTTTTCACGGTTTGACATTCTGTACCCAATAAAAGCCCATCATGTCCTTGAACTGTCAAAGCAAGCCCTGCCAAAGCATGATGAGTCTCATTCTGTTCCCAATTAAATGCTCTTTTAAATAAGTGGCTTGCCCGAAATGGAAGATGTCTTGCATTATCTTTAACACTATTTTATTTATGCCATGCTTAGAGAAAGAATCAGAGTCCATATAATGGTTGAGTTCTCAAAGGTAAATGATCTGACAACAGTAGAGCCTTTGTTAAGCAACCATGATAAGCGTATGACCTACAAAGTGGCCCAGTTTGATGTTGCAGCACAAAAGCTGAGATGAGCCTTTTTGAAACAAATGTGACAAACTGCTGAGGGAAATTTGCTTATACAGTGGTTGCAATGAAAACCACCTATCCTGGATTTTGTTAAGAGTTCTGAAGTTTATAAGAATCTATATATTGTTCTAATGACCTTTCAGTGAGGGGGAAAAACCCCTTGAACAACTCCTCCAATTACTACCCAGTTTCCCTACTCCACTTTGCCACTAAGCTCCTAAAATGTACTGCTACCCAGAGGTGCTCTTACCCCTGGAGTTTGGGGATGAGGTCCAGGGCCTCCACACCCCCTGGGGACCCCCGAATCTTCTTTAGATCCTGAGTGGCCATGTTGCGGTGCCACACCACAGGGCGGCACTGTGCCAGGTGGCCGAGTGCCACTGTGACCTGTGCCGGGTGCTTTAGAGACAGAGGGAGGAGGGGGGAAAGTGTTAAGTGGCATGCTGAAATGTTTCTCCTAATGCATATTTGCATAAATAAACCAGCTTTATATACTTACATTCTCGTGAGTTCAGTTGCTGTTTAGGGATGTGCATAAAACCGGTTCTCCCGGTTCGGTTCGGGTCCGAATCGGGTCCGGACCGGACCGGGGAGGTTCGGTTTTGGTTTTGCCGGACCACCCCCCCCGGTCCGGTCCGGTTTCGAACCGGTTCGGATCCGAACCGAACCGGTTCGGATCACAAAAAGTGGCTGGTTTTGAAGGGGACATTGTGTTCTACCTGCCACCCAAATTTCAAGTCGATTGGACCTTCCTCTGATTTTTTACAAAAAAATTTTTAAAAATTAATTCTTGCCCATAACTCACAATGTGGAGCCCTTAGGGGCAAAAAAGCTGGGGTGGGTGGTAGCCACCCATGGGTGTCCTCCACCCCAAAAATCCCAAGGCAATTGGTTACTCCTAGTATTATTGGTGAATTTTTGAAGAAATTTTTTTTCCATTGGCTAGAATGGGGGTTTGGGGCTGCCCCAGACCCGCCTCTGTGGGGTGGCAGCACCCCCAAAGTGGGTCCGGGGCCATGGCAAAAATGCCCTCAGTCCCTCCCAGCAATCCCCGTAGAGATAGGAGTGATGGTTCTGTTGTTTTTATGAGGTGTTCTGAGTGTAGATTCTATGATAGCTAATGAGATTTCCAATGAGACACCATGAATCCACTCTCATTTGCTATCACAGAATCCACACCACACTCACTCAGAACACCTCAGAAAAACAACAGAACCATCACTCCTATCTCTACGGGGATTGCTGGGAGGGACTGAGGGCATTTCTGCCATGGCCCCGGACCCACTTTGGCGGTGCTGCCACCCCACAGAGGCGGGTCTGGGGCAGCCCCAAACCCCCATTCTAGCCAATGGAAAAAAAATTTCTTCAAAAATTCACCAATAATACTAGGAGCAACCCAACAATTGCCACCCCATCTTTTTGGCCCCTCTCTCTGGGCGCCCTAACACGTAACACCTAGTCAGTCCATCTTAATGCCTACCTACTACCACCACTCCTATCCAAGCAAGTAAGAGGAGGACACTCAGAGAGACAACACCCACTCTCTGATCTAACAAAAAGGCCACTGCTGTGCTGCCTGCCAGCACAGCAGCAGCAGCGGAGCAGCACACTAAGCACAAGAGCAGCACACACAGAGAAGAAGCAGGAGGCGGAGCAGCAGAGCAGCAGACCTGCCGCTCTGCATGATGGGTGATGTGACGCCCAAAGAAACCACCGCCTCACTCAGTGCCTGCCACTGACTAGGCCCGACAGACAGAAGCCAGCCAACCTGCTCTGCTCTGCTCTGCTGCTCCCCATGGATGATGCACACACACCCTACATCTGCATCCAAATTACCAGACCAGACCAAGTGCGCAGAGTCAGCACAGGCCAGCAGCCACCAGCCCAGCAACAACAACAGCTACTACTGCTACCACCACAACCAGTGTTGCCGCTACAATAACATTCCCAGTCCAGTCACGTGTGCCACAGCCTGAGCCTAGCACACAGCCAACAGCTGCTGCCAGCCAGTGCCTGGCAAGCCCAGCCAACATGAGGAGGAGAGAGCTAACAAGTAGACGGCGCACGCACATCACCAACCCATCACGACGGCGCAACTGCAAGGGGAGAGGGCACAATTACAGGCAGGAGGAGGAGGAGGAGGAGGAGGAGGCGGGCGAGGCAATCCTAGCACAGATTTGAAAGTTTAAAATCCACCAGGACATCTTCTAGAATCTAGACTTCTGTTTTTTCTACCACCAGCTGTAGTGTCTAGTTAGTCAGTGTGCTGTGCAGCTGAGCTGAGCTGAGCTGCGTGTGAGGAAGGGTGATTGTAGCTAGTTCTTTAGTTTCAGCAGACTGAGCATTGAGCATGGGCAGTGGCCTTGGGAAGCAACACAATTACACGACACTCACCTGCTGCTGCTGGTTCTAGAAGTTGCCTCTTCTCATCTTTTCACCTCTTCGTGTGTGTGTGTGTGTGTGTGTGTGTGTGTGTGTGTGTGTGTGTGCAGTGAGTGCATGCCTTTTGCCTTGCTGGAAAGAAATGCTTCTCTGGTCCACCACCACATATCTGCTCAAGGACACAGAGGCCCAAGGCAGAGGTGGTGGCACCAGTGTGAGTGCATGTGTGCTGGTGGTGTTTGCCACCACAGGTGTTTTGTGTGTGTATGTGTGCGCTGCTAGCTAGGAGGGGGGAGGGAGGCAGGGAGGGAGGCAGGGAGGCAGGGAGGCAGGGGGGAGGAAAGGGGAGGGGGAGAGGGATGTAGAGGGGATTGAAGGGGGGAGGGTCCGGCTCAGAGTTGGTCAGCCACATATTTGTGCACACACGTGCTCACGTGTGTACTTCTGTGGGAGAGACCAGACTCTCATCATCTGCCAGACCGGGGTTGGGGGCAGGTGAGGCGGTGGTGGGCTGGAAGGGAGGGAGGATGGAAGGTGGTGAAGAGGAAGGGGAGAGGATGAGAGGGGAAGGATGGAGGGAGGCATGGGGGGGAGGGAAAAAAACATATAGACAGACACACACCACACTACACACAGAAAGCATCCACACACAGAGACAGTGCTAGGCATCCATTCACACCGACAGACAGACAGACAGACACACAACAGGAAGAGACAGACTGCGCCTGCACCACACACACACACACAGAGACCCAATTCCCCCCCTGCACAGTTATCAATCAATATGTTGTGTTGGCAGCCAGTTCATTGCTATTCTGATGGTTTTGGGTTTTTTGCCATCAGTCAACATCAACAGTGACCACAATCAAGATGAACATAAGATGATAATAATTCATTCGTTTCATTTGAAAAAATCACCCAATCATTTTCTCCATGTAAACCAAGCCCTCCACACATGATTTCTGGTAACATTTTCAATAAAATCAATTCATTTGGCATTCATCATTTTGTTCTCCCTCTGTCACCTTTTTTTCTTTCTTTTGCATAATTTTGAGGCTTGATTTTGACATGGGGTTTTTAAAGAAAAAATTATTTACATGTTTATTTACATACAGTATTTACATATCTACACTGCATTTTAGAACGTATACCCGCCGCTGCCGCTAAGTCTAGTACTCCGTGGGCTGTGCTACTTTGGGGGTGTGTGCCGTGCCCACGCCAGGTCCCCAAATGCTGACAGGTGGATAGATAAAGGGCCTGTGCTGGTGAGCATTGGGTTTCTTTTTAGGTGGGCGTGGGCATTGTAAACATCTGGCCAGTCGCAGCACTACAACTACTACTACAACTGCATCTCTGTGTGGGCACACTACACGCTGCGACTGGCTGGCACGGCTCAGCATCTGTCACGTCAGCTCAGCTAGAGGTGGAAGGGGGGAGGGGAGGGATAAGCACAGAGGTCGAGCCAGGCAGGTGACCAACCATGGGGCAACCCACGGTAATCACTCGCCCGGCTCAAACTCAAGCTTGGGGTAGCCCAACAGGGGGAGGTTCACCTTAAGGAAGACCAGCTGCTCCACCAGACCAGGGTCCAAGCGGGTGTGAGAGGGTGTCACCACGTCCCCGGCACGTGAAAACACCCGCTCGCTCTGGACACTGGTTGGGGGGCAGGAGAGGAGGCGCACAGCCACCACCGCCAGGTCCGGCCAGACTTGGCGGCGGCTTGCCCAGAACTGTGCGCAGTCCACGCCGTCTCCCTCCACAGGCTCCTCCAAGTACTGCGCAACGCATTGCTCAGCACTGGAGGGGGGCCTGGCAGGTCGAGCCTCCCGCATACCAGGCATGGCGCCATAGCAGAACCGCTGAAACCACTGGGCGGATCTCGAGTCGGTAGCAAATGGCTGCTGCGATGGCGCCGCCTGGGATGCCGCGCTGCTGGACTGGGAAGAGGGAGGGGAAGGGGAAGCTGACGCCGGCTGGCCGCCCATGCTGCTGCTGGGTGCGGGTTGGGCCGTGAGGGCTGCCCCCGCACCACTACCAACACCCTGGTCTCTGCGGGCCCTAGCGGCCTCCTCCTCCCTAACCTTCTCGACCAGGATGCCCTTCCACCTGGGCAAGTCGTCGGCACTCACGGCATTGCCCTTGAGGGCTGGGTGACAGAGACAAGCGAGGACATACTCCTCCCTGTCTCCCAGCACATCAACGAGCCACTTGTCAACCCCAGACCTCAGCCTCCCAGCCAGAGCACGACCCTCTGGCGTGGTCAGAGAGATATGAAGTCCACCCATCAGCTTCTCGAGACCAACAGCTGTGGGCAGCGCCTGGCTCAAGGGAGTGGTGTCGCCACACAAGCCCTTCGTGGCAAGCTGGAAGGGCTCGAGTGCCGACACCGCCTCGGACATCTGCTTCCACTCTGCGTTCGAGAAGTCGCAGACATCCAAGGACTCGTCCCTCGCCAGGGCGACAAGGGCTCTCTCCTGCTCCAACAGGCGCTGGAACAGTAGGAAGGTGGAGTTCCATTGCGTCTCCACATCCGTAGGGATGAGATGGCGAGGAAGGCCAAGGTCATCCTGCTTCTGGCGAAGCAGTCTCCTGGACTTCTCGCTGCGGTGGAAGTGGGCGGCCAACTTGCGGGACTTATCCACAAGCGTGGCCGTGGCAGCAACAGCAGCTGGGATGGGGCGGGCCCCCTTCTCCTGGGACGCCTTCAGCTCCTTAAGGCCAAGGGCGTCCCTGACGGTCAGATGGAGCGTGTGTGCCATACACCGTATGTTCACACAGTCCATGACTGTCTCGACAGCGGCGGTAACGTTGGCTCCATTGTCGGTGACAATGAAGCCGCGGGAGAGGTGTGGACACCCGCCAATCCACTCCTCTATCTGGCGGTCGAGTACGGCCGCCACCTCCTCCGCGGTGTGCCTCGTGTCCATCGTCTCCACGTGCAGGACGGCCCACCTGTGCCGTAGTGCAGCGGGAGCCGCGCTGGACCCGGAAGCATCGCCCGCGGAGGTCCCCTCACTCTCCGGTCCCCACCAGTGGGCAGTGAGGGCCAGGAAAGAAGCGTGCATCCCACTGACACTGGTCCAGAGGTCAGTCGTGAAATGCACGCTTGTCCCGGCCGGAGCTGCACGCAGCTCGGCCGACACGAGCTCCCTGCACCGGCGGTACAGGGAGGGGACCACGTTCCGGCTGAACGTGGTCCTTGAGGGGATGACATATTCGGGAGCCAGGTATTGGAGAATCCGGCGGAAGCCGTTGTTCTCGACCACCTGAAACGGCTGGTCATCGGTGGAAATCATCTCCCCTATGAGGCGGGTGAGGTGATGATGGTCCACGCGAACAATACGCTGGCTGCCCGAGGACTGCGCCCACCGCTGGACGGGCAGTGTAGCCTGCCTGCTGGCTGGCACACTGCCGCTGCCCGCCCTAGTGGCAGATGCACAAGGTGCACTAGCGTTGCCAGCCTGTCCCCTGAGACCTGGGTGGTGACGCTCTAGGTGTCTCCACATAGGCGTCGTACCCAGGTGCGCAGGGTCCCTTCCACGGCTGACAAGCATCCTGCAGTGGACACAGCGGGCGTGGAATGGGTCATCTTGAGGGACCTCAAAATGCACCCATGCACCACTGCCCTTGGCCTCCTGCGCCCTGGGCGCCGTCCTAGGCCGTTTCTCGCAGGGTGGCTGCAGTCCTGGGGGGGGGGGCGGCCGCCGCTGCCTGCCCACTGCTGCCACCCAACCCGCCCCTTGCGCCCTCCACAGCGGAGGAAGGGCCCGGCTCAACTGGCATCGGAGAGGCAGGCCTCTCCTCCACCACCTCGCCAGACCGCTCCCCACCAGAGTGTCGGGCTTCACGAGGGGGGGCCCCACTGGGCGGCAAAAGGATAGGGGGAAGGGGCCCCAGAGGGAGGGAGAACCTGGCTGCATCGCTGCCAGCCGCACGGTCCTCACCGCCCTCTACCTGCTCTTCCAACTCCACAGTCTCCTCCACCTCAACAACTGGCGGTAGCTCAGCAGCACCTGGTGCCGCCGGCGAGGAGGGACCCGCCACAGCCCTAACGGTGCCTCTGCCTCTGCCGCGATTGGCGGCAGCAGGCGTGGGGAACTGAATCCTGCGCACCAAAGATGGGGCCGGAGCAAAGAATTCTCCAATGGGGAGAACTGGGGTGTCCTCAGGCTCCCCGCGTCCTCTCCCTCCCCGTGCCGCAGGCGCACCCCGCACCTGGCCTCTCCCACCTCTGCCTGCCAGCCTTGAGCGAGCCCTGCCCGCCACACGGCGCTCAGACATGCTGCTAGGTCAGAAGGAGGGAGACTTTAGGAGGAAGGCCAGACAGGGTCAAAAACATAATTTGGAGGGGCTTAGGGGCCAAAAAAAAAGGCAGCTGATTTGGAGGCGGCGGGGGGGGAAGTTTGTTTTCAAAAAAGGAAGCCAATTGGGGGGAAAGGAAGGCTTTTTGATATGGGGGGGGGAAGCCAATCGAAGTGAGGGGGAGGGTGTCCTTTTTGAATTTGGGAGTCAACCACCAAGCCAATTGGGGAGATGGGCCTGGGAGGGTTTTTTTTAGAAAAATAGGGGGTTAAAGGGTGGAACCCCGGTGTGGGAGGGTGGCACGGGCAGTTGGGTGGAGTAGTTGTGGTGTGGGTGGCAAGTTTTTAACTTTTTTGGGGGGGGGAGTGGATGGGGGGAGGGCACAGCACCTACCGGGGGTGGGGGAGGGATGCAGTCAACGCTTGGGAACCTGCAGATCAAAGGAGGAAACCCTTATTTAGTGAACTGGAACACAAAGTGTGGGTTCTGGGGGGTGGTTCTCAAGTAATGCTCCTGTGGGGGGAGCATCAAACTCAATGCAGCCTATGTAGTGACTCTAAATTGCACACAACCAAAACCAGAACCCAGTCACACCAACACAGAGGTTGAACCCATCCACTCTGTGACTATGCCTGCCCAATGCCATGGCAAGCAAGCAGCAGCAAACACTTGATGGCAGCCTCATGGATTGAACATCATGATCATCATCATACGTGTGTATTGGCCCAGCATGTAGTGGCAGCATCAGAGCCCAGCCAGGACCCCACTCAGACTGCCCCAGAGGCAAGGAAGCACTCTGGCATGGCATGGGCCCAGCATGTAGTGGCAGCATCAGAGCCCAGCCAGGACCCCACTCAGACTGCCCCAGAGGCAAGGAAGCACTCTGGCATGGCATGGGCCCAGCATGTAGTGGCAGCATCAGAGCCCAGCCAGGACCCCACTCAGACTGCCCCAGAGGCAAGGAAGCACTCTGGCATGGCATGGGCCCAGCATGTAGTGGCAGCATCGCATCAGAACCCTGGACCCCACTCAGACTGCCCCAGAGGCAAGGAAGCACTCTGGAAGGCACCTGTTCAAAAACCACCTGCAAGACGCATGTAATGCAACGCAACACACAGCAGCAATTTCTTTATTGGGCATGGGCATGAAGACACAAGTTTTACAACAGTACATCTCCTCTCCAAGGTTCCCTTCCTCCTCCCCACACCCAAATGCATTTCAGAATAGGGGTGTCCCTATTTAAAACCGCCAGCTAGGGAGAGAAAGGGGCAACAAAAGGTGCACAATCGCACACGCACTAACCCCTCTTCTTCCGGTCCTTCTCCTGCCGCTCACTGCTGGTCACGGATTCGCCGCCGCCAGCCAGCCACCCTGGGCTGAGACACAGCAGGGCGGCCGCACGAGGCACACAGGCAACCGGGGTAGTTCAACAACGATGGAGGGGCAGAAGTGAGGAGACAACACTATTTGTGTCGCTCAACTCACCCCCAAGCAGAGACAAAATCAACCAAAAACTATAAAAAGAAAAAAAAACCGATGGCAGCCGCCAGGTGGGTAGGCTACTGTGTGCGGCTGCAGCTGTGGGAGAGGAGGTGGAAAGTGAAGGGGAGCAGAGAGAGAAAAGACTAAGAGAGAGAGAAAAGAGGGGGGGCAGGGACAAAGAGAAAGAGAGGAGAGAGAGAGAAAAGAAAGAGAGAGAGAGGAGAAATAGAGAGGATAGAGAGAAAGAGGAGAGAGGAGAAGCGCAGCGCAGCAGGGAGGGGGGATTCAGGTGTGGGGGGAGGACACAGCAGTAGCAGCGGTCCAAAGAGGTGGGGGGAGCAGAGAGGGTGTGTGTGGTTGGGGGCTAGTGTGTGGCAGGGGGCCTGTGGTAAGTGGAGAGAGTCAGGGGCAAGGAGAAAAAGAGGTGGGGTGGGGGGAGCAGAGAGGGTGTGTGTGGTTGGGGGCTAGTGTGTGGCAGGGGGCCTGTGGTAAGTGGAGAGAGTCAGGGACAAGGAGAAAAAGAGGTGGGGTGGGGGGAGCAGAGAGGGTGTGTGTGGTTGGGGGCTAGTGTGTGGCAGGGGGCCTGTGGTAAGTGGAGAGAGTCAGGGGCAAGGAGAAAAAGAGGTGGGGTGGGGGGAGCAGAGAGGGTGTGTGTGGTTGGGGGCTAGTGTGTGGCAGGGGGCCTGTGGTAAGTGGAGAGAGTCAGGGGCAAGGAGAAAAAGAGGTGGGGTGGGGGGAGCAGAGAGGGTGTGTGTGGTTGGGGGCTAGTGTGTGGCAGGGGGCCTGTGGTAAGTGGAGAGAGTCAGGGGCAAGGAGAAAAAAGAGGTGGGGTGGTGGGAGCAGAGAGGGTGTGTGTGGTTGGGGGCTAGTGTGTGGCAGGGGGCCTGGGGTAAGTGGAGAGAGTCAGGGGCAAGGAGAAAAAGAGGTGGGGTGGGGGGAGCAGAGAGGGTGTGTGTGGCAGGGGGCCTGTGGTAAGTGGAGAGAGTCAGGGGCAAGGAGAAAAAGAGGTGGGGTGGGGGGAGCAGAGAGGGTGTGTGTGGTTGGGGGCTAGTGTGTGGCAGGGGGCCTGGGGTAAGTGGAGAGAGTCAGGGGCAAGGAGAAAAAGAGGTGGGGTGGGGGAGCAGAGAGGGTGTGTGTGGTTGGGGGCTAGTGTGTGGCAGGGGGCCTGGGGTAAGTGGAGAGAGTCAGGGGCAAGGAGAAAAAGAGGTGGGGTGGGGGGAGCAGAGAGGGTGTGTGTGGTTGGGGGCTAGTGTGTGGCAGGGGGCCTGGGGTAAGTGGAGAGAGTCAGGGGCAAGGAGAAAAAGAGGTGGGGTGGGGGGAGCAGAGAGGGTGTGTGTGGTTGGGGGCTAGTGTGTGGCAGGGGGCCTGGGGTAAGTGGAGAGAGTCAGGGGCAAGGAGAAAAAGAGGTGGGGTGGGGGGAGCAGAGAGGGTGTGTGTGGTTGGGGGCTAGTGTGTGGCAGGGGGCCTGGGGTAAGTGGAGAGAGTCAGGGGCAAGGAGAAAAAGAGGTGGGTGGGGGGAGCAGAGAGGGTGTGTGTGGTTGGGGGCTAGTGTGTGGCAGAGGGGTGTTGGGGGGAAGGGGAGGGGGCAACAACAAACAGCAAAGGAGAAACTGGAACAACTCGGGCAGCAGCAGCGATTAGGCTGGATGGGGTGGTTGGGGGAGGAGCTGGGCCTGGGCTAGGGTCTGGGAGGAGGGAGGGTGGGGGGGCAGGCAGGGGGGGGAGGAGGAGGAGGAGGGTAGCAAAATATATAAAGCAATATATATCAAGAGAACACAAGCCAGAAGTTTAAAAAAAAAATGAAAAGAAAGACTATAATAACCAGCAGAAAAAACTTGGGGGTGGGGGTGTGGGGAGGGGGAACCAAACACAGACTCTGAGGGGGGCCACTAAGTGAACAGAGACAATGAAACCACAATTGCTGCAAATTAATAATAGCAAATGAATAAGTGGAACCAAGCAAAGAAAACTGGACTCTGTTTGGCAGCAGCAAACTTGGGAGAAGGCTGGATGGGGTGGGGTTGGGGTGGGGTGTGGTTGGACTTGGAGGGGCAAGTTGGGAGCAGGGAACCAAAACTGATTATATGGGACAACAAGAAACAACAACAGAATCCTCTGGGTGTGGGGGGGAGGGATTCAGGGAACCAACTCGCAGGGCAGCAGCAGTCAGCAGAAACAAACAAAATGGTACAATTTAAGCAAAACCAGCAAGCAATATATAACTGAAACCAATGCAATGCAATGTGAAAATCAAAAAGTTGGACAAAAACAAGGCAGGACAAAGAGCAATAATTAATGGAAGAAGTTTTAAAGCAATGAGGATGCAGTGGGTGGGAGTGGGGGAGGGGGAGGGTAGGCCCAAAGGATGAGAAGGGAAAGGGGGGGAGGGGGGGAGAAAAGCAGACAGACAAGGAACAGGGAAAATTGGGGGAAATTAAGAAGAAAGTAAAGTGAAGTAACACACAGTATACAGACAAGAGACAGAGAGAGAGAGGAGACACACAGAGAGTCACAAAGGGCAGGTGGACAAAGGATTAGACAGAGCACACACAGAGAGACACAGGACACAGTCAGGACTCACAGAGACACCAGAGCAGCCAGCAAAGGGCAAGCAGGTCTCAGAGATGATCCCACAACTGCAGCCAAGAGAAGTTTCCAGAGAAGAGGCTTGGGTTTATATAGGTTTGAAATTCCCTCCTTTGGGAGCCCCCACCTTTGCACTCCCCCCACGGCCAACAGGGTGCCAGCTCTCAACAGTGCAACAGCCAAGCAGCCTACCAGACCAAAGGACTCATTCTGGCCAATCAAGGATCAATAGTGCAGCCAATACAATGCCTGGAAATAGCATCACAAAATGGATGCAAGGAGGAGCAAAAGTTTCAGGAAGGAGACACAAAATGGAGGACAGACTTGGAACTTTAAAGAGACACTCCAGAGACTCAATTTCATTCCCGAACCGGTTCGGGAAACCCGAGCCGGTTTGGTGCCGAACCGGCTCGAATTCGGTCCGGCTCGGTCCCGGAAGGGCCCGATTCGGTCCGGGATCGAGCCGCCGGATCCGGACCGGTTCGGAACGAACCGGTCCGGATCCGGACCGAACCGCACATCCCTATTGCTGTTTGTGCCCTCAAAAACCTCAAAAAATTTAAAAATGTTTTTAAAATACTGCATGTATCACAGTGTGTGTAGGGAGAGGATGCTTAACTCGCAGTGGGACGGCCTCCAGCAGGATGGGGGGCTCCAAAGGCCTTTAGGTCCAGGCTCCAAAATTACCTAGGTGCACCTCTGCTGCTACCTCAGCTTTGTCGACATTGCTCTTGAACCCTTCCAATCTGGCTTTTGTCCATGCTCTCCACTGCAATTGCTTTCATTCTTCTGGACTTCTTTGCTGGCTTGTATATGGCTGACCATTCCTTCTTGCTTAACTCCCCCTATACCTTAGGAGGTTTGTGTGATTCCAACCTTGAGGGGCAGAAAGGAAGAAAGGGTAGAGTCCTTTGAGGAAGGATAAGATATTTGGACGGTTGCATGCCCCATCCAGCACTCTGTTACTGACATACTGTAATTCATCTCTCTCATTGCACATTGGAGACATGTTTAAATAATTGGAGGGGGAGGTTAAAGCAAAAATTCTGAACTATCATATTTTGTTATTGCTTTCAACAAATTTCTAACACTCAATCAGATCAATAATTGAAAAACCAGGGGCATAGACTTCTCAATTTCAGGAGGGGGCACAGGGCACATGGGAGGAGAGGTCTTGTGGTAGCAAACATGAATTCTCCCTTTTGCTAAGCAAGGTCCACCCTGGTTTGCATTTGAATGGGAGACTGCATGTGTGAGCTGTAAGGTATTCCCCATAGGGCAGGCCTGCTCAACAGGCCCCCCCTCGCTGTTTTTGGACTACAATTCCCATAATTCCCAGCCACAGTAGCCAACAGCCAGGGGTTATGGGAGTTGTAGGCCAACATCTGTAGGAGAGCTGAAGTTGAGCAGGCTTGCCTTAGGGGATGGGACCACTCTGGGAAGAGCACTTGCATGCTTGCATGCAGAAAATTCAAAGTGCCCTCCCCTTCCTGGCAGCAACAGGGCTGAGAGAATCTCCTGCCTGCAATTTTGGAAAAACTGCTGCCAGTCTGTGCAGAAAATACTGAGCTAGATGGACCAAGGGTTTGATTCAGTATAGGGCAGTTTCTTACATTCCATCCTATGTTCCTATGGCTAAACTCAGTCCCCAGGACAGGCACAGGTGTACTCAAGGTGTATTCATCTATATGTTTTCATTATTTATATTTCTAGAAATCACTCTTCATCAACAATTGATCACATAGTTTTAAAAATGGAATAACTTTTCACTCTGTAAAATTGAAGCCCACAATCTAAAATAAAAATAAATCAACTTTTTACATGAATTAAATGAATCCTCTGGTAGAGCTACCACCAGTCTCCTATAAGACAAAACTAACGTCAAAACCTTCCCTGTTCGATCTAATACCAGAGTGAAAATATAGCCAAAATGCCTTAAAACCTCTTTGGAGCATGTAGCCAGAGCAGGCACATAGGGAGAAAGAACATAGCAGGCTTCCAGCCAGATCAAGTTTAAAACAATTAAAAGCTAGTTTATTTAAGTAGATATAAAAAGTAGGACAGTTCACAGGCAACCAAATTAAAATGGTAAAAATGCACAAGTGAGATACCTTTCTTCTTATCTGGTGTTAGACAAGAGGCTTGGTAGCTCTTATGTCTCCAATTACAGTTCAGAGAACAAAAGCTTGCATCATGGTGAAGTCTGCACATTCCTAGGAGCCATGCAGCCTGGTCTCAAGATAACAAAGCTAAATTAACACCAAAGTAGCATGTTGGAAACAGCAACCGCAAGAGTCCCTCCCCTCACCTAACTTGAGGTTAACTATTCCCTCTTGGAGATAGGCAAAACAATCAATAGCTTAATGTTTCTCCCTCAAGGTAGAGTTTTCCGAATAGGACAATTCCAGACAAACAAGTGAGAGACACTAAATCCACAAAAGCGGTGGCCGTGGGCCCAGGCAAAATTGGCTTTTGGAACTGAGGGAAGTTCTGATATGAAAATGGAATATCTTTTTAAGCCAAACAAAGGCCCATTCTGTCACATCCCCTCCCCCTCACAACCTGTTCCAATGGGGAAAGTGTTCTGCTGCTGGACACTGCTGAAAATGGGACAACAACATCCAAAAGATCAGGGTGGCTTAAACATCACCAGCGAGTTTTGGAGAATACTAGACTCTTAACTCATCATATAGGAACATAGGAAGCTGCCATATAATGAGTCAGAGCATAGATCCATCTTGCACTCAGTATTGTCTACACACTGGAAATGACTTCTCCAAGGTTTTAGGCAGGAATCTCTCTCAGCTCTATCTTGGAGATGCCAGGGAGCGAACTTGGAACCTAAATGCTCTCGCCGCCTGGCAGCTGGTGCCGCCACTTCCTTTCACTAGCTGCTCGCCTTTGTCTCCCCCTCCCCAAACTTACGAAATCTCGCGAGAGCTTCTACGCATGGGATTAGCCACTGGTATGTCTTAGTGAATTATAGAGAGAGATAATAGCCTATGCTGCATACTAGGAATAGCACAACAAAGTACAAAACATACATAGGATCCGATCCCCAAACATTTCCCATAAAATGAACATGCAAAAAGCAAAGCAAGCATTTTCAGCAATCTAGCATGACATTTCTCTTTTTCCTACAAGGCTGTGTGTAGCCATCTCAAGATGCCTCCAAATACCAGTTTCAGGGGAGCAACCACAAGAGAGAGGGCATGCCCTCAGCTCTTGCCTGTAGGCAAGAGGTAGGCCACTGTAGGCCACTGTGTGAAACAGGGTGCTGGACTAGAAGGGCACTGGCCCCTACACACAGGAAACACAGGGCCTTTTTCCAGCCACACAAACATAAGGATTCTCAGTTTCTCTCACCTCTTTGCAATTAGGAAGCAAATGGAAATTCCCAATCTCTCCCCTACTACAACCCTACAAAAGAATACAGTACCCAGGAAGGAACAGCCCCAAAGCCAGCCCAGAGCCCAAAGTGTTTGCAAAGAGTTTTTAAGAATAACTTAAAAGAGTTTTTAAGAAGTACTGTATTGTACCGTACTGTAGACCAGAAAAGGACAATGTGTAGGCAAATCTCAGTTAATCCACGTCTGCAAACCTCCCAGCTTCTGAGGGGGTGGGGGTGGAATTTGCATCCCAATGTGCATTGAAAGACATTAGCCTGGTCATTTCAAATTGGTCAAGCTAGTTATCACTTGCTTTTCTCCTTGTTATCTTCTAATCAAAGAATCCTAGACTGAAAGGGCGTGATTCCTAAGAACTTGCTTGCTGAGTTGCTACAAAGACAACACAGGACTGACTGGGTTGTTCAACTGACTGGTGAACTTGAGCATATGAGCTTCCTGATGCTGATGGGCTGCTTGCTTGTAAAAAAAAAAAAGGCAGTTCCTGAAGCAAAACCCCCCCAAACAAACCCCAAAGCAATGATTGGCTGGTGTATTTTTGTTTCGGTAATGTATTTTAAAAATACAAATCACCTGAACAAATGTATTTTAGATACAAAATACTGTTCTGAAAAGTATTTTAGTTACAAAATACAAAACTATTGAAAAACACACATTTTAAAATACATGTATTTTAAATACTGCCCATCTCTGCCTTGTGTTGGTTATAAACCTGTTATAAATTTATAACAGAGCAGGTTATAAATCAGGGCATGGATTTATTTCATTCTTTTAAAAACATGATATACATGGATGGTGCTATATAAGTAACAACAGTAGCAACAACAAATCTGTTGTTAAACTATTAAGCCCCAGTGATGTCAATCGAGTTTAGGTGCTCATTTCTGTCAGTGCATTGCATCCAGACTATAATCTGGAGCTAGTAGGAATGGTCAATAATTCAGGGTTATCAGTTAACCCAGACCAGAGTTTGTGCATGTTGTGAGGTCTATGGTTCAATGGTTGGCATCTCTAGCAAAAAGGCATCATTGGGTAGCAGGACTAGGAAATTGGCATAACTAGTTTAGATTTGGTTGTAGATTGCTGAGGAAAAAAATCTCCAAGAAATATGAGGTATGAGGAATGGAGGGAGGGAGGGAGGTGGAAAAAGAAAGGGAGCGGGAGAGAGAAGGAAAAGATTGTTCCAGTATTCACTCTCATTAATGAGTAAAGAAAATGCTTCCCTAAATAAGCTCACATACATCATAAAGTCAATATCAATGTTTTCCCCATTGGATGATACATTTTCAGCCAAAAATCAGTATGAAATCTGTAGTGCTCATAATGCATGAGTTATAAGTGTATGGCAGTGATAGATCTACTTTGTACATGCCTTTCATAGAGGTAAACTTTATATTGACACAAAGCTTATGCTTTTATTTTGGCCTGGAAAAGGCTACTGCTGTTCCAGACACAACTCACTTTAGGGACTTGGCCATTGTAATCCATGTGTTAATGAATGACTGGAAAACATTTTGGAAACTCCAGCTGGTTCAAATCAGATTCACTACATAATTGTAGTTAATATGTACTTATCTATATGTTTCTATATATTTAATTCTCCAGAACATATTCATCACTAATCCCATGTGTGGCAGCTCTTGTGAGAGCAGCTGCCTGGGGTATAGCGATGGGACGAGAGACAATGGCGGCGGGCCATACTTGTCCGGCCCCCAGTTGGCTGGAGGAGGCAGCGGCAGGCTGTCCTGGCCCGACCACTGGGAGGAGGAGGCTGGAGGAGGTGGCGGCGGAGGGCCAGCCTGGCCTTGGCCCGGCTGCTGGTTGACCGGAGGAGGCGGGCCGGCCTGGCCTGGCCACTGGGAGGGGGGAGGAGGTGGCAGGCCAGCTTTCTGGCCAGTCTACAAGCCAGAAAGTGGGTGGTGGGGGGGGAGAGGAATGGGCTGGCCAGCCAGCCTGCCAAAAAGCAGGTGATGTAGAAGCAGGGGGGCCCAAGAAGCGGGGGAAGAAGCTGGCTGGCCAGCCAGCCAGAAAGCTGAGCATGCCGGCGTGGTGGTGGTGGTGGCGGGGGAAGAGTGGCGGTGGGTAGGCTGGCCGGAAGCACCGAAGCTCTGCACCTGGCCCAGCTAGTTTATCATGTTTCTCTCCACGTGGGCAGGGGGTGAAATCTCTCGTGTGATTTCTGGTGCAGTTGGCTCCAGTGGCCTTCTGGGGGTGCTTTGAGCAGCAGCTGAGCTTGTGATTCAGTCAATGCTCCAGGGGACTCATTGGGTGACTGCTGCTCTGAAGGAGATCGGGGTAGTGCTGGGCACATGGTCCTGTTCATTGGTGAGCCTGTGGGGGCATCAGGGGGTATTTCTGGTACAAGCAGTATGAGTTACGTTTGGTGGCTGCAACTCTCATGATTGTGTGGGCATGTGGGGACCCCCTCCTTTATATTTGGAGTATCTTCATCCTGTGGCAGTGGAGGAACATACTTCTCCACCCCTAACACCCCTAGGCTTGTATGTGGCATCTACAGCTCTTTGACTAGTGCTGGTGATATAGGCACCTCTTCACAGACTCACCGCTGCCAGTCTGTGAAGACAATACTGAGCTAGATAGACGAATGGTCTGACTCAGTATATGGCAGTTTCCTATGTTCCTACGTTTCTTTGGTGTTACTGTGTCTGCCTAGGACTCTCTGGCATTGGGAAGAGGCAACATTGAGTTATTGTATGTGGGGACTGCACAGATTCATGGGTTGTCCCATCCTTCAAGTAGGCTGGTGCTACAGCATGGGTCTCAATGGAATCCATTGTGTTATCACTGCCACTGTCCTCTGAGTCCAAGTCATAGATAGAATCATAGTTGGTCGGAGGAGTAGACTGAGAGCTTTGTCTTTGGTCTGAGAATGGCTGCAGCCTTAGGACTTGGAATGGTGGGGACCCCAGTAGTGGCACAGTTGAGCCTTTCAGGAGGTGTGTGTGTGTGTGTGTGTGTGTGTGTGTGTGTGTGTGTGTGTGTGTGTGTGTTGGATATCCATGCCACTCTCTGTGAGTTGGGAGACTGAGTGGGAGAAAAGATGGCTGCCAATGGCTGTGACATTGCTGTCAATGAAAAATGTCATTGATGGCTGTCAATGAAAAGTCAATGGCTATACTTTGGATTGAACAGCTGCAAGTTGTTCTTTGAGTTCAGCAAGGTCCTTGTGTATAGACCTATGATCCTCACACTCTCTGGGCTGTAAGGGATTAATTTGCTGGAATTCAGCAGAGCTACTGATAAAATGGTGCAGAGGACTGGATTAGTTTCCTTGGCAGCCTTATTAGCAAGGTTATTTGCTGAGGGAAATGTTTTGGCTTCCCCTGCAATTAATGGGCTTATGATATGATCCTTAAAACTCGGTTTGTTCTTGTGTTATATTTATGGAGGAGGTTCCTTCCCATCTGAATAGGTTTGAGTGGAAGAGTGGCTTGTCTGAAGGTTAGCAAAATTCTCTTAGTCTCAGAGCAACTGGGTAGAAATTGGATCAAATCGAAATCAATAAATCTAGGGTGATAATTTAGGAGTGAGCTCAGGGAGTTTGCTATTATTTTGAGGCTTGTCCAGCTCCATGCATGAACATAGTTTGGTGCTATTTGTAGCAGCATCTGGGAGTTTTGAAGATTTTGTCAATTCTTCATGCATCTTGTGTGCAGTTTTGGCAGAAATCCCATCTGTACCTGAAGGAGAAGCTGCCTGGACTAGGGATGTGCTCGAATCATTTTGGTGCCTCTTCAAAGAGATGGCAAAATAATTCAGCTCCCTGCAGCCAAAATATTTTGGCACGGGGCAAGGGGTTCCTTTAAAAAGAGACAGGCGGGTCCTGCGGCACAGGCTGCCACTTTCGCGGGGATGTTTCTCTTAGAACAGCGCCGTGATGGGGTGGCGTGAGGTGATTGAGGCTCACAGGAAGGGCAGGTAGGACCCTCCTGCCTCCTTTTAAAGGAACCTCTTCCCACCCCCTGGGATGTGCCTGAAGTATTTCTTGCACATCTCTAGCCTGGACACTACCAGGAGCTGTTTTAATTGGGGTTTTCTCCCCTCAGTTTCTGCATGCTACTATGAATGCATCAAAGGAGTGTCTGAGCTTATCTAGTTTGATTGTAATTGTGTTACAATTTAATTGCAGTCTATTATTTTAACTATGGTGTCTGCAGTAAGTAAACAAGCATCACCAAGAAATGTTAGAAGGTGTTCACAAGGGGAGGGGGAGGGGCACTCTGATTCATGGAGCCCAGGTCTATCAACCTGGTGGCTATAGGCCACCTTCAGCCTCAGAGACTAGATGCCTCTAAATACCAGTTGCAGGGGAGCAAGAGAGAGGGCATGCTCTCACCTCTTGCCTGTGGACTTCTCAGGGGCATCTGGTGGGCCACTGTGTGAAACAGAAGGCTGGACTAAGATAGGCTTTGGGCCTGATCCAGCAGTGTGGTGTGGTGCTGAAGCAATTCTCAGAATACAAATGATGCAGAATAGAAAATGCAGAGCTATTGGAATTAATCATTATTCATCCTTCTCTCAAACCTGAATACATGGAATATCAAAGACTTAACTGTACACCTTAACAAAAAAACGGATGGGGAAAAAGAAAATAATTTGCTGGGCTTCCGGATATTCCACAATGCACCATGTGATGAGTGTGGTGCATTAGGGGAATCCCCCAGGAGTTGGGCACCCTAGGTGCCCAATTCTGAGCATGAATCAGGCACACACATGACACTGGAAACAGGATTAATGGTGCACTCCTGCCCTTAACCTTGGCTAAAGGCCGGGGTGAAATGTAGGGTTGGCGCGTGGGCAGTGCTGGGATCCATGGGAAGCCTGGTGCTGCACACAAACAGCCTAACCCAGGCTGGGCTGCAATAGCCTGTGTTGGGCTGCTCATGAGAACAACCTTAATATATCTCCAGCCTTTTCTCACAATTGGTGAGAAGAGCTACTGGACATGCAGGGAGGAGGGCTTCTGGAACTTACTTTCCCCATAGACAATTGCTCTAGCCATGCTGGGCACGCATGAACACCGACTGCACACAGCCGCACAGAGATTTGGGGGCCAGGATGAGTTGTCCTGGCCCCCAGAACTCCTATAATGCACCACACGAGTGCATGGTGCATTGTGTGGATCCCTGGCGCTGGCCAGTAGTGTTGGCACTATGCAGTGCCAACATACAAGTGCTTAGCCCTTAACCCTGACTAAGCAACTGGCTCCATAAGCGGGTGTGTTGCTGCCCGCCTTCCAGTGGTACAGATGTGCAGCCAAGAATGTGCTTGGCTGCCTTAGTCTGCTCTTGGCTGCACATGTGAACAGTGTCAATATCTTCCATTTCACAATATTCAAGCCCCCACCCATCTGGACTATTTGAGCTTCACAGGAGAAGACAACACTTCTCAAATATCCGAGGTGCTGTCACATTGAAGAAGGAGCTTGCTTTTTCTCTGTTACTCCTGAGGGCAGGAATAGAAACAATGGGCTGCATCTACAAGGAAACAGATTTCAACTCAACATTAGCAATAATTCCCCAGTTGTAAGTGGCATTGCACAGTGGAACAGGCCACAGCATGAAATGGTGGATTCTCCTTCACTGGAGATTTTCAGTCAGAGGATGGATGATCACCTGTTAAGAGATGCTGGGGTTGGACTAGATGAATATTCCAAGGTGACTTCTGTCTCTAAAATTCTATGATTCCCATTTCATCCTTACAACAACTGAGAGGACGAAAGTGCCTTGCATGGTAGAAGGTCATGTGCTTCACTCCATGGCTGAGATGGGGATTTGAACTCCCTGACCCCAAGTCTTGTTTCGCTTTCTGAGTATAGGCTTGTGCCTACACTTTATGGAATATTCCTCCACATTCTCTTTTGGTCTTTGGAAAGCTCATATTTCTGAAGGCCCTGGGGATTGTTAATAGATGCTATTTATTTATTTTTATTAAAAATAAAATGTTAGTTTTTAATGTTTCTGTTGGTCATTGTACTTAAAATTGACTTTTACGTTTATGATAGTTGAGTGTAAACTTCTTCATTGCCCTGCAATAAGCATTTTTTTAAACTCCTGCAGCAGAAAATACAAATTGCCTCCCCTGCCTTGCTTCACTAATTGTCACAGAGCACAATCCACCATGAAGGCCTTCTGTGAAAGCCTCATGTACTGTTTTTGTGCGGCTTGTGCTCATTTCAGAATTGGTTGTGCTAGACAACATCCTGGTCGATAAGAACCACCAGACAAACCTACCTGGTTCTCTTCTGCTTTCTTTAACAATGCCTAAAATCTACTTCCTGCCTCATTGTGACTCATGGTAAACAGCTCTGGACATGAATATGGCTGATTTCATTCTCCAAAACACAGACTGGATTCTTGGTAGGGATGTGGACGGAACTGTTTTGCCCGGTTTGACTTGTATCCAGACCAGATTTGAGCTGTCCTGAGCAGCTTGTGCTCATGCTCAATGGAATCAGGGCCCAGTATGGTCCACGAGCTGGCTAGTGGGTTATACTTGTAAAGGGGAATCTGGCAATGATTACAAATAAAGGGCTTTCCGAAAGGTAAATATAGTGGCAGTGGCGGGGAAGGTATTTAACCTCTCAAAATGCACTGGTGGAGGGGGGGCTCCTCCAATCCCCCCACTGTCCTCCCAAGTGACAGCCCAGGCTGGCTGTGGCCTGTTTTGGGCAGCCGCCTGTGTGTAGACACTCAAAATGGGCCACAGCTGGCCCGACCTGTCACTTGGGAGGACGGGGGGGAGGGGGTTGGAGGAGCCCCTGCCTCTGCCATCCCCACCACCAGCACCACCACCAGTGCATTTTTTAAAAGGTAAAGAATACCTTTTCCCTCCCTCCATTTACTTTTTAGAAAACCCTTTACTTGTAAAGGGGAATCCTTGCCCAAGTATATCCCTCAAGCCCCTCGAGCTGGCTCACAAGTTGGAGTTTCAAACCAGGCTTGGCTTCACTCAAACTTGAACTGGCTTCACTCTCGGTGAGGCCGGTCCGGTTTGAGTGCAAGCCTTCAAGCTGAGTTGTCTAGAATCCTAGACTGACTCAAGTCGAGTCGGTTCTCACACCCCTAATTCTTGGTGATGTGGGAGCCACAGCAGCACTGCTCCTTCCCAGGCTGCCAGGGACAGGTATTGTGAAAATGAGGTTAACACTGGCATAGGCAGGAGCTACTCAAGTGGTTGCAGATTTCTCACATCACTTGGTGCAGAGCAACACTGTTGTAGCTCCCATGACTCTGGAGTAAAGAACCTGGTCATATTCTCAACCATATTTGCTCACCATTCTGGCCCCAAACTATCTGAAGTTAGGAATAAATTACAACCAACCAATCCATGATTTCATTGGCATGAAATTAGTAGTGACTTATTCCATTGGTTTCAAAGGGAAGGAACTATGTGTAGCTGGATCAAGGCCTCTGTTTTCGGATTAAATTCCACATAGTTCTAATGCCAGTTAGATCATGTCACTTCATGATCCAATTTCCAGCTATCTAAATACTCATTCCTCAGATTATATGTGCCAGTCACTTAATTTCTCAAGTGCAAATGCTTTTTCTGACCCAGGTATACTCTCAGCATGGAAAGCAGGGTAAGAGAATCTCTGCAGGAATGAGACAGGGACATGAGCAGTTTTAATAACCTTCTTGCCTACTTGTTTTCATTCCTCTCAAAAGCTTAGCATGACCTTTGGCAAAAGCTAGAATATTTTGGGTAGAGAGGTGAGATGTGACACTTTATAATAGCTGACCAAGTGGTGTCCACTGATGGCTATTCTCTTTATAATGAAACCACCATGTTCATCCTAAAGTGATGAACAAGCCATGTTCATCCTAAAGTGCTCCCATTTGTCCTGCTCTAGTCAGGCTGACAATGACTTCAGTCCTATTGCCAACTTAGCATGGGCAGCAGATACTTTAAAACTGCCCATGGGGGTAAATAGTGTGTGTGTGGGGGGGAATTAGTATGAATGCTGCCCTTGCCTGTTTCCTCAGGCAAGAGCCTTCAAGAAATCCCTACAGCACAGAAGACAGTATATGTTAGACAAAAGAAATGATTGTATGCATGAAAGGATTTCCCCCCGCCCCAACTGCATCTATTCCCTTGACTACTCCAATACAAAGAAAGCTGTGAGTGCACTGCAGGCCAAACTCTTTTCTTTTAGTTATATTTACATTTTCCGAAATAGGGTTATCATTGTATGATCAGTGAAAAAGTGAATATGCTACACCAAGCCTCCAGAACTTGAGACCCAGCAAACTGAATGCCAACCCACCAGCCATATGTGTTTGATAAACTTCTCATTCTTGCTGTCTGCCTGGAATTACAAAAGAGAGTGAACTGTCAAGCAGTCGGGATGTGCAAACAGGTTCGACGTGGAACCAGTTTGGTTCAACAGTTTGGGGTCAAACCAAACCACCCCGTTTGCTACAAAGCTGGACCGAACCCCCCCACCCCGGCCCATTCTGAGGGTTCACGATCAGTTTTTTAAAAGAACATTAAATTTATTTTTTAAAACTTACCCACTCCAAGGGGTTCTCCAAGGCTGTGGGGGAGTCTGCAGAGGTTCCCTCTCCCCTCACTGGCCTCCCTCCCTTCCAAAACCGGCCCATTTGGCTGATCTTCGGCCCATTCAGGCCTTCTCCCCCCAGCATGCTGTGCCTGCGCAATGGGCCTCTGCATGGCCTGGGTCATGGTCGCCCCACCCCCAGGAATACCATAATGTACTACATGAGTGTGTGGTGTATTATGGGTATCCCCCTCCCTTCCCTGGGCTCCCTGCAGTTTGGCAGCCATGGCTGCAAACAGCCACAGCTGACAGATGATTAAAAAATGGGGTTAGGAAAACATTCTCTCTCCTGACCCCATTTTAGAGGGAGGCTTCACAGAAGGATTTGCCGCCGTGGTGCTGCAGTTCACATACACATGCAGAAACGAGCTGGGCTTCCTTAGCCTGGTTTTGCATGCACGTGTGAATAGCCTCTGAGTCTGCTTGTTCAAAGAAGAGCAGTTGGGTGTGGGAGTTGCTGGTGGAGGTTCAGAGAGTTATAGTGGGGTCCTAGGGAGCCAACTCAGACCATGCTCTGAGGGTGCAGGATGACTGAATACTCTAATGCAAGGGATAGATGTTTATGCCCTACGCTGATTCAGAACACAAACTTTAAAGCATATTCTCTAACTCCAAATAATCTTCTAACAAAACAAGCAAGTTTAGAATCAAAATATATTGACAAAATATTACAATAATTACACAGAGACTGCTATGAGAGATCCATCTGTCTAAGGCTTTTGTCCACCAAAAGTCATTAAATGATCAAAAAGCATAAAAGGCTGAAGGCATTTTACAATTGTCTTCATCAGCAGCTTTAAGATTCAGTGCACCAATGCATAACAAAATTACCATCATTTCTCCAGCCTTATTTTAAAAAGTAACCTGTAATTACACTTCCATTCATGAAATAATGGCTGTAGGTTCTCAGATATTATCACTGTTGAGAAAAGAACACAAAAATAAGATAGGAAAAATCTACCTTTGTTGCATTTTCTGATTATATCTATAGATCACAATTTTATATCACTTGCCCTCAAAGGTTTCTTTTCCACCTTATAAATAACAGGATTGTTACCATGTGTCTCTTCAATTGCTTTATTTGCAAAAAGAGTGACTGCTTTCTGCTTGATGTTTCTGCAATAAGATGCTGAGGATGAATTGGCCTTATTCAAGCAACCTTATGGCATCATAGGTTGTGCATTTGTTTTTAAACCAGTGTTTGCTTGGATAACCCATGCTGGACCCAAAAAGTAGGATGGATTTCACTTGGAACAGAGCCTTCTTCTTAGAGCCAAGCCTTAGTGTTTTATCTCATTCCTTTCTTAAGATTTATATGATTATCTTGTATAGAAACACATTGCATTAATTTTTCTCATTTCTCACCTGTCCTAATTGGTTATATCAATATAAGCTGGAATCCAGCTCGCCCCCTGGGCATTAACAGAAAACATGCCCACATGTATTTCCTTCCACTGGCAGCCCCATGCAGCTCATGGGGTGCTGCTTCAAGTCCCAGAGCATTATGCAGGGTAGGGTGTTGCTATTGGTAAAGGAAAATTAAAACCTCCACAAGTGAAACACTGTGCTTTGAACCCTCCCACAAACAACTTTCTAGTTTTCATATCTATTTATGCTTGGTGGGGGGGAATCATTAGTGGATACTGTATCTTTGAATATCAATTTTATGAGACTACTGCATATGTTGAATACATAGTTTAGGAATGATGAAGCTTAAGGATTCAATGAGTCCTTATTTGCATAGATATTTGCAAGCCTGCTTATTGTTTGCTATTAGTTTTTCCTATATAACAGATATTAATATTTTTATCCCTAGGTTTAAATTCCTAAAAGGAATTTAGAACTCTGAACTCCATGTAACCAAGTGGAACTCTTAAGATCTGAAATTTGTAAGTATTAACTTGTGTTAACTTGGCAAGTGTTAACTTGGACATTACCACATTTCCCCCCATTTGTGAAAATAGGAATAAGTATGCTAACCCTGGTGTGATGCCCTGAGGTCCTGGGGTTGGATGAGGCCTCCCACAGGATCTCTTGCATGAGATCTCATGGGCCTGGGCCTCAGTGAGGGATAGAGGATGCGAAGGAGTGGGGTGATTCTCAGCACCATCTTCCTTATCTTCCTTGGTTCTGCAACTCATCCTTGTCCAGATGTACTGCCCTTTATCTGTTGCTAGCGGTGCTCCATGGGATTCCTCCCATGCTGCAGTCTCTATTCCCTTCTCATCATCAGCCTGGCCTGGCCTTAAATTGTCCCTGGCAGGTTCCACAAGTCTCACAATCCCACTCTGTGAGATCTCATATCACAAGGTCTCAGACTGTGAGATCCTGCACTCTCATGAGCTCTCAAGATATCTTCTTGTGCAATATCGGACATTTCCCCTGCCTCCCAGCCACATGCACCAGTCTCTAGACCTGTCACAGGGTCCCACAGCCATGATAGGGCTCATCCTGAGCACTGTGAGATCTACATGGAGACCCATCAACTGGTAGTGCTACCACCACTTCTCTACAGTGGTGCCACTGCTTCTGAGTCTGCAGCAGTGGTACCACAAGTGTACATCATATCAGTGAGTTTTCCACATCCCTACCTGAAGCTGAGATTCCTATGATTGGAAGTGCCATGGACTGAATCTGCAGCATGTGCTCTTCCACTAAGTTCATCACCACAAATGACCATATTGACAGTCCTGTCAATGTAGAAATAAATATGGGGATGGGGAGAGGAATCTGGGATGTGCTCACTAGTCTTCTCCTGGACTCCATACCATATGCATAGACTCTTGTACATGTAACTCATACTCTCTATCCAAGCTATAGATTGTGGCTAAGCAAGCCTAGGTATCTTGGCTCTGTGCAAATGGAGCTCATCTTGAGTACATAGATGTTGGGAGCAAGGCCAACAAGCAGGACCCTGATTCATGCTTCCCTCTCCCCTCCACATGTTCATTTCTCCCCAGATAAATGAGTGAACAGGGTTACACGACAATACACTTGAGAGGAGTGGTGTTGATATACACCAGCTGAGGGAATAGAAAGAAACAGGAACAAGAAAAATGAACACTGAATCTGTCTTTCTGGGAAGTGCTGAGAAAGAGCAGGGAAGTGGAAAACAGAACGAGAAAAATCTGTCAACAGTTGGAGACAAGCCATGCAGTTCCAAACAAATAGCTGGGTTTGTTTTTCCCCTAGTACCAACAAGATAAAAATATCGAATTGTTCCCCCCCCCTTCCTAAGCTGTCAAATGATTTAAAACTTGGCAGCATACTTACTCTTGTATTAACTAGCTGAACATAGCAAGCACTGTAAAATCAGATAATTATCTGTCCTGTACATTGCTGATATCGTTAATTTGAGAAGGTTTAATAGGCTCTCCACAGAGCCCAGCAGAACTGAAATGCCAGTAGAGGGACATATGCAACTGATTATAGAGCCAGACCAGTGGTCCATCTAGCTTCCTTTTATCTACTTGAACAGGCAGCAGCTCTCCAAGGTCCTGATCAGGCAGTCGTCCTGCTTCCTAAGATTCTTTCTCAAATTTTATCCAGGTAAAACAGGTGCTTTCCCTCTGAATTATGGATCTGTCCTAAGGTAAATATCTCTACAGCCCCTTTTCACAGAGGAGCATTAGCTTTGAACCCACAGATCCAGAGACACAACCTGAGGCATTGCAACCCACGAACCAAAGCAGCAGCATCTAAAGATGTCACTATGAGATCTATTTATTTTTGGTAATGCCCTGTTGGCTTCTGAAAGTTATGTTTTATGGCATATTACATTAAGCCTTATATTAGTGTGGAAACTTTTCTTTCAGAAATAGCTGCTGGATTGGGCCCATGACCTTGGCCAGGGATTGGGGGCTTTAACCTTTCACTCCACCATGATCCTGATCCAGATCACACACAGAGACACCATAACTGCCATTTATTTATTTATTTATTTATTTAACACATTTCTATACTTCCCAAAAATTATCTTTCTGTGTGGTTTACAATAAAAACAATACAAATTAAAACATAAAAATAATTTAAAACATAACACAATATTAAAACTGTTCAAATTGTAAATCAAATTAAAAGCCTGGGTGAATAAAAGTTTCTTAACTGCCTTTTAAGACATTGTCAGAGATGGGGAGACTCTTATTTAAGCAAGAAATGCATTCCATAGCCTCAGAGCAGCAACAAAGCTTAATTTGAAGAGTAATAAGCAATTGTCAATGGCTAATAGTAAGGAATATTCAGAATATTTTAATGATATCAGAATTAACGCCTTCTATACCACTGGCGGAACATTATATTTAAGAAGGCATTTTCCATACAAAACTGGTCTTTTTTGATGTTATTTTGGAACTCTAGATATAATACGAACGGTGTTGTTATTATATTATGCTTTTGATCTGCTGCTTGTCTGTACTGAAAAGAAACAAGGAAGGCTGGGGAACACTAAGTTAAATAAAGTTGCCAGGCCCACAGTCCTTAGAGCATGCACCAATGAAAATTCCCAGTAATTTCCTTTATGTGAAGGTAAGAAATTGTAGTCTAGAGACTTCACAGTGTGCTTGCACTTGAGCTATTCCATCTCCACTCTTGGCACTGTGGTCAACGTGAAGGGCAAATCAGAAATAATGAGGTTGATGTCTGAAATGTTCACACTTCACTGCATCCATTTCATCATTTTTTATTTTTTATTTTTCCTAAGTGCAAGGTTGGGGTAGACCACAGCCAGCCTGATTTGGTAGAGCAGTGGAGAATTAAACTCTGAGTAATCATATTAGGTTATATTAAATATGTGGTTTTCTAGCATAGATATCTGAAATCCTTGCTTCTCCATGTGTCTCATCATTGGCTGGGTGCCACCCATATGGTGTTATACAGCTGTGTATTTTGGATTCTGTGTTGATGAATACTTCTGCAGCCAATGCACCTGTCTAGCTTTCTTTTTTTAAAAAAACACCCTCTAAATATCCAAGAAAATTCTAGAACTTATACAAAAATACTGTGACATCTATAATATGCAAGATGTGTCTTATTTTACCATGTTATCTTGTACTATGCTTCTCATTAATTATACTGAAATTAATGCCAATGAAATTTCACCCAAAAAAATTGAATATTGAGAATCTTTGAATCTTGAGGCAAAATATCTGAGAAACTTAAGGGAAGATGTAAGTGTTTCAGCAAGTAATAAATTTCTTAGGTAGGTTTTGCCCATTAATATACTTGGTGTAAAGTAGGGATATGCACGAACTGGCAGATGACTGGTTTGACAATGGTGGAGGTTACCTTTAAGAAGGAAAGAGAGTGCTCTTAACACACCCACCCACGGCGTTTCCTCCACTGGCGCTGTGACGAAAATCGCTGGTGCAGTGTGTCAGTGTATCCTCTTGCTGCTTCGGTCAGCTTCAGACCGGAAGTGACCGGGTCTGAAGCTGAAAAACTGTTTTTGCTTCTCTCCTCATCATTAGCACAGAGATATTCAGTTTTTTAAAAGGCACTAGACCAAAATGATAGTTCTGAGAATGGGGACAATTCCCAGGAAGGTGAGATCAGCCATATATGATTGCAAGAAAGGGTACAAAGAATGAAAAGCTAGGTAAAAGTATCCATATTATTGAGCAAAATAAGGTCATGGTCTATTACTGTAATAGAGTGTTCTATTTGTATAGAATCCAGAAGTTTTCTCTTGACTCTCTTGTCTCAGCATTGGATAATTATCTACTGGAAATATTTCCAAGTATGAAAGGCTGGAGTCACACAAGTCAAAATGCTTGGCAACACTGTGGCTGACATACAGAGCAAGGATGCTCCAGGGCAGCAAGAGAGCAGTTTAACAGAACTTCCCAACTAACTGCACTACTGCAGCAGCGAAGTAGCTATTTTTGATGCTCTGTTCTTTCCCAGGAGGGAAAGTCCTCTGTGTTACCCCAAACTATGCCCCTAAGAGCTATACAATAGGGGTCTTCATGGAACAGTTCTGGGCAGTTGGGTTTGAATTAGAACTGAATCCAAAAAGAGCTGCCAGTCCACGAACTGGTTTGTTAGAACTGGCTGGTAGTTAGGAACATAGGAAGTTGCCATATACTAAGTCAAACCATTGGTCTATCTACCTCAGTATTGTCTTCATAGACTGGCAACGGCTTCTCCAAGGATGCCGGCAGGAATCTCTCTCAGCCCTATCTTGGAGAAGCCAGGGAGGGAATTTGGAACCTTCTGATGCTCTTCCCAGAACGGCTCCGTCCCCTGAGGGGAACATCTTTACATCATACAGTGCTCACACTTCTAGTCTCCCATTCATTTGTAACCTGGATGGACCCTGCTTAGCTAAGGGGACAAGTCATGCTTGCTACCACAAGACAGTCGAACTGGATTGAACCAGTTTGGGTGGCTATGCTTGTAAAGGGCAATCCGGTAAGGATTTCCCTTTATAAGCAAAAGGGATTCCTAACTCTAAAAAGGAGTTGAAAGGACTGGCAGGGGTGGGTGGCTGAGAGGGCACTTTACCGGCAGTGATGCAGTGGCGACGGCTCCCCAGTGGCATCGGTGGCTCCTCTAGGCCCTGCTGGCACTCCCCCTGAACAGCGCAGGAACTCAAACTGGTTTGATCCGAACCAGGCCTAGGTCAGTTCAAACTCGGACCAGCCCCCTTTGGGGGAGGGCTGGTCCAGTTTGAGCTTGAACCAGTCAAACCAGGCCAATTCGAATCCAACTGGGTAAGATTCGAACCAGTTCTGCACACCCTTACGGGACATTTTTTTTCAGGAAACAGAGAGATCTTCCTCTCCTGGGGAAGGGGAGGGTGTCAAAATTGTTGTTCCCTGTAGCACCAGTGCAGTTAATTGGGAAGTTTTGTTAGGCTGCTCTCTCGCTGCAGTGGTGCATCCTTGCTATATATGTCAGCCACAGTCTTCTTCAAGCTTGTTTATTGTGATCACTGACTGATTTCTGAAACAAGTATGGAGAGCTATAGTTGTCGCACTTAGGATGTTTGTGTCTGCAGCATTTCTGTATTACACGCAGGTGATGTCCTGTTTAATGTAATAGATCTTATCACTCATTTTGTTTTTGAAGGTGACAAGTTTCTCTAACAGTCCAGGTGGTACAACAGTTTGCTTGTGGTGTTTGTATATACAAGTATGAATAATATATATATCAGAATAGACAGAAAGTTATCATAGATAATGCATAATATTGATCATACACATTATTTTAAAAATAAAACACTTTAAGAAAAGTGTATGGTATGTTTTCATAGCCCCAAGATCGTGGGTAGACTTTTTCACGTATATCCAAGGTGAAAATCCTTGTGAAACCTGTGCAACTCACTTTTACTTTTCTTATGTGATTCACACTGATAGCACAGCACTGCACTCCACAATCCATCCTTACCTGCCAATTACTTCAGGATGAGAACGGAAGTAGGAGTTGATTACATATGCCTTATACCAGACTGAAAGAAGTAATTTCCATTGCTGTAGAAGGAGGTTATTCTGTAACCCATATACATTACCCACAATGTCATCTTGAGCAGTGACCCACACACTAAAAGCACCTTGTTTCTGGCAGCTGGCATTTATACTGCAAGTAGAGAAGTATAATTTTAATCTTTGGATTCAAATAGAGATGAGTTGTACAAAGCCACCTCCTGGTGAGTCACAGCTGAATCAACAGAGCCAGCATCACTTCAGTGTGCCACCTGGGTGAGAGGAGGTAATTATCTTGTAATTGCATATATCCCTGGGCCAGATCCTAAGCCTGTAGGAACTAATGAAGAATTCCAATTGGTGTCAGTAAGCCGAAAGAGGTGGGCAGAAATAGCAAAGGAGTAAATGTGATAACGGCTGGTGAATGTCTTGGCTTAATTTAATTTATAGTAGAAAATTGTATGCAGCTAGGAGAAACAAAAGCAAGCAATAGAACTTTAATTAATACATTGGGGAGGGAGCTTGTCTGAAACAGAAATGACTGTAGCTCTAGCTCTGTTCAGAAGTTCTCCTCATTTGTTTACAGCATATGCAGAGCAGAAACAGAAGCAAGTGAATGCCAGCCTGCATGAACACAGCTCCCTACACACAATGAAGGCGTGTAGATGATGCACCAAGAATGTGCCTGCCCCGACCTCATTAAAGGATGTGCAGACACATTCTCGGAACATCCTTTAATTGCATGTGAGGGGTGATCATTGGAATAACCCCTATACACATGCTGCAAAATTGTGTTTCAACAGGGCTTTGTAGCACATGCAGAGGGGGGATTTGGATGATCATCGGTCACACACAATGACAACAGAGCAGGCAATGTGCTCTGTGTGTCAGCCCCTTTGTTGCACATAGGAGGACTGTGTTCACACGAATCATTCTCAAGCTAGCCACACCCCTGCTGCTGATATACCCACTGGCCACACCCTCAGGCATCAGGGGTAGCATATGAGTTGCCATTGTAACAAATGCTTATTCTGAAAAAAGCAATGCTGCCTCTCCATGAGATTTGGAATAATGGACCCCCACAAGGATTGTTATATTGGCCATAATTCAGCTAATGAGAACCTAAGAGCTGCCTGATTCCATCAGACCAAGATCCAGCAAATCCAGCTTTCTGTTTCCAACAGCAACCAATCAATCATCTTTATTCGGTCCATTGCCAGCAAAAAAAATAAATACATAGCAACAACAAATCACAATATACATTCAGATAATTCCAAAAGGCTCATCCTACATCAATATACTCCAGATTCTGCTAGCAATGTAGCAAAACTTTGCCACTAGGTAAGAAATATCAGCATCCTTATCTTGGAGGAGAAAATTCACTAACAGATCATTAGGAATACTGCTTCAACAGCAACCAAAACATTGTGGTAGTAAGGGTACAATTAAATGTTTCCTAACCTCTTTATACAATTCAGAGTGGAGCAGAATATGAGCAACTGTCTCAATTTCATTAGAGCTACAAGGACAAATTTGCAGTCCTATTGGCCAATGATGGAATCTGCCATAAAGTAATGCAGATGGCCATGCGTTAAAACGGGCTCTAGAAAAGACCCAATGATACTTAGAAAAGGTGATACTAGATAAATATGGAGCAGTAGAAAATTCTAGCAATGATTTTAAAGTTTTGGGAGAAGGGCAGTCTCATTTTGTACCTTAATATCCAGAAGACGTTGGTAAACCAGAGCCTTTGCACCATGGAGGCCCAACTCCAACAAATATTCAGGGTCTAACCCTATCAATACCAGTTTATTAACTATCCTTTCAGACCAGGAAGAACGGGTGGGGGAGATAGCAAGAAAGAAAGGTATTAAACCTACTGGCTGCAAATGAATCTTCAGCCAGTAGTTAATAGTAATTCTTCAAACCCTAGTTTCCACCTTGGGTAGCCCGGCCTCTTGACTCAGTACTGCATTAGCAGTACATTTGGGAGTACTAAACAAAGCTCTAAGTAAACCCAATTGTGTTCTTTCTACAAGGGGAAAATTATTATAAAGGCCTAACTGGGCTCCATAGGTAAGTTGTGATAAGGATTTAGCTGTAAACAACTTGATGGCCGCTGGGATAAAACCATTCCCTTTGGTTCTAAAGAATCTAAGAATAGCAGCAGAACTCCTTTGAGCAGAGTCTGCTACTGATTGAATATGAGCAAGCAGTATCCCATTATATTGATAAACAACACCCAAATACTTAAAACATCTCACCTGATCGATTTTATGGCCATTTCCAACAGCAATTCAGCAAAAACCAGCTCGATCTCAAAGTATGCATGTGAGTGCCTCTGCATTTTACCTATCTCTAAAACCTGATATTAAGAAGAATATTTCATCTGTATCTCAAAATTCAATTTAGCTTTGTTTAAATAGGTAAATTAGATAAATTAACCTATTCTGTTGATAGATCTATGCATTTTTAAAGTAACCTAAACGCAAAAAGTAGTGATAGCTAAGCAGTTATCACTACTTCTGGCAGTGATTTCTAAAAGCAAATTACTCAAATATATGAAAACAGAGTTATATTTTGGGGATCTGGTCCTCATAATTTGTATTTCATTTCAAGCATTGGTAATAATTCACCTGACTGCTTGGACTCAACAGCACCCAGAAATTAGAGCTCTTTTAAAACATAAGAGCACTAATAAGCCCAAGAGGGGCTATATAACAGCTCTGGGTACAAATAGGCTGCTTACTACAGTCCCTATTGGACACTTCAAGCTTACAGCAGTCTGTGTTCTAATCACAGGGAAGCAACCAGTTTTGAAGACATTGCTTAAAATAAAACTGATTTTTGCTGCCTTCTTTGGCACAATATGGTTTTAATAGGCAGGGGATTGTAGATCCAAGCTGCTGACTCCACACCGTTGTTATAATGCAGATAATAGCTGCTCCATGAAAGAGGAGTTGTCGATTAAATACTAAACCCTTGAACAACTTCGTTTTTCTTGCTGTATTCTAGAGACTTCCTTTTTGTAGCTTTTGAAGGAAGTGTGAAGGGTGGATGGTATTTTACACGTAAGAAATAACTTCTTTTCCAGGAATAATTCAAAGCTTAGCTGGTTGGAGGAGGAGTCGATTAAATACTAAACCCTTGAACAACTTCCTTTTTTTGCTGTATTCTAGAGACTTCCTTTTTGTAGCTTTCGAAGGAAGTGTGAAGGGTAGATGGTATTTTACACGTTAGAAATAACTTCTTTTCCAGGAATAATTCAAAGCTTAGCTGGCTGGAAAAGGACACTTCAGATATGAGCTATTTTGAACCCACCCTGCAACTGATGGCTGGTATACACTTAACAAGAAACCAACCATTATCACTAATGACAACAGTGACTGTAGATTTAACTCCTATCTGTCAGAAATGGTTGGAACTGGCTCTCCTTCCTAAGAGACCTCTTATGATTGTATCTTAATAGAAACAAAGAGGCAGAGAAACTGTTCTCATGTGTACCCAAACCCAGGCTAGGGAAACTCAGCCTAGGCTGGGCTTTGCATGAGAACCACCGGGATCGGGTCTAATCCTGGCAGGGTAGCATCGCCTATCCCCTCTTTTAAACCTGGTTCTTAGTTGGGGTTGAGAGCTTAAGCAACCCCTTAACCTGGGCCCTGGGATTGTGTGGTCTCTGGGACTATGTTTAGCCCCAGAGGACACAGAGATGGGTGCCTAGAGTGCATTATGGGATATCTGGAGGCTAAGACGCATCATCCTGGCCTCTGGAACTATACACTACAGCACCCAGCACAAATAATCAAGGAGTGCAGTTTGCACTCCCAGAAACAGACCAGAACTCATCTGGAGGGAAGGAGAGTTCCACCATCCTCTCCCCCCCCTCCCACTGCTCACCAGCCCGCCCTCCTGCCCATTCATGCGAATGACCTCAGAGATTCCAGGTGAATTCTCCAGAAGCATGAGGGAGAGTTAGCGTCCTTAGTGGAAAATTAAGGAAGGTAGAATATAATTCAATCAGATCCAATGTATACCTTTTCCACTAAAGGTACAGCTTTGCTGTATGTGTTCCATGTCAGAAAGAGATATGGCTTTCTACGCATCTGCTTCTGCTTTGCAGAGTTATGTGAAGCTCCTCATTTTCTCCAAGAGACGAATGTCACAAAGAGTCATGTGGGCAAGCCAAAATACTTAGTGTTCACTGTTTCATAAGTTTTGCATCTATAGAAAACCAAATCATCTGTGGCTGACATCCAGAGAGCACGATGCCCCTAAGGAGTACCTTCATACTGCTAGCCCTGGCACTGCTCCATGCTCTCCCTTAAGCTCAGGTGGTCTTGTGCCAGTCCTAAATCTTGGTTGCCCTCTTCTGCACCTTTTCCAGTTCTACAATGTCCTTCTTAAGATATAGTGACCAGAATTTAATGCAGTACTCCAAATGTGGCCGCACCATAGATTTGTATAAGGGCATTATAACACTAACATTTTAATGTTCAACCCCCTTCCTAATGATCCTTAGCATGGAATTTGCCTTTTTTACAGCTGCTACGCACTAAGTTGACACTTTCAATGAGCTGTCCACCACGACCCCAAGATCTCTCTCCTGGTCAATCATCAATAGCTCAGATTCCATCAGCGTACATGTGAAGTTGGGGTATTTTGCCCCAATATGCATCACTTTACACTTACTTACATTGAACCTCATTTGCCATTTTGTTTCCCTCTCTCCCAGTTTGGAGAGATCTTTTTGGAGCACATATAAACTGAATGACATTATGGTCACTGTTCCCCAACTTTGACATCTCACACCAGGTCCTGGGCACCACTCAGGTCACCTTCTCTCTGGTTGGTTCCAAAACCCACTGTTAGCATAGTCATTTAGTATGTCTAGAAATATGACCTCTCTGTAATATTTGAATTTATGCAGTCTATGTGTGGGTTATTGAAGTCACCCATTATTACAGCGCTGTCTTTCTTTGATGCCTCTCTGATTTGCGTCTCCAACTCCAGATCACTTTCAGCATTTTGATCCAGATGGCGATAGCACATCCCAAGTAACATGTTTCCTTTCAGTCCTTGTATTGTCACCCATAATGATTCTGTGGAAGGTTTTCTAGCTTGTTAGATTCTATCCCTTCTTTAATAAAAGTGCTACTCCACCCCCAATCCTCCCTTCTCTGTCTTTTCTGTAGAGTTTATATCCAGGAAAACAGTGTCCCACTGATTCTTGTCGTTCCACCAGGTTTCTGTTATGTCCACTGTCTATGTCTATCATTAGTAACCAAGCACTCCAGCTCATCTATGTCTATCATTAGTAACCAAGCACTCCAGCTCATCTATCTTTTCAAGTCTATGAAGTTTTTAAGCTCTGTCCTCCCAGAAAATTACAGAAGTGGGGTAGTACTCAACTTGTGCTGGGTGTCTCCTTTGCGATAAAGGGGAAGCTTTATTTTGGGGGTAAATGGGGGATGCTCGTGTGCCTCTCTGCACATTTCCCCACCAAACTCCCACTAAACACCACCAAAACCTCTTTGACATCTGTTGGCACCCCCCTGTTCACAAATTTCCTGGGAGCAAATTTTCCCTGGTGTAGCTCTTAACTTCAGAAGAGCTCCTTCCAAACCAAGAGAAATTCAGGAATGTGGGCCCCCCACAAGCTGTGACTCACCTGCAGCTAGTCCCCTCCCAGTGGCTCTCAAGCACAACTGAAACAAAAACTGCCTTGTCAAAAACACAACCCTAGGCAGCAAGAAATCAAGCCCTAGGAAAGCCTAGCCCTGACAAGCCCTGACAAACCTGGACAAGTTCTTTCGCATTTGTTTTTCTTGTTGATTTATTTATTTTATTGCTTGTTTGCTGTTTTCTTTAGAAAGAAATCAAGTTTGCTGCCTCCCCTGGTGTGGCTCTTGACTTTTGGGGCATTGGGGAGCTTCAAGAAGTATTTGCAAGAGTGACTGCCTGAGCTTTGGGGAGAGTACGGAGCATCTTTGTTAGAGCACCCACGTTAGGCTGCTCTGAATCAGTTAGTGTTTCCATGACAATTGCTGTTGCTGAATCATCTGAGGCCTACAGAGCATTCCAGTTATGCTATCCTCAATAATGCAATTAATATTGTACTGCTCAGTTGTTAGTCTGAACATGTGCAGAGGGGGAGCAGGATCATGCGCACTCATGGCTGCCAGCACCACTGCTCCTACATGTCACTGCCATGTTCTAAAAACAACTATGTGCACACACCAAACTAAAGAATCCCAAAATGGCACAGGAGCACCATGCAAGAAGAGTTAATGGGATAGGGGGCCATAATCAGCCCCTAGAATTCTTGGAGCCTTCCTTTTGTTTACTAGTAAGAAAGCAAAGTCCAAATCCAGGCTTGAAACTGGCAGCTTTCCAGATACTTTACAGCTAGATGTGCATGAAATGGCATCTAAACTATTACATGGGATTTAAGATCAATGATAATATATTCATAAAAAAGGTAGTGGCATAGATACTCAACTTCCCTTCACTTTTAGATTAATGTTCTAGTAAAGGATGAACAGCGTGCAGTTGAAAACTATTTGTCACTTAGCAAGTGTCATTGCTCAGAAGCCTGCTGTAATTCTGGAGCACAATTTCAGATTTCTATTTATAGCCATTTCATTTTAAGTGTAGGGCTTTAGCCTTGCATATCTAAGAACCTGCCCAAATCTAGCAAGTGTTGACCTGCATAAAGAAACCTGTTTCTACAATGCTTCTAGCACCCCACCAGTGCATCTAGCAGCCCAGAAAGGCACATGGAAAGGGATCCAAAACCAGAGAGCCAAATGTGGAAGGTGTCCTTATCCAAAGAGCTACAAGTGCAACAACAGGTTGAGAGACCATTGCTATAGAATTTCATACTGCCTTTCCCCCTCTTGATGGGAGGAAATAGCCCAGATAGTCCTTTAAAAAGTAGGAGGTAACAGCCCCTTCATGAACATATTCCTGACACAAAAAGGGCCTTTACAGCGGCGAGAAGCAAAACAAAAACAAAACCCCATTCCCTGCATTCTGCCCAGCCAGTGCTACATGGCAAACCTCACACACAGTTTGTGTCCTGGCTGCTTATGAGGATAGAACTCTTGTACTGCCTTTGTGAGACTGCCCAGCAGGTCAGCCAGAGTTTTGGAGATTGTGGATTGGGAAAACTGGACAGAGAACCGAGGCACCTTGAGGTGAAGGGCTGTTCTCTGGAAACTACTATGTTGCTGCTTATTGGAATGCTCTGCTATTTTAACACCATCTAATGTTCTGCTTGCACATTTGTAAGTACAGTAAACCAAATATTACAAAGATACTGTAAGCCTCCAATGATTTCTCCCCTAGATGAAGCCAGAATCCGGGTAGCACTGCCCCCTTGGAACTTTTTGCCCCTCAGTGAAATGCGGAGCACATACACAGCAATACTTTAACGGAGTTTAATGGGGTTTTGGAACACCTTACATTCTTTGCTTGTGCCCCTCCCACCTGCAGAATCCCTACATGATCCAGAGGACTGACATTCTTAGATTTTTCTATTAACACGCATTGAGGCGAGTCTCATGATCAGTGAGACTTGCTGTAAGGGGGTTAGCAGGGAGCTTAGCCTGCTCTCCCCGCATGCCCTGGGCAGCTGGATCGGGTGCCCACACAACTGCTGGCTCCGTCATGGAGCCGGAGGGGGCTGCAGGGATTGGGGGCTGTGCATCCCCTGGAAGTTCCAGGATGCCCCATGCAAGTGCATGGGGCATCCTGGAGAGACCCCCGTCAGGGGTCTGCTTGTGTGTCACCATGTGCCACAGCAACACACACACAAAACACTGAGGTTAATGGAGCGCTCGCTCCGTTAACCTCAGCTAAGGGGAGGGGGAATTAGTGAGGTTTGCTGCCAGGAGCTGCACAGCTCCCGTTGCAGCACATGATTACCCCAAAGTGGGCTAGGCTTCCTTAGCCCGCTTTTTGGTGATCATGAGAATCACCTCAAAGTCATGCGCAGCATTTTCTGAGTAATGGGCTTTTCCCCTCCCTCCTGGGTTTAAAATGCAGGGCTGTTCACGTTATCAGTTGGTGATCTAAGAAACATGCATTTAAATATTGGCTTCTAAGCCGGTATGCATAAACTAGCTATTTAATTCAGCATGAATTATGCTTTGCATGTTTTTGTACACCATCCAAAGTCTTCGGAGTGGGCGGTACATTAAATGTTTCAAATACATACATACATGTATATTTACCCCAGTGTTAGGTTAAAATATGTTGGTTATGAAGAAGCAAAACAGGTGTTCAATTTAGCCACATTTAAATCATACTGACTGCCCAACTCCCCATACTTAGTTTCATGAAACCTATAACATTTAAGAGCATACTATTTACGGGGGGGGGGGGATAACATTATATTTTTTTCATTCCTATGAAACTGTTCCTTCTCCCCACCCCTCATATGAGTGGTTCATTTCCCCCCTCATTTGTCATTTTCTGGTAGGCATAACTGGGATAAAAACCACACAGAAATATCTGAGAAAAATACTCAGTTTTATTTAAGAAACTTTTGTATCAGTTTCTTTAAAAATGGATGCACAAAAAAGTATGAATCCAGATAACAAAGTCAGTCACTTGGCAAAGCTAAACACTGCCAGTTCTTTATGAGTAAATAGCCTGCCACTGGGGGAAATTTTTCCTGTCCTAAGTTCACAACCAGGTATGGCTAAGGATAGACTTGCTGGGAGCATGTCTTACTGATGGAATATAGGAATTGGTTGGCCTCCTTCTAGGGTAGAAGTTGTCAGCACAAGCCTCTTTGGATTCAAGTTGCATGGAGATACAGACAGAAACATATGGCCATATTGCAAGGTCCAGAAGAATCTGGGTTAATTGAAAACAATATTCTCAATGGAGAAGATGAATAATTCAAAGAAATATAGTGCCAGCCTGATTATAAAAAGGACATTCCTCAGTTAGAGTTACAACTTTGTTATACTCAGCACCTCTCAGAAATGGTTCTTGGGCATTCCTCTATCTGCTTAGAAAATATTTAGGCCCCCAGAGCTGCCAGCTCTGAAGGAAACTCATATTGGAGGATTTATAAACACACACACACAAGCAAAAGAACAGCCCTGCTGGATCAGGCCCAAGACCCATCAAGTCCAGCATCCTGTTTCACACAATGACCAACCAGATGCCTCTGAGAAGACACAGGCAAGAGGTGAGGGCTTCTCTTCTCTTTTGCTGTTTCTCCCCTACAACTGGTATTTGGAGGCATCTTGTCTCTGAGGCTGGAGGTGGCCTATAGCCACCAGACTAGTACCCATTATTAGACATCCTCAATGAATTTGTCTCAGCCCCTTTTTAAGCCTTCCAAGCTAGTGGCCATCACCACTTCCTGTGGCAGAGAATTCCATAGATTAATTATGCACTGTGTGGAAAAAGTACTTCCTTTTGTTGTTCCTAAGTTTCCTGGAAATCAGTTTCATGGGATGACCCCTGATTCTAGTGTTGTGAGAGGGGGAAACATTTCTTTCTGTTCACTCTCTCTACTCCATGCATAAATTTTATACACCTCTATCATGTTTCCACATAGTTGCCTCTTTTCCAAACTAAAAAGCCCCAGATGCTGTAGCCTTGCCTCATAAGGAAGGTGCTCCAGGCCCTGGATCATCCTGGTTACTCTCTTCTACACCTTTTCCAATTCTATCCAATTGGATCCAATGTCCTTCTTAAGATATGGTGACCAAAACTGCATGTAGTACTCCAGATGTGACTGCACCATAATTTTTATAAGAGCATTATAATATTAGCATTTTTGTTTTCAATCCCCTTCCTAAAAATTCCTAGCATGGAATTTGCCTTTTTCACAGCTGTCACACACTGATCCTGAGTTCAACGAGCTATCCACCATGACCCCAAGATCTCTCTCCTGGTCAGTCACTGACAGCTCAGACCCCATCAGTGTATATGTGAAGCTGGGTTGTTTTGCCCCAATATGCATCACATTACACTTTTTTACACTTCACTTTACATTGAACCACATTTGCCATTTTATTGCCCACTCACCCAGTTTGGAAAGAGATCCTTTTGGTTCTCCTTACAATCTGTTGTGGATTTCACTACCCTAAACAGTTTGGTGTCATCTGCAAATCTGGCCACCTCGCTGCTTACTCCAACTTCTAGATCATTTATGAACAAGTTAAAGAGCATGAGTCCCAGTACAAACCCCTTGGGGGACCTCACTTAATTATTTCTTACACACACACACACACAGACACACACACACACACACACACACACACACACACACACCACAATAATTTTCACACTATGAAACCATAAACATATCTGGGATACTTGGAGGTTGTTCACATGGTGCTCATGTGAAGCACTGGGATCATGGCCAATCCTGTCAATGACCCACTGGGTAGCCCAGGAATTTCCCCTGGGCTATTACCCAGTTAGAAGGGTGCAAGGATGCCCTTCTACCAGGGATTCCAGTTGTGGCTCTGCAGCTTGAGCAGACACAGAGCTGGGCACCTAGAGTGACCAGCTTGAGGGGGATTCCCCCTATGCACCACACTCCTTGAGTGGTGCATTGTGGGATTTCTGGCCAGGCAGTGTTTCCCTGGCCTCCAGAATGCTGAACTGCTTGCTGCAGTGGCGATCATGTGTGTGGCAGCACAGTGCAGCACAGGGCTAAAGAAGATCTGTGAGGGAAGGTGGAAATACTTCTGCCTTCCGTCGCCCCCCAGCCCTCCCTAGCAAGCAAGGATTTAAGTTGTGTGAAAAATATTTTGCAGTAGTCACCTGGAGATTGATGCTGATTCCTGGAGACTCCATGCCAGTCCTGTAGGGTTGGTAACCCAAAACATTGTTTATGAAGGGAACTAGCTGTCCAAATCATGATTAACTTAATGTTCTGAAAGGTTCATTGTGACTCAGCATTAACAGTTTTCATTATCTCTCAAATGAAATAATGCTGTGCTGTCCTTCTGCAAACAGCTAAATTTGATGGATCATTTACTGTCCACAAACTATTACATATATAATTATATATGTAATAAACTATCATAAAAAGCTTTATTTATTGGTTATATAAGGTTTTAAACTTAATATTGATCTTTGCAAATAATGTGCAAATTAATACAAACACTTATTCACATACTATATCTCCTTTTGTGGGAGTATTTTGCGATTGCCCAAAAGGTGTGGATACAATACATGTGGTCCTAGAATACACGTGAAGATTGGATTTGTAGATGTGCTTGATGCTGTACCTCTTATTTCTGATGCGGTTATGCTATTAATTCATTGGCAATTTCTTGTTGTGTTGGTGAAGTACAGTATTTTCTTGCATCCCTCCACTCTGCTTCTTATTTTCTCTACATTTCCACCATATTCTATATTTCTGTCAGACCTTCTGTTGCAAGAGATTAGGGGAAATTACATAACACCGAATCATCATGAAGATACTGACTAATTGAAAATGTGGGCCAGAATACAACAGAATGGTCTTACTGTATGTACCCAAATACAAGGTGACCCTGAATTTAAGATGACCCACTTTAAAAATATGGGTTAAATATAGGTTATACTATTTACTCAATAGAAAGATGACCCTAAATTTAAGATGACCCCCCAATTTCTGACGTCAAAGAACTTGGAAAAACCTAGTCTTGGATTCAGGTAAATACAGTCTTTGGTGCCATGCTGGAGAACAGGTTACAAAACTTACTCTTTGCCTTCCCAAGTACTGTGTAATTGTCTATGCTGTCTGCTTGAAGCATTCTGTTATTTACATGATGCAGTCAACTCTTTTAGAACTATATTGGCATCAAAAATGTTACCTTAGTGAGGGTTGCATCAGTGAGGGCCTGAGTTAAGTACTACAATCCTTTACCAGTAGGACAATTTTATAAACATTCTGAGTATGGCCCCACCCCCACTCTTTAATGAAATGATATATAATTCCCATGGATGAATATCATCTGAAAGAATGTGTCTTCTTTGAAATAAATTGACAACATGTCTGATAAAAATTATGCAGATGATGAATGAGTTTCTGTGATGGCAGCCGCCACATACAATGAAGCTCTTGCTCACATATAAATCAGTTCCAGTCTCAATTACCTATCCCAGTGGTTTTTAACTACTGTTCCAGGGGTCCCTGGGGTTTCTTGGAAGTTTGTCAGCAATTTCTCCATTAGAATATCAGAACAGTGGACAGACCTTCCTGAAAAATAGCTTATCTACGACTACTGATGCTCCCTTGGATGAAGTCCTCCACAGAAGACTTTTGGCTAAATTTTAGAGGTTATTTTCAGTTCATGTCAGGCAATGTCAAGGCCAACAAACCTTCCCAATGCCCTCATGGTGGGTACATCCTTCAGTTTTCCACTGTAATACATAGAAAGATTCCATGATGAGGATTCTGTTTCAGTTCAAGGCTGAATATTCAGTTAACATTTAGCACTGGCCAAAATGGTTGGGCCTCATGTGACTCCTTGTGTGAACTGAGTGTCCCCTTGAACTCAGAATTGCTTTCCAATAGCTACACACTGCAAAGGAAGATAAATAGTGGTGGGTAGGCTGCCTACCATTCTTCTTCTCAGTAATTGTGGGACCTGTGATAAGTTAGTATGTCAGAAATCTCCACTTTAAAATGCACAAAACTAAAATATAATAGTTTTTATCTAATTGTAACAATGAATTAGCATTGTAAGAAATTTTTGTTACCGCTTTGAAAACTTCACTATCCTCTACAATGGCATGGACATTGTCCTCAGCAGCACAGCTTAATTGATAGCTAGGCTCACCAGAACTACTGGTTGTTGGCCCACAGAAAGATGTGCAGACATAAATATTCAATTAACAATAAAGAAGTACAACAAGTACTTTACTATGCTCACCACTGGTCAAGATGAAATCAATCATTTTAGCTAGCTGGGCCGTGAGTTAGTGCTGAGCTTCCTCTGCATTAACCAGGCCTTGCATTAGTGCAGAGCTTCCTTTGCATAACTGGCAGCACCTCACAATCCTGCTCAAGTATTCTTATAGCCCGTCACCACAATGAAACCTTTAGAACAGGTTACCCTTGATCTTGCCTTGTTTTTTGTATCTTGATTGGTTATTCCCCAACCCTTTGGCATGTGATATCAGGTGGTGATTCCCCACCTGATATCACATGCCAGCTAAGGAATCAAGAATGTCAATGTGAGATTTTGTTTTCTGTACCTGAACAGAGATATAGCTTTTGTGGTGGGCTATATGTTTCCTAAACATGCTTAGTTTGGAACAACTGAAAGTTAAGAGTTGGTCTAAAAGTTATGAACTTAGACCTTTTGTTATAAAGTGAGCTTGATCAGAAACATGGAACTTGAACTTATATGGAAAGTGGAACTATAGATGTAGAAAACAGGACTCTAACCAGGGGCGTAGCAAGGTTGGAGTGGGCCCAGAGACAAGATTTTAAAATGGGTCCCCCCTCACTGAAGCTCAGCTCATAAAGTAAAGAAATCTTAAATGAGGCTGAATAGTGGTAACAAAAAGCATAGTCATACATACATACATACATACATACATACATACATACATACATACCGTGTTTCCCCAAAAGTAGGACCTACCCCGAAAGTAAGACCTAGCAGTAATTTCTGATGTGCTGCTAATATAAGCCCTACCCGAAAATAAGACCTACCCGAAAATAAGACCTAGGCGGGAGGCAGGGGTTCGCGGCCACGCGCTGGCCACAGGGATCGAGAACGGCAGGAGATGGGTTTTAAACTTGGGGCACTACCTCGGAGTAAGTTGTTCTGTGCTTGCCTGCTGTGGCGGGGGAGGTGTGTGCAAAATAAGACCTACCCGAAAATAAGCCCTAGTGCATTTTTTGGGCCTAAAATTAATATAAGACACTGTCTTATTTTCGGGGAAACACAGGTACATACACTTTACCACAATAAAACAACATCCTAAATTATTTTCAAAAAGGTTTTGTAAATTGTGGATGGTGCAAGTCATTTCATGGTACTAGAGAAAGACATGCTGTTCTGGTAGCTCCAGGTCTTAACACTCACATTAGTTTCGGAGGATGAATACAACTGAAGGAAGCCCGGGCGGGTGCGCGGCTGGGGGAGTCAGTCATGTGACTTGCCTCTAGGGAGGGCCCCACAGCAGTGGGCCCCCAGACAACTGTCTCCCCTTGCCCTATTATAGTTAAGCCCCTGTCTCTAACCTTTTGCAGAGAGCTGATATTATAGTCCAGAGTAGGGATGTGCATGAATTGATTTTTTTGGTTCAATTTGTACCCAAATCAAATCACCCCCGATTTGTTTTGGATCTCAATCTGCCCCCCCAAATCATCCCAGATCCTATTCTTACCTGAATTTTCCAAATCCAAATCTGAATCAACTGAGGGCAAAAAGAGGGTTCTGGGGGCAAAAGGGTGGGGTGGGTAGTAGTGCCCAAAGGATGGAAACTTTCAAAGAAATTGGGCAAAGGGGTGTTTTTTTGTTTTTGTTTTTAAAAGAAGTTGGCATGTCAAACTGAAACTACATACTAATTCTCAAGCTTGGAAGTTCTAACTCTGCACTACTTACACTTTCTTTCTCCTTGCTTTTCTCCTGTCTCCCCCCTGTGAAGAGATTTGCCCATGTGCACCATCTACAAGCCCACCAGACGTGCCAATGGATCGGGAGATGTAATACTAACCTTCCATCTCTCTAACTCTCCTTGCCCCCTCTCCTTTCTTCCTTATTTCTGCATTTTAGTCCTTTCTTCTGCAAGCCTTAAGCTGACTGATCTACAATTTGGACCTGAAGCAAACATTCCTTTTCGTGAGATTTTTGTTAAGATTTTATTGCTTTGCCTAACCAATTTTTCATTCTCTAGTCTGTACCCCCTTTTCCTCTAATAAATCTTTCAACTGTCTTCCTGCCTCCTCATCATTTCCAAAACATTAACACCTGCTTAAATTAATACTGACACCAACTGCTCCCCCAGCCAAGCAATTTCCCCCAATTTAAACAACAACAACAAAAACACAGTTAGAACATTTAGCCAGAGCTCTCAAACTGTTTGGGTAATAGTGCACAGGGTGCAGTGGATGTGTGGAGAGTGCAGAAAGGTGTAGTTCTTTCCCAATATATTTGTATGGGGGAATCTCTTGAAAGGACTACATCTTCCAGCACTTCCTGCCCAACTTCCAACCATACCCTGCACGTCTTCCTAGTCTTCACTGGGGCTGGAGTCTGCTTCCCATAAGGGACTTTCCTCACCAGAAGCCACAGTACATTTTGGAGATATGTGTACTGAAGTGACTGCCTCTGCTTGGTTCCAAGAAGATGGTGCATATTATTTAGATTGGACATTATGGAGCATGGCCCTAATGCTAACTATTACATCATACAATGCACATTATTTATGGTGTAAATGTACAATATACATTTATCCAATAAACATTTTTACTATGTGGGTTAATAAGAAGTAATACAAATGGAATATTTCAAATCCCAGTCATTTAGTGTTTATATTCTGCATGCAGAAGCTGTTTGTCTGAATGCTATTTTTATCTCTCTGGACCTATAACTGCCACAAAAATCGAAGGTCACTGAATATTCATACACCAAGCAATCAATCTTTCAAAGGTTTCTAAAACTGGTGCAAAACAAGGGTATTTCAGTTATATCATTGCAAAAGGCCTGTGTTCCTATCTTCAGACAATTTTTAGTTGCACCCATATATTAGTGGTCAATTGATATATTGTATGGATCTCCTGAAATTTGTAATTTTCAGTGTCTTTGCTTGCTTGCTTGATTTGTGGGTTACAGGATCTACATGATAGGGAACACTCAAATTATTGACCTAAACAGAGCTAGAAATATGCACTGCCAACCAGGCGATTCTGCTACAGAAATAAGACAGTGAGGCGCTTCACAGTGAGGCGCTTTAACCCGCTTTCCCTGCAGACCATCAAATAGCAGCCCTAGGTGGCTGGATTGTCCACCCACACGACTGCCTGCTCCATCACAGAACCAGCAGGGGGTGCAGGGATTGGGGGATGTGTGGCCTCCGGAAGATCCAGGGTGTCCTGTGCGAGCACGCAGGGCATCCTCGAGAGATCCCCGAGCCCAGGAGGCTGCTTGCAGCCTCCCGGTGGGGGTCTCCTCATGTGCCCCCATGGTGTGGAGCTGCGCCATGGCAGCACATGGTCAGAAAACCCAGGTTAGCGGAGCACTCGCTCTGCTAACCTGGGCTAAGGGGAGGGCTACTGTGGCGGGCCAGCCACCAGAGAGCCACCGGGCTCGCCCGTGAGCCCACTGGTTCTCATGATGGGGAAAAAACATGGCTGGGCTTCTTTAGCCCGGTTTCCCCCCATCATGAGAATAGCCTCAGTGTGGGCTTATTTATGCAATGGGCTTAAACAGATTTAATCATTCCAGGGAAACGTGGGAAATATAGTCCTCTGGTGGAGATATTATGGATCTCTTACAAAGAATTCTCAGTATTCATCCAGCTTTAATTTCTAGGATTTCTTGAAGAAGCATGGTCGTTAAAGCAGTACTGAACCATTTTCCCTTGTAGGTTCTGCCTTTAGCTCAGTCTTGTCTGCTCTCTCCTTACCATACCGTACGCTACCGTTAGTTTCCTTGCACCATCACCAAAACATCTGGCAGATCTCTAGTCTAGGTTCAATACCAAGTAAACTAATTTTCTAAATTCACACCATGCAAGCAAAGCCATAAAATGAATAACATTATAGGGTGGTGTGGTGGAGGAAAATCTGTGCCTTAAAATTCAAACTCCTATTATTTGTGCTGCCTTTCCATATGATTTTTAATTCAAATATCCCAGCTTCTCTTCCTAAGTGTGAGTGCAATTGATCAAGAAATGTTCTATGCTAACCCACCAATTTGGCGCAATTCCAGAATTCTTATTTGTGAATCTTGCCATTTAAAACGTTTTCTAATCTGAGTGAATTACTTTTAAAATTTGATAATTTTGGATTCCTTTGGATGATAGCATGTAAGGTATAATATTGTACAACTGTCAAGTCATTTATTCACTTCTTACTGAAAAACAAATTTGAAAACACATTTTTAATCCAAGATTGTCATGACAGAAGAATGACGATGAAAAAAGGCTGGTCTTATTTTTAGTCTATCAGTACTGTAGGAACAAATTATGCATTGATTGCATAGAAAAGTTTATATATATATATATATATATTTTTTTTCATACTGAATTCAAGTTTCAAACTGAACCTGTACACATATGCCCCAATCCAGTGGCTGACATCCAAATTAAATTAACTCCCATTGAAATTTAAAAAGACACATTAGGTATGCAACGTTTGTATCTGGCATGTGTATTTTTTGGGTGTGTTGCCGTATGCTTGCATTTAGTAGCATGTTGTACGCTTGTGTCTATGTGGCATGTTGCAGCACAGTTTGCACGTGGTGTGCTGCAGCACATGTTGGGATGTGATATGTGGTGTGCTTCCATGTGTTGTGGTGGCACACATTTATATGTGGCATATCCTTTTGCAGATTAAGAACAACACTGAAGCTGAGGTCAATGCAGAATCAATGTTTAATGAGACATGCTTTTAAATTTAAATTCTTAATTTTGTCATCTAACCTATCTTAAGCTGCATGGTGCAATCCTATGCATTTTTGACAAAAAAAATAGTCTGCATTTTTGAACTAGAATCTACCTTTAATTCTGATAATCAACCTTGTGTAATGTTTATCATTGTTTATATAATGTTTATCATATGTGTACAGGTTCAATTTGAAACTTGAATTCAGTATGAATTTTTTTTAATTTACAAAAATAAACTTTTCTATGCAATCAATGCATAATTTGGCCCTACAGTACCTATGCACTAAAAATAAGACCAGCCCTTCTTCAGTGTCGTTCTTGTGTCATGACAATCTTGGATTAAATGTAATGTACCAGAGTCCAGTCTTGTGCATCTTTAAATCGTAAACCCAGGAAAGTAATTATTCAAGCCTTATCAGGATATCGGACTTGATTTACTTATACATTCTAAATATTAAATTAACTCATTTTAAAACAGCCAACCTGTTGCAAAGGCTAATCCAGGGCATTGCAAGTCTGATGTTTTGAGAATTTATCCACTTCCTCCTTTCTGTTGCTGACTAGTGTGGGTAGTCATGATAAGACTGTCATGATAATTGCTCTAATGCTTATCTGCCTTTAGCCTTCTGTCTTTCTATCAACCTTGTTCCCCCTACATCCATCACTATTAAATATGCCATTCCCTCTAACCCATATGAACGCATTTAAGGAAACCAGGAGGTTAGTGTACGGCATGCTGGTCACTACCCCTGCCAGGCGTTGGCATTGCTGGGTTACTGCAAAGGGTCCACTCATGATTCCTGAAAATTCCTCTGTGCCTATAGCCTTTGTGTGGTGAGTAGTGGTGCAAGTCTTGGAGCTCAGCCAGGGAAGAGAGGACCCATGGAGGACAGCTTACCAAGGGCCCTTGAAACATGGAGCAGGCCCTGATTGTGCCCTAGTGCATCAATGTTGCCTGCAACATTGTAGAAAGACCAAAGGAAAGCGTTGGTACATGGATGCTAAGCGGTCAGCGAGCACAATATGTGAGATGATGGAATGAATTTACTGCTTATTAGGGCTGTGCTCAAATCAGAACAACAATCAAATCCAATTCAATACATTCGCTACTGGATTTTTAAAAGACGCTCAAGACGCACCTGTTTTCTCGGGCTTTTAATTAAAATTAATTTAAAACTGCTTAACTGGTTTTATTCTGTGAAATTGTTTTAATTGTTTTTATTCTCCTTTTATATTTGTTGTATTTTAAATTATGTACACTGCCTAGGGGATACACATATCAAGCAGTAGAGAAATATGAGAAAGAAATAAATAATGACTGCTGGCATCATGTATAAGAATATGATTTTGCATTATATTCTTTTCAATGCAGAACTGCAAATATTTAACCCCTGCTAACCGAGCAAAGAGGCAACTTTTAAAGTGGTGTTTCTCTTATAGAGGAAGAGAGCAACTGGCCCTATTCAACCCCAGCACAGCATCCCTCTAATACCAGTATCTACTTTATATTACTTTCCCCATTGTGAGCTCTTTAGGGAACCATTCTATTTACTTCTTTTACATAACCTGCTTTGAGAACTCTTATGGAAATAAATAATTATGGTATATAAATATTCATCATAATTCATAATTCAAGCTCCTGCTTGAACAGCAGGTGGAGGTCGTGGCCAGGGGTGCCTTTGCCCAGCTTTGGCTGGTTCACTAGTTACGGCCTTTTCACAACCGGCAGGCCCTGGCAACAGTAACTCATGCCTTTGTTACCTCTCGTTTGGATTACTGTGATGTGCTCTACCTAGGGTTGCCTTTGAAAACAATTCAGAAGCTTCAACTAGTCCAGAATGCAGTGGCCCGCCTCCTCATGGGTGGCCATAGATTTGATAGTGTCACATCTTTTTATGGTCGCTGCACTGGTTGCCTGTTTGCTTCCAGGTCCAATTCAAGGTGCTGGTTCTCACCTACAAAATCCTTATGGGCTGAGCACCTGTATATCTCCGGGATTGCCTCTCTCGGCCAGTTGCATCCCGTCCTGTGAGGTCTTCTCAGCTGGCCCTCTTTAGTGTCCCAGGCCCTGGTGTAGTGAGTGGTGCCTGAGCCCATAGGAGGGCCTACTCTGTGCCCCCCCTCTTCTTTGGAAGATTCTCCCCCCCAATATTCATCAGCCCCCTCCTTGGTTGTTTTTAAGGCCCTTCTTAAGACACACCTGTTTCACCAGGCAATTGCCCTTTAATAGTTGTTGGGGTTTTTTTTTAACTGATTGTTGTTGGTATTTCTGTTGTTCACCACCTAGAGTCTTTACAGGAGGCGGTATATAAGAAGTTTAAATAGATAGATAGATAGATAGATAGATAGATAGATAGATAGATAGATAGTAGTATTCATAATAGTAATGATAGTAAAATTGGTGCCACCTGATACACTATTTTCCATATTGTACCTGACTGTATTGAATTGCATTGGAGTATTGGATGGCTGTTTACATGTTTTTATTTGTTTCTTATGTCCCACCCAAAATTTTGAATCTTTCGTGTTGGAAAACGCAGAGGGAGGGAGGAGAACTGTTATGTGATCAACCATTCAATCTGCACATTGATTCAGGCTTGCAGCTGCACGAAACATGCTGCAATTGGTTCATCTGCATCTCTGTTCCCTTCCAATCACAGTGCTTGGGAGGAGGATGTAGATAATATATTATTTTTAGGGAACTGTGCCTGTCTGGCTGGCTCTTCCACTTGACTACACAAAGTAGCGGCAACACAACCCCTCTTCTGTCTTCTTTTTTCAGCACAGTCCTGCAGGTCTAAGTTCAACCATTATAAAGGTGAATACATCACTCCCTGGCTGCACAAAAATACCTGGCACCTATTTGGCACCTTTACTTGGGGAGCAAATTCCTCACAGAAGCAAAGCATTCAAGCCACACCCAAATTTGAGGGGGGCTCCTTCTTGGGAATCCTAGTGCATATCAGCCTGCAATTTAGAGGACAAAGTCCTCTCACGGGTAGCTTCGAATGGCTCAAAGCATTGAGTCAAGTACTTATTCAAAACAAAAGTGTCAACGAGGGGAGTTTGGCTGCTTCTCAGAAATTCTGGCTCAACTGCATGAACTGGGGTTGGCATCAAGCCCTAACAGGGGTCCACCATGAATTCCAGGAAAGGCCTACCAAGTCTGGAGGTTTCATCCCTTTCTGACGTACAATAATATCTTTATAGACATTTCAATTAATAAATTCCTGTGGACCATTTGCAACCCAGTCATGATACACTGAATGATTTGAACTGGACTAATATTAATATAGGATCAACAATGCAATACTGACTTTCATCAGATCAGAATTACATCGGATCTGATAATTTCATTAGTGCACCACCCTATAGCTTATATGGAGGCTATTCTCACAAGTGTGCAAAAAATGGGCTAAGGGAGCTCCGGTTTTGCACACTCATGAGAACCACTGGACTCGAGGGTGAGCCTGGTGGCTCTACGACAGCAAGCCTAACTGAGTAGCCACTCTCTTAAACAGGGTTAAGGGAGTGAGAGAACATAAGAACATTTTATTTGTTTGTTTGTTTGTTTGTTTATTACATTTATGTCCAAGGAGCTCAAAACAGTGCACATGCTTATTTTTATCCTCACAACAACCCTGTGAGGTAGGTTAGGCTGAGAGATACATGACTGGCCCAGAGTCACCCAGTGAGTTTAATGGTTGAATGGGGATTCAAACTCGGGTCTTCCCAATCCTAGTCCAACACTCTAATAACAATGTTATGCTGGCTCTCAGAACAGCCCTGCTGGATCAGGCACAAGGCCCATCTAGTTGCTTGCTGGTCTTGAACAGAGAGGAAGCAACAAACTTGTATTTCTCTCCTAAAGAAGATATCAAGCAAGGGGACACAGCAAGGAAATAAAATAAATAAATCACCAGGAAAACAAGAGGGGAAGGAGAAGCCAAGTCTATTAATGCTGAAAATCTCCTAGGATTTGATTTCTGGCTGGCTGGAAGTGTTTGTGTCTTTGACAGAGGAGACGCCTGAGTGGGGGATTCATTCCAGGTGCGGGACCAGCTTGTGTGAGGGCACACATTCCTGAGCTGAGTCAGTTTGACTGCAGGTGTTGAATACAAGGCTCAGACCAGGGGAGCATTGCAAACAGATAACGAAGGAGTTTTGCAGGAGTTTAGTGGGAGATTGGCAGGAAACCCTGTGGGGAGGCACACAAGTAGTGCCCTTTCATCACAGGGGAGAAACCCTATGCGAGGTGAGTACTACCCAACCTTTGTAATTTCCTTGGAGAACAGAACTAAAAACCATTAATTAGCTGACAAATGTACCCAGTGCTTAGCTTCAAGCCCCATATAGTCTAAATAGCCAATAAAATTAATTATGAAGGTAGAATGCCAGCAAAGGAGGGGCTGTTTCCCAGTGTATTGCACAAAGTGTCACATGTATGACTATCTGCCTGAGGAGCAGAAGTAATGGTTGTGCGCTCACTGCAAAGTGCTCTCAGCTCTCAGGGACCAAGTTCATTCCCTTGAAGCCAAGGTGGCTGACCTGGGGAAGCTCAGGGAGGCAGAGAGATGTGTGGATGAGACCCTCAGGGATGTGGTAGAGTCATCCCACTCCCAGGCTAATGGTACTTCTGCTGTCATGGAGAATGAGAGTCCCAGGGAAGGAGGACATCGGTCTGTGGAAGAAGGAAACAATTCCTTGAGTGATGTGCCCATATCCTTTCGCACAGAGGATACTCCTCCAGGGGGTGGGGGCCTTTTAGTAGTGGGTGATTTGATCATTAGGGGCATAGAGAGATGGTTCTGTGACCCACGTGTAGACCACACAGTTATTTGGCTGCCTGGTGCGAAGGTTGTGGACATCACGCAGCGTCTAGACAGGCTCTTAGGCAGTGCTGGGGAGGAGACAGCTGTCGTGGTGCACGTTGGCACCAACGATGTGGGGAAATGTAGTTGGAAGGTCCTGGAAGCCAAATTTAGGCTGATAGGTAGCATTTTGAAGTCCAGGACCCCCAAGGTAGCATTCTCAGAAATGCTACCTGTTCCATGCACAGGTACAGTGAGGCAGGCAGAGCTGAGGGGTCTCAATGTGTGGAAGAGACAGTGGTGCTTGGAAGAGGTGTTTAGATTTGTTAGGCACTGGGATACATTTTGGGGGAAGTGAAGCCTGTACAAAAGGGACGGGCTCCACTTGAAACAAAATAGAACCAGACTACTGGCACTTAAAAACAAGAAGGTCGCAGAGCAGCTTTTAAAATGACACCTCTGGATTGCTGACAGTTCTACAGTAAGTGGGTGGTATCTGCTTTGACCAGCAAAATCCCCTAATGTATGAGGGTGAACATGTTTCGGATAAACCAGAAGGGGACCGAGTAGAGCCAGGAGTGGAGCAGAAGGAAACAAAGGACAGCTTGCCAAATACGTCAAATGATAGTAAGAGGGATAGCACACACCAACACCAAGTGAGGGACCCAGCATATAGGTTTCTGTATACCAATGCCAGAGCCTCCAAGCCAAGATGGGTGAGCTGGAGTACTTGCTTACTAATGAAAACATAGCTATAATGGGTGTAACAGAAACCTGGTGGAATGGTAAGAACCAGTGGGACATGATTATTCCTGGATTTAAACTCTATTGAAGGGACGGGGGTGGGGGGGTGGATAGAGGGAGGAGTGGCACTGATTTGGATACAAATCAGATCAAAAAAAGCAATTTGTGCACATCCCTACTGTCTAGTTTGACACTTTGAGCAAAATCCAGACTAAGACAGTCGCTGAATTAAATGGGAGTTAAATTAGTCCCAAAGTTAAGTTAATAACTTTCCTTTTTTTATTTCAAGAGGCTTTGTCATTTATTAACTAGTCTGGATGTTGCTTTTTGGCTATTTAAAATAAGTTTGTTTAATTCAATTTAAAATTGTATTTTTCAAAATTGTACTGATAAAAACTGTTCCCCAAAAACCTTACAATGCACACATTGTATAAAATAGGAACAACCTACACAGAAAAGTGATCTCAAATCATTTTTAGTGTCCACTGAAAATTCCAGTGACCACCCAAAATTTGTGTCCACTGCAAATTTAGAGCCCATTGAAAATTGTTTTAAGTCCCCAATCAAGCATCTCTGTGTTCATTATATGGACGCAGGCATGTTTTTCAGTTCTGTGTACCCTTAATGAGCTCTAGAGTGCATAACAGGACAAGTTAGCAAAAGGAACTCTCCCATTTTTAGTTTTCAGATTTCAGTGTGTCCCCACAATTCTGATACACACCTTTGTTATGCAAAAACATATTCAACTAAGTGTTTTAGAGTAGCTTCAAGCAGCAAACTATTGTTCTCTAGGAGATCTGAGACGAAAATAAGCACAATCTGAATCCTTACTGCCTTTGGATGGCATCTGTTGTTGGGGAAACATCTGCTAGAGGGAGATTTGAGATGGAGCTGTAGAATCCCACTTGATGGACTTCATTGACTTACCAGCACAGGCAGGAAGACTATGGAGAAATGTTAACAGCTGTGGCAGCCCAGGCAAAAGTTTCCTAGAGATGGTGGATGAGATACTTCACAAGCTTCTGCAAGAATACTAAATAAAAATCTGTATTGAACAGCATCAAAGGATAAGGCAAAGGACTAAAGGAGAAAAAGAAATGAAGAAACAAGAGAAATGATCCAACCCACCACCCACTCCCACTCCCACACATTCAAGGTCGAAAGCATCTGCATTCATAGAAATGCCCTGTGTATAGGGAGCTTTGCATGAGTTGTGATTAATTTGTGAGCTTGGGAAGCATCCCACATAAGATAGTTGAGTTGTGGCCTCACAGCCTCTGGCTTGTGAGCAGAGGAGGCCCTCCCTCTTCCTTGTCCACCGAGGCCGCATCCCAGCAAGCTCTGTAGCGCTTTATTGTCAGGACGTCAGCAAAGCAGCCACCATTGGCCATGATTTTTGAGGCGGTGTGCCCTGTGTGATCATGCCTCTTCAGCATTGATCACCCTCCCTCAGCAGGGGAAGGGCATTTAAAGCCATTCCTCACACTGCTTGCACCACTGCCCTTGCAAGGGCCCTCCAGCCATACAGTCTCACGCAAGCAGAATTACCAGGGATGCAGACTGGCACCAGTTTCCTGTTACTCCTGGATCATGATGACTTCATGGGAGGGAATATGCATATGAGGGCAGGCAAAGTATCCTGGGGTTTGGTCCACTGTGACAAAGGTTGTTATTGCAATGGTAGACCCTGGCCATGCAGTCCAGGAAGCCCCCACACTGCTGCCCCATGTTGGCTTGCCAGCTGTGGACTGGCCCTCTCATGAGAGGGCCAGTCCATTGAGGAGGCTCAGAAGCTCAGTGAGCTTTGTGTCTCTGTTGGACTGCACTCTCATGAAGTAGGCCATTGAACTCCCCACTGATGTGCCCCTCCCGGTATCTTTGTTTAGTACTATGTACCTTCCCCTCTCCACTCAAACTTTACATGCTCTCAAGGAGTCTTGACTGCTCCATGTGTCCAAGCAGTCTCAGGTGGGCAAAGAAGGAAAACACCAGGGATAGATCCTAGTCCACATTTAAATGTCCCAGGCTTGGACTGACATTGTGGCATATGTAAATCAGCCAGTGCAGGGCATCGTGGGGCAGGGCACCCATTTTAGAGTGATCCCTGGCAAGCCAGGTGGCCATATGGGGCATAAAAAATATGGGAATGTGTTGCAGGGAAATCAGACTGCCTAAGGGAGTGCTTGGACTCCTGCTTCAGCACAGTTGCCATGACTGGGAAACATCCTGCTGGGGTACCCTTCTCTGGGGCTTGCAAGGATCTTGCAACTAGACTGGGTGGCAACAGCCCTCTGGCCTACATGTGGGTCTCTATGGCCTGTCACTCTCATGAGAGAGCAGTCCTTGGGAGAAGGGATGTGCATCTATTGTACATGTTGTCATCACACTGGGCTTTCAAGCCAAGTTAATGTAACCAATACCTAGATGTAATCCAGGACAGTTTTTATATGGCATGGCTGAGACTGCATGCTTGAACCCAAGGGGGTAGAGATGGGCCCCCCTTCCCCTACAAATTTGTATAAAAAAATAGAGCAGAACCATTTAAGAATTCTAGGGGCTATTTTTTAACCTCAGGTCATCCCTTTGATGGCAACTTTTCCATTGCCAGCGTGGATGGTGACACATAGTCTGGAGCACCTCCAAGCTGGCGCGGCGGGGGTGGGGGGGTGGGCAAGTCTGAGCATTTGGATACACATACATATATGTGCAGTATTCAGGGGGCTACTCTATACCATTGGCAGAAGTAGCCCATCCACAGGAACCTTGATAACACAGGCACTATCCGGGCATCCAGGGAGATAAATGCCCTGCTAGCTGGCCAAACCCCACATGCAATGCTTGAGAAAGGAAGCCTTGCTGGGAGGCCTCACTAGATCAGATATGTTGTTAATGAAAGGGTTCCTTGTGCATGTGCCCCTTCCCCTTCCCCAGATGGAAGCTGTCAAGACATCTTGCATGGAAGCTGCAATGAAAGGTTCTGCGTGTATTTACCAAGTGAATTCACTGGGCAAATGGTAATCCCTGGGAAATTATCATTTGGTCAAGGGATACATGTATTTTCTCTCCTTTCCCAGTGTTCAGATGGAGAGGTAGAAGTGAGACTCTCAGTGAAACCCACAAGCCCCACCCCATGACTCCTCCACTTGTTGTCAATCATGAGTCTCATAACCTACTAAAAATAGTACCTCACAAAAGGTAAGGAGACCAGGTGCCCTTGACCCCCTTTAATTCAAGAGGGAACTTTCCTTTCCATCTTATTCTGTCAAAGCTCTGCTGCACAAATGGAACCATGTACCTACCCTTGTGAGGACTTCCACATTAATTCCATTGGTTCTTCATGTGCCCACAAACTGCTTATGCACCAAGGCATTTAAGAAACATGTCTGAGAACTCCCTCAGTACCTTGCTCTGAGACTCCAGAAAAGTGGTGCCCTTTTCTTCCCTAATGGCATGGACTGCTATGGGAGAATGACCTGGCTACAACTATGAAACTTGTCTTAAAAGTGTACCTCAGCATCATTTATCTACTGAGAACTCATCCTACTATTTTTGTGTTACGTCAAATAAATATAATTTGGTGCCTCGCCACCCAACTGGGACTTAGGTTCCCTTGTGATTTTTCAGCATTAGCAAAACTACAAGGTTTGACCTTCGTATTAAAAGAATAAAAATCTTATACTCCATTAATATTTAATTCTACATTGAATAATTATACAATGAATACACTGAACTTCTGCCATGTCTCCATCTAGTGATCCCTCTCTTTTTTGTGTGTAACACTAAGCAGAACATTGTCACAATACCTTTAGAGAGACTGAAGACAAAAGGATTACAATGTTTTCATTAACATAAAACTGTGCGGGTGGAGATCGGCCTCTGTTTTGTTCAAAGAAGAGAGGAGAAGGATCTTGCTTGAAAGAAGCGGTGAATTACAAGCCCTTATTGGATTTGAAAGAGTGGCAAAGAGTGATTTACAATTTTAAAACACTTTCGCATGTCAAACATTTCTGGGCTTGAACATACATATGAATCTGCTTGTGCAAAACCAGACTATTAGCTCATCCTGCCAAACATAACGTATTTTGACTGGCTGCAGCTCTCCAAGTGGGGAGTCTTTATATAGGAAGAAACACAGGAAGCTGCCTGATACCGAGCCAGGCCACTGGTCCATCTAGCTCAGTATTGTCAAACTGACTGGCAGAGGCTCTCCAAGTTTTTAGACAGGAGTCTTTCCCAGCCCTACCTGGAAATCCCAGAACTGAGCCTGAAGTATTCTGCATGCAAAACAGAAGCTCTACCACTGAGCTATGACCCCATCCCCAATAAGCCATGCCCCATGCTTTCCCAACATGGGGAAAACACTTTCCCAGTCTTTCCCTGTTACCGGAAATTTGTCCAGAATTGTCCTGTAGGAGGCCTCAGGCAAAGCATCCTCAGTAGATTTCCCTTATCTGGGAAAAGGCATGATGTGCAAACAGAACGTCCTTGTGTCTCTTGTGACTTTTTGGGGTCTGTGTAGAAAGAGAGAATGGCAGCACTATCCAAGGTGGGAGCAAGCTTATTGCTGGTATTGATGCCCTGCAAATTCTTGATGAATTCTTGGCAGCAACCTCTGGAGCTGTCCTGAGAAGTCAAACTATGAGTATTCTGCAGAAGTAATAAAAGAAGTGTACAGAATTTGGTTTGGGGCACAATATCCATCCTTTTGAGATTGTCAACTTTTATTTCAGAAAGCAGGTTTCTGTCCATCTTTAGATGGACTTGCAAGTGTGTGGCTGATGACTGATGAGACCCCCAAAAGTCAAATGGGTGATTGAAAATGATTTTCATTGATCAAAACACAGGGCTTCAATGCCCTGTGTCAGTCCTTGTTCTTCCCCTGTCTACTAGAAGGAAAGCAGAAGAGTGAAGACAGGTAAAACAGTTATGGAGTGGGTGGGGGCTATCTGGGGAAACGTTCACTGCATTTAATTCATACCTCTCCCTTTCCAGTGCTGAGTTCTGAACAAACCAGGTGATTATTGGTTATAGCCAATCATGAGCTTCCCGCTTTCTCCACCCAGGCCACAAAGCAGTTTTTCATAAGGGGTCAGAGACTCAACCAATTTATAGCAATACTTTTGGTTCCCAGTCAAAGGTGGCCATGAACTGGGCAGGAGAATTAGGAAATTAATGAAAAATCAGAAAGCCTCGCATTCTAGTAAGAACTGGGAAATTCCCTATAGCTTAATCTGTGGCCTCTTGGCCTGTTTTCAGTTTGCTGGTTTGTTAATTGCAAAGTCAGAGTCACCCTGAGGGATGAAGCACCTGCGATGAGTTCTGCTGTAATGTTATACCCTACATTCTGCCAAGAGAAGCAAAGACAGACAGTCTTTTTAAGTACACATGATTTGTGCAGGGTGTCGAATCCTACTTTTCCCAGTGCATGATTCAAGTTACAGCAACCTACGTATAGCCTTGCAGAGAGTTCGCAAGGCTGCTTTTCCTGAGGAAAATCCTATGAGCTGTTTGAAGTAATGGGCAGGGCAGGTTGTTGCTCTGGGCACTGGGCATACCTGGATGAGATGTGAGCCTTTTAGTGGATGTGGCATACAAAATAACACCTCTACACACCATCTTACTGCAAAAGAGCTCATCTATATTTTTAGGCATCTTTTTTGTTGCTCTTTGCTTCTGCCAAAGTCCCCATTTCTTTTAAACACATTGTTTTGAAATGGATAGTAAGTTTGAAAAAGTTTCTTTCAACAAACAATCTTGTGCGTGTAATACAAATAATATTAGTTTTCTACTAATTATGGATAGAGATCTCAAAAGTTACATGAGAACGGGATCTTGAGGCACTCATCTACTGTGTTCACTGAGCACAGAAGAATGATGAGGCATTAACTTGCCTCAGAATTATGGTTGTGAGAGGAACATCCAGTCCCTCATTTGCAGAGGCTCCAACATTTCATCTGGCCTTTCATGAGTCATAAGAGGGAGTGAAGGGTGAACTTTGAGAATGGGAAAGGAGTGGAGAGGGAGAAGCAACACTAACACTTTGCAGTTGTATCTTCTCCTGTCCTCTGGTTGGTGGAGAGGCCTTTTCCATTCATGTGGTGCCAACTGAATGTGTGCCGATGGTAACCACATGTTGCTCACCCTACCTCCTATCTATAAGAGGTGTGTGTGTGGCAGGGCCTCCAACAGTTTGCCTCCACAAGTGCCTTACATTCTGAGCCAATGGAACTGTTTAGGAAAATGACTAGCCTGAGCCTTGCTATTTCACAGCACATCTCTGACAGTGTGAGGAAAGGAAACTGCAGACAGACAGACCATGTGTAATGAGCCAAGATGGGCCCTGATGGCCCAATATAAGAGCTCACTTATGCTTGGCTCCTCAGTCTGAGCAATTTGTTGGGCAGATTGCCTAAATGCAAGCACACAACGCATATTGTCCTACTACATGCCACTACATACCAGCATCCCATTGGATTTGGGCTAATTATATATGCTTCCTGGTCAGGCCTAGGTCTTTGCTCAGGCAACTGCCAGAGTTTGACCTTGCTTGTGTGATTGCTTACTAGTCTCCTGTTTCTCTGCCTCCCTTTCTGTTTAACTTTGCTCCTGTATTATAGCCCATGCTTTGGCCAATAACCTTGGCTCAGGCTAGACCTAAAATTCAGTTCAGTTAAACTTAACAACTGAACCGATTCTCCTCCCCTGTAGACATGGCCTAGTGTCTACTTCAGATCCCATACCTGGAATGATTTGTATTCAAGCTCCCCATATGCTTGGCTGGCTATGGCCCAAACATATACGCTAAGGATTCCTCTTTTCTAAAACACCCATTGCAACACAGCCTCATGCAGAAAGGTTAGAGGAGCAGCTCAATACCTTCAGCAGAGTTTTTGTCCATTTGACTATGAAACAGTAATCTCTGAGAGTTTATTAGCAGATGGTTTGATATGTTTTCCCCCCAGGTTAAATTCTTATGGACTAAAATGAGAATGTTAAAGATTTCTGTCTCTAATGATCAATTTCATGCAAGGAAATGTGCAACAAGCCCATGCTAGTATGCTCTTGGCATAGACTGTGGCACCTGCTGGACAAAAAAAAAATTGTAAATCAGATACATAGAAATGCATAAATGATGAACCTACAGGCAACAGCAACAGCACACTGGCCACATTTTGCCCAGCTAAATATTTTCCCTGTCATTTTGTGTGTGGAAAAGCCATAGGCAACAAAATAAACATCAATAGCCCAGATTACCTTCATTAACATAATATACAGAGGTATATGTGCCAATAGTAAATATTAGATATTGACTGTGACATGCTGCAAAGGATATACATGTATCAGATCTGGTCAGATGCTAAGAATGCTGTAAGGAATTTCAAGCTGAATTACCCCATGAGGTTTCTCCTTCTTATGACAGTCATCGAAGCACAGTCAGAGACCTGATCTGAGAAGTACTAGTTGCATATTTAGTCCATTTTTTCTGCTTCCCAGCGGATTCAGTGTCATTTCAATCAGAAAATTGCCTCCAGAAAAATGCAATAATAAATTGGAGAACTCATTCTTTCAATGTGATGTTCCTGAACATGCAGGAAATGGAAAACATAATGAAAGGCTTCCTTTTGAAGCCTCAGATGATGATTGCTCAGATTAAAACTAATGCAATTAGAACGAAGCAGAGTCCTTCAAAATCTACCCTTTTCACATGGCCTTTGGCTTATCCTCTTAATCCTTATTTCTCCCAACTGTAACCAAGCTTTGTTTATTTGCAATGGCATTTGTGCATTCGTCCCTCTTCCCTACCCTGTCTGTCTGTTGTTTTATTATTGTCTGTTTTAGATTCTGAGCTCCTTGGGAACAGGGACCTGTCTACGTCGCTTATGTAATTCTGTATAACCCATGAACACTGATGATGTGGAATCCATCATAATAATAAAACAAGTAACAATACTGTACTGCACTGATTGCAAGAGTCAAGGTGAATGTTGAGGAGTGAAGCATTTTTAGGAATTAAGGAAGAAGAGAATCCCATCAGCAACTTCTCTCAAGAGGTTTTCACACATCAATGAGTTGGTACAAAATTCCACCTATAAAGACATTCAGGACAAATTCACAGGTCCCTGCATAGGTTAAACATCTTCTGAGGTAGGTTAAAAGAGTTTAGCTCAGATTAGTGACCTTTCTCAGAAAAGCTTTGAACATGTACAACTTATTGCATATTTATACAGCTAGTGCCCTCAGAAAGTGTTGTATATAAAGAAAGATGCTACGAAGAACTGGATTCTGAGGCCCAATCCCTATTCAATTACTTATATGGTCCATTTGATCCCTCCAACCTGGACAACTATAGACCTGTATCTAACCTTCCCTTTTTGGGCAAGGTGATAGAGCATGTGGTGGTGTCCCAGCTGCAGAGGGTCTTGGATGATCCGGATTATCTGGACCCTTTTCAATCTGGCTTCCGCACCGGATATGGGAATGAGACTGCCTTGGTCACTGTAGTGGATGACCTATGCCGGGAACTAGACAGGGCGAGTGTGTCTCTGTTGGTTATGCTGGACCTCTCAGCAGCATTCGATACCATCAACCATGGTATCCTTCTGGGCCGCCTCTTGAGTATGGGAATCGGAGGTACTGCGTTGCAGTGGTTCCGGTCCTTTCTTGGGGAGAGGGTCCAGAAGGTGGTGCTGGGGGACTACTGCTCGGCCCCGTGGCCATTAGCATGTGGGGTCCCACAGGGTTCGGTCTTGTCCCCCATGCTGTTTAATATCTTCATGAAACCGCTGAGAGAGGTCATCCGGGGACTTTGCCTGAGTTGTCAGCAATATGCGGATGATACTCAGCTCTATCTCTCCTTGTCACCTGATCCTAGGGAGGTGGTGGATGTCCTGAACTGGGGGCTGGAGGCCGTGATGGGTTGGATGTGGGCTAATAAACTGAAATTGAATCCGGACAAGATGGAGGTACTCTTGGTCAGTAGGAGAGCCAATCGGGATGAGGAGATTTTACTGGTTCTGGATGGGGTTGCACTCCCCTTGAAGGAGCAAGTACGCAGCTTGAGGGTACTACTGGACCCAGCTCTCCTTTTGGAAGCTCAGGTGCAGGCGGTAGCCAGGGGTGCCTTTGCGTGGCTTCGGCTAGTGCGCCAGCTGCATCCCTTTCTCGAGAAAGCAGATCTGGCCACAGTTACCCATGCCTCAGTCACGTCACGGCTGGATTATTGTAACACACTCTATGTGGGACTGCCCTTGAAGAATATCCAGAAACTTCAGCTAGTGCAAAACGTGGCAGCTAGGGTTTTATCTGGAGCTGCCTGATGGGAGCACATCACATCCATTTTGAAAGAGTTGCACTGGCTGCCAGTTCATTTCCAGGTCCAATTAAAGGTGCTGATTTTGACCTTTAAAGCTCTTAATGGTTTGGGCCCGGGGTACTTGAGGGAACGTGTGCTCCCAAGGGTTGCTGCCTGCTTGACAAGGTCATCTGAGGGGGCTCTCTTCCGGGTGCCGACAATGAGGGAGGCTCAGCTGTCGTGCACTCAGGACAGGGCCTTCTCTGTTGCTGCCCCCAGACTTTAGAATGCTCTCCCAGTGGCCATTCACTCCTATGACTCCATCACAGTTTTTAGAAAGCTTGTTAAATCTTGGCTTTTTATCCAGGCCTTTACATGATTGTTTTATTGCTGCTTCTATGTGTTTTACTTGCGTATAGTTTTTATGTTTGTATTTTATAGATTTTAAATTAGATTGGTTTTATATTTTTAGCTTAATATTTTAATTGTCATTTTTATTGTATGTTTTTGAAATTTTGTAAACTGCCTTGGGATTATTTTTAATGAAAGGCGATATATAAATGTAACAATAATCAAAATAAAATAAATATTTGACTAGGAACAACCCACACATGACATTGGTCAATCAGTGGCTGACATTCAGAGCATGGAAGCACTGCTGTAGTGAGAGATCAGCCTAACAGAACTTCCAAACTACCGGAAGCAGGGAAGTGGCCATTTTTTATGCCTTCCCCTGGAAGCCTTCTGTGCCACCTAAAAACGTGTCTCTGAGGGTTGAGCAGCCCTCAGGGACATATTTTCAGATGACACAGAGGGTACCCTAGAGAAGGAGAGGCATCAAAATTGGCCACTTTGCCACTGAGTTAGTTGCGAAGTTCTGTTAGGGTGCTCTCTTGCAGCACTGGGACTTCTTTGCTTTGACTGTCAGCCACCAATCAAATTTATTGCAGTTATTTTACAAGGGTAATGCTGGGAAGGGAGAAAAGCAGATGGAAGCTGCAACACTGTGGCAGGAGAGTTTAACTTTGCCCGTCACACTGATTTCCAACATATACTGCCCTCCTAGGCTCCCAGTAACTTTTACTGTATAAGGTAAATAGCAGTGGGAGGCGCAATTCAGGTTAAAAAATGACATATGAGAAAAGGGTTATAACTGGGGCTGTGCATGGTTAAAATTATTGGATCTGATCTAATGCAAGTGATTATTGTATTGTTCATCTGATTTTAATACCAGCCCAGATCGAAACAGCTGATGTATTGTTATTAAGTTGATGCATCAGCTCAAAAGTGATAATTGGCCCTAGGAGATGTATTTATTTTATTTAACATGTTTTTATACCACCCCTATTTACCCAAGTCCCTGGATGGTCCAAAATCTAAAAACACAACAATTAAAACTGTTTAAAATACAGTTAAAAACTCTAAAACTTTAAACTTTAAAACTATAAACTAAAAGCCTGACTAAACAGGTCTGTTTTCAGGTCCTTCTGAAAAACATACAGAGAAGAGGAGGCTGTATATTTTTATTGATCAATAATCCAAATATATTATTGTAAGTCAGAATGGGATGAAAGTTCCAGGCATAATATAATGTGTTTTGATTGATGGTGGACCCTTTTCAGGATTTAATACCACCCCCCATTTTATGCAGAAGTGCCATAGTTTCTCAGAAGTAGCAAACCATCCAGCTGATCACCCCCGCACTTTCAGCCCATTTCTTTTTCTTGTGTTTCACTCTTGATGTAATTCTGTTTGGATCCACACTTGTTTTTTTAATTATTATTATTTTTTAAAATCTACACTGTATAAAGTTAGAAGCATTATAATATATGTCTCCATTCACGGGCAGGGGAAACCTTTTTACCAGATCCCATGCCTTTTGTAATTAGTATGTAATCCTTACTGGATATTTTGGACAAAGTACTAAAGTCCTTTCTTTGCATCTTTGCTCCTGTTTGTATGTCCGGTGAGCAGAAATTTTTACCTTTTTTGGAAAATGATGAGTTCCTGAAGTGATTCCAGGAAGTAAGTGAAAAAGAAAAATCTGCTTTGGAAAGTCTAATCTCTGAAAACTCAGCAGCATCTTGGTTGTTAAAAAGCACTGGAGAAGTTCCATGATTTCCATTATTAGACACTAATTTTATTTCCCTCCCATTATTTGTCACTTAAACAGCTCATAAAGTCAGTGCCACAGCACTGACATCTTTATTATTAATAAACAAGGAAGAAATAAATGAAACAAGTAGTTATTTTGTGATCAAATCACAGTAATTTAAAACACTAGCTTTATTACTTTTCATATGTCCACAGGAAACAAATGTACCTGCAACTCTTCACCAAACTATGAAAAAAAAAAAGTAATATTGTGTGCTTCTGTGTGTATATGTAATATCTTATATAAAGTTCCCTTCTTGCTAGCTTCCACCAAAGGCTAATAATGGGCAATAAAACTCAACCTCAACACACACACACATGCGCGCGCACGCACACACAGAAATTCTCTGAAGATCAATCTCACTGTTGCAGTTTTGTAAGGCTCTGATCTCTTAGAGGCAATGCATTTTCTGTAGATTTTACAGGCAATACAGAGATGCAGAAAAACACTATTTTTGTTGGCATTTTCCTCAAAATGCCATCATTCCACCACCACCATTTTTAGCAGGGTTTATCATATTTCATTAGTTAAAACTTCTCAAGACAAGAAAATATAAAGAAGTTCAAGATTTGGAGCTTCACTTCCTGTTGCTTTTGCAACAGTCCCCTACTGCTGAAGAAACAAACTGCTTTAAAAACTTCACTGTGCCTTGTTTCTTTGACAATCTGAACAGCTGTCATGAGAGAAAGATCTGTCTGCATGGACAAGTGACCCCTGCACATGCATAAAACTCCTAAAAATGATATGATAGCAGAACTCACTCTAGTTCCATGCTTCACCATCTTAAGAAAGAAAAGGGAAAGGAACATAGGCAGTCAGACCATTGATCCTTCTAACTCAGTGTTACCTACCTTGACTGTCAGTGGCTCTCCAGCTCCATCTGGAGATGCCAGAGACTGAACTTGAAATCTTCTGCATGCAAAACAGATGCTCTGCCATTGAGCACTGGCACCATCCCCATAAGATGTTATCACAGCATTAAAGGTGTAGCGAGGTTGGAGTGGACCCTGGGACAAGAAGTGAAGATGGGCCACCCTACCCCTCCACCTTCTTCAGAGAGTCATGAAGGAGGAAGCAAAGAGAAGCTGTCACCCAGCCACAAGGCTCCTTTTCCTCAGAGGCCCAGGGACATGTGTCCCTCCTTGTTCATTGTAGCTACACCCTTGCATAGCATATGTTAAGGTTTACAATAATGCAAAAGCAGAAATTGTTCTCCTGGAGTTGGTGCAGGAATAGACAAAACTACCTCTTTGGCTGGAGTGACCCAGAGCATCTCCTTAGTTTCTGCAAGCACTTCTTTCTCCCTCAAAAATCGCTGACCCCTACCCCTCCACCCATGCTGGTGAATCACTTTCCCTTGCTCCTCCACCCATGCAGCTATTCTCCAGCCACTCTGCAAGGGTGGAGTTCTTATTACACCCTTGTAGTGCTGTGGGAGATGTGGTCCATTACTATTATTATTTGGAGTTGTTGTTTCTGTGTTTGGTGATATTGGGAGTTGAAATTGTGTTGATGATATTGGGGGTAAAGTTCTCAAAGCAGATCCCACAGCAAAACAAATGGAAAGGGGCTTACAAGCTTTGAAACTGACAAGAAGCTAAAACCTGGCATTATCTGAAACATGCATTTGTTACCAAAAATGGCACCCAGGCATTTAGTTCTTCTGGCTCTAAAGTCTAGTTAGAGAAATGAATGAAGAGGCATCAGTACCATATGACTGGCCCAGCTCCACATTGTTGGCTGCAGCTGAAATGGGAGAAACACATGATGTGATAATGTCATATTATACATTTCCCTAATTAGATATTGCAGCAAGAGGAGGGAGACTGCCCAAATTCAGATGTAAAACAAAACTGGGGGTTGGCGTACCCACGGATTCAATTTTTAACTATAAATCACACCACAGACATTTGTCCAACCACAGTCCGGCAACCTCCAATTCCAGGATAGGGGAGCGCCTCCCTGCTGCTCAGCTGCTGAGACTGTGGGCAAAGCAACAGCATGTTAGCAGAGCAGGCACACCCTCAGCATGGAAAGGGCATTTAAATCCCTTTAAATGCTATGCCATGCCTGCAACTCTTCTGACAGCAATGGCACCGCTGCCCTCCAAAGAGTCCTGCACCCAAATAGTCCTACACAAGCACGATTTTGGGGTGTGTGTGTCTGGGGGGCACTATTTCCTTCTTACTCAGGAAAGGGAAAGGAACATGAAGACTTCCTAGGATGGGATGTGCATATGACGGTTAGCAAAGCACTTATTGTCTGTCCTGTCATCCCATCTCCTTTCCCCCCCGCTTGCTAGGTGGGAGAAGCAAGGGACAGAATGGAGAGCGTGAATGCCCCTGTGTGACAGTGCAGTTTGACTGGCTGACAAGTTTAGGATGGGACGTGGTGGTGTCCCTGTTAGCAACTCCATGGCTGGATAGGGGACAGGAGGGGTGCTCAGAGAAGCGGACAGAGAGAAGCACTGCAGGCATGGAGCAGGCATGATCCTGGGTACGTCTTCACCACCGTGTCTATGATTGCACATCAGCACAAAACTGTGGTTATGGTGGCATCTGGGATCGGACATAGGAACATAGGAAGCTGCCATATACTGAGTCAGGCCATTGGTTTATCTAACTCAGTATTGTCTGCACAGACTAGAAGCAGCTTCTCCAAGGCTGCAGGCAGGAATCTCTCTCAGCCCTATCTTGGAGATGCTGCCAGGGAGGGAATTTGAAATCCATCCCCTAAGGGGAATATCCTACAGTGCTCACTTCTAGTCTCCCTTTAATATGCAACCAGCAGGAGTGTAGCTATAATTGAGCAAAAGGGTTCAAAGAACACGGGCCCCCAGCTCCTGAGGGCCCTCCAGCTCCATCCCTCCCAATTTTCTCCATTGTCTCCCTCACTCTGAGGAGCCACCAGAGAGAGGGATGAACACAGGCCCCCTCTCCCCTAGCTACGCCCCGGCAACCAGGGTGGGCCCTGCTTAGCTAGGGGCACAAGTCATGCTTGCTACCACAAGACCAGCTCTCCTCCTAAAGGACATAATGCTTTAACAGCCAAACCAGAGGTCCTGGTGGTGAACCATACTGCAAACCAAAAGTTTAAATTTGAGTTTGGCAAAGTAAACCATGGGTCGCTTTAGGCTCGAAACCGCGGTTTCATGAATTTGCACGCAAAACTCTGGTTTTGTGTTATGTCTGAATTCACCCTCTCTGTAGCTTTCATTATTAGGGGCAAACATGCATTTAATGTAACAATTAGTTTGAGCCTTATTTCTGCTATTGAATACTGAGGAACTCTGTCGATATTGTGGTAGTATTTATGGCTATTGTAATTTTTAATAGTTTTAATGTAAGTCCATGTAAGGGTGGAGTGTTCATTTAATAAACTTTAAAGTGAAAGCAAAACCTAATCAATTTACTGGAGAATTCCTGTGCAGCCTGTGGAAAGTTTGTATTTCCACAGATGTTCCTTAAAGCTACTGGGCAACACTCTGGAATGTACAATACACAACAAGAGCATAGGCCTTGTCTTAAAATGCTGAAAATTTATGTATAATAGGTAGAGCAAAGAGTTGCCAAGAATTAAAGACTGTACCATAAACCAGATTCTAAATTATGGCCTAAGGTTTAATTTACAACTGGCCTGTGTGTTTCACTGCTTCCTATTTGTGCATGGCCAGCAACAGATGCAGGATTATTGACTTTCTGGAAACTTATTAGCCACCAAGTAATGCTAAAATTAGTCTTTATGGCCCCCAGTGATTCTCCTCATTTTCAGCATAGGTTTTCTTGGAGTACATTTCAGGCTAATAAAGAAATAAAGAAAAAAGAAATAGCACAATGTAGCAAAAAGGAATCGATCAATCAAATTTATTGCAGACAACATAAATCATGCCACACACACAGAGACATGATTTTTTATTTTTTAAAAATGGATACAGTCAATTCAGAGAGATTGCTAAAGAATTCAGAATAATTTCTAAACAAAAGATCTGTGGCTGACATCCAGAGCAACTGTGCGCTTTGGGGAAGAAGGTGGGCTAGCACAAAACTGTTGTACTGGCTAGTTGCACTATATCTTCAATTGCACTCCATACTAGTGTTATGTGTCTGCAAGCATGCTTGTTGTACAACTGCACTACACCTCACTTGGTTTGATGAGAACTTTTGCAAAAGACTGCTATAGCACCGTAGCTCTCTTGCACAAATCTCCATTTTTAAAAAGAAAACTTTTTAGAACAACTAAGATAATTTCTTGTGCTGACAAAGAATCATTTATTCCACAAACACACCATTGCTCTGGATTTCAGCCACTAACTTTAACAAAGACCCATCCCATTCTTGATCACGATAACAACGTGGTGTTTACTTTCATGTTTCTACTAGGAACATTACTATGAACATACCACTTTCCCACAAAAGTTCACAAAGCAGTTTACAAGGAAAAATAAATAGCGAATAAATAAACAACATAGTTCCCACTTCTAAAAGGGCACACTCTTTTTTAGACTTTATCTTTTTAAACATTATGTTTATCTTTTAAAACATGACAAGCAACAACCACTGGAAGGATGCTATGCTCAGGTTGGATAGGGCGAGTTGTTCTCCTCCTACTAATTGTTCTCCTCCTATCTTGTTGTAAACCGCCCAGAGATGTAAGTTTTGGGCATTATAAAAATATGTAAAAATTAAAAAATAAATTAAATAAATAAATACTAAATATAAGGCAATCGGCACTTTAAAAGGTTCTTATTAGCTCAGTTAGCTGGGGTAGGGTATTGTGTCTGTATGTTTATCACAAAAGTGCACATATCTCTTGTCCCATGGGGAAGAAAGCTGCATGGGGTAGGACGTTTTATATGCACAAATTGTGGGAGGGAGAGGGTTATGCAGCCCCTCCTCTGATTGTTCTTCTGCTTCTGATCAGTTTCTTAGGCTAAGTCAATGAAATGCGGCTGAGTAATCAATGCATCTGCTTCTTTGTATGCAGAGCTGGTCTTGTGGTAGCAAGCATGACTTGTCCTCATAGCTAAGCAGGGTCTGCCCTAGTTGCATATGAATGGGAGACTTGATGTGTGAGCACTCCAAGATATTCCCCTCAGGGGGTGAAGCCGCTCTGGGAAGAGCAGATGGTTTCAAGTTCCCTCCCTGGCTTCTCCAAGATAGGGCTGAGAGAGATTCCTGCCTGCAACCTTGGAGAAGCTGCTGCCAGTCTGTGCAGACAATACTGAGCTAGATAGACCAATGGTCTGACTCAGTATATGGCAGTTTCCTATGTCCCTATGTTCCAGGTTCAGTCCCTGGCATCTCCAGTAGGGTTGAGAAAGTCTTTTGCCTGAAACCTTAGAGAGCCACTGCCAGTCACTGTAGGCAATATTGCGCTAGAAGGACCAATGGTCTGACATGGCAGCTGCCAATGTTTCTAAGCTATTTCTGGTTCTGCCCAATCCTGGCTTGGCTGCTTCCTCGTCAAGGTATTTGTATAGGATTACAACCTGAGGGTAAAGGGCCAGAAATATTTTAAGAGGAAGTAAAAGTAAAGGTAAAGTGTGCCGTCGAGTTGGTTTCGACTCCTGCCGACCACAGAGCTATGTGGTTGTCTTTGGTAGAATACAAGAGGGGTTTACCATTGCCATCTCCTGCGCAGTATGAGATTATGCCTTTCCACATCTTCTTATATCAATGTTTTCCGATATAGGTGTTTTTCATAGTCTGGGAAACATACCAGCAGGGATTTGAAACGGCAACCTCTGGCTTGATAATCAAGTCATTTCACTGCTGCGCCATTAGGTGGCTGCTAAGAATAAGTAAGACATGCTATAGATAATATCAAAGGAGGCAAATCCACTGGACCAGATTCCCATAGAAATAAGTAAATAATTCCCATAGAAATAATTAAAAATATAGGAGATGAAGGAATACAAGAACTGCAATTTTCAATAACATCTATAGTAATAGTATAACTTCAGAAGATTTCAACAGATCAATCATAGTACCCATTCCCAAGAGACCCAACACTGTATAGACATAAGGAAGAGTCAGACAAGGTTGCATCCTCTCTCCCATACGCTTTAACCTCTATTCAGAGAAAATAATGCAAAATGCCTTAGTCGAAAGGGATGAGAGAATTAAAGTAAATGGTGTCAACATTAACAACCTAAGATATGCTGATGACACAGTCATTTTAGCGACTTCCCAGATGATTAGCTCTTCCCAGGAAGATCTACAAAACCTAGTCATAGAAATAGCAACAAAAAGCAAGGAAATGGGCCTTAAAACAAATGCAAAAAAGACTAAAACAATATGCATATGTAAAATGAGAATTCCCCTCAAGTACAATGCAGTAACAAAAACCTAGATCAATCACAAAAACCTAGGAAATTACAAAAAAATCTAGGGGAAAACTTTTATAATGACAATGACCAAACAAAAGAAATCTGAAGCTGCACAGGACAAGCAAGAACAAAAATGAACCAAATGAAGATCTTCCTCTGTGAGAATAAACTAGATCTGCATCTCAGAATCAGAATGATAAAATGCTACATCTGGCATTTGATCACATCCATACATTCACATCTCATGTATGGATGTGAAACCTAGACAGTTAAGAAAGAAGCACATAAAAAACTGGAAGTCTTTGAGATGTGGTGTCTCAGAAGAATACTCAAGATTAAATGGACAAGCAGAACAACAAATGAAGAAGTACTTGAAAAAGCAAAAACATTAATTGAAAAAGCATAAACATTAACAAATAATACAGACAATCAAGAAACACAAACTGGAGTATTGTGGATGTATCCTCAGAGGAGTAAAATATGAAATCCCACAACTAAAACTAGAAGGAAATCTAGCAGGAAAATGATCAAGAGGAAGGAAGAGGAAGGGATGGATGGATGACCTGAAAGAATGGCTAGAAACAGAAACAGAAGATATCCATGATTCTAGGGACTACAATCTATGGCTTTTGCTGGCCGCCAACCTCCTAATCGGAGAAGGCAAATGGAGAGAGAGAGAGAACAGCTAACTTTGAATAGGTTACTGATTTACCCATTGGCATTGCCAGCAATAAAACCATGCTGATTTCAACTGCTCAATATAGAATTGTTTGTACTTTAAATCTAATTAATTTCCTCTGCCAGTGAGGGAGGACTGCTGGTTTCTGAGGTATTCCTGTTGCTTCCAACAGTTGACCATATTCATCCATTTTAGCCTACTTAGGGACATCTCAAACACATAGTTTGAGATGAAGTCATCCACCACAATTAAAGATGGCAGATGCAGGTATGTTTGAGTAGCAAGTGGGCTAATTTGTGACCAGCCTAACCAATTCGGACCAAATTTAGTTCAGTTATAGGATCAGTGAAAGGAAAGTAGGCAGGTTAGTTCTTACTAGAACAACTTGTCCAGCATGCTAAAGTCCCACCTTTCTTTCCATATGATAATTCTATAGAACTCTATGAAATGCCTTTCTCCAGAGAATCTCTTAGGTTCCAAATAGCTTGCCGTTTGCTTTCAAAGTGAGAGATGCTCCTATCAGTTTCCCATTGCACAGCTGACAAAAGCCAAGCCAAGCAGTGTGCACAGATGCTTATCCGGGATTATGGCCACCCCCCCTTTTCACTTGTATAATAATTTTATCACAAGAAACCGTAGTATTGTTTCACAGCCTCTGCCAACGTGCTTTTCCATGGTGACCATCTCAAAGGCTGACCTGGAACAAAAAATAAATTGGATCTGAGAGCAAATCTAAACATCTAAACATCTAGCGTAGACATCAAACACAAGGCCTTCTAATATGGGACATTGTGTAATGGAGAGCTGCTTCCAAATGACTGAAAACAAAATGTTAAGCTTCACTGATTTCAGCAGTTCAAAAATAAAAATAAAGAATTGCTCGGGCTCTCATTCAATAACGCCATAATTCAAATTCTTAAGCTAGGGGTTTGTTGAAGCCTTGATTAATGTTGATAGAACTCTTTACTTCTCATACATTTACTGCTTTTTTAGACAGCAACTGAAATAGATTTCAGACAACAGGGATCAGAATTATGTGTTATCTGTCCATGAAACACAAATCGAATGTGGCAGTCACAAGTTGATGAACAAGCTCGAGTGTCCTTCGCAGCTTGTCCTATAATATTGAAAGAAAGATATATGTCGCCTATTACTTGAAGAGATCTGTTCTGAGGAATGAACTATAATCGTGTCCTCTGAAAGAGAAAAGAAAAATGCTTTGCTGTGCTTGTCATAGGAAAACGGGTAATTGTGTGAGCTGATCTTGGGGTTGACTAAATAGAGCTAATTGTAATATCAAATTTGAAAATCCCTTCATGCATGTGATAATTTTGTTTTTCAGATGTCACTGATCTCTGTATAATCTTAAATCTTGTATGTAAGAATAAAAACACATTTTTTTCAAGCAGTCCTTGCTCTGGCTTTTCAAAGATTTTTGTTTCTTTGCAAAATAGAATTGAGGGTATTTTTATCAAAATTATTTGCCAAGCTATGAATTTGTATGAAAGTGGTTATCTGAAATGTAGGCTGTGCTGCCAAAAGTGTTGTGCTGTTTCTTTAATGGCTTGGGCTTTGAATCTATGTAGGGCTGCCTTTGTATGGAAACTTCGGAAATGTCAGCTAGACCAAAATGTGGCAGCCAGATTGATCTTTGGGATATCCCGGAGATACCACATTATGCCTGTTCTGGAACAGTTGCACTGCCTGCCAGCATGTTTCTGGGGAAAGTACAAAGGGCTGGTTATTACTTTTAAAGCCCTGAATGGCTTAGGTCCAGGTTACCTGAGAGAGCACCTTTCTCTACAAAATGCACACCATTCATTAAGATAATCAGGAGGTGTCCATCGGGTCTCTCAGCTGTCACCTCTAGGTTGTGGAATGTGTTCCCCATGAATATAAGAGGATTATCTTCTTTGGAGGCCTTCAGGAGAGCCTTAAAGACCCCTTATTTTAGCCTGGATTTTAATGATATCTAGTTTTAATTTTAATAAGGTTTGTTTGTTTGTTTGTTTGTTTCACGTTTATACCACCCCAACTTGTGTCTCTGGGCAGTTCACAATGATAAAACAGTTAAAAACACACATAAAAACAATTAAAAACAATTAAAAACTAACAATTTAAAAGTCAATCACAGAATTATAAACTTATTAAAAAGCTGAAAAAGCCTGATAAAAAGATGGGTTTTTAAATATTTTTTAAAAATTGTCAGAGATGTGGAGGATTGTATCTCAGTAGGGAGCGCATTCCATAGTCCCGGGGCAGCAACCGAGAAGGCCGGTCTCAGTGTGGCCACCAGACGAACTGGTGGCAGCTGGAGACGGACCTCTATGGACAACCGCAATGGACGGTGGGGCTCATAATGGAGAAGACGTTCTCTCAAATACCCAGGGCCTAAGCCATTTAGGGCTTTATAAGTTATAACTAGCACATTGTATTTTGTCCGGAAACCTATAGGCAGCCAGTGTAACTCCATCAGCAGAGGTGTAACGTGGTCTCTCCGAGATGACCCAGAGACCAACCTGGTTGCCGCAATCTGAACCAACTGAAGTTCATTACAGAAGTCAAGTCTGGAGGCTACCAACAGATGTACCACTGTTTTGAAGTCATTCATCACAAGAAACAGGCGCAGCTGGCATATCAGCCGAAGCTGATATAACACCCCTGGCCACTGCCTCAACCTGACAAACCAGGGAAAGGTGTGAATCTGGAAGTACTTCCAGACTGCGAACCTGTCCCTTTTGGGGAAGTGTGAACCCATTTCGAACAGGTAAATCAAAATCGTCTCTGGAGTTCTGACCCTGCACAATAAGTACCTCTGTCTTATCTGGATTCAGCTTCAGTTTATTCTCCCTCATTCAGCCCATTACTGCTTCCAAGCAGGCATTTAGGGAGGATATGCCAGCTCCTGAAGAAGTTGACATGGAGAAATAGATATGGGTGTCATTAGCATACTGGTAACACCAAGCTCCAAATCCCCTGATGATCTCTCCCAGCGGTTTCATGTAGATGTTAAAAAGCATTGGAGAAAGTATGGAGCCTTGAGGGACACCATACTTAAGCTCAGATCTCGAAGAGCAACAATCTCCAATCAACACCATCTGGAATCTGTCTGAGAAATACAGATTCCACTGTAAAACAGTGCCTCCCAACCCCAACCCCCTCAGACGTTCCAGAAGGATACTATCGTCGATAGTATCGAAAGCCACCGAGAGATACAAAAGTACCAACAGAGTCACACTTCCTCTGTCAATTCCCAATTGGAGATCATCCATCAAGCTGACCAAGGCAGTCTCCACTCCATAGCCCGCCCGAAAACCAGTTTGAAATGGGTCTAGATAATCAGTTTCCTCCAAGACCGACTGGAGCTAAGAGGCCACCACCCTCTCAATTACCTTGCCCAACCATGGGAGGTTGGAAACAGGCCTATAATTGCTCAACTCCAAGGGATCTAATGCAGGCTTCTTTAGAAGAGGTCTAATAATTGCCTCTTTGAGACAAGGAGGCACCCTGCCCTCCCTCATAGAGGCATTTATGATTTCCACCAGGCCTCCTACAACAGCCTCCCTGCTAGATAGAACAAGCCATGTTGGGCAAGGGTCAAGAGAACAAGTGGTAGGCCTCACCGCTCCAAGCAGCTTGTCCAGATCCTCAGGAGTCAAAAACTAAAACCGATCCATTCGAATCACATAAGAGGAGTTGTCGGACAGCTCCAGTTCAAACATCTGAACACATAAATTGTGGTGTCTCCATCTAAGTCAGCCTGAATCTGAGAGATTTTGAGGCTATTCACACGATTGAAGAAAATTGGGCTAACCTCCGCTAGCCTGATTTTCTTCAGTCGTGAGAACCACCGGGCTCGGCTGCGAGCCTGGTAGTTCTTGCACGGCTAACCCGCTCCAGTACCCCGCTCTTTACCCCAGGTTTGCGGAGCAAGCGCTCCGCAAACCCGAGCTTTTGGATCATGAGTAGCTGTGGTGCGGCTCCGCTCCACGGCTCCTCATGAGGAGACCCCCGGAGGGGAGGCGAAAAGCTGCCTCCTGGCTCCGGGGGTCTTGCCAGCATGGCCTGCGTGCCCACACAGGACATGCTGGAACTTGCGGGGGACAATTGGCCCCTGCTCCCCCCAGCTCTGTCACAGAGCCAGCAAACATGTGGGAGGCCGATATGGCCACCCAGGGCTCCTGCAGCGATTGTCTGCAGGGAGAGTGGGCTTAGTCCGCTCTCCCCACAGTATCAGCAAAAGCGCATCTCACTGATCATGAGACCCGCCTCAATATCTGTGAACAATTCTTTAAACACATCATAGCAGTTTAAATGTTTTTTTAAATGGTTTAAATCTGGTTTAAATTTTTTTTAAAAAAAAAATTAATTAATTATTTTATTAGGTGTTTTTGATTTTAATGTAAACCGCTTTGAGCCACTTTAGGAAGGGCAGTATATAAACTGAATGAATCTTATGATGATCATTTTGAAGCCTGTGTGAAATGACGCATCATTATTTAGGGAAGAATGGGATGTGGAAAAACCATCTGAAAAAATGCTCCAAAATGTATCCTTGGGAAGAGTGCTGTGATTTTGGGAAATGTCAGTTTTTCCTTTTGGGAACCCTGAAAATCCTGAAATTCCTAGAGAATTTGCACTCTGGAGAAATTTCTCCATATGGAATAACTGAGAGGGTGCTCCTAGGAGATCTGGGATCAGTATAAGACAGACAGGAACTGGTATCTGAGGCAGTTTACTGCTTCCCATTCATTTCAATGGTATCTGAAGAAGAGAGCCTAAGAAGACCCCTGCTGGATCAAACCAACGATGCAGTATACTACAGAGCTTAATGGGTAAAAGTGAATAAATTGGTATAGCTTTAAGAACACCCTACTTGAATATTGTGTTTGTACAGAGAATAATTGGCCCCTATAGTATCTCCATTATCTTCTGTCAGGAATTTCAAAGTGCAAGGCAATATATGTATTTTGGTGTCTGGTTTAAAATGGTGTTTGAAAATTTTATTGATTTCTTAGACCAAAACTAAGATTGGGGAAGGGGAACTGGGGGAAGAGAGGATTAGCCTTTCTCCCCATGCTGTTCTCCTGATCTAAATCATCAAACCCCCCCACCCCCCACACCACCCCAATCTAAAGCTGCTATTACCTCTGTGGTGGAAAATATTTCCCACTGAGATCAGTGGGATTAACTTTGTCTGGAATGTCTGTCCTATTTAATTTGCAAGTTATTTTTACAAAAATACATACCCTCCTTGGCAATAATAGATTTTCCCCTCTATCCAAGCTACAAAAAGCACTATATAAAATAAAATGGAGGAACGAGAAAACTAGCAAATTGACTTAGAAACTCTAGGAGGTTTCCTCCACATTCAGCAAAAAGGGATGTAGTTTTATATGTTTCTGAGTTTTGATGGGTAGTAAATGAACCGCTGAGCTATCAGGCATGTTTGCCTGCAGTGGACAGTGAGAATCTAAGTACTTTGAGTGTAAAACTGGCACTTATGAGCAATCTAAAAGGCAATGCATCTACATTGTAAACAGCAGAAATGTCAAGAAATCTGGCTTGTTAACATTTTGTGCAGAAAAAGTACTCTCAGAGGTTGAAACTAGGATTCAAATGCTTTCAAAATATTTTCTGCATAACCAAGCTTCAGTTTGTGCTTTCTTTATGTTTTTTCAGTAGCGTTATTCATAGCAAGAAGTTTAGTGACCATACCTTCTGTAATATATAGACACCTTGTCTGGTCCAAATATTGTTGTTTTTATTAATAAGGGAGTTCACAGTGTCCATCTTTTGGCTCACAGCTCACAAACTGAAAAGACAAACACAGTGAGCATGCTTAGCCCACGGACAAAGAGAAACCCCACTGGGCATGCACAACACGCAAATAGGTTAGACTACTAATAGTCTAGAAGTAAGACTCCTAAACTATAATACTATACTTTCATATGCCAGAAGCAACCAGAAAATACAACCACTTCATTCATATTTACAGGCTAATCCATTCTTATAACATATGCTATCAATATAATAGATTCTTACAAATAGGGATGTGCACAGAGCATGGTTCGTGCACCAGTTTGAATTCAGACCAGACGGAATTCAGACCATTCTGGAGTCCAGCGACCAGTTTGTCCTAGACTGGAGGTTCGAGGCAGTGCTGGGGGTGGGGTGGCGAGTAGCACCTTTAAGGATAAAGATTAAGGCCCTTACCAGCCGAAACACCACTCAAAGCAGCTTCCTGATGCAGCGATGCTCCTGTTGACAGTCTACACGAGGCGCTGGCAAGGAACTGCCACTCACCAGGCCTCCACACATGGCCGAGCTGCTCCAGCACTGCACACAGGCTGTCAGGGGGAATGTGCCACCACAACAGAAAGCTGCTTGGAGTGGCAGTGCTGCTAGTAAGGCCCTTCATCTTTGTTTTTAAAGGTGCCACTTGCTGCCCTCCTGGCACCGCTTCGAACTGCCAAAACGGGCTGAACCGGTCTGCTGGACCATAGACAGTTCCAAATTCTTTACTTTGAAAGGCACTGCTCACCGCTCTCTTGCACTGCTTTGAACTGCTGGACCAATTTGAGGTTTGGCCGAACTGGTCTGGAGGACTGCAGACGAACTGTAGTCCATCCCCCCCCCCATTCGTTTTTGAAACATGAAGAATTTTCTAAACTGTAGTTATTGTAGATTAAATGTGCTGTACTTTGGAACTGTAGTTTGGAAAACTTGTTTTAATTATTACTTTTCTTTTTACGTCACCTTTCCTCTTTAGCTTAGGGTGACGAACAAAATATAACCCCCTGAGATTTTTTATCTCATAAAAACTCTTTGAGGTCGGTTAGGCTGAGACAACTGTCCAAACTGAATGTCATGGTTGCTGGAGGATTCTGCTCCAGCAACCCCCAGTCTAAGTCTAATGCTATTCACTACACGACACTGCCACTAAGCAATTTATCCATTTGGAATGTTGTATTAGAAACATTATCTGTATGGAAAACCAAAACAGATACAGTAAATGGTGTCCCAGCACTATAACCTTTTGGATGCTGATATGAAAGTGTATGGACTGGAAATGATGTTAACGAGGCAGCTAAAGATTAGGCAATGCCAGTCAAGGCATTCAGGTCTTATGACTGCATGGGGATCAGGAGAGTCTCTCTGGCCTAAGCTTCTAAATCCAGAGTGGGGGTGGGAGTGCTGAGTCCAGTTCAGATGATATGTCCAAGTCAGCCTTTGCACACATGATTAGGAATGTGCACTTGCATATTCTGCTCCTCCCTCCAATGTACCTTTCCCCTTCTAATCGTATGGAATTCTTTTGTACCACCCCCACATGTGATATCAATACTACACTAAAGTAGTATTTAGAACATGTGTGAGGGGGCAGTTTGGACAAACCAGGCCCCTATGTGATTAGGAGAAAGAGAAAGGTGTTTTGGGAGAGGGCATGGGACACACTTGTGCATGTCCTTAATTTTTGGTAGGTGAGTCAGCCCAGACATATCATCTGAACCAGCTCCTGGGTCTTAAGCAATTAGAGAGAGAGAAAAGGATGCTAGACCATGCAGAATCTAGAGAATGGAAGATTGTAACTCACAAAGATCAGGCAGTAGAGTACAACTAAAGATGGTCTTGCAAATAACGTATGACTTTTATTTGTAAAATAACTATGGTTTATTTACAGTACACCTGCGATGCAAATTTCACTTCCTTGACTAGTCTATACTCTACATATACACTGCATCCTCCTTTCCTTTGTTTTTGCTTTCCTTCCATATTCATAGTATTTGATGCTGTTAAAAATACACTATGAGAAAACAAAAACAAATCATACCAACAGCAAAAGATTTTTGCGACAACAAAATGATACATCTATGTAGACCCTGTAATCTGCAGGATCAGGTCTTTGGATGTCCAGTAACGTGCAACAGGCATATTATAATTTTCTATGATGAAAACATTGTTTCTATACAGTAGTCAAGTGTTTTATGTCAACACTTTTACTTTCTTTATATTTACTGTTATATTTTCAGAACTTTTACACAGAAACTAGTCTAATCCTTGTTTTGGTTGCAGTTGCTTTCAAGTTTGAATGATCCTGTAGATATGTTATTGCTTCAGAAAAAAATAATTTCCTGGCTGTTTTGTACTAAAACAAATATTAGCTTATGATTCTCTTGTGCTATTCCAAGCTCTCTCTTGAGATGCTAATAGTGGGTTTAAAATTTCCAATCACAAATAATGACATGCTGCTAAACCATTGTGCAAGCATTGAACATGTTTGCAATTATTTGGAAGCAACACGATACAGGAGGGATGGAACATTTAGAGCCAAACTAGATGTGTGAGAATCTCCCTATGTCTTTTTTTAGCCTACTTTCCAGCAGGCTTATGAGATCACCTGACATTCTGTGTGTGTGTCCCCCACCCCCATCAACTTCACAACGGGTACAGTTGTGGGCACAGTTGTAGGGATACATAGGGACAACTCAATTATATAGATTGTGATGATGTCATCCACCCTGATCCAATATGGCAGACACGTAAACTTTTGAGGTGCAAGAGGGCTAACTTGTGAACCGCTTAACCAATTTGAACCAAATTTGCTACAGCTAGAGGGACACATAAGGATGCCCAAATGGAATGGTGTGTGATGATGTCATTCACCCCAATCCAAGATCGCAGATGCATAAATTTTTGAGGTGCAATAGGACTAACTTTTAACTGATTTGAACCAAATCTGCTACAGCTACATAGGGACACCTCAATGGCATAGTTTGTGATGATGTCATCTACTGCCATCCAAGATGGTGGATGCATGAACGTTTGAGGTGCCAGTGGGCTAGCTTGTGGTCTGTCTAACTCAGGCTTCCCCAACCTGCGGCCCTCCAGATGTTGCTGACTACAATTCCCATCATCCCAGCCACAATGTTTTGGGGGGTGTCCAAAACTGAACATGCCCAGCTTTGCTTCAGTCTGGTTTGGACTCAAACCAAAGCTGGCAACCTAGTTTTCTGTGCACCACTAGAGTGCTGAGGCACATGAGTACTGTCCCTTTAAGAAAGTATATAGCTCTGGTACATTCCAGTCAAAACTGTGAGGATGGCCTTTGTCTGGGTTTTCTACCTTGGTCTTGTGAGTGTCTACAGGGTACTTCAGTTGTTATTGCTCTGTAAAGGAGCTTGTTGCCGCAAGTTGTTGTTGATCTGGTTGCTTCTGCTCCAAAGGCCAAGTGGAGAGAAACTGCCAAGGTGATCCACAAAGGGAGTACAGCCAACAGATCCATGACCCATAGGGAGATATTATATGCACAGTTAGCAAATTCTGCAGCAGAATGCACCACAGTCTGATTTTCCCTTGGTATTGTGAGATTATTCTTGGTACCTCATTCCAAGAGAAGCTGCTTGGGCTTGACCCTCAGTGTGGATTTGTTTTCCCTGGTTTGTAATGACAGGCAAAATTCCCTGACTTTGACATTAATGAGAAATGCATCCTTTAGCAGAAACAGAGAAAGAGAGTTAAAAATGGATGTTTTTGCAGAAAAGTTAGTGGATCCCTACAGTTTAGTAGGAAATTGATCTTTCTGTCTAAATCACTTAGTTAAGAAACCTTTTAGGACTGTCCAGTAGGTCTGAGAATATCAACTTGTTGAAAAACAGCAATGTTTCATAAAATAAGTGAAACATACTTGGTGCTACATGTGCTATTTTTTCAAGCATCAAAATTCTGAACTAAGATAACCAAGATTCTGCACAAAGAAAAGTGAATTATGTGACTTGCATAAATTATGAAATAGTTTGCATATTTCTCTTATTTTTGCACATTTTTATTTCCTAGATTTTGGAGCTGTGTGATCCCCAGGGATATAATTTCAGATGCCACAGAGTGCTTCTGGGGAAGGGAAATCAGTGAAAATTTCCTCCCCCATGTGCGAGCACCTGAGCTGCTGAAGCATGAATGCTCTTGCTCCATGCATACTTTCTTTGCTTCCATATATCCAGCTTTAATCAGAATGTTGGCCTCTGGGTTTTAATTCACCCCAGCCTGTTATCTAAAGAATTATCACTAGGGCTTGGATCCAATAGGACTTGAACAGACTGACAGATTAACCACATCCGGGAGACATCTGCATGAATTGCTGCACATTTCTGACATTTAAATCTGTTCATGCAAAACATCTTAGCTAATCTAGCAAGAGTTAAGTACCACTGAAATAAATACTGCTATTCTCTGAGATAGAGGCCGAGGAAGCTGTTTCTAATTCAATTATTCTATTACCTCCACACCAATAAAAGTGCAAGACAAGATTTCTGGGAAGTTTAGGGCCACAACTTTATTAATTCAAGTCCAATAAATAAATACTGTAGCTGGAATGGGCTCTCCATCCCTCTACAATGTAAGCACTAATTGCTTGTGAGCTAAGATGCCATCCCTATACCTAACTCTTGCTGGGCAATTACAGCCCATCAGAAAGCAGGCATGGCCCTAAGGGTGAAAACTGCTCTTCTTAGCTAACCAAGATAGTGCCAAGGTGTCAGCAAGAAACATTGCCCCTCATTCAAGCTGTGTAGACTTCAAAACTGACAATGCTCTAATGCCAAGAGAAGCCCCAGGCCAGTTACTCTGAGCAGTGATGTCTCTAGGGCAATGGTTCCCAACTAAAGTTCCTCCAGATGTTGCTGAACTACAACTCCCAACACCCTCAGCCACAGCTGGGGATGCTGGGAGTTACAGTTCAGCAACATCTGGAGGAATCCTGGTTGGGAACAGCTGCTCTAAAGAATGGCTAGAACTCACCTTCACACAAAAATTATGTGCCTTACGGTGCTCACAAATAAGCTGTGCCTAACCACCTACACCTGTGCCTGTTATTGTGACCCAGATGCCTAGCTAACTATGGAGAATAGTAAGCAGTAAGCAAAAATGCCCAGTCCCAATTATTGATCAATTCAAGGAAGAGTCAAAATGCCCACCCAGCCCCCAAAAGGACAGCCAGCCAAGATGTTCTCTAGGAATGGGGTGAGGAATGCCTCTCAAATGCTGAGTGAGGGTTTGGGAGGATAAAGCTCCATCAGCATTCTGGCTTCACCCACTGAAACCATCCATCAGTGAAAGAACCCCACCAGCCCAGGGGCGTATCTAGGGGTAGGGCAGGCAGGGCACGTGCCTCGGGCGCAAATTGAAGGGGGGGACCATTTTTAAAAATTAATTTATTTTAAAAAAATGGCCACTGTGCATGCTCAAATGGCCTCTGTGAGGCCCCCATGCCAGGCCTCGCAGAGGCCATTTGAGCATGTGTGGCAGCCATTTTGTTTTCAGCGGAGATATATATATATATATAAATGGCCACCACACATGCTCAAAAGGTCCCTGCAAAGCCCTAGAGGCCAGCGAGGGGAGCGGGAACCTTTGCAGACCCACCCCACAGCCTTTAGGGGCTACAGGTTTTGTTTTTGTTTTTAATTAATATAATATAAGTTACTGTACACATATTCAGTTTAGCACTATGTACAGAGAATCAGGGCTTGTGAATAATGAGCTGAAGCTTATGAGCTAGGATTGTATTCATTTGCTCTTTGCTTCTTGTTATAAGTGAGTTAAATGTGATGTCTTAATAATATGGCTATAAACGGTGAGTTTGTCTTTCAATCAGTGTGAAATTAGTATTAATTAGCCTTAGTATTAAGGCCCACGGGGAGTTTCTTGCTCTCTTTCTCTCATTTTAACTGTCTTTCTGAAATACTAGAATATATTCCAAGCAGTGACACAGTTTACTCTGCATATCCTTTAATTATTTACAGAGTAAATAGGGAAAAGTCAAATTCTCCATTTATTTTTAAAACTTATGTAATGGTGATGCTACAATACATAGTAGAGAATTAGACATTAGTTTTCCAAGTATACCTCCACATAGTATTTGGGTATTTCATGAGCCCCAGCATACTGAAATTTGTAGTTTTCTAAATTGTTTTTGAAAAATTAAAAGATTAAGGAGCTTGACTTGTATTTTTCAGCTGATATTATGGTAAAGTTATCTGAAAGATGGGTGTTGGATGTTTGAACAAGGGGCGCAATTTCAGTGCTTGCCCTAGGCGCTATTTTCCCTAGATACGCCTCTGCACCAGCCTTGTGCTTTCTTTAAGGCTGCATGAGAGAATTTCTTTTTGAAACTGTATTTGCAAGTGTTATGTGTTCATTCCTCTAAAACTAGCTCCTAGTTGCTAAACATTACAAAACAATTCAGAGGAATTCTATTACTTTTCTTGCTGTATTTACATTTACAAAGCATGATCTCTCTCACACACAAACATACACAGACGTTCTATTCCACTGAGCCACTTGGACCTGCATGTTTGTGACTGTATTGTTGGGGCACATGTACCCCAACCTTAGACTCAGAAGTACCAACCCAGAAGTATGTGGAATTCAGGCCTGTGTCTGGTTCCAATTTTATTAAGACAGGAATTAATGCCTGGGCTCAGGATGAATTGACACCCCAGATCTCAACTGGTCTATGAGGGAAGAGGTGATCCAGCATTGTATTGTGAGATGGGTACTCAAGGAAGCACAAAAGCCAGGCCAGAACAATCCAAATGCTAAAATGTGACTTACTATCAGATAATGTCTGTGGAAGAGGCCAGAGGCTGATCTCCCCTTTCCTGTTGCAAGAAGTCTATGTTAATCTTTGTCAATGATTGACTCAATTGCTCTCTATAGAAATTCAACATAGGTAGATGCATACAAAGAAAACACCTATAGACTTTAATTCTTACTTTACTAACACTTTAACACCTTTTGGGATCAGGCTAGCAAATCTGGGACAAGAGAAGATGCCCATTTGCACCTCAGAGATGCAGATTTGCTTTGGGCAATGTCCCCCCCCCCCCTAAGCTCACAGTTTACAGAAGATGGGATTCAGATCTCTCTGGACTGGCCAATATCCTGAATAATTAAAAGACATTATCCAGAAAGTAACAGCATTGTCACCCTTTTGGGGACCCAGGAGAAGATGAGGAGATTTGAATAGACTCTATGAGAGATCAAAGGAAAATACAACTATAAAGAACAGGCTTACTGGTCAGAGAGCTGGCAGTCTTGTGCCTACATGCAATCTTCTGCCTACAAGCAAGACTTGCTCATGAGTAATCCAAGAGTTTGCTGCCCAAGCTGCAGGGCTAGAGGCAGGAACTCTGTCCATGGACAGGAACTGTCTGTGACTTCCACTGCGCAGTGAGAAGTCAAGACTTCCCCAGCCATAGTGCTCTGACTCTCAGCCGTGCTCTGAGCAAACTGCATGCTTGATCTAAAAGCTCCTGTCCCCAGCCAAAAGCCTCTCTCCTTCAGCTGAAAGATCCACCGTTCTCAAGCCTCTGATCCCGGTAATATGCCACCCCACAAGCCTTGGATCCCGCCATCATTTCCCCTCCTTCTCCTCCCCCCCCCCTTTCCCTCTACTAATTCCTGATCTCCCCAAACCATGACAGCCCTCAGCTTTCCTTATCCCCCCCCCGCCTTTTCCACCTATATCTGAATTCTTTTAGGCTCTAGGAAGATTTAATACACACACATATGTTAGTTAGGAACACTGGGTGAATATTGTTGCTGGCTAGGGTTGAAATACTGTTAGTAATACTGATAGAATGTTCTGCTTTCTGCTCAGTTAGATTGGTGTTGTTATTCTTTTATACTCAATAAAGCCCATTGAATCATTTAGGATTGGTTTGATCTCCTTTCTTCCTTGCGTCCAGATCCTACATGGTCACTATATAAAAGAACTTGGTCACTTGGTGACACTATGAGACAGGCCTAATTTTGTATGCTAGCTAATGAGCATATTCAGTATATAAATCAGGCCTGGACCACAACAGTGGTCTGTACTTCTCGTAATGTACTTCATTATGGGAATGCAGCTGCATTGTATGTGCATGTGGATATCATAACCAGATGAATCGGCTTGCTCCGTAGCCCTTTTTCACTTGGTGGCAGGGGCATAACTATAATAGGGCAAGGGGAGACAGTTGTCTGGGGGCCCACTGCCTTGGGGGGCCCCCATTGGCAAATCACATGACTGACTCCCCCAGCCATGCACCCGCCCAGGTTTCCTTCAGTTGTATCCATCCTCCAAAACTGATGTGAGTATTAAGACCTGGAGCTACCAGAACAGAATGTCTTTCTCTAGTAAATCTTGTCTCTGGGCCCACTCCAACCTTGCTACGCCCCTGCTTGGTGGGCATCTCTCTCCCCATGACATGCTAATCACGAGAAGTACATTATTTCTTGTTTACACAGTCAGACAGGTGTTATTGACTGGTTTGTTTTATCCAGATATCGAGTCCTTCCCAAGGACCTGGGATGGCTGAATTTTATCATCAATACTGTTGGTTATTATAGATATCGTCGCAAAACATAGGCTGTTCCCAGTAAAGTTGCTTTTTGTAATTGGCTGGTGGTGATTTCTGTGGCCCCTATGGTGTTGAAGTGCTCTTCAAGGTCTTTTGGAATTGTACCTAGGGTGCCAATTACCACTTTGATTATTTTGGTCTTTTTCTGCCACAGCCTTTCAATTTCAATTTGTAGATCTTTGTATTTTGTAATTTTTTCTATTTCTTTTTCTTCTGTTCTGCTATCCCCTGGTATTGCTATGTCTATTATTTTAACTTGTTTTTCTTTTTTCTTGACTACAGTTATATCTGGTGTATTGTGTGGCATTATTATTATTATTATTATTTCAATTTCTATACTGCCCTTCCAAAAATGGCTCAGGGCGGTTTACACAGAGAAATAACAAATAAATAAGGATCCTTGTCCCCAAAGGGCTCACAATCTAAAAAGAAACACAAGGTAGATACCAGCAACAGTCAATGGAGGTACTGTGCTGGGGGTGGATAGGGCCAGTTACTCTCCTCCGGCTAAATAAAAAGAATCACCACATTAAAAGGTGCCTCTTTGCCAAGTTAGCAGTGCACAGGTCCCACCCATATTATTGCAGTATTGACAGACTGCACACGCATGGAACAGAATTATGGAAAAGCAGCGGGCTGTTGAGTGCGTGAAGTCTGCTGTTGTCTGCTTCCATTGTAGCTCTGTTGCCTGTGCAGGTCTGAAAATTATAATCCCAGAAACATTTTTCGTTTCTGAGACATTAAAACTTGCTTTTGCTGGGGCAGTGTTTTATTGACTGGGCACTTGTATTGATTAGCCCTCTTTAGATGTCATGAGCACCATGGGCACTCACACTTACAACTGCAAAAGCGGGGAGGAAGTCCTGCCCCACTGCTGTTACTCACCTCCTCCCACTGGGCGCACATGCTTAAAGCACAATTTGTCTGAAGAGGAGATGCGCCGTAAGATGCTTTTATTTACACTAAAAGTAAATGTACAATAGGAAAAATACCTTAGCATTATTTCTTAAATGTGGTTTAAGATAGAAAAGGCTTATGTGGGTATTTCCTATTACATACAATGTATAAAGACTGAAGTGCTTCTTCATATTTGGACATGTAAACAGTCTGATTATACAACAGTTTAATGCTTTCTAGAGCAAAAAAAAAAAGTCATAATCCCCAACATTCTTGTAGAATTTGTGTCTCTGTATGTGTACCATCTGTAATAAGCTGAAGCCAAGAGCCATGCTGCAACTAAGGAGTGAGAGATAATTCACAAGTCTGCATGCAATATAAAGTTGTTTAGTATAATGACTCTGTGTGGTTCAGTAGTTATGGGAGTTGGATTTTGAGCTTCCTCATAATTTATGTATTTACTCTTAAGTAACAACTGTAGCTTTCTGTGTTCCATGTGTCAGTGCCACATGCTTGATCATTCCTCTAATCTATTTACCCTTGAAATACTGCCATATAATATGTGAACTAAGCAATGTCAACATGACAGGGAAACAGAGATGACACAATGAGGTAGAAGGAACGTCCTCTGTTGTTCCTTTGTCTAACTAAACTAATCGTTAAGCAAAGAGGTCAAAACATCAGCTTGACTAGTTCTATGGCAGCTATGATACTTTCTTTGCTGCATCGCTGACCCAATAGACCAGGGATTCTCAACGTTGGGTCCCCAGATGATATTGGACTTCAACTCCCATAATCCCCAGCCCCAGTGGCCTTTGGTTGGGTATTATGGGAGTTGAAGTCCAATAACATATGGGGACCCAACGTTGAGAATCCCTGCAATAGACCATTCCCATCTTTGCAAAGATGGTCAGTAGGGCAGTGTAAAACCACTCATTAAACTTCACTAGCCTTAGTGGAACACTTCAAGCTTTCATTAAAGAATATTTTTTTGCTGCAGAAGGAACTTGCAGAACTGCCTCATTATGTTTAGGAAGTTCTAATTCACAAGCTCTGGCTTTGAGATCGCTTTTCTAGAGTCTAATTTTTCTTTTTCTTTCATGTTCAAGAGCCCCTGGTGGCGCAGTGGTAAAACTGCCGCCCTGTAACCAGAAGGTTACAAGTTTGATCCTGACCAGGGGCTCAAGGTTGACTCAGCCTTCCATCCTTCTGAGGTTGGTAAAATGAGTACCCAGAATGTTGGGGGCAATATGCTAAATCATTGTAAACCGCTTAGAGAACTCCGGCTATAGAGCAGTATATAAATGTAAGTGCTATTGCTATTGCTATGTTTGTAATCTTGTACAGAGACGAAACATGGGCACCCTATGAAGCATGTAAGTTATGCTTATGTTGAATTAACCATAAAGCCCTTTAAAAATCAGGAGCAGTGGTCAAAACATTTCCTGGCCTCACAACTATTTCCCCCCCAAAAAGAACAAGGCATCCAAGTATGCAGAAATGGTGCACATGATGATGCTCACACACATGTGCTGCACATATCAAGACCTAATAGTCATTACTTGGTTATATATGTGCTTATACCTGAAAATGACTTCTTCCCCCCTCTAGTTATTTTTCAGCACTTCTCTTGAAATTATTTATTTTCACCCAAGTTTTGAATTACATAGGACAGACCTCTCTGTCAGTGCCATCAACACATTTAGCATCAATATTTAATTATGTGGCATCTAATTGGCTTTGTCAACCCCCTTATTTTTATTAAAATCTGGTGGAGTTATCACATCACGTTTCACAGCATCTTCCCATTCATTATGTGATATCTGAACTGACAGGCCTGCAGAATTTATGACTCATTAAGCAAAGAAAAAAGAAAAACAAAAACGACCCACTAGCTGTGTACATTGGTCCACCTTGATAAACCTCGTGGCTTTGCTTCTTGGGTCTGCAAAAATGGCAGTGGGGAGCAGTGTCAAGCACATGACAGATCACAAAGCATGGCTGATTGGCATTCTGTTTTGTGGTTCATACATTGTTCATAGCTGCTGAATGTTGCATATATCCCTGTGACCTTATTTGAAGAGTTGCTTAAACTGGATAGAGAAGAGCCTTATTCAGACGTTTCTTTGTGTGTACGATGTATGCACATGTACATGTTTTTGTGTGAATGCAGGGGTGTGGCAATATTGGAGGTGGCCTGTGTTCTGAATAAGCCACCGGGCCTCCTTTCCCCCTGTTTCCCCAGATCCATAGCCACCACCTCCATGGCAATTCACATCTTTCTTGTCACCATTGTCATCACCACCACCTCCTCCTCCTCACTGCTGTTGCACTGCTGCCACCACAGTGGTGGCAGCTCCTAAAGCTCCAGGAGCAGGGGCTCCTAAGCTTACTCAGCTGTGCACTATAAAAATATCAGGGCCCGGTATGCTGGGCCCTGATGTTTTTATAGCACCAGTAGCCAAGGAAAGCTTAAGAGCTGCCACTGCAGCTCCTGGAGTTTTAGGAGCTATCACGATAGCGGCGGTGGCATGTAAAGCTTGCAGCAGCTTCTAAGATTTCCCGGGTTGCTGCAGACGATAAAAACATCACAGGTTGTGATGTCTTTAAAGGGCCAATGGCCAGGGAAAGCTTAGGAATTGTTGTTGTGGCTCCTGGAGCTTTAGGATCCCCAATGTAGGCTGTGAGCAAATGGGTGGGTGGGACCCGAGGTCCAGGGTGGGGGAGAGGCAGCCCGGGAGGTGGTGAGTGGCTTGTCTTCCTTGAACACGTCTGTTCAATTCTAGCTCCGCCCCTGTGTGAAGTTGAATGCGTTCATTTGTAAATGTGTTGTAAATGCGTAAAACTGCGTTGAATGCGTTCATTTGTAAATGCGTTGTAAATGCGTAAAACTGTAAATGTGTTCATTTTAAAAGTGAAACTGGGTCCAAGTCCCCTCAGTGCAGGGTACAGATAGGAAGCACACTACCAGGAGGTGTGTGTTGAGCATAATGTCTGGATAATGCAAATGCGTAGGGGTCTGTGCATGCATACACTGTACTCAAATTGTACATACATTGAACATCTGTGTAAATAGGGCTAAGGAGTTCAGATAAATCCACATATTTGGGCGGGGCCATAATTTGCCAGCTGATTCTATGAAAGCTTTATTCCATATAACATGTAAATTTTTGTATATATATTTTTTTAATTGTATGCCATGTTTAATTGTATGCCATGTCACTCCCAGGGCAGCTCATAATCACTGTTAAAATATCAAACAACATAGAAATGATAGAACTAAAGTGATAAACTGCAGCAGCAGCAGCAACAACAACACACACTTTAAAACAAGACTTCAGTCACCGGAATGAAAGGCCTGGTGGAACAACCTAGTGGAACAACCACCTGGTGGAACAACCACCAGATAAAACAATTTTTGTCTTTGTTTTCAGTTGCCAATGAAAGGCTTGAAGAGAGAAAGAGAGCAGCTGGAACCTCCCATGAGAGATAGTTCTAAAGTGTAAACATTGCTAGAGAAATGCCTTGCATGTGCAAACTAGACAAAACTCTGCCAGACTGGCATGTTGGGCAGAGTCTCACCCAAGACTGTAACAGGCTGGTAGTTTAGCATGGAGGGAGTGGTCCTCCTTAAGTTATCCCCAACCCACACTGTTTGGAGCATTAGAGCATCGTGAACTAGATACAAGTGTTAATAATGATGAAATCAAACCTTTTGGAGTTGAAATGTGAAATCTATATCTATTTCTGAAACAGTTTGCCTCAGGACCAAATGAGGCATGATGTTAAATGCTTCACTGTTGAGTTGCAGGCTTATTTTACTTCAAACAAAACAAACAAACAAACAAACACAGTGGTGTTTAGTCCTTTACCTCTATGCTATTTCCATGCCAAAATTCCCACCAAGCTGCTATGCCCCCTCCCCCGAAGGTGCCTATTGAGGGTTTGTGGCGGGGATTGGCAGGAAAACAATGAAGATGATATCTCTACTGCTTTAAAGTAAAAATTAATCTTTAAATTAGATCACACATTTAACCTCATATGTAGTTTGGCCCTCAACTGTCAGAAATTTAGGAAACATGGGCCTAGAGAACAAGCTTCACACACAATGTGCAGAAGAAAACAAACAAAATATTACAAAATATACCATTTAGAGAAGCAAACAGCCAGAACAAGCCTATTGTTAACTTTATAAAGGCACATTTAGCAAATATAATCTGGCAATGTTCGGGTGTCAAGAGAATTTAATGAGCACCATCTAGAGGATGCTATAATATTTCATTTAGCAATCAAGTGAGCGTTTGAATGTTCAGTCATACCTGATTAGTCTGCTCCAGTAGTTGGCCAGTAATGTGAACCACACTGAGTTTTATAGTTATGAATAAAGTCACAAAGGAGTAACTTATTTGAAAAAGATGCACATTATGCTAAAAGATTTATCGAGTGTACATACATATTACACAAATACTGTAAATATACTTTAAGAAAATGGCTTTTAACCCACACAAATTTACAAGTCTATTTACGGAACATTTCACACATTCAAAATATAAAAAGGAAATCCAGTTACTCAGAAGGTTCACTAAAAAAGACAAAAGGGTAGCCTTCAATTGAGTTTTATTCATATATATGTGATTTAATTTTGACTTTTGGAAGAACCCCCGCCCCCCCGAAGAAAGTGTTGTGGCTTTACAAAACAACAACAAACTTATGTTACTTACCACCATTACAGTTATTTTCTGTTTACTTTTTTCATCACTACTTTTAATATTATGACCTTTGCAAAAGACAACGTAAAGTATCATAGCCAGAAATCTTCAATTTCTCTCCCTCTCTTCTTTGTTCTTTTGAACAGTAGTGCTGCAAGAAGGGAAAAGAACAAACTTGTTTTTCCAAACTTGAGTTGCAGGCTAAGAGTGCAGTTTTCCAAGCTCGGATTTACATCCACAATCCAAGTCGCGTCACAATCCACAACTGCAAGCATACCTGCAGTCTGGATTCTGGAACACAAGCTCCAGACTTAAGAGGACCTGGGCTGGCTAGTGCAAGATGATTGCACTTGTGCAATGTCCTTCTAGTGTGGAAGGACATTGCACACGTGCAATCATCTTGCACTAGCCAGATCTTCTAAGTCTGGAGCTTGTGCTCCAGACTGTAGGTATGCTTGCAGTTGCATAATAGATGTGAAACTTGCAGCATGCCTTATTTTTCTTTAAGGGAACTTTTGTGTTAGATACAGTACCTATACATTTTTTAACGTCCCCCCCGCCACCCCGAACTGACTATTGCATACTTGAAGTATTTGCTAAAATCCATTTTAGCAAATGCTTTTGAGATATGCCTTGGGGGAAAAAATAAATGGGTTCTCAGTACCAGAAAAGTAAAACATGGAGGAATGCTTTCTTACTTTTGTTTCCCCATAATTGGAGCTGCAATGAAAACTATCAGCAGTGCAAACAAATACCTCATGTTTCTTATGTCTAAGTGCTTTTGCTTGACATGTCAGCAGTATTGGTCTATATCAAGCACTGAACTGATATAGTGAATACTTTCAGTTAAGGTGGGAAGCTGTGAAAGTTCTGTATGCCTAAACACTAGGGGTGTGCACAAAACTGGTTTGCCCAGTTCAGTTCGAGTCTGGACCAGGGGCGTATCTAGGGGTAGGGCAGGCAGGGCACGTGCCCCGGGAGCCACTTGAAGGGGGGTGCCATTTTTCTAAAATTTTTAAAAAAATTAAAATGGCTGCTGAAAACAAAATGGCCACCGCGTATGCTCAAATGGCCTCTGTGAGGCCCTAGGCCATGCCAGGCCTCGCAGAGGCCATTTGAGCATGCGCAGTCGCCATTTTGTTTTCAGTGGCCATTTAAATTATTTTTTTTTAAAAAAATGGCCACCGCACATGCTGAAATGGTCCCTGCAAGGCCCTAGAGGCCAGAGAGGGGAGGGGAAACCTTTGCAGACCCCCCCCCCACAGCCTTTAGGAAGCCCCCCGAAGGGGCTACAGGTAATTTTTTAAAAATTAAACAATTAATATAATATAAGTCACTGTACACATATTCAGTTTGGCACTATGTACATAGAATCAGATGGGCGTCAGATGTTTGGACAGGGGGCGCGATTTCAGTGCTTGCCCTGGGCACTATTTTCCCTAGATACGCCTCTGGTCTGGACTGGGCATGTTTGATTTTGTGTACCCCCAAACCCCACTCCACTCCATTTCAGCTTGAATTCGAGGCTGTCCGGGGTTCGAAATGTTTAAAAAAATTGTTTTTAAACTCAGCGCTGGGCCTGAGGTCATTCTGCTGTCTCCAGAGGGTGCTGCCAAGGCCGCAGGAAGATCTCTGAAGTTTCCCCCTCCACCCACCAGCCTACGCTCCCCCATAATTTTTGAGTTGGTTTGGCCCATTTTCCAGGCCTTTCTTTAGTTTTTATAATTGTCAATTTTTAGCTTTTAAAATAACTTTTAATTTGAAACTCAATACTGATTGTGGTTTTTAACCTGACTTTTAACTTGTTTGCTTAATTTGGTTAATCTTATTAATTTTATTGTATATTGTGTCTATTTTATAGTTGCGAGCTGGCTCAAGCAGTGGTGTACTGGAGGGGCAGGGTATACATGTTTTAAATAAATAAAATAAAATACAACACCCACAAAGAATTCATGCATCTTCTCTATCAAAATGGGCCAGAGTCCATTTGCCAAAAAAAAGGGGGGGGGTATTAAAAGTATGTACAATAATTGCAAGAAGGCAGAAACATAGCAGAAGACTCCACCCTAACCTATGCCCATTAATTAGAATATCTTCATAGGTCCCTGCATATACAGCTGTATTTGCAGGACAGTTGTTATTTATTTATTTATTTGATTTTTATACCGCCCTTCCAAAAAGGCTCAGGGAGGTTTACAATTAAAAACCAGTTGTTCTAATGTCCCTGCAGTTGTTCTAATGGATATGCGTAGGCCTGCTGCCACAATTCCTGCTGCTGCAATGATTCCTTCCCCATCACATGCATTTATTGTATAAACTAGCCCTATTGAGAGATATCATTGTATGTGCATACAAGGTCTTTACAGATGTATGTGATTTTGTGTTAATTGCTGTATATGTGTTAATGACTGTATATGTGGTTCTGCACTTAGGCTCACTTTTAAAAGTGACATTAAGTGCAGAATCCTTCAAAAGTGGACTATCCCCTCCCCTTGGCCATGTGCAGAGGGGAGGGCAATTTGTCCCAGCCCCTCTGCACTCGGCCCAAATGAGTGCCCATTGGATGGGCAGGAGCAGTGGGCAGGGTTTACGGCTGTTAGGAGGCCGGCTCCCGCCCCCTGGCCTTCAGTTCGGCCAGGCATCAGACGGAGTAGAAGCTCCTTTATGGCGCTCCTACTCGGCCCTTGTTTGGGCCCAGTGTGTTCAGGGCATCGGCCCCTTCGGCGTGGCGGCAGCTTTTGGCAGGCAGACTGCGAGGCCTGGCTTGGCCTGCAGCACCTGCTGTAGCTGCGGTGGTGTTGGTTTTCGTCCCGGGGTGGGGGGAGCGCTTGGGTAGTGGCCTAGCTGGGAGGTGGCTGTTGAGGGCTCGGAGGGGGGTGCTTCTGGGTGAACAGATAAGGCCCAGGAAGGCCGTTATAAAGGGCATTGGCACCCATTTGACTTAGTATTTCCCACCTACCACCCATCAGGGCTTGTGAGGCCTGGCTTGGCCTGCATAGTGGGCCACATTCTGGTTGGTTGCCCCCTATTGGGGCTCGGATAGAAGTGTTCTGGGCCTGGGGATTAAGGCCTGGGTTGGGTGGTGGCTTAGCTGGGAGGTGTGGCAGCTGGGAGGGGTGATTGATTTGAGTACTGGTTGGTCACCCCCTGTTGGGGTTTGGGTAGAAGTGCTCTGATTAAAAAAAAAAAGACAGGAATAGAATATTAAACTGAGGATTTATAGGGGAAGCGTAGAGGTGGCGGATATGCCCAAGAAGGCGAAAGGAAAGAAAGGGGGCAAGCCTATTCGCCAGCCTAAGTGGCCCACGCCGTCTCCTTCTTCGTCGGAAGGGGAGGATGAGGAGATGGTAGTGATTCGGGGGTTAATAGGCAGGATGGAGGCCTTGGAGAAGGCCAGGGCCGTGCCTTCGGACGAAGGGGGCAGTCCTTCAGGGTTGCCAGGGAGGGTGCCTAAGCGCACCCGAGGGGTGACGCGGGCACAGTTATTGAGGTCTATTTCTGAGAGGCTCAATGCGTTGGAGAGGGATGGGGGCCTGCCTGGCCCAGGTCTACCTGCGAGTCCTGATGTTCCGGTGGTTCCGGTGCCGATGTCGCCTTCTCCGCCGGTGGTACCTGATGCTCCTTTGCCTGCAGATCTGACTCCTTTGGAACCTGCTGAGCCAGTGGTACTGGGTGAGCCCATTGCACCTACACCCACACCAGCATCTACACCCACTGCGACTACACCTGCCGGCGGTACCGGCCAGTGGCCTACCTTACCCTGGCCGGTCCCTGCTTGGGGCGGATGGGGCCCTGTCCCTGGATGGGCACCTCGTTTCCAACCTTGGGGGACAGGGTCTCCTACTGGGGTGGCTAAACCTATGCCTGGCAAGTTAGGGGTGGCGGAGCAGGTCTGGTCGGGCGTGCGGCCTTGGGCCACTGTTCCAAGGCCGGCAGGGCTGAGTGGGGAACCAGCGGCTGGGAATTTAGCTTCGGCTGCTGGGTTTTACCCCATGGGTATTGTGCTGTCCCGGCAGCATGCCCCTTATGGGGGTATGGGACTCCCTTTAGGAGACCATTTGTTACCTGCCATGAGGGAAAAGATCCTGAAAGGGGAATTTGTCGATATTTTTAGCCTCCTGTTTAGAGAGCTGGAGGTTAAACATAAGGAAGGGGAGTCCTGCAAGGAGCACGAAGCCACGAAGCAAAAGCCAGTTGAAAAAACTTGGAACAACTGGCTTTCTGGCTTTACCATGTTTATGGGAGTACTGGTGCAGGCGCAGCTGGCTAAGGGGCCTGCGCTGCTCAAATATATGGACATCATTCACCAGGCAGTCTTGGATTTTGCCGGTTCGTCTTGGATCAGATACGACGAAAGTTTTCAGATGCGGGCGACATTGGACCCCTCCCTCCCTTGGGACACGCCTTTGCAGGAATTGTGGCTGATGATTGTCACCCTCTCGACCTGCCGAAGGTGACAGGTTGGATAGTGGGCATCTGTTGTCCAGATCTCAGGTGGGCGGGTCACCTTTAGTGGCGGGGTCACCTTTAGCAGCGGGCCAACAGTGGGTTCAACCCCACCTGGTCTGCTGGGAGTATAACAATGGGGGCCGCTTCTCCAGGCCAGTGTGCCGTTTTAGGCACACGTGTGGGCTCTGCGGTGCCAAGCACCCAAGCTCTACTTGTCCCAGGGCAAAGTCAAGGGGTTCTGGGCCAAAGTTCAGGACGGGAGGTGGGGGAAGGGGTGGTGGTCCCCCTCCCCCCCCAGGTAAAAGGGGCCCAGTCCGGTCAAACTTGAGGTCCTGGGGCATTGGTTGCAGGTTTATCCCTGCAGGGCAGCAGCGGCTTATTTGCTTTCAGGGTTTAGGGATGGGTTTAGGATTCCCTCTCTGTCGCGCCAGGTGTCGGTCATATCTCATAACCTTCGGTCGGTGGTAGGTAAGGAGGAGGTTGTTTGGAGGAAGATCAATAAGGAGGTGGCTTTGGGGAGGGTTTGGGGGCCTTTTGATAGCCCTCCCTTTCCGAGGTTGCGGGTTTCTCCCTTGTGGGTTGTCCCTAAGAAGGCGCCTGGTGAATTTCGTCTTATTCACCATTTATCGCATCCCAAGGGGTCTTCCATCAATGACAGGATACCAGATGCCTTAGGTTCAGTGCGGTACACTTCATTTGATGAAGTGGTCCGTATGGTTAGGGTGTGTGGGGCAGGGGCTTTATTAGCCAAATGTGACATTGGGTCTGCATTCTGTCTGCTGCCGGTTCACCCGGCGGATTTTGATTTGTTGGGTTTCTGTTTTGAGGGGAGATTCTATTTTGATTGGGTGCTCCCGATGGGTTGTTCTATTTCTTGTGCGGCCTTTGAGGCTTTTAGCACCTTTCTGGAGTGGGCAGTGAGGAGTAGGACCAACCTGAGCTCTACGGCTCACTTTTTGGATGATTTTCTTTTTGCAGGCAGGGGTGATTCGTCAGCTTGCCTGCACCTGTTGAATTCATTTATTCAGATGGCACAGGAGCTGTGGGTTCCCCTGGCTAGGGATAAGATGGAGGGCCCGGTCACCCGGCTGTCTTTTTGGGGGATTGAGTTGGATACCTTGGAGGGATGCTCGCGTTTGCCGCTGGAAAAGTTGTGTGTTCTGGTGAACCTGCTAGTGGCTCTTGGGCGTGCCCGTAAGGCCTCGTTAAGGGAGCTTCAGGTGGTGACCGGGCACTGAATTTCGCTTGCAGGGTGGTGGTACCGGGGTGGGCATTTTTTAGACGCCTTTGCAACCTTATGTCAGGGCTTAAGGCCCCGCATCACAGGGTACGTATCACTGAGGGGGTTAGGGCAGATTTGGCCATAGGGGAGTCATTTTTAAAGGAGTTTAATGGAGTGTCCTTCTGGAGGTCCGAGCAGCTCCTGGAGGTGGACTTGCAGGTCCACTCGGATGCTGCTGGTGGGATTGGTTTTGGTTTGTATTTTAGGGGTCGTTGGTGTGCCGCCCGTTGGCCGGCAGAGTGGGTGCGGTTAGGTATAACTAGGGATTTAACTTTCTTAGAATTCTTCCCCATTGTAGTGGCGGTCCATATTTGGGTTGTTGAGTTTTCCAACTCTACGATCCGGTTTTGGTGTGACAACCAGGTGGTGGTGCAAGTTGTCAATTCACAAACGTCTCGCTCCTTGCGGGTTACTGGGTTGTTGAGGGCTTTCGTCTTAATTGCAGGGTGGTGATACCGGGAAGAGACTAATTTTTCATATATACTTGAAATTTAAGGTGTTCTGAGCATTACATTGAACATTACATATAACTAGAACACTAAATGATAATATAAATATGCCTGTGTATACAAGCCTGAAAAAATATGAGGGAAATTGTGATTGTCTCTCTGCAGAGCTTCCCTTCTGCCCTTGGATTCCACCCCGAGGACTATACCTTCCATCATCCCCAGCTGCATTGTGGTTGGGGATTTTGGGAGTTATGATGCCAATAGCCCAATAGCAGCTGGAAAGCTTCAGCTTGCTCACCCCCATCTGGATGTTAGGCACTCCATCATAAGAGGCTTCCACCGTTAGGACTCAGGAGGGAGGAGGAGAGATTCCACTGCTGCCAGTCCAGTCGGCAATTATTGCTTCAATGCAAGCTCCTTCCTTTCTTCCTGAGGCAAATGGGGCAGGGGCGGGAGGGAGACCCGGATCATATCAGGACAGTAGCGAGGCAGGCAGCAGTAAGAAAACAGAGGGGTCACAGAACTTAAGGGCAAAGTACATGATTGGAAGGAAAGTGTGATTCGCAACTTGGGTGTAGAGAGTTTAAAAAGCTACCAAGAAGCAGGGAGAGGAGTTGTATTTATTTTAACAAATTAGGAGAGGGGAGTAGGAAATGTTTTGAAAGATGATTCGCGTCTGTGATTTATTGTCTCCAAAGTGCTGGATTTTGTAAGAACGAAGCCAAATAGATCCAGCCCCCATCCTTCTACCTCCATCCGCTCCCTTTGCCTTTTTCCCTTCAAAGGGGAAGGGGTTAGCAAGTTTCTTTTCTGGGGGTGGATATTTGCCATTCTTAAATGGAGAGTGCACTTTGGGGTGGGGGGGGGAGGCGAGAGACTCAAACAATGGGAGAATCCAAGTGCCAGATGCCTGAAGCTTGTCGACTGCGTCTGCATAGTAGTGTGTGGCGGCGGAGCAGGTGGGGGGATCGTCCCGTTTCCAGCTGGTCTGGGAGGGCTGCCGGTCTGGCCAGGACTCTCAATGGCCATTCCCCTCCCGCGCGCCCCCAGATTGTTTAGCCTCCCCTTGGCCCCACCCCCCATGGAGAGCTGGCTCAAGCCTCACTCAATGGGAAAGAAACTATAGCGCTGCCTGGAACCTGAATTTGTCTGTTTCTAAAATAAAGAGAAGAATTCTTTGGAGGTGGAGGGAGAGGAAGGGTGAGGAGGACCCTTTCTCTATAGTAGGTAAAAGAAAGCATGAAAAGCATCCCTCCTCCCCACCTTGCTCTCCCTCTTTTGCAGTCCTTTTTCAAACAACTTCAAAGGAATCCAGCTTTTTTTGTGGGGCTATCAAAGAGATGAGCACGCTCAAAGGATTGCTGGGGTTTTTTGCAAGCAACGTCAGGGAAGAGGCGGCATGGAGTTGTCCTGCCGCCCCAATTACTTTGAAGATTACGGCGCCAAGCAGGAAAGCGGCGGGAGGGCTAAGTAAACCCTCCCGCCGCTCTTAAAGGTACCCCCCCACCCCAGTGCCGGACCGCAGTTGGCGGTTCCGTGCACATCCCTATTTGTTTGAAGCTTGCTTGCTTGCAACAGCACGTGGGCTGGGAAAGCGCCAAAATTTTTTAAAAAATGGGTGGTGGTGGTGGTGTGAGCGGCAGCAGTGAGCAGCGGGCCCACTCACCGGCGCCCCCTGGGGATTGAATTTGGGGGGGGGAGTAATTTTTTTTAACAAAATAATGGTGGTGGTTGGGGGTGGGGCATGGCAGGGATTTGGCGCCCACTGCAGCTGGTGCCTAGGGCACATGCCCTGCCTGACCCACCCTAGACACGCCTTTGTACTTTGATGCTTGAAATGTGAACAGACATTCTCGGCTGGTGTAGGAGGTCACCCAACGTGGGATTAGATCCCTCCACATGCTCCAGAAGGCAGGAAGTAGAAATACTTGAAGATCCTTAACCCATTGCATGTGGGTGGATCCCTTCGGTTCTACTTCCTGCCTCTGCTCCAGAGGACTCATTTGCTATAGCTCGCTTCACCTCTTGTTCGTGTTCTCTTTTTTCACCTTCAGGTTCTCTATTCTGTATACTTGTATACCTTTTTTCTACCAGTTCCTCATGTAGTTCTTTGCTTGCTGTCTTTTCTTTAATATATATATATATATATATATATATATATATATATATATATATATATATATAAAAAAGATACAGTCCCTTCCGCTTTTGGGCCTTGTGGTTTTTCTATACTCTGTCATACTTTCCTACTCACCTCCTCTGAGGAGACCCTCCGCTCGATGGCCGCCAGAAAGGGCTTGGGCCTGCTCGCTAGAAAGGAGCAATCAGCCCGGCAACGGCTTTTCCCTCCAAAACAGTGGGACGGAGTGAATTCTGGAGATAAGATGGTGGCCACTAGGGGGAGCCTCGCTGGTGCCGCAGAGCCACAGCGGCTACCCCCCACCATGCCGATGGCAGATATTTGGATGCTTGCAAAGGACCTAGGCATAATAATCGGTCACAAGCCTCACACCCCCCCCCTTAAGAAGAAGAAGAAAAAGAGGCACGCTGACAAGGAGCGCTCGCCGGGCACTTCTGAGAGCCGTGCGGCCCCGCCCCACGTGACCATAATGCCGGAGCAGGAGGCGGCCGACCGTTCGCCGCCCCTTCTCTCCCAGGGGCCAGTCGACCCGCAGCGGAGACTTCGGGCGGGCCGCAGCGTGAACAACCACGTTCCCTGAGCCCTTGCAGTGGCAAGGTTGGGGCAGAGGGGCCATTGTTCCTTGGAGGCGCAGCGGAGCGCATTCTGCCGGTCAGCAGTCGTGGCAGCAGCCCAGCCAGTTCAGCTTCGGTGAGAGCGGGCCCCCCTCGGGGGAATGGGGAAGAGGAGTTTCAACTCCCTACCAGTGGTCAGCCTAGCACTTCACGGGCTGCAGGGGACCCCACAGTGATTGGGGCTGGAGGCGCGCTGAATCCAGCAATACTGAAGGGCTGGATTGAGGAGGCAGTGCTAAGGTCTGTGGAAGCAGCTCTTAAGGGGTGCTCCTCGGCTAAAGCGCATAGGAGATTGGGGGACAGCCCATCGTCATCAGATTCTCATGAGGAGTCCCCTCTTCGTAAACGCCTCAGGCACACTATGAGGGTTACTCCCTACGCAGGGTCCAGAGGCCTGCACTCCTCTGCGGAATCAGGGGAGGAGTCCCCGGACGTCTACCAGCCCAGGGGATCCCAAGCAGGTTCGGGGCTTGGGGACAGGGATGTGGACTCATCCTCCTGTGAAGAAGGGTAGATCCTGGAAGATCAGGAGATGGGAGCCAGCAGTCAGAGGCTTCCCCTGATGGAAGATGCGCAGCCTGTTATAAACCAGTCTTTACTGGCATTAGGCCTTAAGCCAGTTACCCCTGAGGAGACCAGCACATTTTCAAAGGGCTCTTTGGTGCTGCCACAAGCTAAAGTCCCTCAGTACAGAGCAGTCATGCCAGAGGGATTTACCTCTTCTATTAAAGAGGGATGGGCAGCCCTGTCTGCGGCTAAGTGGGCCACAGCATCTGCCGCTAGGCTGTATAATTTTGAGGAAGACACGCTGCAGTTGTTAAAGGTCCCTCTTACAGATACATCCTTCAGCGCCCTTCTCAGTGGGGTGGTGGTACCCAAGGATGGGGACTCTACTTTCAAGGATCCAGCCAATAAAAAGGCTGAGTCGGCCCTTCACAGGGTTCATGAGTCATCAGCAATGGCAATCAGGGCTGACACTACAGCTTCCCTTGTCTCCAGGGCGTCTGTTCTTTGGACAGATGAGTTACTCAATGATCCACCTGCAGACCAGGCTAAGTTGCGTAAGAAGCTGCTTCACCTGCAAAGGGCTGCCGCCCTAGCGGCAGACGCTACTTTCGATAGCGTGCATTTTTCAGCTAGAGCCATGGGTGCAGGTGTATTGGCCAGACGTAATATCTGGATGAAATATTGGAAGGTGGATAACACTTCCAAGGCTAATCTAGCGGCTGTCCCTTATGTGGGGGAAAAGCTGTTTGGAGATGAGGCCCTGAAGGAGGTTTTGATAGAGACCAAGGATAAGAAAAAGGCCTTGCCTGCAGCACCACGCAAAGAGGACAAGGGCTCATTTCGTAGAACGTATCAGGCGCCCAGATCATTCCAGCCCTAATACAGACAAAGGGAATCTTTTCGCCCCTATAGGTCCCAGTGGGGCAGGCCTAGAGGCCAGGGCAGACAATTCTTCTCTTCCCAGAGTCGGCAGTCCTTCTCCTCCCAGGGGAGGGGTGTCAAGCAGCAATCCTGACCTTCCGGGTTGCAGGGTGGGAGCTCGTCTCTTGGACTTTTGACCCGTTTGGAAAGAATCCATCGCAGATCAATGGGTTCTTTCCAAAATAAGTCTAGGTTACAGAATAGAGCTCCTCAGCACACCCAGGAACAGGTTTCTGATTACGCCCACGTCAAGGAATGCTGCGAAACACAGAGGTCTTGTTTTAGCCGTTCAGCATCTGCTGCATAGGCGCCATAGACCGCTTCCCACGGGACCAGAGGAGATCAGGGGTGTATTCCATAATCTTCACGGTCCCAAAGAAGGACGACTCCGAAAGAGCAGTCTTGAACCTACGCCCCATCAACAAGTTTGTAATAAAAAAGCGTTTTCGAATGGAGACTTTGTGCACCATCGTGGAGGCGTTGCAAGCAGGGGACTTCATGGCATCCATAGATCTGCAGGACATGTATCTACACGTCCCGATCCACCCTCTAAGCCGCCACCTTCTCTGGTTCTGCTACAAGGGCAAACACTTTCAGTATCGGGCTCTGCCCTTCGGCCTCTCCTCTGCTCCCAGAGTCTTTACAAAGGTGCTGAGCCCCCTGGTAGCCATCCTTCGCATAGAGGGCATCCATCTTTATTGTTATCTTGGCGATCTTTTTATTCGAGCAAGATCGGCGGAGGCTGTGGTGGTGGCCCTAGCCAGGACCATGTCGCTGTTGAAGGAACACAGGTTTTTGATAAATGCAGGCAAGAGTCACTTCGTACTGTTGCAGCGTCTCCGTCATCTGGGAGTAGTTGTGGACACCACCGTCTGCAGCCTGTTTCTTCCGCAGGACAGGATGGAGGTTCTCGTAGCCCTGGTTCGAGAGGTCTTGAACCGTCCGTCCATCAGCATACTGAGGCTAGCTCGCCTTCTGGGGCTCATGGTGGCGGCCATGGATTTGGTGCCTTGGGCGAGGTTCCACTTATGCCAGCTGCAGTGGACTCTCCTTCCCTTTCAACACAGTATTGCCCTCAAATGCGACAAGCGGATTCAGCTATCCAGGCGCTTGAAGGAGTCTCTGGTCTGGTGGACCTGTCGGGAGAATCTCGACAGAGGGAAGCTGTTTATGGAACCAGATCGGGTTATAGTGACGACAGACACCAGCCTATCGCACTGGGGGGCACATTGCCTGAACAGGTCCTTGCAGGGCCCGTGGTCGGTGGAGGAAGCCCGCCACAGTATCAACTGGCTGGAGCTGCGGGCGGTCTTCTTAGCATTACAGGCCTTCAGGCAAGTAGTGTATGGGAAGAATGTATTGGTGTGCACGGACAATATGTCTACCAAGGCCCACATAAACAGACAGGGAGGGACGAGATCCAAGTCGCTTCACCTGCAGGCCATGGAGCTCCTATCCTGGGCAGAGAGCCATCTCTTATCCATCCTTGCTCATCACGTCAGTGGCGCATCCATCATCCAGGCAGATTGGCTGAGCAGGCAAGAGATCCAACCAGCGGAGTGGGGCCTTCACCCCTCAGTTTTCCAATGGGTGACTCGGAGACTGGGCACACCGCAGATAGACCTCTTCGCTTCTCCTCAGAACGCCAAGCTGCGCAGGTTCTACTCACGCTTTCCAACCAGGGGAGCAGAGGCGGCGGATGCTCTTTCGGTGCAGTGGCCTCCGTGTCTTCTATATGCCTTTCCTCCGGTGCCGTTGCTCTTTCGGTGTCTAAGGAAGTTGCGGGGGTCGAGGGCATCAATGATCCTGATCACTCCCTATTGGCCCAGGAGGCTGTAGTTCTCCGAGCTCATCGACCTCGCAGTAGAAAGGCCTCTCAGGCTGCCGTTATGTCCAGACCTGCTGAAGCAGGGACCCATATCTCACCTGGATCCGGGGCAGTTGCAGTTGACAGCTTGGAAGCTGAGAGGTCATTGCTAAAGAAGCAGCGGCTGTCGGAAGGTGTTATTCAGACCATCCTCACCTCCCGGAAAGCATCTACTAACAGGATTTATCAGTCCACATGGCGATCGTTCTTGCGTTGGTCTTCTAGTCATTCCTTGCAGATAAAGGACTGCCATCTTCAGGAACTGTTGGACTTTCTTCAAGATGGCCTTTTGTTGGGGTTAAAACCTAACACCCTTAGGAGACAGGCGGTGTGTCTGGTGCAGATGCTGTTTCCACAGCACAAGTCATTCCAGGCTAAGCATCCCCTGCTATGGAAATTCCTGAGGGGAGCGGATCAGCTCTCGCCTCCAGTTTGCCACTGTTTCCCCTCATGGGATCTTCACGTGGTCTTGAGGGGGTTGCAATTTCCACCGTTCGAACCCCTCAGGTCCGTGTCATTGCAGTTGCTGTCTTGGAAGGTGGCTTTCCTGGTCGCAATTACATCTGCTAGAAGAGTTGCAGGCCCTCTCGGTGAAGAGCAACTTGTGCATTTTTTCCAGAGACTTAGTGAGGCTTATCCTGGGCCCTTCATTTGTGCCTAAGGTGAATTCATTGTTTCATAGGTCTGCGGATATTTACCTTCCTTCTTTTTGTCCTGAACCAAAACATCAGTCAGAAAAGGAGTGGCATCGTCTGGATGTACGTCGCGCATTACGGATATATCTGGATAGGACGGAACTATTCCGCAAGTCTGATGCGATGTTTGTGGCTTTTAAGGAGTCCAAGCGGGGATCCAAGGTGTCGACTGCAATCATTGCCAGATGGGTCAGGTCTTGTATTTCGGAATCGTACAAAGTGCAGAAGCTTCCAGCTCCTAGTCAGATTACGGCTCATTCAACAAGGGCGGCGGCAATATTGGCTGCTTTGTCGTCGAGTGTGTTGCTTGAGGAGATTTGTAAGGCGGCAACTTGGTCTTCACCGTTCACGTTCTCCAGACATTACAAGTTGGATGACCACAGTGCGGCCAGAGCTGCTTTTGGTCGGAGGGTTTGCAGAAGGTCCTTCCGGGTCAATAGATCCAATCTGTTCGTGTGCTTGTCCCGCCCGTGGTTGGTGCTGTGGTATCTCCCACCTTGGGTGACCTCCTACATCAGCTGAGAAAGGTACATTGGTACTCACCGTGAAGGTGTCTTCTGACTGGTGTAGAAGAGGTCACCCAAGGCCCACCCGGTTTGTTTGTTCTGGATCTATGTTTTTTGTGCTGGAGGTGCTTGTGGCCTTCTCTTGGCTGTCATGTGTTCTGGTGTTCTACTCCTTAGGTGTTGCACCGATTGTGGTTAATGTTATTCATGTTATTGAGGTTGTTTCTGAAGCTTGAGCTGTTTTAGGTACTGAAGGGATCCGCCCACATGCAATGGGGTAAGGATCTTCAAGTATTTCTACTTCCTGCCTTCTGGAGCATGTGGAGGGATGTAATCCCACGTTGGGTGACCTCTTCTACACCAGCCAGAAGACATCTTCACGGTGAGTACCAATGTACCTTTTCTTAAAATGTGAATAGATTACTTTGAGAGAATAGTCATTGTGAACAAGATGGCACAAATTCAGCCAGCAGCCTTCTCTGAGACCACAACTGCTGCAAAAGGTTATCACTGAGGTGAAATCATTAACCAACATCCTGACATACAGCAAAAGAAGCACACTAACAATTGCTGCACTCCAGAATAAAGCAGTGTGAGTGGTCATGTGAGGGGAGTATTTTCACCAATCTTTCCTTCCCTTTTAAGTACTCTGTGGCACGCCCCCACCAAGCCGCTGAAAAATGTGCAGCTTCACAGCATCTGTGCTTTGTAAGTCAGGGAGGCTCTTCTCATGATTAGTCAGAAGAGCCTGGGGAGGGTTAGTGGGGAGAGCGGGTAGCCCGCTCTCCCCGCACACGAGCAGGCAGTCTGCTCTGGGCGTCCGAAGAGGGCACCCACACAACTGCCGGCTCCATTACAGAGCTGGTGGGGCTAGGAGGATCAGGGCCCACATGGCCCCTGGAACCTCCAGCATGCCCTGCATGAGCATCCAGGGCATGCTGAAGAGACCCCCGAGCCGGGAGGCTGCTTTCCAGCCTCCCGGTCGGGGGTCTACTCATGAGTTGTCGAAGCGCGGAGCGACGCCGCAGCAACTCACAATCGGAAAGCCCGGGTTAGTGGAGTGCTTGCTCCACTAACCTGGGCTTAGGGGAGGACTACTTAAGCAGGTGACCCACTTAAGAACCACCAGGCTCACAGCCGAGCCCGGTGGTTCTCACGATTGTAGAAAATCAGGCTAGCAGAGGCTAACCCGATTTTCTACTATCATGTGAATAGCCTCAGGATGTTGTCCATTATATATACATATGAACTGGATCAGCCTAACCTTAGTTTACTGACAAACACAGTCATGTGGAGAAATTCTGTAATCTCTCTCTTGTCACCATTGCAATGTGATAATTAGGCTTGGAAAAGAATATTCACCAAAGCATTAATTATAATTGAAGAGAATATTTTGGAGAATTATTCTACCCATTCTATTAAATGCACTGGCAAATATTTTTTTCCAGGTCTAGATATCCTTTTTGTGGTCTTGTAGGCACAGGCATCAACTGTGGCCATTTTCAGTATTTAAAAAAATCAGACCAAGACTGTTGTCTCTTTAATATACAAAGGACACATCAGGGCTAATTTCATGCAACCACAATGGGCTTGCCTCTCTTAATGCAAAGTGGATGCTTGATTTGTAATAGCTTAAGTAGCATTTTACATGTCAAGAAATGACTATTACCCCCAACATAGAAACTGCTGGATCATGTAAACTTGTCGTGAGATTACACTCAATTGGTGAGTGTCTGGTTAAGTTCATGTTACCCTCTAAAAAACCCAATATGAAAATTTGTCAGTCACAGACTGCCATCTTGCATCTTTTCATCTTGCATCTTTGCTTAAAACTTACACCACAAGATTCATGTGGTGACTTCAGATTACACCACAAGATTCACATGGCGACTATTTTCTGTTATCAGAAAATAAATAAATGTCTTCCAACAACAACAATATATGATTCATCTGCTAGCTAAGTGCTTGGACACAGCAGGGCAAAAATTGTATTTTTAGTATTCTGGATGAATGAGATATGGATATTCAGATACTTTGCACGTTAATGGTCACATTAGTAACTAAAAATAGTTTTAACTAGGAGACATGCAGCAAATGAATATAGCTTATGATTATGTATATTCCGCATGATGAGGTCATCCACACAACCTGCAAGTCAGGTGGGAAGAAGGGTGGGGGAGGCAGGAAAGCAACTACCTTTGTCACAGATGATCTTCGGTTCTCTTCTGGCTGTGTAGCCCATGCGCCCACATGAGCAGCTCTCTGCACAGCCATCTGGAGGCCAGGAAAACACAGCCCGGCCTCCAGAAATCCTTATATGCACCAAGCGAGCAGCATGGTGCATTGAGGGACTCTCCTCCAGCTGGGCACTTTAGGGGCTCAGCTCTGCAGAGGCGTAACGATAGGGGGGCAGGGGGGCACGTGCCCCCGGCGCCATCTCTGTGGGTCATGTGGGGGGCGCCACCATGACCCCGACGATCCAAAAAAAATTTAAAATTTTTTTTTTAAAAAATGTCCCTTCCGCGCGGCGCCCCCCCCCCCCATTGCTTTGCTGGCCTGGCAAGTTGGGACTGGGACAGGGAGACACACAGGTGCTGTGCCGCCGCGAAAGAGAGAAAGAGAGAGCGCGTGAGCGAGCACGGCACTGATTGGCCGCACAGGAGCTGCTTCTAAGGCGCACGGCTGGTCGGCGGCGTTCTCATGGCTCTCCTAGCCGGGTCTCATCTCACGCACACACACACGCACGCGCGACTTGGCGCATGTGTGTGCGTCCGTCGGCTTCCTCCCAGCTCGGCTTGCCGCCTTCTCTTCTACACGTGGCGCGCGGCGAAGCCGAGGAGAGCGTTGCTTGGGGCTGGGGCTGCAGCCTGGCACAGAGAAGCCAAGAAGACGAAACAGCCCGAGGCCGGTTACTTTGCCGCCGGATTGTCCCCGTCGCACGTAGCTTCCCAAGCTCGGAAGCGTGCCCCCTCCCCCACCTCCGCTTGTTGGTTCGCGCTCAGCCGGGTCCCTCGTCCCTCAGTGTCCCCCGCTTCTCCTCCCCTCCGTGTCTCGGACGGAAGAACTCTGATTGAGGTGCCTTGCTAGGGCACCAGACGCCCTGCAGGCAGCAAAACTCTCCGAGCGAGACACAACAGCTTGGTCTCTAGGGGAACAGGCAACACCCATCTCGCTTTCCCTCCTCTTTGAGTGAGTAAGCAGTTCGGCCTGGGGTGGGGGAGGGGGAGACAAGCAGGTCCAAGGACCAGAAAGCGGGCGGGGTGGGGAAAGAGATTGAGATTGTGGAGGAGAGACGATTTTCAAGCGTTTTACTTTTTGTCCTTTAATTCCATTTTCTGAAGTGTAATTAACAGTTGTGACGATCCAAAGCACAACTTCCCTGGAAAGTTTTGCTTTTGAATTCTTCCAGCTCATTTCCAAACGTCACCCTTCGTTTTGCATGCAGGAGCTGCTTACATTGTGTCCGGAAATGTATTTCAGTGCCTGTGTCGAGGGGCCCCAGAACTTTGAAAATGCTCTCCCTCCATTTAAAAGGGCTAAACTGAGATTTGACTGGAATATCTATAAAGAAGGCTGCCTGCAGCAGTCTGTCCCTGTTCCAAATAAGTGCGAGCCAGAAACCAGCAGTGCATTTGGTCCATGGGGGCGGCTGGGTGCGGGGCGGGTCATTGTTTAAGTGCAACCACAGGGTATGTCGTTTTGGTTTGTGTGTGAGAGAGCTCTCCTCCTCCCCATGCCATTGTTCAAGCCCCTGCTGCCCTGGCCCCTGCACTGCTCTGTGCTGCCGAGCCAACCACAAGGACTGCTGAGGGAGGGGGTGCAAATTTGCTTGCCTGCTGCTGGGCCGGAGAAAGTTCCCAGCCCAGCAGCAGGCAAGCATTTGTGTCCCCTCAGCAAAGGGAGCCGAGCCTCAGCCTGAGCCTAGCTGGAGATTGTTTTGGTGTAGAGCTCTTGAACAGCGGGAGGGGAGAGGGTGAGAGTGGGGCAGGTTCCTCTCCAGGGGGCTGGTGGTGAGACTTTCCACTAAGAGGCAGCTTGTAAAAGTGCAAAGGAGCCGCTGAAAAGCTGCTTACTTCCAAACTTCCTGTTGAAGAGGTGGGGTGGGGTGACAAGAGCCAGATCTGGGATGAGATGCTTCTGTATTTGAACCCTCTCTTCCCCTTGCCGCAATCTTTCTTTCTCACACAAACGTCATATAGTCGTTGGCTTAAGATTGCTTACTAAATCAACATTAGCAGGGATCGTGAAATGTGATCCAGAGGAACGCTTTGTTGTTTTAGCTCGGTAAGTCAATTAGCGGGGATAGGTGGTGGCAAAAGTCATTTCTGATTTTTGTTTGTTTTCCTGTGTTCGTAATTATAAGACAATTGTTATGTGTAAAGAGGAAGACTCTCTCTGTGGAGACTGAGAGGAAATAGTAGTAGCAAGTTTGTGTGTTCGTTAACGTTGGCAATGGCATCATTGTGTTTGAGCAATAACATGCTCTCACCACCTGCATAGTGGTTGCTCCTTCTCCCTATCTCGCTCTTTCTCTCTCTTTCCCAAGCCAAGCCTCAAGTCCTCCGTTTCCCTCCTTACTCCTTCTGTTCCCTCTTTTATTTTCAATAAAAATTGAAAATTACAGACCCTGGATCGGGCAAAATAATTGCACTTATTCTAAAGTATTGCAAACCTCGTTCCATTAACTTCAGTTACACTAAAACTATCAGCTTCCCAGGATGGAACTGAGATACTATCCTCTCCCCACCCCCACCCTCCAAAACCTCTCAGGTTTTACGAAAGCAATTTAGTAGGGCTCTGATTGGTAAATTAAGCAGCTATGGGATCATTTCTTGCCATGTTAGGGGGAAACTAAGCTTGTGTTTGCTTATTCGATAAATGTGATAGGCTAGCCAGAGAGGCAGTGCTGAGATTGGCTATGATCCTGGTGCTTCACATGAGCAGCCCTACCCAGATAGGGCTGCTCCTGTGACTAGCTTCCATGTGTTTTAATAGAATGAGATGAGATCCTTGCTAAACCCAAGTGCAGTCTTGTTTCTGCACTGCTCGGTCAGATTACCATCCATTCTTTCATATTGCAGCTTCTCTTTTTGTTGTAAGATTTCTCAGGCCTTGTTAACACTCCTATTTCATTTGAACTGCTTGTTCTCCTCTAGGTGAGTGAATTTCCCAGGAAATTGTGTTAACTATCTCTGCTTTATAGCTGCTTCCCTCATAGATATAAATAAATCATTTGTAGATTTAACTAAAGGTTTATTCAGAAACAACTCCATTTTCTCCTTCCCCTCCCTTTTCCTTTCTGACTCTACCCCTCACACTAACTATAGGATCCCCAGTGGGACAAACTTCTCAACACATCAGATTACTAGAAAGATCTCCTTTGAACCATTACTGCCTGTTAGAAGACTGGATGTTAAATTATGTCATGCTTCTTTCTTGGATGTCCAGCAGGGAGAGAACTAACCTTTGGACAAAGACCTACTAGTTTAGATATCAATATTCCCTATAAGTATGCAATCTCTGATATGCAGAATATAATGTTAATACCATCTAAAATGAAGCATTAACAATTAACACTGACTTCAGCAATATGGGGTTGGTTTATCATTCTCAAGATACATGAGAGTTTAATAAAGAGGTGAGTATGGCCTTTTCAGAGATACTAAAGGTAAAGGGTACCGTCAAGTTGATTTCGACTCCTGGCACCCACAGAGCCCTGTGGTTTCCTTTGGTAGAATACAGGAGGAGTTTACCATTGCCTCTTCCTGTGCAGTATGAGATGATGCCTTTCAGCATCTTCCTATATTGCTGCTGCCCAATATAGTATCAGCAGGGATTCAAACCAGCAACCTTCTGTTTGTTAGTCAAACATTTTCCCCAGGGGCATATCTAGGTTGAAGCTGGCAGGGCACGTGCCCCAGGAGCCACTTGAAGGGAGGCGCCATTTTTAAAAATTATTATTTTTTAAATGGTCGCTGAAAACAAAAAGGCTACCGCACATGCTCAAATGGTCCCTGCGAGGCCAGCGGGGGGAGGGGGAACCTTTACAGACCTCCCCACAGCCTTTAGGAAGCCCCCCAAAGGGGCTACAGGTTAAAAAAAAATTTAATTTAATATATGTCACTGTACACATATTCAGTTTGGCACTATGTACAGAGAATCAGAGCTTGTGAATACTGAGCTGAAGCTTATGAGCTAGGATTGTATTCATTTGCTCTTACTTTGCTTCTTGTGATAAATGAGTTAAATGTGATGTCTTAATAATATGGCTATTAATGGTGAGTTTGTCTTTGAATCAGTGTGAAATCCTTAGTATTAAGGCCCACAGGGAGTTTCTTGCTCTCTTCCTCTCATTTTAACTGTCTTTCTGAAATACTAGAATATATTCCAAGCAGTGACAGTTTACTCTGCATATCCTTTAATTATTTTCAGAGTATCTGGGAAAAGTCAAATTCTCCATTTATTTTTAAACGTATTTAATAGTGATGCTACAATGCATAGTAGAGAATTAGGCAGGCACTTCTGTTTAGTTTCCCAAGTACACCTCCACATATTATTTGGGTATTTCATGAGCCCCAGCATACTGAAATTTGTAGTTTTCCAGCATTTTTTGGTCTGGCTACGTCCACTGCTAAATAGTTTTTGAAATATTAAAAGATTAAGGAGCTTGACTTGTATTTTTCAGCTGATATTATGGTAAAGTTATATGAAAGATGGGTGTCAGATGTTTGGACAGAGGGTGCAATTTCAGTGCTTGCCCTAGGCACTATTTTCGCTAGATACGCCTCTGATTTCCCCTCTGTGCCACTTAAGGAGTCAGAGATACTAAAAGCTGTCAATCTAGGACAAAATCAGTATGGACTTCTCATTCAAAATCTAGATAATGAACTTGTTCTGTAGGTTTCAGGTAATGGAATCATTCATATACATATATATAGAGAGAGAGAGAGAGAGAGAGAGAATGTGTTCTTGAATGAGCAACACACTTGAACAACATATACAAGTGTTAATCTACATCTGAGTTACTACAAGCAAGGGATTCTAATGCGGAATCTACAACAGATCAGCAGCACAGAACTGGTTGGAGGCAACCAATTAATACTCATGATTTACAAGTAAGGAAACTGAAGTTGAGAGATAGATGATTAACACAAGACCAGCCATTGCAGAGAGCTAAAGAAACTTTCAATTTTACTTGCTATTATTAGACTATTGGGAGTCAGAAACCATTGCTGAGCTACAGTGTCTCCCAAAAATCTATTGGTAGATCTCAATCTATCTCCTTTCTGCCACTATTCAACGTACCGCTTTTATTCTAAAGACAACCTTGTAAGAACCTAGGAAGGGCATTTGCTATTGTGTTTTCTATGGCCAAATTGATCAGACTATTTGATCAGGAAAATTCAGGCTTTTAGGCCTAGAAAGTCAGAAATGTGCCTTTCCAGCTGTTTTGGACATAGGCTGTTTTTCAAATAGTTTCCAAATAGACAGAAGATGCACCTTTAAGAGATACACCTTAGTAGCTTAGTAACTAATTTCTAGTGGGTGAAGTTCTACATCAAAGAAAAATTGAAGGGCAGAAGGGATATGATGATAACAGGTTGATGGCATGACCACAAAAGTCCCTGTCTGTTTCTCTTGTGACAGATCCTTTGAAGTAGATTTTTGACAATAGTACCTGATGCAAATATACCTCTATTAAATTGTGCAAATCCTACGTAGATCATGGTCTGAGGCTAATTAACCAATTGGTTTATAGGTCAAGAGTAAGATGGATTATTTTGCCAATCAATGCTAAAACAAACAAGGGAACAAATTTGAAGGTGTGATGCCAAGAGAAAATATAAGGGTGGAACAAAAAGTCAAAGAAGCAAGGAAGAAAGAAGCAGAGAAGAAAAAACAGGCAAGCAAACTTCCAGCTTAGAACAGCTAGGTTTCTAACAAAATCTCCATTTAGTGTTTACCTGTATCCTGAGTACTGCCTTTTGTTGTTGACTTCTGGGATTGTCAAGAAATTGGGTGAAAATAAATATTCTTGATTTTTACTTCTTGTCTGTGTGTCTTCTTGGATCTCAGAGGGGCAGAAATCAGACAAAGAACCTAGACTTTGAATGTTCTTTTTCCCATTGGATGAAGGGAATTCTGATATATTAAAATCTTACAACCTGAACAACTTGTGACCACCAAAAATGTATGGCAATCCACCAATGACTCAGGCATGGTTATTCCTGTGGTTCAATGAACATGTGGAGAGAGGGAGCATGAGCATGAGCATGCCCATGTACAGTATGTGTCTGCAGAGAATTCCTCTCATCATTCAGAAACTGTGCTCCTGTTTGTCCTCTTCATGCATTGCCCTTTCCTGGATGCCCTAACTTCTGAATAAGGCTTCTGTCATTTCTGAAATCACACTAGAGGCTTTTGTGACTGCAGTCAGTTTCTGTATCTTGCTGTATCTATTTAAAATATTTTTCATACTGAATTTCCTCCCTTTTCTTTTTTATGGGATGTATATTCTAAAATTATTCTAAATCTACTTACGCTTGAACTCAACATTTTTATTTTTATTTTTTGGCATAGGAAAGAATCATTTATCTTTCTTGCTCATAAATCCCTAAATGGCTAATCCCGGATTAATGATAATATTCTGGTCTTCTTACTATACTAAATGCAGCACTTGAATAAAGTTTCCATTATCAAGCCCTGTGCTATTACAGCTGCCTTTTAAAAATCATAACGCCTTAATGTTGGGCTGTATCGTCAAAATAAGCACTTATAGGTTGTGAGATGTTGTCTGTTATTAACTCATCTGGAATCCTGTAGTGATCAAACTGTGATTTACAATGTGATAGTACATTGCTACTTAATGTCTTCCACAAGGGTTCAATTTTGAAATAATTTGAGTAGTGGCTTGCCAGTAAGAGGTAATCTTTTGCATTTAATTCAAATAGATCTACCACCAACCTTGAACCAAGGGCACTTAAAAATAGCATGATATTTAAGTGGCTGTCTTGTAATCTTGCCTCAAGATTATTTGCAGAATGTTATACTTTGCATTATTTCGGCTTTAAGTTTAATACTCAACTTTAATGCTTGACTAGAATTGAACATTGTTTTGTTTCCACAAAGGCACACAGAGATGTAACATGTAAAAGTGCAATTAAAGTTGTACAGATTTATATGGGAGTAAGCGTATTCCACTCAGTAGAATCTATTTCTGAATAAAGATACATAAGATCGACTTCCTGGGCAGGACCTCAAGAGAAGTGGCAGCTGTAGTATATATGTCTAAGTGTAAGCTGCCCAGACTAGTTTGTTGCAGTCTTGTCTGAATAAAGAAGGCTTCTACCTACTTTGTCTCCTGCTCCTTCAGGCCCAAGGTCAGGCCAACAAAGTGACTGGTTGTGTGAGTATGCCGAACAACCTTACCTAGGGGAAGATACTACATGGTGTCCAAAGTGGCCCTGCACCTTTAGCAAGCTTGAGGTGTTCTGCACAGGAGGCCTAGACTTGGAGAAAAATGATAGTATTGATAATAAAAAGATTGTGGAATGTGCTCCCTGCTGAGATACAATCCTCCCCATCTCTGGCAATTTTCAAAAAACACCTGAAAACCCTTCTTTTCACTCAAGCTTTCTCAGCTTCCTAAATTGTGGTGGGTTTTAATTTCTGGTTTATTTTAAAATTCAAAACCCAATTTTGGGGTTTTTAATCACTGTAATTGTTTAATTGTTGTTTTAAAATGTTTTTAAATTGTTAATAGTTATATTATTTTTTAATTTGTTTTAGCACTTTACTGTTTTAGTGGTGTGTTTTAATTGTAAACCGCCCTGAGCCATTTTGGAAGGGCGGTATACAAATCCAATCCAATCAATCAATCAATAATGTTGATTTTTAAGCCCCCTTCTGAGTTACGTTTGTCTGGCACTGTGGGGGAAAATTGGAGAAGATGGGAACATTAGTTTCATCTGTATCTGACTGTGACTAATTCAGAGGATAAACCAGAAGAGTATAAGATTGCAGTTCTTCTGCATTGTACTGGTGATAATGATGGGCCAGGATATAGCTATTAAACCCTCCCCCCCATGTAAGGTTACTAAGCCAAAATGTGGATATAATAGTCAGCTGACTGCTTTAACTGCCTATGCAGCCTAGCTTCAGGGTGCTTGTAACAAATTAGCCACTGGTATGTGAATTGCTCCTGGTTCCCATCATAAAGAAGGGAGAATGGCCTTTTGTTCTGTGGCTGCAGTAGATAAGGAATACACAAAGCAAGCTGCAGAGTGAGTGTGCTCGAGAATATTGCCTATGTTTGTCTAGATGCTGCTTGGGCTGAAGTAGCTGTAACTATAGATAAAGATTTGCAGATGTATCAAGAGAAAGCGAGAAGCAAGGCTCTTAACACAAGGCAAAGGCTACATTAACTAACACATGTTTGTGAAATCGCTGATGTATGCTCAAGAGATAACTGAACAATAAGCTAGGTAGGGGAGGGGAAAACAAGCGAAAGCTTGCTGTTATTATTGTCATGTAATCTATACTTGTAATCGTTAGAGAAGTATAAAAGTCCTTTCTCAGTTGGGAGGGGTGCGCTTGATTTGTGAAATTATTCCCAAGTGCCCTTATTCTGCAGAATAAAGCTGTAAAATCTCCACTCCTGTGTGTGTCAATTTGGCTTTTGCATGCCTGGGAAAAGTGCCTGGCTTCTGGGACAACAATAAGGCACTAGAACAGGGGCGTAACTATAATAGGGCAAAGGGAGACAGTTGTCTGGGGGCCCACTGCCTTGGGGGGCCCCCCGCGGAGGCAAGTCACATGACTGACTCCCCCAGACCCGGGGGAGTCCGCCCGGGCTTCCTTCAGTTGTATTCATCCTCCAAAACTGATGTGAGTGTTAAGACCTGGAGCTACCAGAACAGCATGTCTTTCTCTAGTACCATTACATGACTTGCATTGTCCACAATTTACAAAACCTTTAAAAAAAAATTTAGGATGATGTTCTGTTGTGGCACATAGGTTTTTACTATGCGTTTTCTTACCACTATTCAGCCTCATTTAAGATTTCTTTATTTCATGAGCTAAACTTCAGTGAGGGGTGGCATTTTAAAATCTTGTCTCTGGGCCCACTTCAACCTTGCTACACCCCTGCACTGGAAATATAACAACATACAGAATGTGTATGTAGATTCTGCCAGGAAGACCTTGGAAGAAGCCCTGAGAAATTTTAGAACTTATTGTGAGTGAAAGAAAAACCCAGTGTCTGAGTGTTATCAATTCTGGCATATCAAATATGTTGAAGCAGATGGAATCAGTGCTCACTCTTAACAGGGATTCCCAGATGTTGACTACAACTCCCAGAATCCCCAAGCAAAAGCCATTGCAGCTAGGGATTCTGGGAATTGTAGTCAGCAACATCTGGGAATCCCTGTTAGAGGGAACACTGGATGGAATTTTTAGTTTTGTTACCCAGCTAAGAAGTAAAACACAAGATTGCGAGTTTGGAGCCTCAGAAGACCTGATGATAAGAGATAAAATTGTTTTCAGTATTCCTTCCTCCTCCTCCTTCTTCTTCTTCTTATTTTTACATTTATATCCCTCTCTTCCTCCAAGGAGCCCAGAGCGGTGTACTACATACTTGAATTCCTCCTCACAACAACCCTGTGAAGTAGGTTAGGCTGAGAGAAGTGACTGGCCCAGAGTCACCCAGCTAGTTTCATGGCTGAATGGGGATTTTGCAAACTACAGGAAATATTGTTAGGGCATTCAGATCTTATGCTCTCTCAAGTAAAAGATATTTGCAGAGCTCAAGCCCTTACTCATGTACAAGCCAGAAGGAAATGAAAGCCCCTTTATTGCAGAAGGCAAGGAAACCTTCAGTAAAGCAAACAGCTTTCAGAGACAAGTTTTCAATGCTGAATTATTCTTGCAACAGGTATGGAGGCATGCATAAGCCTAGGGCTTGTTCAGCTTTTGGAATTAAGTGCTACAAATGAGATGGGTAAAATCATCTTGCAAATATGTGTATACGGCAACCTCAATAAGGAAAATGTTTTAATTCTGTTTGTGGGATGGTAGCAGCACCCCAAACTACAAGGGATTCACCATGGTTCATTGCTGTTGACATAGCAGGTGTGACTGTACCATACCTGGAAATATGGTCTCCTCTTTATTTATTTATTTAATTACATTTGTACACCGCCCCAAACTTTCATCTCTGGGTGGTTAACAATAGTATAAAACAAGTTAAAATATATACAAAAACTTAAAACAATTTAACAATTTAAAAATCAACCATGAATTAAAACCTTGAAATTTTAAAGAACAGAAAAAGCTTGGGTGAAGAGGTGGGTTTTCAAATGCTTTCTAAAAATTGTCAGAGATGGGGAGGATCGTATCTCAGCAGGGAGTGCATTCCATAGTCTTGGGGCAGCAACCGAGAAAGCCCGTCCCCGTGTGGCCACCAGCCGAGCTGGCAGCAACTGGAGACGGACCTCTCTGGACAACCTCAACGGGTGGTGGGGATCATAATGAAGAAGATGTTCTCTAAGATACCCAGGGCCTAAGCCATTTAGGGCTTTATAAGTTATGACAAACACTTTGTATTTTGCCCGGAAACCTATTGGCAGCCAGTGTAACTCTATCAACAAAGGAGTGATGTGGTCTCTCCAAGATGACCCAGAGACCAACCTGGCCACCGTGTTCTGTAGCAACGGAAGCTTCTGGACTACGTACAAAGGCAGCCCCACATAGAGCGCATTGCAGAGTCAAGTCTTGAGGTTACCAACATATGTGCCACTATTTTGAGGTCATTCATCTCAAGAAATGGATGCAGCTGGCGTATCAGCTGAAGCTGATAGAAAGCACCCCTGGCCACTGCTTTACCACACTTTACCATCAAGTGTGCAGAGAGTACCAGTGAATGTGGTCCTATTAGCCTTTGAGGGAGCCAGAATCAAGCCTAGGGGTGCAATTACAGCACATTGCAAGGCTGGTACTAATGACACTACTTTAACATTTTATATCACAGGAGATAATGAACTACCTTTATTAGTCAGACAAGCCTGCATTGCACTTGATCTTGTTAGGAGAGTGGCCACTAAGGATGACCTGTTGAAGACATACTCTGAAGTTTTTGAGGGGCTTGGTCAGTTCCCAGGATCTTGTCACATTTATGTAAATCTTCAGGTACCACCAGTGATTCATGGGTGTCAGATGATTTCATAAACTATACTGCCCAAACTTAAAGATACTTTAGATCATCTGAATAAGATGGGTGTTATTTCTAAGGTTACAAAACCAACAGCATGGGTCAATAGCCTTGTCATAACTTAAAAACAAAAAACAAAACTTGACCTTTGCCTTGATCCTAGAGATCTGAATAGCAGACATTTTTCTATCCCAAATATAGAAGATGTGCAGAGGAATTTGGTAGGAAAGAGGGTTTGGGGGTTTAAAAAAAATAATTCTAGATGAAAAAGATTATTATTGGCAGATCCAGCTTAATAAAGAGTCTTCTGAATTGTGTACATTCAATGCTTCATGGGGTCGTTACCATTTTAATAGGCTACCCTTTGGAATTAAACCAGCAAGTGAAGTTTTCCAGCAGAAAAACTATGAGTGTTTTGGTGATTTATTTGGGGTATACATTATAGCATATGACATGATAATAGCAGCTTCAGAAAAGGCAGAATATGATGCAATTCTTAAACAAGTTTTGACAAGCGTACGCCTAAGAGGTATAAAGTTCAATCCAACTAAAGTTCAGTATTTGGTTGATAAAGTCAAGTACATGGGTCATGTTTTATCAAAACGTGGTGTGCAGCCTGATGATGACAAATTGCAAGCAATATGACGAACACCTTCACCAGTAGTTAAGAGACCTTTGGGGACGATACAATATCTTTCTCAGTATTTTCCTAATGAATCAGCTTTGACAGCACCCTTGAGAGCCCTTTTACGAAAGGATTGTGTTTGACAATGGGACTCAGTTCATCAAGAAGCCTTTGATAACCTGAAATAAGTTATTGCAATGGCCTGAGTGCTTCATTTTTTAAAAATTATCCTAAGGAACAATTATGTGTTCAGATAGATGCATCCAAAGATGGTTTAGGTACATGTCTGTTTCAGAAAGACCAGCTCATCACATATGCCTTGAGGGCTCTGACCATGGCTGAAAGGAATTGTGCACAAATTGAGAAGGAGCTCTTGTTTTTGCTATGAGAACGTTTCATAAATATGTGTTTGGTGCACCAGTTCTTGTTCAGTTGGATCATAAACCCTTGGAAGCCATATTTGCTAAACCCATTGGACAAGCTCCAGCTAGATTACAATGGATGTTTTTGCAGCTCAAAAACATGACACATGTATTTTTTTGTACTAAGGGCAGGGATATGTTTATACAGTAGCAGACACACATTGTCGAGAGCAGCTCTATCCAACTTATCAAATGATGATGATGTTGATCTAGATGAGAAGGGCTTGTTTATGGACTTAAAGAGGTGGTGACCAGTTGGTGACCAGTTACTCCATCATTTGCAAGAGTGTACTAATGTTGACACTATTCTTCAAGGTTCAGCATTTCAGTGGCTGGCCACAGAAGTGGAAACAAGTTAAGCCCAAGCTCAGAGTGTATTGACCGTTGAAAGATCAAATTAGGATTGAAAATGACTTATTAATGATTCATTCGAAGATTATTATTCCACAAGGGGACAAAAGAAGATGTTGAAATTATTGCACCTTTCACATCAAGGGGTTCAGCAATCAAAACCTAAAGCCTGCTCTCTCATGTACTGACCAAATATGAATGCCTACATAGAACAGTGGATGAGGAATTGCCCAAAACGTCAGGCACTGCAGCCCAATTATCATAGGGAGCCTCTGATACCTCACAAGATTCCTGATCTCCCTTGGTTAAAGGTGGCAGCAGATATATCTGAGCTAAAGGGCCATTCCTACCTTCTAATAACAGATTACTACTCTAAATATCCTGAAGTTCTCCATCTCCTTGATAACTCAGCCTCTACAGTTGTGGCACAAATGAAAGCCCATCAGGGTATCCCAAAGGAGATTATTTCAGATCATGTGCCTTTTGCAAGCAGAGTGATGAAAACAGTTTGCTGAGGAGTGGGGCATCATCCTGATGCATTCAAGCCCCAACTATCCTCAATCAAATGGGCTGGTGGAACGTATTGTTCAGACTGTCAAACATATGCTTAGATAGGCAATGCAGGATGGTACAGGTCTTCATTTGGCTTTACTTTTTAAAAGGAATATGCCAGTGATGGGCCTTTCTTTTGCACCAGCTCAACTATTGATGGGGCAACTTCTACATAGGGATGTGCACAAACCAGTTTGGTGCTCCTTTACTGGAGCGCTGGACTGGTTTGGAAGTCCAGCATTTGAGCCGGTTCAGAGGGGGGCCTTTAAGGGGCAGGGAGGGTGCCCTTACCTGCCCCACTGCTTTCCCTTCACCAGCGCTCCCCCAAAATCATTGCCATGGAGTTGCTGCATACCTCCCTATAGCCCCAGTCACCATCATACTGGAAGTGGACAACATGTGCGCATGGCACGCATGTGTGTCGACCACTTGTGGTATGACAGTGACCAGGGCTGCAGGGAGGTATGCTGCAACCCTGTGGCAATGATTTTGGGGAGAGCGCTGGCAGGGGGGAAATGGCAGGGCAGTTAAGGGCATCCTCCCTGCCCCTTAAAGGCCCCCCTGATTCCTGGGAGTGCATGAACCAGTTCATGCATATCCCGACTTCTATGCAGCACATTACCAGCAACATCAGAAGTATTGGCCCCTACACTGACAACTGAAGTATCAGCGTGTTTATGTCAACTTCAACAGTGGCAAAAGTTATACTATGATAAAGGGACTGCTGCCTTGCCACCATTTTGGGTTGGATACCAGCCACTGTCACAGCTGGGAGGGATGAGCAGCGAGCGTATATGGTGAAAACCACTAATAGAACAATGTTGAGGAGAAATAGGAGACATTTAAGAAAATATTGTGCTTTATCTACTGCTGGGTCCTGTGATGACACATTTGGTATTTGTAATGACATGCCTGTGCAGACAATTCAGACTTGGTGTCACAGAACTGTATACAATCAGAATGAAGAGGGTGATTTGGAATCAGCACCACAGAGTAATGGATATCTATGTTGATTTTGTCATGGGGAAGAGGTAAAGACTTGCCCCCAGTGGGAGTCATGTGCTTGAACCTCTGGCTTCAATATTTACAGTGTTTTACAGTGGAATTGACAAAGAGTTGTATTAATCTAAAAGCGGGGGGCTGTAGTATATATGTCCTCTCTCTTTAAGATCAGGTTGTGTTTGGTTGGGTGTGGCTTAGCTTTCTGTTTTCTAAGTGCAAGCTGCCCAGAGTTTATTCAGCCAAGACTGCAACACAGAAGGCTTCTAAACCTACTTTGTCTCCTGCTACTTCTGGCCCAAGGTCAGACCAACAAAGTGACTGGTTGTATGCCTAACAACCTTACCGAGGGGAAGAGACTACCTCAGCAGCATGAGATCTCAATCCTGAAACCTACTGTTCTCTCTGTAGCTGGCCTCAAACCCTGGGGGGCAGGGGCAGGGTGATGTAAAAGGTTTAAGGTACGTGGCGTGCAGCTGCCTCCATGCATTCTGAGAAAGCTACAGGATGCTTGCTCATTTAGGAAGACCTGATGCAGTGGACCAGAGCCAAACAATGTCTTGTTTGGAAATCTGAGCAACACCCCATATACTTATTCCAGTACTTTCCTAAGGAAATTATACTGGCACGACTGTAGTTAAGATAGCATTCTATTGCTTATAAGTCAAAGTTATACATCCAATCCCTCTGAAATCATGAGCACATCAACTAGGGGACGAGATACACAACTCCTTCAAATTTTGTGCAAAATCCATTGCAAACTGGTAGAAATACATCAGTTTAATTCTGTAAAATATAAATATTTAAAATAAAGAAATAATAATAAACTAGCTGGGCTGGGCGCAGAGCATACGCTTACCCACTGCCACTGCCCCCATCCCCCATCAGCATGCCTGGCTTTCTGGCCGAACGCCCCCCTCCCTGCGCCTTCTGGCTGGCCAGCTTCCTCTCCCCCCACCCCACTTGCTTCTCGCTCCCACCCCATGATTTCTGGCTGGTGGGCCCTCCGGAAAGCCGACCTGCCACTTCCCGCCCACTCCCGGTAGCGGCTGCTTCCTCCTGGTGGCTGGGCCAGTCCGGCCTGCCGCCTCCTCTTCCTGGCGGCTGGACCACCTGCTGCTGCCTCCTGTTCCCTGTGGCTGGGCCGGCCTGCCGCCACCTCCTCCGGCTGACCAGCTGTCACCGCCATTGTCTCCCCGTCGCTATCCCTCAGGCAGCTGCTCTCGCGAGAGGTGCCACACATGGGATTGGCGATGGGTAAATTTAGGAGAATTATATAGATAGAAGATAACTCCTATAAAAAGGTTTCAAAGTATTGGCCACGTTTGGGCTTGTTGGGAGTCTAATAAATGAGGCTTATAGCAGACCTTACTGGTTTAGCTGCCTTTAGGAATTAGGCCAGTTCTACTATGGTCCATAGAGACCACATTGCCTCAAGTGCACTCTGGTTTTATTGGTAAAACCCTTTTGGGTAGGATCTATATGTAGTTAATGCAGGAAACTACCTGTAAACTGTATTACATATTCTGTTTAAAGTTACTGACTGTTGGCTGTTCAGTTCAAACATACTAAGAAGAGTGATGCTAAAGGGACTCATGGGAGAGAAGTGTGTGGATTTGTCCTTCCCTTGACTCATTGCGTAGTTGATGAGTTCCATCATGGGTAAGAGGATGGCGGGGGTTGAAGAGGGGAATTTTCCTATGATTTATTTTTACATGTTTATAAATTTTTAACTTTGTATTTTTGTAGTATGCTTTCTGCTTTTCTAATTTCTACCTCCTGATTTCACACCATAAAGACTGCCTTCCTGGATGTGGCCCATGGTATTCAAACACTTTACTTCTAGCCACTGAACCAGTCCAAATGATGGTATGTATTCTTAGTGGCATCTAGATTGTATTGATACTTGGCCCATAACCACTCTTTTGGTGTTACTTTATGTCTGAATTAAATATCATTCCGTGCAACATTCAGGGTTTGGGTAAGCCTTATAAGTGTGAACAGGTCCTTAGATATCTAAAGAAGGAAAGTTTACTCTTCCAGGAGACCCACCTCCCAATATGTGAAATAGACAATTTGCAAAAAGACTGAGTAGGGCTGGCAACAAGTGCAGGGAACTTTAGCAAACTAAGGGGGGGGTGGAGATAATTTTTACAGATGCCTAGCTGTTAACAGTTGCATCTGAAATCCTTCAGATAGATTACAAATTTTAAATATCTGGTTCGATGATAATAATTATTCCTTGGTTAACATTTATTCCCCAATAGTGATGATGGTAGATTTTTGACATCCTTCATGCAAAAGTTGCACAAACACAAAACTTCAGTTTCATTTATTGGGGAGATTTCAATGAAGTCCTTAATCCTTTAATGGACAAGAGTGCTTACAAAGGAGGGGGGGGCTTTCTGAACAAGGGAAACACTATGTGCTTTTGTAGATGAGAGCAGCCTCCAATATGTGTGTGGAGACTGAGTCACCTCACAGTTTGAGATTACATCCCCAGTACAAGACTGGTCAAGAATAGATTTTCTCCCTCTTACATCTGTGTCAATTAGTTGTGTAACTGGGCCCATATTATTTGGGGCCATATTAATTTCAGATCATGCTCCAGTTAGTATAAGTTCATCAGCCCAGTCAACAGTCTGGGCATTCTTCACAATGGAAATTTAACCTTACACCACTTAGGTACCTCTGGTACACTCCCTGCTGGTGGGAACCTGGTAACTTCCCACGAAAGTGTTCTGTGTTGATTTGTAATGTCATAATTTTCACTGAGGTGGTAAACCTTCCTTAAATGTTATCATTTTAGTAGAATACAGTTGGGGTCTTCCATTTAAAAAAAAACAAAAAACACCTCCGCATCTATCTTTTTATGACTAGGAATCTGTATTTCATGAGTGAACATTTAATCATATGAACCCTCACCTAAACTGTCAAATATAGCCCATACACACCTAAGTGAAAGCTAGCCTATAGTTGAATGTGCCATAATTAAAATGTCATAAATGTACCCATACCATTCCAATTTTAAAAGGACTTCGGTTGCAGTGAGCTGACATCATTAGACTCTTGTGTTTCTCCACACTTCTTCATTGGCTACCTTTTTTTTTAAGATAGAGAAAAAGCATAATATCTATTGCATTACTAGACATAAGTGGGAAAGCATCGTGGAAATGAGATAGGAAGATGTAAACTCTCATCTGCCATAATATTCTGGTCTAGCATTAGAAGTGCTTTCTTTATTTCTACCTCACATTGCTGCATCCACACAGGAAGTTCCTCAGTGGCTTACAAAAATGTGGACTGGATGTCCAAATGTAGGCTCACATTGTAAGGAATAGTATAGCCTCTTCCCCAGGGGAGCTCACATGAGGGAATTAGTTGCTGAGTCACCCCTCCCCTTTCAGAGCAGCCTGGGCTTGGCTTTCTCTTTGAAAGAAAACTTTTTATTTCAAAACCCTCCGTAGATTTAATGCTGTCACCAGACACTCTTTTAATCAGAGATAGGGCCGCCTGGCTGGAGTGCCACAGCCAGACTTCTCTCCTTGCCTTGCTACTGGACAAATATAAAAACCTCCCAAGTGAATGCCTATACATGGTGAGGACTCATGGTAGCTGGCTAGCAGTCCTTTGGAAATGGTTTTGCTCTAGAGGCATACCCTCACCACTCTCCCAGAGTTAATCAAACACTCTATTAGGCTTTAGGCAACAAGAGAAAGAAAATGATGAACTATAAAAAATATGTTGTCCTTCGGCTTCAGCATTTTGGTTGCATTTAGGAATCTTTAAAATGGTTACAAGAAAGTTCCATAACACCCATGATTGTTTGGAGCATTGGCTATTGTTTCTTATTTCGTTACATTACAGAAATAATAGTAGTGCAGAATCTGGGATAGCCAAGCAACACACTCAAAGGAAAATAAAATCTAAAGCAAGTTCTTGCTAAACACTTTCTCCTGAGCTAAACTTCTGAAAGCCACTAACCTTGGTTTCCCTTTCCCTGGACTTAACCAAACCCCTGGCAAGCCAAAGCCCCTGTAATCTTGTCCCCCAAGAGTTGCAGACTCACCATGAGGTGATTCAGTCAAACGCCATTGTTCCTTCTCCCTTGGGTCACCTCCGTCTCACCTTCTTCATCCCAGAAGCCACCTGGAGACCCCTAGAACCCACCCAACCAGCTATCGATTAACAGACTGGAGACCTTATGAGCTAAGGTCTCAAGTCTGTCAATCAGGCTATTTCTCAGTTAACTCTATCAGGGCTGGCTGCCCACTACACACATATACACATGATTTTTATTGCTTTTGAGGATGCAGAAAGTCTAACAGTGCTCTGTGAGTACAAGAATATCCCTTTTTATACTTAGACCAAAAAAAATTATATGCCTTTTTTGCATTTATAAGACACAGATCCTCATTTCAATCTTGAACTTTTTGTTGTTGTTTTTTATAATACAAGCGATATAAAATTTATGCCTTTCTTTTACTGGTTTATTCATCTCTGATGGGCAATCTGAAGTGCTGAAGCAGTTCTGGGAGCACACCCAGTGGCTTGTTTAGCACAGCTGCTGAGTAATTTGTGGAGAAATCAATAGAGGATTGCTTCAGGTGTCCAGATTGTGAGCACAAAATTGGTGAGTGTCACCTTAATTCACAATAAACTTTTTGCATTGATGTGTTTAAGGACAACAGAAAGGGAACACTATTATTTCAGTCAATAAAAGCTATGTCAAAGCATAAGAAATGTCGAATAGATTACTAATACTGTAGAACTGGGCAGCGTTAGCAATCTGTAAGGGAAATTTTGTCATGCTTCCTTCCATGCTGTCTTCTCAGTCTGTCTTTAATACACCCATGCATCCTATTTGGGATTTTAATTGATGGCTGCTCAGCATGTATCTCCCATTAAAAAGGCAAATAGAGGCTTGGTTGTATAAAAATGATAACGTAATGTGGTCATAGCTTTTTTTCAATTACTTTCTGTTCCTTTTTAAGACACCCAGATATCCTACATACATTTTTAACTAATGACTACCATGTGTGCAATTAAAGAATCCCTAGCAATTAAAAAACCTATAAAGGAACCAAGGGTGCCATAAAATGATGGAATATGTCACGGAAAATTGTGTGCGACACCATTACCGTATGTTTTCTTATTCAGCCAAATTTCGTGCGCACAGCAGACTCTTAACTGCTTACCTATTGAGGACATACTTAAGACAGAAGGATTGTTGAACACAGTTACTTTTGACCAGTGGCTCTGGCTGACCCATTTTCAATTTTTCCAAGAAACCCAAACAGTCACTTTAAAGTAACACTTTGAGAAAGTGGCATGAAGCATATCCATTCAGAAGTGCATCCCAGTTTCCACAGTGCAAGAATGATGGGAGAAGGAGAAGAGATCTGGTCTTGTGGTAGCAAGCATGACTTGTCTCCTTAGCTAAGCAGGGTCTACCCTGGTTGCATATGAATGGGAGACTAGAAGTGTGAGCACTGGAAGATATTCTCCTCAGGGATGGACCCACTTTTGGAAGAGCAGTAGGTTTCAAGTTTCCTCCCTGGCTTCTCCAAGATAGGGCTGAGAAAGATTCCTGCCTGCAACCTTGAGAAGCCGCTGCCAGTCTGTGAAGACAATATTGAGCTAGATTGACCAATGGTCTGACTCAGTATATGGAAGCTTCCTAAAGTTCTCACATTTTCTCACAGCATCATCTGTAATATTGCCTGGGATTCTTGGCTCCATACCATGCTCCTTGGATGGGTCACACAGCATAGCGTTTTGAATGGCACATTTAGTTGATCTCTATCCAAAAGAGCATATGCTCTCTTTGCCGTTAAATTAGTTTAACAAGTTGTTCTAGTAAGAACTAATCTGTCTACTTTCCTTTCACTGTCTCTACAACTGGACTAAATTTGGTTCAAATTTAGGTCACACGTTAGATCTCTTGTTCCTCAAATGTTCACACTTCCACAATCTTGGATCAGGGTGGATGACATTACAAACTATGCCATTGAGGTGTCCCTGTGTATCACTCACTACAGCTGTACCAAATTTAGTTTAAATCAGTTAGACAGTCCTCACGTTAGTGCACTTGCACTTCTAAAGTTCACACATACACCATCTTGGATCAGGGTGGATGACAACAACACAAATTACACCATTGGGGCATCCCTATGTGTCCATACAGCTGTAGCAAATTTGGTTCAAATCAGTTAGGCAGTTCACAAGTAAGTCCGCTTGTGCCTCAAATGTTTACACGTCCACCATCTGGAATTGGGGTGGATGTCATCATCACAAATTACACCACTGAGGTGTCCCTATGTGTCCCTATAACTCTACGTAATTTGGTTCACATTGGTCCAGGCAATGGTCCAGGCAAAGTTGATAGGGAACACACACAAAGACACACGGAATACTGGGTGATCTCATAAGCCTACTGGAAAGTAGGCTAAAAAAGAGGTTTGTAAAGAGGAAATGTATGCAGTACTGCAAACTTGTTAGCAGTAGGTGGACAAGAGCCTTCAGCAACTCTCTGTGTGTGTGTGTATACTCAGATATTGATCTGCAGAGTTACATGTTCACAAGAGTGTCAGTATGGGAAATGATGGGGAGTATGAGATCATGGGTCATGTGATAAGAATGACATCCTCAGATGGGACTTGAGCAAAACAGAGATAAAAACAAAAGAGGGAAAACCAAGAAGCAAACATACACCAAGAGAAAACAATATGCCAACATTGGCTAGAGAAAGCAAGAAGAGGAGAAGGGTTCAGGCCTACTGTGAAAGGAATGATTGCCATACATAGGCCACTTCAAAATAGTGTCATATGGTGGTTGTTCCATGCGTCAAGCAGCACTTCACTACAGGAATGGGTAGCCAAACAGCTGGCCTGTGACTGCAACATAATAACAAAACAAAATCAACAGACATTGTTATTGGCAGTTTGTGGTAGCTTGGAAAGAAGAAAACACTTGATGGTGACTCTAGCCAATGCAGTGAACTGTTGCATCTGAATGATTTGTCTTATAGTGTGGATGCTTATTTAAATTACATGTGGCAGCCCTTTTTGTGTGAAGTGGGCCATACTGTTGTCACCGGATGGACAGATAGGAAAAAGAAGCATAAAGGACATTGTAGAAGTGGAAAAGGTACAGAAGAGGGCAACCAAGATGATCTGGGGCCTAGAGCACCTTCCTTATGAGGCAAGGCTACAACACCTGGTGCTTTTTAGTTTAGAAAAAAGTCTGTGGGGAGACATGATAGCGGTTTATAAAATCAAGCATGGTGTGGAGAAAGTGGATAGAGAGAAATTCTTCTCCCTCTCACATAACACTAGAACCAGGGGTCATCCCATGAAATTGATTGCCAAGAAACTTAGATCCAACAAACGGAGGTACTTTTTCACACAATGCATAATCAACTTGTGGAATTCTTTGCCACATGCTGTGGTATTAGCTGCTAGTTTGGATGGCTTTAAGAGGGGTTTGGATAACTTCATGGAGGAGAGGTTTGTCAATGGCTACTAGTCTGAGGATGCCTCTGAATACCAGTTGCAGGGGAGTAACAGCAGGAGTGAGGGCATGCCCTCAACTCCTGCCTGTAGGCTTCCAGTGGCATCTGGTGGGCCACTGTGTGAAACAGGATGCTGGACTAGATGGGCCTCGGGCCTGATCCAGCAGGGCTGTTCTTATGTTCTTAAGTGGCTGCTATCACTTTATCCTCCAATGTGAGAGGATGGTAGCTGGGGGAGTTGAGGAGCAGAGAAACAGGGTGAGATTCCTCAACAGGATATGGCAAGGAACTGTGGGTTAGATCTTTGAGAAGACAGGTGACTAAGAGGCTGGATGATTCTTATATCATAAGCTGGAGTCACATATGTTCAAGTAAGTTATAGATACTCTTGGAAAATGGAGTCTCATGAAGGATATAACCAAGATTTTGAATTATATATTGAATTTGCTGTGGTTTTATTGAGACTTATTTATTCCTTTTTCAGTTTATGGCAAAATACTGTACCTGGAGTTATGAATTTAGGAACAAACATTTTTATTGCCTTTAAGACTGCCATATGTGTGTTTAGGACCATAGCCTCAGGGCTATGAGTATTTATTGATATGCATGATATCAATAAATGTTGAACAAAATATTATTTAGAAGCTACCAGTGATGTTAGTGTTATACCTTTTTTTTTTTTTTTGGAAGCTTTGATATTATTTTGCTGAATAACATTTGTCCTTATGCAAGCTAAGATAAGGATAATCAAAATGTTATGCTTCAGGGTGAACACTGATTGCTTGCCAAAAGAGAATTTCTCCCTGACACAGCTCTGTAGAATTTGTGGAATGCATTCAGATTTATTTTAGGCATTCTTCTCCCTTGTGTATACTTTCTTCAGATACTTCATGCATTGACCAGTGTTGAGAAGAAAATGTTGGAATTGAAAGGTCAGACTTTTTGTTTGTTTACCTTATATTTGTGACTTGATAGAGCAAAGCAAATGCAGAAATAAATTAATTAATGTAGAATTTTGTTCTAGTCATTAGAGTTCGGTAGAGGGTTATATAAAGGGATGCAATGTTTCTGGAACAGAAAGTGCTGGAAATCTTTAAGGGTATGAAATACAAAACATCCTAATTTTCTCTTATTGAGTATGTTTAAGTTGTTTGCAAAATGGCACTGAACAGCATCATTGTGACTCATATGCTCACTGCAAACATTAGAAACCATGAGTCTCAAGGGAAGAGCCACAGCATGGTGTTCTTCCAGATGGCCCAGAGACCCTGATCCTACCTGAACAGTGCAGGAAGGAGCCATGCTGTAGCCCATAGACAGCCTGTGGAGTCTTCTGTGGAAAGATATACAGAAACTGTAGGCACAATCCAGTCAGAGTCAAGCACTAAGTCCTGGTGATGTCAGTGGAGGAAATGTAAGCGTTTAAAAACTATTAACTTAAGATGAATGAACTATTTACATGTGCATTTGTTTTGCAAAAGGTTGCTGTTCAAAACTAGTGGAAGGAAATAGACTAAATAATGTTAACATCAGATCAAATCCTTGCCCCACAATTCAATATCATAATTGAGAAGTTGTCTTTTTGCATAGCACTTTTTTGTGAGCTGTGCTACATTTAATTGTTTAAAATGGATCATTCTTACATGGTTTTTTAAAAATAAATCAGAAGATAGAACGTGTGTGTGCATGTAAATTTATTGTTGATTAACAAACAGAAATATAAGGTGCAAGATGTTTTGGCTTCTGCCTTCTTCAGTTGCTATGATATTGTATGGAAGGTACAGCAGCTGCTGTAATAGTTATAGAATGTCCGTGACTGAGTGTTTAGCCGTCTAGGATTGGCTGCTGTGGATGTGTCATGTGCTATCATTGAGGTTGAGGCCTCCTGGGGCTAGTGTTCTGAGTGCATAGATCCAGAAGTTCTCTCTTAATTCCAATTTCACTGTATCCAGTGGCATCTCTATTACAGTGATTGACATGTCAGATAGTGTGTGTTCACCAGTGTTAAAATGTTTGGCTATTAGTTGGTCTAATTTTTTTTGTTACAATTGCAGAATCATGATTATGGAAGTACGTACGTATGTAATATGAGGTCTTACCCACATACTGAATAGGGATGTGCATGAACCAGTTCAGCAGTCCTTTTATGATTAGGGTTTTTTACAGACCCCTGAACTGTTTTGGAGGTCTGTCATTTGGCCATTTCGACAGTGGGTGGGATTACCTGTAAGGTACCACCCTGCCCTTTCCCCCGCCAGCACTGTCTATAAAACCGGTGCTGTGGGGCTGCTGCATACCTCCTTGCAGCCCTGTTCAGCAGTGTTCTGGAAGTGGCCAGTACACTTTGCGACATGTGCATGCGCACCAGCCACTTCCACTACGCCACTGAACGGGGCTGCAAGGAGGCACACAGCAGTCCCATGGCACCAGTTTTACAGACAGTGCCAGCGGGGGAAACATGGCAGGAAAAATGGGCACCCTCCCTGCTCCTTAAAGGTAACCCCCACTGCCACTGAACCAGCTGAACGCCGGTTCATGAACATCCCTAATACTGAATATTGCATTCTGGCCATTTACACTCAATCAGGTAGACCACATTACAGGATTTGCAGTGGATGTTCTATTTGATTTCATACATTCTTGTAGTCCTAGTACTCTTCAAAGTAGATGTGTCACTGAGATAGATACAGGTGACACGTTTTGAATCACAGTGGTGTGATCCTGGATTCCTGATTGGTGGTTGAATTATAGCTCTCGCGAGCAATCTATGAGGACAAGATCCTGAGCAGTGTGCAGGCAACGTCCTGTGCTCTTGACCCTTGCCCTTCATGGCTAATAAAATCTGCCAAGGAAGTACAGGCAGGCGGTTGGAGTCTATAATCAATGGTTCATAAAGGGAGGGTAGGATGCCCTCATGCCTCAAGGAGGCAGTGGTGAGACCACTATTAAAAAATGCCCTCCTTTGATCCCTCCAACCTGAACTATTACAGTCCTGTTGCTAACCTCCCCTTTTGGGGCAAGGTGATAGAGTATGTGGTGGCGTCTCAGCTTCAGAGGGTCTTGGATGATAAGGATTATCTAGATCCCTTTCAATCTGGCTTCCATCCTGGATTGGGGACTGAAACATCCTTGGTTGCTCTTGTTGATGACCTACGCTGGGAGCTTGATGGGCAGTTTGTCCCTGCTGGTTCTGCTGCACCTCTCAGTGGCATTCTATACCATCGGCCATGGTATCCTTCTGGACTTCTTCTTGAATATGTGGATTGGAGGCATTGCTTTTGAGTAGTTTTGGTCCTTTGTTACAGGGGAGGGTCCAGAAGGTGGTGCTGGGGTGGTGCTTGCTCAATTCCTTGGCCACTGGCTTGTGGAATCCCGCAGGGTTCAGTCTTGTTCCCCATGCTGTTCAACATCTATATGAAACCACTGGGAGAGGTCATCCAGGGACATGGACTGCATTGTCAGAATATGCAGGTGACTCTAAGCTAGGAAGTGCCCGTGGGACTCAAACCACTGCAAGCTGTGATTGGCAAGTGAATTCTACAGAATTGCAATGCAAAGGAACCACTGAGCTAAGTTAGCCCTAGCTGACACTCAGCTCTATCTCTCCTTATTACCTTATCCTAGGGAGGCAGTGGATGACCTGAATTGGAGCTTGGAGGCTGTGATGGACTGGATGTGGGCTAGTAAACTAAGATTCAACCCAGACAAGATGGAGGTGATGTTGGTCAATGGGAGAGTCAATCAGGATGAAGGGATCCTGGATGGGGTTGCACTCCCCTTGAAAACAGCAAGTGTGCAGCTTGAGAGCACTGCTGGATCCAGCTCTGCTTTTGGAAGCTCAGGTGGAGGCAGTGGCCAGAGGTGCTTTTACACAGCTTCAACTAGCATGTCAGCTGTCTCCATTTCTTGAGAAGACAGAACTAGCCACAGTTACCCATGCCCTAGTCATGTCACGACTGGATTACTGTAACATGCTCTATGCAGAATATTTGGCTTTGAAGAATATTTTAAGAATATTTGGAAACTGCCTTTGAAAAATATTTGGAAACTGCAGCTAGTGCAAAATGCAGCAGCTAGGATTGTATCCAGAGCTGTCTGTTGGGATCATATTACACCCCCTCTGAAAGAGCTGCTTTGGCTACCAATTTGTTTCTGGGTCCAATTCAAGGTGCCGTTTTTGACTATTAAAGCCCTTAACGGTTTGGGCCCTGGATATCTGAAGGAATGCCTGCTCCCAAGAGTTTCTGTCCACTTGACCAGGTCATCAGAGGAGGCTCTGCTCTGCGTGCCGACAGTGAGAGAGGCTTGGTTGCTGAGCATGCGGGACAGGGCCTTCTCAGTCATCGCCCCCAAACTTTGGAATGCTCTCTTGGCTGAAATCTGCTCCCCAGTCTCCTTGACAGTTTTTAGGAAAGAAGTAAAGACATGGCTATTCACGCAGGCTTTTGAATTAGAGTATTTCTTTCCTTTTTAAAAAAATGCTGCTGCTTGCTGTTATGTATTATTATTATTTTATGGGTTATTAATTTTTTATATAGAGATTATTTTTATATTATCTGTATTTTTGTATTATGTATCTTAGTTTTTGATATCATCTGTACCTTTGTATTTTAATTATGCATTGTTTTAATTATATTGTAAACTGCTTTGAGATCATTTTAATGAAAAGCGGTATATAAATTGAACAATAAATAAATAACCAGGAGCTGCAGGATGGAATTCAAGCACAAATGGGATGCTCTGAAGTTGGCTGATGGTTATGTTAGCATTGTGGAGAAGAGTCTCTGTGGTTATGCTGGATGCTCGCTGGATGTTCAAGTCAGTATTATGTGCAGGATAGACTCTTTGCAAAAGATGTCTTTTAAGTTCTTTGGTTCTTTTTTCATTATTATTTTTGTTGTTACAGATAGGTTTGATTCTAAGAGCCAAGCTGAAGATTATATTTCTTTTGATATATTTGGTGTGACAAGATTTCCATTTAAGGTAGTTATTGACATCTGTAGGTTTCTTGTACAGATCAGTTGTTATTTCATTATTGTCATTAGTTAGGAGAACATCCATGAATGGGATGCTTGCGTTTTCAATGGTGCTTTATGTAATATTTAAATTTTTATAATATTCTTTGCTATTATTCCAGTTCATCCATCATAACCAGAGAGACTCTTATCCACTTCCTGACAAAGAATGGGAAATAGTTTACAAGTCTTTGAGAACATAATATATTTCTAACAGAAAGATATTTCCAAAGTGGAACAGAAAGTATCAAAGTAGTTAAAAAGTCCATAGCATCCATTTTCTCTCATGCACAAAAGCATTAAAAAGTTGCTGTGGATAATATTGGCTTTGGTATCTGAGAAATTGGGCTACCACCCTATTATTGCCACCTGCAGAACTAACAGTGGCAAACACATTACAACCTATTATAGCATCTCTAACTGCAGCAAGAGGGTGCCAACTTCCTAATCCCTATAAATCTCAATGATCAGATCGAAGATCACCTTCTTTCTTGGATTTACAGTACTGAAATTAGAAATATAAACGTTATTGATTTCAGAGTGTGAGATGGAGTGAAAAGGCACTGGAAATAATGTACTGTTTTATACAGTAGCTTGCCATATATGTTGTGATCAGGGTAGTTCGTCCATGAAAAGTTTAAAAGTAATGGCCTTTTTTATTGTGAGCCAGTCAGGAAGAGTGCCATTGTTGAGTAAAACCATTTGTTAGGTGGATATTTTACAATGGTGAAGAAACTCCAAACTAATTTTCTCAGGGAATTTAATATGTTCTTTATAAGTAACCAATGAAAAAAGAACATGTTTCCTGAGAAAATTAGTGCAGGTATTTAATATTTATATTTTGTACTAATTAGTGTTGTGGAAAAACCATCTGAGAACATTCACCAAACTTTTTCCTAGGTAGAAAACATTTTTGAATTCTTTGAATAACTGGGAAAGAACATGGGAAGAACTGTGAAATACCTCAAATTTTGTTTTTTCCTTTGGAGAAATATCTCTCTCCCCCCTCCCCACAATTGTCTTTCCTCCTCTTCCAAAAATATTTCGCTAAACTGTTGCTCTTTATTCCATCTGTCTGGTTTAATGTTTATGTAATGCTAGACTCTGGTTTAATGTTACATAATGCTAGACTTTTACAGTATAGGACAAGAGATGCTAACCCACCAGGACTGGCACAGAGGCCCTAGGAATCAACATCAATCTCCAAGAGACTATTGAATGCAGTTCTGGAGATTTTGATGGATTGATATTGTGAAAATATTGGTGGGAAATATGAATAAAAGATTTCCAAGTCAGAGTTGGCAAACCATCATAGGATTAGGACTATACATTTTTTTAAGAAAAGAGTTTGAAAAGAGGCTAAATATGTATCTGGTAGGCCTGTGCAGTTGGATAGTTTATTTATTTATTTATTTATTTATTTATTTTACATTTTATATCCTGCTCTTCCTCCAAGGAGCCCAGAGTGGTGTACTACATACTTAGGTTTCTCTTCATAACAACCCTGTGAAGTAGGTTAGGCTGAGAGAGAGTGACTGGCCCAGAGTAGTGCTGTGCACGAACCAGTCCAGAGGCCATGTTAGAGGCCTCTGAACCGGTTCGGAACCTGGCCGTTCCGGCACTGGGGGGGCATCTACCTTAAGGGGCGGGGGGTAGTATTTACCTCTCCCGCCGCTCTTCACCCTCCGGCCCTGCAGTTAAAAGTGAAGTTTTGGGGGCGACAGCATTCCTCCCTGCCACCCCTGCCCCCATCGTTGCCTGGAAGTAGAGTAAGGTACCAGCACGCATGCGCCTGGCGCGCGTGCCCATCGCTGCCGTGCGTGCGCGCGTGCCACACACATCATACGCGTGCGTGTGACATGTGCCACGCGCATGGCAGCGATGGGCGCGCACATGCCATGACGGGCGCATGCGTGCTGGTACCTTACTCTACTTCCAGGCAACGACGGGGGCAGGGGCGGCAGGGAGAAACGCTGCCGCCCCCCAAACTTCACGTTTAACTGCAGCACCAGAGGGGGAAGAGCGGCAGGAGGGGGAAGACTACCCCCCCGCCCTTAAAGCTAGACCCCCCCCCCGTGCCGGATTGCGCCTCCGTGGTTCCGTGCACACAACTAGCCCAGAGTCACCCAGCTAGTTTCATAGCTGAATGGGGATTTGAACTCGGGTCTCCCCGGTCCTAGTCCAGCACTCCAGCCACTACACCACACTGGCTCCAACAACTATGTTGGACTGATAGTTGGAACCACTAAAATGTAACTCCAGAAGTGATAGGAGGGACCACCCAACAGTCAGAACTCTGAATAAATTCCCTACTATCATTCTGGAATTTGTCAAAGTTCCAACATGCCTCTTGGAATTATACCCCACTGATCTTTATCATACCACTGATCTTTATCATAAAGAAAAAAATGGCATTTTAAAAAGGCAAGTGCTGTATCTAGTGCTTGCCTTTTATTATTTATTTATTTAGAAATGCCCAAAAGATTCCTAGGGGCATGGTGCATTGTACAGACAGTAGTTCCTTTTTAAGAGATGCAGCTATTGCACCAACTGCAGTGGTGGTGAAGACCCAGACCCATTGGCAACAGCTGTTTCAGGGCTCTGGAGAGAGCACCTGTGTGAGGTAAGGGTGGGACAAGGCAGAAGAAGTGGCGGGGGGGCATGGGGATTGGTCCAACATAAAGTCAATAAAATGTTGAGTCAACACCAACTCAATTCTGAAACTGACAGTGTTGGGAGGGTCATGTTGGTCCACCTGACTTGTTTTGTTGGGTTGAGTTGGAGCCAATCCAACATTTTTTGTGGTACACAGGCCTTAGTATCTGTGTTAAGAATTGTGGAAAAGGTATTTATATAACAATTGGTTTGCCAATGCACTTCTAACATCTTTGAAAATTGCCAAAGCTAAAGCAGGGACTGCATGGCATGTAAGCCACTGAAATTTGCAAACAAATTATTTTGGAGTACAGTAGTATTGAATAATTTCAATGAGACTTTTAAAATGTAAGCAATTTGATCTTCAAGGCCAAAACTAAACTCTTTGGTAAACTCCAAGACCGTTATTTTAGAGCAGTATAATCTTGTCTGTGTGGTTGCTAAGAGTTGACACCGACCTGATGGCACTTAATCAATCAGTCAGTCAGTCAGTCAATCAATCAATCATTTTGTCTAAGACAATGAAAGTTTAGTATACCCATGGCTTTAAGTATGACTAAGTTGCTGGTGTGATTTCCACTATCTATAAACTAGCTGTTTTGGAGCAAGGACACCCTGAAGGTCAAAACAGGCTCATCTTTAAAGGAAATACTTGAAGATTGCTAAATCTATATTTCCAAAAGGGTAGTGCATCCGGCAATTTTGACTGCTGTTGGTAATGGATATTATTGACAACAGTTTTTATTTCTGTAATGGAGACTCATATAATAATTTGTGTTTGTGGAGCTTTCTTCCTAATCTCAGGTAGTCAGTGGATGATGATGGTGATGATGATGGTGATGGTGATGGAGGCCTGACCCATGTATGTCTGTTATCACATTTAACTTGCTTCGATCGCTCTGTCATTTTAGCTTCAGCTTCAGTGTGCTCCACTAGAAGCCCATTCACTTCTTCAGTAACCGAGACAATGGGTAATCTTCATTGCACAATCCAGCAAACATTAACCACTTTTAGGTCACTTTGGTTTCAAGCCTCATGTTTTTCAAAACATATTCAAGGGCATAATCAGGAATGGCTCTCAGTTCTCCTTTGTAATTTGAGAACCTCCAGACTTGAATATGTGAGTCACGAATTCTAAAGAATATCTTGGGAATTCTACAAGACATGGGACTCATGCTCACAGTTTACCCTTCCTACATGACAGAGAAGCACATCCAATCATTTCCTGGTCACTGCCTGGCATGTTTAAAAAACATGAATAGAAAAATATGAGACCAGATGCAGATCCTAATACATCTCTCACTACTAGTACTCTAAAACAAGAAGCATTTACTTGACCGAACTTACTAGTGGACTTTGTGGTGGTTTCTGCAGCTGGAATCAAGAAGTTGGAGTCTTTTTCAAGCTAGGGTCAGTTTGGACAAGATACCTGCCAGTTTACACAATAAGGAAGGGGTCGCGCCAAAAGCGTGCCTGCCATGATGTTGGCAGAGAACATTCTTTTTAAAATTAGAAAATATCATATTAATACACATACTACACAAGTACAAGTTTCAAAAGAGGAGAAAAAAACCCCATTACCAATTACAAATTATTAGAACATTATTAACATTAGATGTTTGTGTAAAAATATTGTAAGTCCTTTTATCTTTTCTTTATGATACTCTCTAGAGAGAAGAAAATCATGGAAGAATAGTGTCTTCATCCTGTAAAGTTATTCCAGTAGGCTCCATTACTCCAGAAATCTGTCCTCCCCCACCCTTCTAATGCTTTTTTATAGTATGTTAATTTTATCATCAGGACAGTATGCCAGGCTTTGTCAAACCAATTCTGGAGGATGGGACCCCTTGCGATTTCCATTTTGCTGCTATACAACCTCTAGTCATTGCTAATAAATTAGATTTCAATTCTATATCCACTTCAAGATCTTCTTCCTTTTTATATAGCCAAATAATAATACTCTTTGATCTTTTGGGAGCACATCTTTATAATTAACTAGACATTAAGCCCGTTACATTAACGGGCGCTAGAAGAGTTGTGTAGCGAACAGTCTTTCTTCAAGGGCAAGGGACGTGGACCTCATTGTGCTTGTTGCCTCAGGTTTAACAGGTTGCTACGCAGACGTACGACGCAGAGACGGTAACTACGCGCACACGCAGTTGTGTGCGTAGTTTCCGTTGGTGTGTCCGCGTGCGCCACGCATGCGCAGAACACCTGCAAGAGACACGGACGCAGGTTTGCCTCAGGTGTAACGGGTTGCTATGCGGACCTACGACGCAGAGATGGTAACTACGCACGCACGCAGTTGTGTGCGTAGTTTCTGTTGCTGCATCCGCGCACGCCGCGCATGCGGAGAATACCTGCAAGAGACACGGACGCAGGTACCTTAGGGTTTTATTATATAGGATGATTCTCTTAGCCAGCCAGTGTGGAGATGTGGCAAGGCAATGCGTGCCGGCGAGGGAGGCACCTGATTGGCTGAGCTCTGTATGGCCAGCAGAGGGGCCTGATTGGCTGAGCTCTGTTTGGCCGGCGGAGGTGCCTGATTGGCTGGGCGTTGGCCCGGCGGTTCTGAGGAGGGGCCATCTTGGCTGCAGCCTGGGCTGGGAAGCGGGAGGCAGTGGGAAGGACTGGCCCTGGCCTGGTGCCAGAGGGGGTGAGTGGGGAGGAGAGGGGGAAGAAAGTGTTGGCAGTGGCCGCAGGCCGGCGGGTAAAGGAGGGGAGAGTGAAAGGCGGTGGGGGGCAGCGGACGGGGGGAGAGAAAGGCGGCAGCAGGCAGTGGAAAGGCGGCAGCGGGCAGCAGCATGGGGGAGAGAAAGGTAGCGGCGGGAGAAAAAAACAATATTAAAATTGTTTTCCCCAAACCATCCCCATTGCTCTGGTGCCAATTCTTCTTCAAGTGCTAAGTTTCATTTTTAAACATATTTGACAGGTTTATCCCAAATCAATATCCCTAATATTTGACAGGTTTATCCCCAATAGCCTGTACCATTCCCTTATTTGACCTTTTTAGCAGCGGGAAATTTATTATATGTTCTGCCCATGTAAGCTCTCTTAAGGGCCCAAAGTGCTGTATCAGTTTCATTACACTACTATGGATGCTCTAATATGTTCCTGCGTGTCATTTTATCACATGTTCCTGCCACCTTCCTTATCATGTGTGCTGGTGGGCATCTTCTTCAAACCAGCCGGACGTCTAGTGAGTCACCTGGCTGTCTGTGTGCACTCAAGTCTCATAGCCCTTTTCAGGCACAGACAGGAAAGGAAGAAGGGTATGCAGTGTTAATACATAGAATTGGCAGTAAGTAAGTAGCCAGTTTGATATAAATATTGGAATTCTAGCTTTTTGCTCTTGCCTGGACAGCAGAGCAGAGCAATCCTTGGTGTTTTTTTTTTTGTTTTTTTTTTTGCCTCAGCTCTGTTCTCCATCAGCTGAGTCAAGAACCCTGGGTTGGAAAACAGACAAGGAGGTCATGCATACAATCCTTGTGCTCCTGGGGTTAATGGCATGGGGCAAGGTGAGAGAGATAGAGATGGTAAGGTAGTGTGAGAAGAGTAGGAACAAGCCACATCTGCGATTTGTGTTTTTATGTGAATGAATTTATATGCATTCATTTTAAAAGTGAGGGATGGTTAGATGACCTGGTCACTTGTCATGTAAATGCTAGATATTTGGGAGGATTGCCAGTGTTGACATGGAAGGTAAAAGTGCAATCCATCCATCTCATATGGTCTTCCTCCAATTTTTACTGACACTCTGTGACCGGTATCATCACATGACTCAAATGCTATTCATTGTGACAGCCTTGCAAGCAAATCCACCACAATTACTGTTCGTTCTCTCTCTCTCTCTCTCTCTCTCTCTCTCTCTCTCTCTCTCTCTCACACACACACACACACACACACACACACACTACGGCATTGCCTGCCCACCCACTCACCTATATCTATTGAAATCGTTTTTGGCACACTGTGCTCTTGTGAGTGGGAAGATCAGCTCTCTTACAATTTACAAATGTGTCCCTGACTGGACTTCGCTACTGGAGAAAAATGTGATCATTTGCTGACTCAATATATGGTGTGGGGGTTCAGTGGGCATAGCCCATTTGTCAGAAAGAGCCAACCAAACACAGATGCAGGGTCCATGATAGAAGGGAGCCAAGAAAAAGACAGATGGCTGGACGCTGAGGTGAGTCACAGCAGAAGCAGCAGCCCTGCCATGCAGGCAGCAGGCAGTCTGTTCCTCCTGTCAGCCAGTGCTAGACCTTGAGAAAAGCATCTTCAGATACAAAAGCCTGGCTTGTGAATAAAGGACTGATCACGAGTAAGGACCTGCTCATGAATAAGTGAGAAAACATGGGTGTGTTCCAAAGACAGTAAAAGGGAAAGGTGAGGCAGAAAGTGCTCTGTGGCTCTCTCTGGCCAGAAAGCCTAGCCACACAACCCTCATCACATTTAAGCCCCTTTCAGACCATCAATACCAGGCACACCGAGTGCTCGGGAGTGGGGGAAGAGAATGAGATGGTGATCCCTGATCTCCATGCATGCAGCTGAAGGTCTGAAAGGGGTTCCTATGAGGGCACAGCTATGCTCACATAGGTTGTTCCATGTAATCAGGAATCCTGTGGAGAGTTCCCAGTCATTTATAGAAACCTCTTTCATACTTGCAGCTGAATGTGTAGAGATCAGGGGCAGGGCCTGCCAGTACAACCCCCCCTCCTGCCCCAATGTGTTCAGTCTACCTGGAACTGAAGGTCTGAAAGCAGCTATTTATAATCCATCTCTGGCTTATATTAAAATCACCCACCCACCAAGAACAGTGGTAAACGAAAGTCAAACACAATGTTAGAAAATAGTTGTTTACAGGTTTTGTGAACTACCACATGCAGCAAGTGACCTTGGAATCTGAAAACATAATCCAGCCGTGCAAGCAATATTGGATTTGTGTCAGGAGCGTAAAATATTTAAAGAAAAATAATAGGAGATCATGGGCAATTCCAGCATACTATGTGTGATCATTTTGTCAGCTCTTAGATTTACAGTGCTGCCGTGCTATCTGTGTGGGCATAAACCAGCCAAGTACTTCTCCAGCAGGTGCCATAATCATTTTACAGGGCATTTAAAAAAGGAATATGCAACAAGGACACATTTTCCTCCAGGAAAGACATAAATAACAACAAAGGAGAATTTTAGATGGGAAAGAGTAAAGGCCATTTCGCCTGTCAAAATGTATTGTTCTTTCTGTATTTCATTATTTAAAACAAAACAAAACAAAACAGAAGTGTGCCAAATGATTGTTTGCTAGTGTTTTTAGTTTTCAAAATAATCTTTCCTTACAGGCCACTAGATACATTTATCATTTTTCAAGCTTTCAGATGTCTACAGTAACCCAATTTGCTGGTGGCTACTGCAATTCTTTGCTCATCTTTTCATGATTTAAGTTAGATTTAAAACTGTTCACCACTTTTAATAATTTAATTAGAGGATGAATTTTCCTGACTTCTTTTAGTGATTATATACAGTACACAGTGGTTTACTTCTGGACTAATGAAGTACTGGTGCAACAAGACAAGCACTGGTGTGTCTGAAGAGCTAATAGGAACATAGGAAGCTGCCTTACACAGAGTCAGATCATTGGTCAGTCTAGCTCAGTATTGTTTACCCAGCCCGGCAGCAGCGTCTCCAAGGTCGCACGCAGGAGTCAGGAGGACTGAGAGAGATCCCTGCCTGCAACCTTGGAGAAGCCGCTACTAGTCTGTGTAGACAATACTGAGCTAGATGGACCTATGGTCTGACTTAGTATATGGCAGCTCCCTATGTTCCTCTCTCAGCCCTATCTTGGAGAAGCCAGGCTTGGAACCTTTTGCATGGAAGCCTGCAGGTGCTCTAAGGGGGATATCTTTCAGTGCTCACACATAGTCTTCCACTCAAATACAAACCAGAGTGGACCCTGCTTAGCAAAGGACCCTGCTTAGGGTACACCCTGCTTAGCAATCATGCTTGTTTCCAGAAGGCTAACTCATTATTCATGCAGCAGGGGAAGACAGATTCCTACAAACCCACCCCTCTTAACCCAAGAATTTCTCTGAGCCACCCAAACATATGTCCCTGATATGACTCATCCCTCAGTGACATATTTCAGGTGACTTCCAAAGAAAAGGGAGGTTGTCAAAATCTGCACACACCCACACACCCACATCCACACACAAACACTGGTACAACGATAGTCTGAAAATCTTCAAAAGCATTGGTATTACATTGGGGTTTCTCCCATAGTACCAGTGCCTTGTTAGTCTGGACTGCCAGACTAACAGCACTCATTCGTTTTTCCTTCCTCTCCATGTATCATCTGAGGGTTGTGCTCCATACCTGTGAAGCCTTCTCTGTTAAATAAAGGCAACTTTATTATACTGTGCTTTAAAAAAAGAGTTTCTTACCTTCATGCATCCCAGTCTTAAAAAATGCATGCTACAACCTCCACAGTGCCCATTCAAAAATACTAAATATCTGATCAGGTGTCAGGGAAGGGGGAGCATGGACAACAGAATAGAGAATACAGCCCTCCCCTGCAACTTTCTTCACTCCCCACCCAAATAGATAATCAGACAATTCTGAACCTTTTTGAAAAAGTCCTTTGCATTCAGCTTTTGGATTGGAAAGCCCCCCCAACTAGTTTTGCATATATTCGTGGAAATAGGCACATATCACTCATGTTTCCTCTGCCAGTGCTTCCACATAATACAGAGAGGCATCTACACACAAAGACCAAAAATAATAATAATCCATAAACAATGTGCATCTTTCTAAACTTAGGTATAATTGTAGGTTCTAAAGCAATAATAAAGCGTAAGTTATTAATATGAATGATCATTTATTTTAGTGCTTGATCATTAGTTTAGAACCGCTGTTTGCATTCATGAATCAACACATTTGCAGGACATCGCTTTTTGGTTAATTCCATAAATAAGACTTAATATTTGTGGGGTTGTTTTTTTTAAAAAAAACTAAGCAATGGAACTGACTGTTAAAATATAATTTTAGTGATATGCTTTATAAAATCCAATTTTTAAACTGAGACAAGGCTGAATAGAGCAGTGTTGCTGAATATTAGAAGTAAATTGTTCTAGTTATTGAATTTATGGTGGCAGATTAATACTGACATTTTACTGTCTTGACGTACTGGAATACCAGAACTCCTACCCCATAAATAACCATTGGACTTAATACCAAGAAATCATATTTTCCACATTAATGAACAACCTCATACCCCTCCTGCTATGCCTTAGAGAGACAATAAATGGAAAATTTATTTTAGGCAACTATTATTCATAGATTTCATATTTATTCATAACATAGATCGGAGAGCCAGTGTAGTGTAATGGAGAGGATATGAGACTAGGCTTGGACTGACTTGGGTTCAAATCCCCACCCAGCCATGCAACCCACTGGATGACCTTGGGCAGTCATTATTTTTGCCTACCCTATCCCAAAAGTCTATAGTAAGGATAAAAAGAGAAAACTTTCAAGTAGGTTACTCTGGAGAAAGAGCAGTATACGTATGTGAAAATGTCTAAGGCTCCCAATTATTTAATATATTGTGTTACTGGATAGCAACTGGAATAGCATGGCAGTCAGATGCCATGATTGTGCAAGGAAAAGCCATGTCTGGAAGTATGCAGAATCTCTTGCTGAGTTGGGAATCAAGCATGCAGATTTGGGTGCAGATGTACATCCACACTGTGATTGTGCATCTGGACTGAAAGAACCCAATATAACCCCTATCTGCTTTTCAGGGAGTGGATAGGGATGTGTGTTTTACAGTCCTGATTTGAATATACATACCTGTTTGCTGCCTCAGGCCACCTGATATCTGCAAGACATCACCTCTTTGTGATTGGGCCAAACATCTATCTATCTATCTATCTATTCGATTTCTATACCGCCCTTCCAAAAATGGCTCAGGGTGGTTTACACAGACAAATAATAAATAAATAAGATGGCTCCTTGTCCCCAAAGGGCTCACAATCTAAAAAGAAACATAAGTTAGACACCAGCAAGAGTCACTGGAGATACTGTGCTGCGGGGGTGGATTCGGCCAGTTACTCTCTCCCTACTAAATAAAGAGAACCACCACGTTAAAAGGTGCCTCTTTGCCCAGTTAGTAGGCATGTTAGGTATTAATGGGACTCAGGTACTAATGAGTAATGTGTTTTGATAAAGAAACTGTACTTCATATCAACAGCTTTTCTTAAAAATAGTGGTGGAACTGTGTAATATGAAAAAGAAGTAGGTGTGGATGTGCAGCAATACAACAATACATTGAAAGTGTCCCTTATAATCTATGCCTGGTATGTGGGATATCTTGGGCCAGGTCACATGTAACGCTAAGCCGCAGGTCCAGTGAACCCGAGGTTTCACCCCCCCCCCCCACCTCCACTCGCTTTCCAGATGTAATACTCCAGAGACTCTCTGCAGTCAGCGAGACTGCAGAGAAGTGGGAGAGCTGGCTGTGCAGGTTTCCTTCCTTCTTTCCTAAAGGACAGCCTGCATAGCCAATAGAAGCGGGGAAAAGGGAGGAACTTCCTCCCTTAACTCCAGTTTTAGAGCAGTGAAACTGTATGCCAGCATTTGCATATAACGCTGGCAAAGGAAAACTGGTAGCAGAGAAAAGAAAATTCAGAGCAAACCAAAGATGACAAAATGCAGTTTAAACCGTGGGGCCATGGTTTTAAAAACTGCAATTGTGCAGTTCACATGTTCAGGTTTGGGAACCAGTGGTGAAGGGACCTCTGGTTTCCCATTACATGTGAACTGGGCCCTTGTCTCATACTGAAAATATACCTAGGTTTGCTTCTGTGCAATTCTGCACTCTAAAAGAAACTACCAATGTACAGGATGGTGAAGGAACATTAAATGGAGTCTATATTATTTTCATTGAGCATCTTCTGGAAGCTGGAAGGCTTTTATTGACTTGCACATGATAGGTTTTTCTGTGGGAGGCGGGCAGTTAATCACATAAGTTTTCTAGAAACTCTTAATTTTCCTAAATAATTGTAAACAATAGCCAATGTAGAACATGTGTATATACATCAATGTAGAACATGTGTATATACATCACATATAGATATGAAAACAGTTGAGCGTGTCCCATTCTACCCCAAGGTGCAGAAAAGACAGCTGTGATATTATACAATTTATATCAAATGAAGCAAAACAAAGCATTCTAGTGTTCTAGAGACTCTGAATTTTATTGGAACCATCTGCTTACAAACTGCTTCCAGTTGGTAAATATACATTGATGTTTATGTGGGATGCAGTAAACTTTCTTACATGCACACTGTTTCTTCTGTTACTTAGAAGGTCTCTGGAATAAAAAATATAATCTGATACTCTAAGGTATCCATCAGTTTCCCAAAAGTAGTGAGTGCATTTTTGAGAACAAAGATTGTCCATGTTTTCTGGTCAGTGGGGCCTTTTTGAATACTCTCAGAGGATTGGGGAGCTGAATATTTATTGCAGGGGCATAGCAAGGTTGGAGTGGGCCCAGAGACAAGATTTTAAAATGCCACCCCCACCCCCGCCACTGAAGCTCAGCTCATGAAGTAAAGAAATCTTAAATGAGGCTGTATAGTGGCAACAAAAAGCATATCTATATCTATCTATCTATCTATCTATCTATCTATCTATCTATCTATATGCTACAATAAAGCATCATCCTAAATTACTTTTTACAAGGTTTTGTAAATTGTGGATGATGCAAGTCATTTAATGGCACTAGAGAAAGACATGCTGTTCTGGTAGCTTCAGGTCTTAACACTCACATCAATTTCAGAGGATGAATACAACTGGAGGAAGCCCGGGTGGGTGTGCGGCTGGGGGATTCAGTCATGTCACTTGCCTCTGGGGGGGGGGGCAAGGCAATGGGCCCCCGGACAACTGTCTCCCCTTGCCTTATTATAGTTACACCCCTGATTCATTGGATATTCCTAAAAACTTCCTTTTTTCCTCAGCTGGATGGCACAGTTTGCCAGTGCTAATGTGGTCTTTTCCATGTTTGCAGCACTTGCCCCATTGCCCAACCCCAAAGGACCTGATCGTCATGGATGGTATGTGAGGAATGTCATACTAGCCCCCCAAACAAAATGTCTGTGACACTTTGAAACCTAACAAATGCATTCCTCTATGTGCACAATGGTCCAGTTCTCACAATTCTTCTCTGGACAAAAAAAGGGGGGGGGGGTTGTACTTGATTACACCACTGTTATGGCATTTCTGCTGCTTCCATGTATTTAATCACCACAAGATGGGGACTGTTGCAATGGCAACATTTGTAATTTATAGGAGTTAATGGAGTTGTGCGGATTATCTGGTAGCTTCCCACTGAGGCTTCCACATAGCAGAATTGCTTCACTTGAGAGTCTGGAGTTCTCAAAGGGTCTCCAATTTGCCTCAGTCCCTTTTGATCAGTGAATTCGTGGCAGAGAACTCAAAGCATGAGCAGAGCAGATTACCCAAGCAGTGAAAAGAAGCCCCATATTCAGCTGAAGTTACCTGTATACCTCATACGATTACAAAATAAAGCATATAGGAAGCACTAACATTTTATCTCACTCAATTCCTGCACACTAGGGCTGTGCACAATATGGATTTTGTGATTCGTTCCAAGCTCTAGATTAATCACAAAATCCTCAAATCAGTTCATCAAAACAGTGGCCAAAGCCAGCTGTTTCACAAGTTGACCTCGAATCACTTGAATCAATTTGAGTGATTTGCCCATAGGAAACAATGGGGAACTTGAAACATCTCATTTTACCCCATGGGTAGGTCCTAGAGATACCAAAGTGGTTTGAGTGATAGGGCATGATGAGTGCTACCTACCACCCAACCCACAAAAGAAATGGGCAAGTGGGCAATTTAAAAAGTTAACCTTTAAAAAAAGCCCCATAGGATCCTATGGGGGTTTTGTGGCAAGGTTAAAAAAAATCACCTACTTTTCCATTCCTTTTTGTGGGTTGGGTGGTAGGTAGCACCCATCATGCCCTATCACCCAACTCACTTTGGTATCCCTAGGACCTACCCATGAGGAATAATGGGGTGTTTCAAGTTCCCCATGGCCATAATAAGCAAGTGTACAGTTTTGCAACCCTGCTTGAAAAACACTGCAAGTGCACAATATAAGGGAATATCTGTCCCTCCCAACACATAACACACATTTCAAAGACAGCCCAATAATGCCCCCCCCAATCACTGACCTAGAATCCACTGCCAGCCACAATGCCTGCGCTGTAGTAAGTTGCTCTCCTACATACAATTTTTTTTGTTCCTAGCATTGCAACAGCTGCCACAACAACCCCCCTCCAGCCAATAGGGGCACAGTTGCCCATGCCAACACTTGATTTGAATAACAACCCAACCAAGAAGCAAGGAGATCTCAGGCCAATTGGAAGCCAGTGCCTGAAAACTAATCAGCAACTTGGAAAAACAAGACTTGCTCAAATAACTCGAATCAATTTGAGCTCAAATTGGGGTAGTTTCGATTGTGGGTTGAAATGGCCTGTTGCGAGCTCAAATCAATTTGAATAGAATTGATTTGCACATTTCTAATGTGCAGACACAGAATCATGTTAGGCCTTGATAGGTGTCAGTTTCTGGTTGTCAGCGAAGCTCAGTGTTTAGTCAGAAGGCTAGAGACAGGAGCATGGTCTTAAATAGGCAAGATTAAGCTCCAGAGAAAGCAAACCAAGAGCCAGAGGCAGGCACAAAATCAGAGCCACAGTCAGGAGAAAGTCAAGTTCCATAAGAGACAAACAAACATCAAAAGGGCAGATGCAGGGGTGTAGTCAGAAGATATGAGGCAGCAATATAGGGCTGGTGGAGCAAAAGTGGATATGAAGTCAAAGTCAAGACAGGATCAAACCAAAAGGCAGGGAGAGTGACCAGGATATAGGCAGAGTCCTCACACTAGCACCATGTCACTCAGTTTGAGCAATAGGCCTGGATGCATTGGTACTGTTCTTTGAGGTCAGTTGACTGGATTTTCAGGTAGGGCAGCCTAGATGCCAGCCTTGAAGCACAGCGTTCTGTCTACCAGGTTTGTAATTGAAACAGAGGGCTCGTGGCACAGGAGAGAAGGTGCTGTAAATGACTGCTAGGAGTCCTGTTTCAAGTGCTTCCCCTTAGTGCCTTACAGACAAGTCCTAGAGTGAAAGCCATTTGTGCGCTCTCTCTCTCTCTCTCCCTCCCTCCCTCCCTCCCTCCCTCGCTCTCTCTCACTCTCACACACACACACACACACACAGCCTGCCTTTGCTTTGACTGCTGCCTTCGGTGTTACAAATGGAATTGCTGACTGCAGCATAGTGTGGTGGCACTTCTTTCCTGGGCATGCACACATGAAGCAGTGCACTTGCCTTGGACAGGACATGGCTCAGCTTGCAGCAGTAGCAGTTCTGTCTTACCATCCTCCTGGGAATTCAAGCTACTCCATCTCTCATGAGCCTAAGTTACTTGCTAGCACAATTACACCCATGCTGAATGATGGGGCGATAAACTTGTTCATGTACTCAGACTTCTAGAATCCATATGAAATGTTGCCTGTGGCACCAAATTGGTACAGCTCTTGTCTTCTCTTTTCTAGTGTTTTTTTGGGGGGTGGGGTGGACCATTATTATTTCCATTTGAGGCAAAATTGGTAATAATCAGAGCAAGATCAAATTATATCTGTAAAGGAAACTCATATTGATTTCACATCAGGCTCCTCTATTTATATGGGGACATTGTTTATTCTTTAATAGAAATGGGAACAACATCTAATACTAAAAGTCTTCTTTATAAAACATGCAAGATAGCTTGATGTTGGATCAATACCTTGGAATAAACATTGTAAAACATTGCAACATAGGGATTGTTCTATAGGATCAGGTTTTGTTTTGTTTTTTTTAAAAATGCTGTGAGTAGAGCTAGATTTTACATAAAGTACAAGACTACCAAAGGAAAAATGAACCAAATGGGAGTGATGTGGTATGCTTTTCGATGTGTTCAAAAATTCATGAACAGCAATGGGGAGTCTGGGAGGACTCCGCCTTTACCCAAGCAACAAATAGCTCAGACTGGGAAGTCAGACCAGAATCAGAGGCTCTTAACCAGGTGGAATTCCATGTCTCTTCATGTCACCAGACCTTTCTTGAGCTGCAGCTGCAGCCCTGCATTCTGCACTGGTAGCACCAAAGCATGCTGTCAGGGATCCCACTCTGCTGCTACCATGTGTCACGGCCCGTTCTCAGCGAGTCCCACGATCTTAAGCTTCACTGCTGCCACCAAGTAGGCCTTTGTATTTTTCTTTTCTGGCTGTGTTTACGAAAACAGCGGCCTCATGCAAAGTTATGTAGGGTGGAAAGGCTTCTAAGCACGGGGTGGGGAAACAGACAGAAGCCACAAGTTTTTAACTTCAATGCAAGAAAACTTTAATTTGTAATAGTTCATAATTGTTCTTTTGGAAAATTTAGTACAAAATAGGAACCTTACGAGCCCAAGGAACAAATAAAATATGAGAAAAGCACGTCCAATCTATCCTGCACTAATACTGAGCCCTAACTCAGAGTGCTTATCAAGAGTCCTCTTGCAAACACCCCTAGTCAGCTCCTACATCAAGCCTGGCTTGTCCCTTGCTCAGCCTCAGGTCCTGCTCTTCCTTCCCAGTTCTGTGAGTTCAGTCCCAGACTATTTCTTCAGCTGCTATGGGAATGATTCAGTCCTCCAGAGAGTCACAGCTCTCCCAGTGATTTCTCAAGTCTTTTTCTAGCAACTCTTACTTCTTATTTCCAACTCCAGCTCTGCTTCTCCTTGAACTCTTAACTTGAACTTTTAAGCTCCACAAGCCACACACTAAAACTCTGCTGAAGCCAGCTTCCTTATAGTCTCTTTTTACCTCCTTTTTTTCCTTCAAACAAAGCAATCAAAACAACTCAAGTTCCCTCCATTATTTTAAAACAGATCCATCAAATCAAACCACGCTTTCCTCCAAAGTTAAACTAGTACAATTCTCCCTCCAAAATCAAACTGTAGAACCGGAGCTGTGAACCTTTGACTCCTGCACAGCTTTTTAACATGTGGAGTAAGCAAAGCAATTGCAATACAGAAATCTTATATACAAAAAGAGGAGGTTCAGGCAGTTGAGTCCCTCTTCTGGCAAACAACTATGCACAGCAGAGAGTAAAAGTGCCTCAGTCCCGTTACCAAGGTGGCCAGTTTCAGAGCACTGGTGCCTTACTTTCACTAAGACAGGTCAAGGGACATTATACTCACATTCTTTTCATATTTCCGTGTTCAGCAGTTATAGGGTTTTGATTTGGAGAGGCAGAACATTTGTTCATTGCAAACCTAAGAGATAAAACTGGCATAATAGTAAGGAAATGAAAAATTGAGTAATGTCTGCCCTTGGGGCTAGTCCATTATTCGTTAATAACATTCTAATTAGGCTCTGCTCTGCAAAATCACTCTATAGGCTGGTCTTATCTCTATCCATAGTTACAGAAATTTCAGGAGAGCCTATCCAAATTGGGAGAAAATCTTTATCCCACTTGAGGAAAACGTAATGCTAAAAGTGAGGAAACGCTGCTCATTCAAGTTGCCATAGAATTTTGCGTGAAGTGAGATCCACAATGAATTTGGGGGACTATGCTCAACTGATAAATCTGTAGGGAAAAATGTTCATGAAATTAAAAAGGGATTTCAATAATATTAGAACTCTTGCGCAGGGGTGTGGCATACCTCTTACCCATCTGATCGAAACATGTTTTTAATCCATATGTAGGCATGGGTTTTTAATCCATATGTAGGCATCACAAAACAACAGTTAATACTTTGCCTTTATATAGCATTTTAGAATGTTCAAACAGCTTCATGTACATTATCTGAGCGAACCTTACAACAACCCTGCATTGTAGGTTGTTATTACCTCCCTATTGCAGATGTGGCAACTGATTCTGAGAGACTTGCTTGCCTAATGCTACCTAGTGACTTCAATGGAAAAGTAAGAGTTGAACTGGGGATTTCCTTGTGCATAGTTTATTCTCTTAGCCAGAAGGCTGCACTAGTTTTCTTCTTATCAGAATTAAATGCTAATAAGCCTTGCTATTGAATGATTGCTATTAGACACCTCCAATGCACACTCCAATTGCACTTGTGCATGCTTTTATATTCACATAATCCAGTGAACTTCAAGTTCTTCAGAAAATGAATTTTCAGTTATAAATTCTTGAGCACATTCATTCAAAATCTATCAAAAGAGCAGGGTCATATCTCTTGACCCCAATTTAGGAAAGTTAAGTACTAATCAATAGAAGAAGGTAGAAACTTTCCAAGTGCACAGGCTTAGTTTCTGTTAGAGTAAATTGTCCACCTTTGGAGGAAGCCATCTCCTGAATTCTGGCATGAGAGACTATTCTGAGTGTAGTTTCTGACTGGAAGTCAGCAAGCTTGGAGTGGTGACTCATGCAAAGAAGAAGCCTCATTTGAAGTCAGATTCTGCATTCCTACATTCTGACTTACTGAATGATCCAATCTCTCTCTCTCTCTCTCTCTCACACACACACACACACACACAGACACACACACACACACTGTTCTTTTGGGACACATCAGTGAGCACCAGCCCATACTTTTGGAGTTACAATAATATTATTGATTTATTTTATTACCTTCATATCCCACCTTTCTTCCATTATGAAATTCAAGATGATGCTTCCTGGTGGTCTTCACCAGACCCAGACGCCTCACATGCCTTCAAACCAGACCCAGGGGCAAAGGAATAAAGAACGTCCTAATACAATTTTAATGACAATCCTGTAAGCAGTGTGATTTTAAATGCCTGCGGCCTTCAAGCTCAATCGTAACACAGGCTGAGGGAATAGAGATTTATCTTTACTTGCTCCATAAGCATGGAGTGTGGGGTGGGGAGTGAGAAAAGAAACACACGACTGGATACAAACAGATTTATTCCTGCCATTGCAACTAATTAAAAGGGATCACCGGAACCACCAAACCATTAATTTGTTAGTTCTGAAGTTTCTGGTGCTTTACAGCACCTTGCTGGCCAAGATTAACAAATTAGTCTCTGGTTTTTGTAAATGATAGTGCCAATTGTACCTCTTCCATTTCAAAAAGAAATAAATGATGTGCTAGAGAAAAATCAACTTCCACATCCACAAACCTAATGAGCCTGCAATGTTATATGCCTCATGTCTTCGAATGAAACAAATGGTACAAGTAAATTTAAGGGAAGACTCTAGGGGAATATAGGTGCCCAGTGGAATTCTCAAAGAGCATTCCAGATAACTGCTTTCATCATTATTAACATTTCATAAAAAATATGTGAAAGTGCAGTGTCCTTTTATGCAAACAATAATGGTGTTATGTATCAAATATAGCTTTGCTTCATTAGCGCTGCTCTTCTTCTTTGGCCTCCCAATGAATCCTCTGAAGTAATTAATTTCATCAAAATATGCCCATTAGGAATATGAGCTTCATTAAATATCTGGTAAGCTCATTTAGTTAAGCGAGTCTCACTGATTTCAACAGAGCTTACTTTTGAGTAAATCCATTTTTCGATTGCAGCATAAATGCTGACTGACTAAGCAATTCAATGGAATGTAAGTCTCCATGCTGTGTGAATGACATCACAGGCATCTTATTGGATAGTGCTGAATGACACAATTCCCTCTTCCACTTGAACATATATTCCTACACTCACTCTAATAATACTTTACTGGATCTGTGCTGTTCCCAAGACCATGTCTAGGCTTGAGGAGACCTTGGCAAAAAGCCCTCCAATGAGCCTTACCTTCTACATTGGTTGCCTTTCCCTCCCACAATGTTTGACTGGGGAGGCTTACCTTGGCATTGTGGTTGCTTTCCCCGCTGCTGTTGTAAGTTACTTCTCAATTATCTCTCTTCCTTTCTTGCCTCTCACCAATCTTCCTCACCATTCTTCAATGTGTTTAAGAGGAGTACAAAAGAGTCATGCCCATCACACTTCCTTCCCCTCTTCTGCTCTCAAAATGGTAGCCCCAGAGATGTAAGATGCAGAGATGCCTACTGATTCTATGCATTCCATATGTCTGAACAAGCAGATGTATGTGGTCAGCTCTGGGTCCTGCTGAGGTACTGTGGCCTTGGCAGGAATCCAAGGATGCATTTTGCTGATTCTGGGCTTGGCTGTTTCCTGTTTGTACTGGTTGGCCTTTGAAATGGGAGAAAAATGTTGAAACTAGACCCTGAAATACATAATGTGTAGTCTTCTGCCCCTTCACACACACACACACACACACACACACACACACACACACACACGGTTTGAAAAAATTAAGACCTCCTCTGCAACAGCTCCTCACTCCTAGGATGACCTTCAGCACATATATTGTACATTGGTTGTTGAAAACACCTTTGAACTCCTAATGTCCGATTAGAAAATGAAGGAGCAACTGACCTGGAACTATAATAACCTCACTGAGGCATAACTAAACCTCATGTTCAGCTGTGGAAGTGAAAAAGCTGTTCCACAGCTCACAAGGGGAAAGACCAGGCTGTAAATGTGGTACCAGTCACATTAAATGCTTCAAAGCTGACATCCAAAGAACAAATCAGTTGCATGCAGGTTGGCAAACTACCTTGAAGTCAACCTGAGAGGACTTTAAAAGCATAGGAACATAGGAAGCTGCCATATACTGAGTTAGACCATAGGTCCATCTAGCTCAGTATTGTCTACACAGACTGGCAGCGGCTTCTCCAAGGTCGCAGGCAGGAATCTCTCTCAGCCCTATATTGTTGATGCTAGGGAGGGAACTTGGAACCTTTTGCAATTCCTAGAGCAGCTGCATCCCCTAAGGGATACAGTGCTCACACATCAGGTCTCCCATTCATAATGCAACCAGGGCAGACCTTGCTTAGCTAAGGGGACAAGTCATGCTTGCTACCACAAGACTAGCTCTCCTCTTTAAGGTGATATAGCCTTAGAGTCAGCTGTTCAAAAAACACCTTCCCCTGGACATGCCCAAGCACTTGGGGGATGCCTAACAGAAGTTCTTTGGATCCCAACCCTCATATTTAAAGGTTTTTGCTCCCAAAAGTAGCAAGGAAAATGAATTATCTGTCATCAACATCCTTGAAATTCGACATAACTCATTAGGGCTGACTTTCCACGAAGCTAATATGGAAATGAGGCTGGGAAACAGTGCTGGCTGTCCTCCAGCTCCAGATTATTATTTTACAGAAAGAGGTTATGATCTGAAACCCCCTAAATTCTACTACAATTTCACAATAACAAATGGCTATTATTATATGAGCTTTCAATATTTACGTTCTGGACCAGATGGGGGCAAACAAACTGAAACTTAATCCAGATAAGATGCATTGTGTGAATGCAAAAATATAAAATATTAATTTATTTATTTTATTTATAAACCAGAGGTTCTGGGCAGTGTACAACTAGTTTTAAAAACATAAAAACAATCATTAAAGACACACTACTTAAAAACAATATTAAATTTTTTAACACAATTTAAAACCAATTAAAATACTTAAAGACAATTTAAAAACCTTGGAAGGCCAGGCAGAACAAATAAGTCATTAAGTCTCTTAAAGGCCAAACGTGAGTCTAAACTGCAGATATCTTCCGGGAGTGCATTCCATAGGCCAGGAGCAGCTACAGAGAAGGCCCGGTTCTGAGTTGCCACCAGACGTACTGGTGGTAACTGGAGACAGACCTTTCCTCAATGTGCGATGCGGATCATACAGAAGAAGGCATTCTCTAAGGTAGCCCAGACCCAAGCTGTTCAGAGCTTTAAAAGTTATAACCAGCACTTCGTATTTTGCCCAGAAACAAATCGGCAGCCAGTGCAACTGTATACAGATCGGCAGCCAGTGCAACATAATATGGTCTCTCTGAGTTGCACTGGAGACTAATCTAGCTGCCTCATTTTGAATGAACTGAAGTTTCCAAACGACGTACAAAGGCAGCCCCACATAAGGGGAAGATTGTAGACTAATATGCAGACTCGTGTTGCACTAGTGCAACTAGAGAAGTTGCACGCATTTAAAAATTTTGAGGAGCTGTGCAAAGTTTCAGTGCTCCATGATGTTGCACAACCATTAGTGGAAAATCTACACATACAAGCTTGTGCAGCATGTTTTGCAATGTTATATACAAATACGAATATGACAAAAATTTATATACTGCTTTTCAACAAAAGTCTCCAAAGCGGTTTACACAGATATAAGTAAATAAATAAAATGGCTCCTTGTCCCTAAAGGGTTCACAATCTAAAAAAGAAACATAAGACAGACACCAGCAACAGCCAAAGGAGGAGTGCTGTGCTGGGGTTGGAGAGGGCCAGTTGCTCTCCCCCTGCTAAATAAAGAGTACCACTACTTTAAAAAGGTGCCTCTTTGCTCAGTTAGCAGGGGACATATAATACATTGAACCATCTGTTGTCCAATGTATGAACATCTTCCCCTAGCACAAGAGTAAACCTGGAGTAGAGGTGCCTTTCTTTTCACAATGTACTCATGCTATATCATTGCAGTGGCTTAACAACATTACTTTAGCAAAAAAAAAAAAAAAAAAAAAATTGTCTGGTTGTAGACCATTGTTTACAGTTAAGAAATATAGCTTTAAGGGAGGTTTGCAGCAGCTCATGCCATACACATTTCCCCTTAAAATCAGTCTCGTGGAAGTATGACTAAAACCCCAATACCAAAGAGTTTGCACCTTTTTATCTTAACTGGCCATTTTCCAGACTACGAGATTTGCACCAGTTAAATGGTTGCAAAGTGAGATGGAATAGTGCAAGGTTTTCAAACCAAGGTTAAAGCATTATTTAATGCTTCATTGTAGACTGGTGGCCATTCATATTTCTGTCCACTGCAATGTGTTTTCCAGGCAGGAGGTGTCCATATTCTCCTTGAAATGCATTTATCTGCTCCCTCCTCCTGCTCCATTTAGGCCAATGGAAGGGGTGTGTGTGTGAGTGAGTGAGTGAGAGAGAGAGGTTACAACCTTTCTTTCTTTCTTTCTTTCTTTCTTTCTTTCTTTCTTTCTTTCTTTCTTTCTTTCTTTCTCTTTCTTTCTTTCTTTCTTTCTTTCTTTGATTGATTGATTGATTGATTGATTGATTGATTTATATGTTGCCCTACTCTCATAGGACTCAGGGTGGTGTACAAGCAATAACATACACAGCAACACAATTCTATAAAATACATCTTACATAATGTCATAACCTCAACCCTATACAGTGCTCATTCAACATGACAGAATAACCATGGATTACAAGATCACTCTACGACAGATCATGGAGAGCTCTGATATCATCTGGGAGACTGTTCCATAGAGCCGGGGCCACCAATGAGAAGGTTCTGGCTCTCATTGATTGCAGTTTAATATCCCTAGGGCCCGGGATCACCAAGGTATTACTTGTGGCCGATCTCAGGACCCGGCGAGGGACATATCGAACAAGGCAGGCAGTCCTGGAGGTATGGAGGGCCCCTACTGTGTAGGGCTTTAAATGTTAAAGTTAATACCTTAAACCTAACCCGGGACTAAACCGGCAACCAGTGCAGCTGAAAGAGCAAAGGTGTCACATGTGCTTGCCAAGGTGCCTTAGTAAGGACCTTGGCTGCTGCATTCTGCACTAGTTGCAATCTCCGAGTTAGGCGCACTGGCAACCCCACATAAAGCGAGTTGCAATAATCTAACCTAGAAGTGACCATCACATGGATCACAGTGGCCAAATCCAGAGGGGACAGATAAGGGGCTAGCCGCCGTATTTGGTGTAACTGAAAAAAGGCCTTTCGAGCCACCTCTATGATCTGAGCCTCCATATTCAAAGAGGCATCAAGAATCACACCCAGATTCTTCACTGTAGACGTATCAAACAAGCACTATCAAGGGCTAGTAATTGGAAACTCCCCCAAGACCTCTTTGGGCCTAGCTACAGAACTTCAGTCTTATCCAGATTAAGATGTAGATGACTTTGCTTCAGCCAGTCTATGACCGCCTCCAAACTCCTGGTCAGCTGGGCTATGGTGTCCTCAGCCCTGCCATCCATCAGCAGAAAAAGCTGGGTGTCACCCGCATATTGATGGCACCGTAGCCCAAAACTCACCAGCTTTGCTAAAGGCCTCATATAAATATTGAGCAGCAAGGGCGAGAGAATACCCCCCTGAGGGACGCCACATGCTAATACATGATGTGAAGCCCTCTCATCGTCCTTTGCTACTCTATATCCCTGGTCTTGTAGGAAAGAATGCAGCCACAGCAAGGCCACGCCTCAAATCCCAGCATCAGCTATGCGGTGGATCAGAATATCATGGTCCAGAGTGTCGAATATTGATAATATTCCCAAGGGAGGTCTGCAACCCCTCCTGGGTGGCCTTCATCAGCCAGGAGGGGCAAGGATCTAAGGGACATGTGGTAGGCCTCATTGCAGTCAAAAAGTTTTCAACATCGGCCTCCGAAAGTTGGTTAAAATTCTCCAAAATTGGCCCAGTAGATGACCATGGAACCTCCAATTCCTCAATTGCATCAGAAGTAAGGGGGATGTCTTGGCAGAGCAACAAGATTTTATCTGCAAAAAGCCCATAAAAACCTCACAGGCAATACCCAATTCTCTAACTTCATGATCTGTATCAGAAAGATTTGTAAGAGATCGAACGATCTCAAATACTTTATCTGACCGTGAACTTGCGGATGTGATGGCGGCCCAAAAAACCTCTTTTTCCAAGTCCCTCACTGCTACCTAATAGGACCTCAGAAATGATCTATAAGATGTTCTCATCGCTTCATCCTGGGTTCTCTTCCAGCCCCACTTTGAGATGCCATTTCATCTCCCTCAACTCCGGGGTATACCACGGAGTGGGGTTCCGGAGACATCTCAGAAGACGTCGTGGTGTGATCGTATCATTAGCCTCAGAAAGCTGGCTATTCCAATCGGCGACTAGGGCATCCAACAAATCATCAAGGGGCATAGGACCCCGTAAAGCGTGCTGCAATTTCAATGGGTCCATTAATCTTGGACGAACATAGACCTGCCTTCCCTCTGAACTGGGCAGTGGTGTGACCCCTAACCGTGCCTTCAAGATATAATGGTCTGACCATGGCACCTTCTCAGTTGAAAATTGACACACCTCTAACCCCATCCCAAAAACCAGATCTAAGGTGTGACCCAATTGATGGGTAGGACCTGTAACAAATCACGAGAGTCCTAAGGACGTCATAGCTGACACTAACTCCTGTACCTGAGTAGAGACTGAGTCATCGACGTGAACATTGAAATCACCAAGAAATAAAAGCCTCAGGTACTTCAGAGCCCACCCTGCTACTGCCTCCATCAGACCATGCAAAGCCTCTGGCGGTGCATTAGGTGGTCGATACACCAACCAGATAGCTAGACTCTCAGCAACATCCCACTTTAAACCCACACAGTCAACTCCTGGGATCTTGGGGGTGGGGAGTTCACTATAAGAATAATCTTCTCAAATAAGGGCAGCAACCCCACTCACCCCCACCTCTGACCCACAACTGATGAAGAACATTAAACCCAGGCAGGGTTAATTCAATAAGGGCGACTGTCTTGCCTTCCCTCACCCAGGTCTCAGTTACAAACGCCAGATCAACACCTGCCTCCACAAAGTATGTTTGCAAGGTGCTGGTCTTGTTCATAATGGATCTGGCGTTACATAACATCAGTGTTGGGTGTATCCACTCCCTTCTCCCATTCTCCCTCAAGACAGAGTGAAGGTTATATACGTTCTGAGCCCTTGAATCCTTGAATATCTATGGGCCCTACTCCCTCGTATCCTCCGCCTATTGCCATATCTTCCTTTCCCTACCATTGTCCGAATTCTCCACCTCCCTTCATTAACCTCTAATCCTCTGCTCTCCATCTCTCGCCCCCTTCCTACTCACCAATATAAAAGCCCAATTCCGTCCCCGGGACCCAGCACCACCAACACTCCCCAACAGTACAACAGCCACAATTAGGCAACAGGCAGCAACCTCTAGGTAATACACAAGAATAGCTAATAAGTAAGTAACAGACAGCAACAAATGACAACAGCAACAGAAGAACACAGCAGGCAGGCACTGCTCCACTATGTGCCAGGCTGCTGATAATGATCTTCTCCTCTAATAGAAGTCACTGTCATAGTCCAAGCAGCAATGATCTCCAATATAACTCAAAAGAAATGGGGAGATGACCAGAAAGGAGCTATCCAATCACTTTGACAAAGGCCCGAATTCTGTCCGATGTTCTTGGACTGCGATCAACAGCTGCCATCAAACCATGATGGTAATCTTATAGGTAGCAGGTGGTGTTGAGAACGATAATCCTCTGGGTAGCAGGTGATACTAGAATGGCGGGCAATTGCAGCAACAGCAGCAGCAGGGAAGAAAGAACGCCAGCAGTCAAAAACGTCAGCTCTCACCTTAATGCTAGACTGCTGGCTAAATATCCCCTAAATTTGTCATTAGTCGTTTCTTGCAGCCCAGGAGAAACAATAGCCGGGAAACTGCTCGGTCATATCCTCTGAGTCTAATTCTGCCAAAACTCTGGGTAATCACCACAGAACGGCAGCCAGTCCACACTCAGCAGTTGCTTGGTTGGCAATTAGTGGTAAAAGTGAGATATAAACGAAACTTCTCGAAGTCTCGAAGTCACGGTCTCCTCGTATTCAGCGGCTATGCAACATGTGCAACAGCTGCAGATTCTACTCCGTTATGTCAAGAAAGCTGGTCTTATCTTATCTTTGAGTTGGCTCATTGCCAATAGAGCTCATTCATGGTTACAATCCCATTTACAACATTTAATTAAAATAACAAAACTAAGCAATAAAAATTAAAAAAATAAACAAAACAACAAAATGAACTCCTATCACTCCACACAACAGAACAAATAAACCAACAAACAATAAAACAATAAAAAACCACCAACTCCGGTCTTCCACACCGCCGCTTCAGTGCTCTCTCATTGAGGGAAATAGCTATAAACTCCTCAGGCTTCAGCAACAAGTAAAAAAAAAAAAAAAAACAGAGGCGGCAGAGACGGGAAAGAAGTTGTTATAAACGTTGTAAAAAAAATCGCTCCATTCAGCGTTGGTAGTTAAAAAATAGATTAAATACAAATTAAAAAGGCAGGGAGCAACTCACACAGCGTCTTCTGCTCAGCATGCCAAACCGGAAGTTAAAAAAAAATTCTCGGCTTAAAAAATAATAATTAGCGGCTGCCTTGCACAAATTCACCAGTGGGGGGAGCACTGTTCCAAAACAATGTCTTTCATCATAGCAGCCTTGAGCAAGCGATTCTGGGGGTGAGGGGATTTTTTTAAAAAAATCCAATGGCAGAGGCCATAATAATAGGAGGGAAGAGGGGAAGAGGGAGGCAAGCTTTCCTCCAGTGAGGGTGAGCAATCTGAAGACACAGACACTTCTTGGAATGCATGCTGCCCCAGCAGGAATGTGCACAGGGTGGCAGAGCAGGTAAGGACCTGCTCTCCTCCTTCTTAAAGCTCCTGGGCCCTGCTCCCAAAATACAGGTGAAACTCGGAAAATTAGAATATTGTGCAAAAGTCTATTAATTTCAGTAATGCAAATTAAAAGGTGAAACTGATATATGAGACAGACGCATTACATGCAAAGCGAGATAAGTCAAGCCTTAATTTGTTATGATAATTGTGATGATCATGGCGTACAGCTCATGAAAACCCCAAATCCACAATCTCAGAAAATTAGAATATTACATGGAACCAAGAAGACAAGGATTGAAGAATAGAACACTATCGGACCTCTGAAAAGTATAAGCATGCATATGTATTCAGTACTTGGTTTGGGCCCCTTTTGCAGCAATTACTGCCTCAATGCGGCGTGACATGGATGCTATCAGCCTCTGGCACTGATGAGGTGTTATGGAAGACCAGGATGCTTCATTAGCGGCCTTCAGCAATTCTGCATTGTTTGTTCTCATGTCTCTCATCCTTCTCTTGGCAATGCCCCATAGATTCTCTATGGGGTCAGGTCAGGCGAGTTTGCTGGCCAATCAAGCACAGTACACTGTATACTTTTCAGAGGTCCGATGTTGTTCTATTCTTCAATCCTTGTCTTCTTGGTTCCATGTAATATTCTAATTTTCTGAGAGTGTGGATTTGGGGTTTTCATGAGCTGTACGCCATGATCATCACAATTATAACAAATTAAGGCTTGACTTATCTCGCTTTGCATGTAATGCATCTGTCTCATATATCAGTTTCACCTTTTAATTTGCATTACTGAAATTAATGGACTTTTGCACAATATTCTAATTTTCCGAGTTTCACCCGTATGCTCAAACCACAGTTTGTGCAGATCCCTACATAGGATGGAGGGCGCGATCAGCAGCTGCGGCTGCTCTCAGCCTGGGCAGCTTTTCCTCCTACCTTGCTTCCACACAATCACTTCTACCCAGATTTTCCTCTTACCTTGCTTCCTCACAACCCAAAATTGGGAGCACAAACAGCTCCCAAACCTGAATAGAACAAGCTTTTGATTGTCATGTTTCATTTTCACCCATTTGTTTGAATTGTGGTCTAACTGACTTCACGTTGTTTTGACTAACTGACCCGTAACACACACACACACACACACACACACACACACTGGCACAGACACCACCGAACAACTAGAAACTTTATCAGAGGAGAAGATGTAGAGCATGAAATGGCAAAGATCACAACAAAATATTTTGCTTATTTTTTATAACCCTTTCAGACCAGTTATGATCTCCCCTCAAAGCACAGGATGAGTAAACTAAGAGTAATTTTAAATGACTGAATTACAGTTGCCATTTATTTTCAGATGTCTTTTGTTTTACCACATAATAAAGAAAGATAAATATCGATTTCTGTGGAATTGCTTTTATTCTTCTTATTTTGTGCTCACATCAAATGATAACATTATAGGGGTTTTTTATATTGCAATTTGAAAGCTTGTTAGTGAATTTTGGATAAGTGGTTGAAGAGGGCGGAAATGCTTGTTTAGTTGATGTAAGACCGTTGCAGGATTTGGCTGGGAATAATCATTTATGGGGTGAAACACATTCAGGAATATATAATTGTGCTTTGTCATGCCCTTCACTGCAGCCAGAAACTCTATGTCCATATGTACAACTTCCACAGAAGCCAATAACTTCTGTAGAGTCACTGGACTTAATAGACTTTAAAAAAAAGTCTTAATGAAAGTCTTAAAAGTCTTTTTAAAAAAGGGCTTAATGAATAACATTGATGTTAATTAAGTAATTAAGTGCTATGGGTAGCTTATTTTTTTAAAAAAATTATTTATACTGATTAACTCTTTTGTCAAAAAGAATCAAGGAAACTGTCAGCATTTATTATTTTTTATTATTTTATTATTTTTTTACATTTTATATCCCACTCTTCCTCTAAGGAGCTCAGAGCGGTGCACTACATGTCCGGTGTACTAGGACACAAAGACTAACAAAGGATGACTGTCCACTGGTATATGTGATCAGGCTGGGGATTAGGGATGTGTGAGCCAGCTGCTTTGAATCGGGCTCTACATCAAGCCAGCCCGGTTTGACCAGTCCGAGTTCAAACAAGACTGGCCACCCGTTCGAAGAACTTACTTGGGGGGGGGGTGATACAGGACAGGATTCCCCTTTACAAGTAAAGGGGGATTCCCTTAAATAAGGGAGGGGCAAGAGGAAAGGTAGTTTTTACCTCTAAAAACCAGGCGCCGGGGCAGTGAGGGCTGCAACGGAGACACTGCAGCCCGATTTGGGCCTCTGCACACATGCAGAGGTCATTTTTGTGACCTCCACACACATGCAGAGGCCATTTGCATCAGCATGCAAATCATGTGGTGTCCCTGTCCTTGTCCCACAAACTTTTTTTTTTAAGTTCACAAAGGAGACATGAGCAATAACCACTGAGAGCCTGCTATGCTGGGCTGAAGGATAGCTGGTCTTCTGCTACATAAAAGAGAGTCACCACATTAATAGAATCTTCTTTGTCTGATTTAGTCCCCCGCAAAATGCCTAGTATCACCCATGCTAGGTACTATTCACATGCATACTGCAGTTACATTGGATCACATCACTAGGAAGTGTGTGTAGGGGACCTATAAAAGCTAGGTTTTAGAATGGTTATTTTCAATTTCCCTCCAACTACAGGGAATCCTGTTCACCAAATATTAACCTGTTGGTTGAGGAACACATGCATATTTTGGAGATCACTCTGGGAATAGTCTTTGCTCATGCTGGTTGGGCCAGTTGGACATATTGTCACTCTACCTGAAGTGAAAGGAGGGATGTGCATGAGCTGCAGTGTGAACATATTTTGGGAACGGGGCCTGGGACTTTAAGAAAGAGGAGAGCAGATCCTTACCTGCACTCCGCCATCTGATGCAGCTTCGATGTTTGGGGGACATGATGTGCACCTCTGGGGTCTTGCACACATCCCAAGAAGCCCTGCACAGCGTCATTACTCACACAGCATCTACACATGCATGGGCACCATCTGTGTGGTTAGCAATACAATACTGACCATGCAAATGGTGCCCATGCATGTGCAGATGTCATGTGCATGGTGACACCACACGGGGCTTCTTGAAATGCATGCTGCCCCAGCAGGAACTTGCATGGGGTGGCAAAGAACAGGTAAGGAGCTCCCCTCTTTCTTAAAGCTCCCAGGCCCCAATCCCAAAATATGCTCAACCCTTAGTTTGTGCACATCCCTACCTAGGACATTGCAAGGAGAGACTGGTAAATGGGCAAATTGTTCTTCTTCAGAAAAGCTTGCCTGCCATTACCAATTTTTTCAGTGAAGAATCTCTAATGCACTTGAAGGAATTCTAGATTTCCCCATAATACAGTGTGAAAATTAGTGATCTAGATCTGAACTCTACCATATGCAGTCTGATTGTTTCTGTTAATAAGTAAATCCAACTTCTTTTAAACTTCCTTAAAATATAGGAATGGAAAGGATGTTCAGTATCCAAACTATAGAATATGAGCATAAGTAGATTTTCACTTATATTAAATCAAAAGTTACCCCAGTGGTATCTTTGAATTATATACTCTTATATTAGGTGGGTTTGGGGTTTGGTGGGTTGTTGGTTTTTTTTTGGTAAGCATAGCACTTAAAAGGTAAAGAAAATGACTTGACATTTAGGTACTTTGACATTTTCCATTGCTATTAATAGGCACATCAAACTGTCATTTGGGGTGCTATTTACAAATGAATAGATGCGTATTAATGACAGATTATATCCAATCTATTTTAGATATAAAAGGTTAGGCATTATATTTGCTTCCGTTTTTGAGGAAATCTGAAGCCAGGAGACAAGCAAAACCTTTTGAAAAATAAAATGTGAACTTTAAATGGAATTTTTTAATCTTGCAGAGACTGTCATAAAGCAAAATCTTGCTGCCAGAGAATCAAAAAAATATTTTTAACAAGTGGTGGTTTGTTATTTATTTTATTATTATTATTACTACTATTTTTAAAAAAATGCTCTAGTTCTTTCTAGGCATTTTTCCAAGGCATAACAAATGTTGAGTTCTGTGGTATGGAAAGTTTGTAATTCATGTGTTGTTAATTACATGCAAATAGAAAACACTTTCCTAGAGGGCAAGGTTATGAATGTTAATGAGCTCTTTTTCAATATTTGATGTGATAAATTTGGATGCAGCCAAAGAGAGTGGTTCTTAGTCTGCAAGGATGATAGTGTATGCAAGTTATAAGTGAAAATGTTCAGGACTCTCAATCTGTGTAAGGAATTAGCATGAGAAAGCAAAGCTGCATAGCCATCCCCTCAGCTCTCCATGTGGTCATCTCACAGGTCTGTCCTGTTGGGCCTAATGTGAGGCCTGCAGCCATAGCAATAACAATAGCTCAATTCATATGTTGTTTAACAGATGCTGTTCTCACATACAGTTTCTGAAAAAGCAAGTCCCATTTAGTGTGTCAGTCATTGATGCCCCCCAACACATCACTAGCTATTACAGCATTCATCTGAAGAGATGGACGCTGTAGGCATGACGGCAGGTGCTGCTGTGTTTAGGAGGCTCAGGTGTCTGAACCTCCCAATCACAGAAGCGGCTACCATCACATTTACAGCATTTGTCTCTTCAGATGAATGCTGTACGGGCAAGTGAAACATCAGGGAACATCAATGATTGATGCAAAGGGTGGGACTTGTATCGCTTTTTCGGAGCCTGTACGCAAGTAGAGCCTTGGTTAAATAATGTCTGGATGGTACTAATGTGTGCTCCACAAGCACAATGTTTATTCAAACCACCCTGCGCCATTTTTGGAAGGCTGTATATAAATCAGATAGATAGATAGATAGATTCAGTTGGGGTGTGGCCAGTATGGTGTTGGGTGACCAGCAACCTTGAAGAGCTCCTGGGATTTTAAAAAGCTATTAATCGTTTTAATGGGAGGTTTTAATAAGGATTTTAAGTTGAAAGGTGACTGCACCAAGGTGGGATTGAGTATGAACTTTCTGTGATTCAACTTCATCCTAATTGCCAAGTGAATGGAGGCAGGACTTCGGCCAACTAACTGCCTGATAATGGGGCATAAGAGAAGACATTCATTTAGTCCCTTAAGCCTTAGTTTAGCGCCTTAGGCCATAAATGTAATGCATGCATGCAAGAAAAGTCTTATCAAATTACAACAAAGAACACAAAAGACAAACATATAAGCCTTGTTCAGACAGTGGTGGGTGGGTGGGTGCGCAGAATGTGGTCTATGATTTCAATGTGCATTGATTGATTGATTAAGTGCCATCAAGTCGGTGTCGACTCTTAGCGACCACAAAGATAGATTCTCTCCAGGATGATCTGTCTTCAACTTGGCCTTTAAGGTCTCTCAGTGGGGCATTCATTGCTGTCCTAATTGGGTCCATCCACCTTGCTGCTGGTCATCATCTTATTCTCTTTCCTTCAATCTTCCCAGAATTATGGACTTCTCAAGGGAGCTGGATCTTCGCATAATGTGTCCGAAGTATGATAGTTTGAGCCTCGTCATTTGTGCCTCAAGTGCCTTGATCTGTTCTATGATCCATTTGTTTGGTTTCCTGGCTGTCCATGGTATCCTCAAAAGTCTTCTCCAACACCAAAGTTCAAAAGCGTCAATGCTTTTTCTATCTTGTTTCTTCAAAGCCCAGCTTTCGCATCCATAGAGTGTCACGGGAAAAACCATGGTCCGAAATATTCTAATCTTTGTAGGTGTAGACAGCTCAGGGCATCTAAATATCCTTTACAAATTACAAAAAATAAATGGTTTGGGGGAGGACACATAGTGACAGGATACACTTTTCCAACTTATAGAAATGCAATCTTAAATTTCAGTTCGTTTGCTTGGGAAGTTGGGGGCTGAAGTGGGATACCATATTTTCACCTAATTCAGTTTCAGAAGAAACTGGAACCAGATTGAAATGCAGTGAGGCTTTATAAGCTTAAGGATTTGTATTTTTAACTCCCTCTTGTGATTTTGCCCCATTGCTACTTGAGGATAACTAATTTAAATAGCAACAGATAGTGAGGGAGGATTAGTGATGATAACTGAGGCAGGTATACTGTTCTTCCCACCAGGGATTCTCACCGTTGGGTCCCCAGCTGTTATTGGACTTCAACTTCCACAATCCCCAACCATAGGCCACTGGGGCTGGGGATTATGGGAGTTGAAGTTCAATAACATCTAGGGACCCCATGTTGAGAATCCCTGCTCCACACTGTTCAGGCAACTTTAAGGTCATAAACAGAATAGAGAAGTTACCACTTGATAGAGGCCAACATGTAGTAGAGTTTTGGGCTGTTGGAGTTCCATTATCTCTTCACATAGGTCTGGAGTGGCTGATACTCTTATCTTTTTTGTTCCCCTATAGCGCGTGGGGAGTGATGTGCACTTTACCTTCATGCCTACCCAGTTTACTGCCCCACCTCTGATGCCTCCAGACATCCACATATCACTGTATAAGAGTGTATGCATGTAAAATCCAGTGCATAATCGCTAGTGACAAAGTCAGTTTCCAGATTTTATCTCGGATATTGACCACATGATTTCAGCCTATGTATGTTGGATTTTATGTGCATGTATCCTATCTGAAAGTACTTCCATGTGGACATCTGGAATGTCACAGGTGTGACAAGTGCATGGAGTGGGTGGGGAAAGAAGATTCACCATCACTTTCCCTCATGAGGATGGGATCAATCAGGTTAAGAATATTATCTGACATGGCTCATGTTTGACTAAAGTTTGGCATTGGTAGCTATGAATATGTACCTATGGTTGCAGAATGCAAGCTGAATTTGAAAGTAACAAAATGTAATAATAAATTATACAATGGATGATTGCATACCCTTTGATAGCATCTGGAATTTGTTGTTTGAGGTAGCCATCTGCTGTGCCAAGTAAACATACAAATTCAGCTTCTTTGTTGTTGGTATGTTATTACTTCTGGTGAATTTCCAATTCTTTTGTTAAGACTAATTCCGTACGATAAGGAGTTAGTAGAAGGGGCAATGGCAGCCAGCAACTTTAATCTATTAATGCATTAAGAAGTTTTCAGAAAGAACTTGATAACGTAGGTAGATTTATTTCTTTTCATTTTCAGTAAGAGCTATTGTGGAAGAAGTTACCATAGTAAGCAATTTTCCATGTTGACTTGTAAGTTGCAGCAGGAACTTTATTATGTGGGAAATTGTGCATTTGTTTTCAGTCCTGATTATCATAATTTAAAGCAGGCTGTTTTAGATCAGATCTTAAATCTTTCTCTGTGCACTTTGGTGTGTTTAATCTCCAGGCTGAAGAAACAGCTTGGAGGGAAAGGCTAGTCTATTGATTCCAGTGCTATTGATTTGTAAAGCTATTATTAGCCATTTTGATAGAATATTGAAGGTACAAAGCTCTTATTAATTTTTATCTTGCTTACTCTCACAGCAACCATGAGAGGCAGGTAAATAACATTCCCCTTGTGTGCAGATCCCTTCCTAAGTATTTGAATGACACACAAACACACACACACACACACACACACACACACACACACACACCCAATTTTATGAAACTCCCCCTGATGAACATAATAACCCCCCACAAACTGTGTCTCCTCCCCACCAAAAATAAATAAATTGTGAGGAGTTGCTCACCTAGCTTTCCCTCCGCTTGTACTCCCATTTCCCTGGAGACTCACCAAAGCCCAAGTCTATGCATATTCTGGAAGCAGTATAAGATGCTTTTATTCAAACTAGTGTTTGGTGGCTGGGAATGGAGGCACAATGGAGTGAAATATACTTAGAACTTTGTTACATTTCTCAAGCCCTGAGATGGAGTGGGTATAATGTAAGTAAATAAGAATCCTACATACATGTAGTCAATTGAAACTGAAAAGATAAGAAATTGGATCAACTGCTGGCAGGGTCTTTGAGTAGCATTGTCCATGAACTCTAGAACCAGTTGGCCAGAAGCTCAAAAGCGGGGGGTTTAAGGGAAGTTAAAATACTGGTAGTTGGAATCTGTCTCTTGAGGATTAAACACATCCCTAATTATCATGCATGCTGATTGAAATCACAGTAGTCTTGCATTATGTGTTTTGTCATCTAAATAGGTAGGAAGTTATGGCAGTATATAAGAGAGCAGATGGAATACAATGAGCATTCCTTGGTATGCTTTTGTGATACTGCCCAAATTAAGCACCTTTCAGGCTCATTGGTTTCAATGGGAGAAATTTAAGCATATGCTTAATTCTCCCATTAAATCAAAAGGACTTTAAAATGCTTAATTTTGGTTGGATCATGTCCAATGGGATTGTCTGCCAAAATCTATGGCCATGGAAAACATAGAAGCCAAAAAAGGGGGAGGCAAAGCTTCAAATTGATGTTTGAAGTAAAAAAACAACAACAACACTATCTGGAGTATCCAGTGCCTTTCTCTGTGTTGACTTCTTACTAAGAACAAACACGGTTTGCAGTGGAATTCCAGCTGGATGTTGCAGCTTAAAATTGCCACCAAAAATACAGCACAATAAATGAACATTGTACTACACAAAATTTTCCATCATTTTATACAACCTCTGAAGGTGCGTAGGGACAATGGAGCCAAGGGGGACGAGAGTCCCTGGGCTGGGGACCATTTGCCCCTAGGCTCTATTGGCCTTATTTCTTTCACTCCCCTGCTGCTGCAGCTGTGGCAATATTCCCCCTTGTTCCTCCCCCTACCATGCTTCTTCTCATTGCAGAGGCGGGTGCTCAAGAGAGGAAAGCATGGCAGACCCCTCACCCTCTCCAACCTGCAAAATGCTTGCTTTGTACTGGCTTGATGCTTCCTTTCATCCAGCTGGCATGGAGCAAGTGTTTCACAGGCTGAAGACAGTGAGCAGGCTTCTGGGTGACCTTTCCAGCACTGGCCATGAAGATACAAGGGGATGAAGCGTGACCAGCACAGACTTGAGTGCCTGGAGTGAGGACTGAAGCAACAGCAAATGGGAGGAATACTGCCCCAGTGGCAGGGTGGAAGGTGAGGAGAGAAATGGTGGTGGTGATTGGGGGAGAGAAATGGGGAGGCAGGGAGAGAAACAGGATGTGGGGTCTTTCCCTGGTCCGATGCTAGGTTTGCTATAACTCTGAATCTATATCATACATTTGCATCATAAAGCTAACCAAAGTAATCAAACACAAAAAGAACATATTCACATTCTTCAACAACATCTAGGTGAATGGCAGCACAAGTACAGCCTAATACAGCCTGACAAAACCAAACCAGTGGGGGTGTGTCATAAATCTGTTAGCTCGGCTAACCCAACAGGATTACAACCCCCTTCAGCACTCCCCCTCTGAGTTAACAGAGAGTTCCAGCGAAGCTGCACCAAGGAAAACAAAAGGCTCACAAAGAAAATAGTAAATCAATCAAGTTCCCTGAACTGAACTAGGTACCCCCTCCCCCACAACAATAACTGAGTAATAACTGAAAAGAAAACAACAGAGCAAGGAATGGAAAAGAACAAAGGACACCAGAGCAAGGAATTAACGGAACAAGAACACAGAGCCGGAAAGAACAGAACAAGGGCAAACTGGAACTCAGAAAAGTTGAGAATTCAAAATAGAACACGGTCTGCGGTCAGCAAAAGTTGCTAACAGCATCGGTGAATATCACAGACTGCTTGATATATGTTTCAAGAGAACCAGCAGCTAATCAGACTTCCCTGAGTCAGCACTTCTGCTTCCTCTCTTGTGATCTCCTGCTCCTGCGTGTCTCCCACTGAGCTTTCCTCTTGAGACATCTTCTCAAGACAGGTGAAATCCCAGCCTCCTCCTGATCAGCCTGCTCCTGATCAGGATTCATGTCTGGCAGCTGTTCCAATTCCTCAGCTCCAGAGTCTGGTCTCCCTGCCAAATCCTGTTGCTGTGCCTCTGAGCCCTCACTAGCAGGTGAATCCTCCCGTTCCTCCTCTGACTCTTTTGAGTCAGAAGTCTGAGCCATGATAGGGTACCAGAAAAATATATAGATTGGGGAGGGGACAAAAAGGGTGAAGTGCACATGTTAGGTTTCTGAAAGAAAAATAACAGTGAAATACATTATTTCAGTACATTTCTTGTACATAGAATGCTTTGCTTGATTATCAAAAATAAAATCAATATATTTATGATAATCAAGAAAAGCATTCTATGTACAAGGTACCTTTCCTTCATAAGAACATAAGAACAGCCCTGCTGGATCAGGCCCAAGGCCCATCTAGTCCAGCATCCCATTTCACACAGTGGCCCACCAGATGCTGCTGGAAGCCACAGGCAGGAGTTGAGGGCATGCCTTCTCTCCTACTGTTACTCCCCCGCAACTGGTACCCAGAGGCACCCCGCCCCTGAGGCTGGAGGTGGCCTATAGTCCTCCGACTAGTAGCCATCAATAGACCTCTCCTCCATGAAGTTATCCAAACCCCTTTTAAAGCCATCCAGTTTGTTGGCTGTCACCACATCTCGTGGCAGAGAATTCCACAAGTTGATTATGCTTTGTGTGAAAAAGTACTTCCGTTTGCTGGTCCTAGATTTCCTTGCAATCAATTCATGGGATGACCCCTGGTTCTAGTGTTATGGGAGAGGGAGAAGAATTTCTCTCTATCCACTTTCTCCACACCATGCATGATTTTATAGACCTCTCTATCATGTTTCCCCACAGTCGTCTTTTTTCTAAACTGAAAAGCCCCAGGTGTTGTAGCCTAGCCTCATAAGAAAGGTGCTCTAGGCCCTTGATCATCTTGGTTGCCCTCTTCTGCACCTTTCCCAGTTCTACAATGTCCTTTTTATTTTCAATCCCCTTCCTAATGATCCCTAGCATGGAATTGGCCTATTTTACAGCTGCCGCACATTGAGTTGACACTTTCAACGAGCTGTCCACCACGACCCCAAGATCCCTCTCCTGGTCAGTCACCGACAGCTCAGATCCCATCAGCATATACTTGAAGTTGGGGTTCTTTGTCCCAATGTGCATCACTTTACACTTGCCAACATTGAACCGCATTTGCCACTTTGTCGCTCACTCACCCAGTTTGGAGATATCCTTTTGGAGCTCTTCACAATCAGTTATGGATTTCACTAACCAAAAGAGTTTGGTATCATCTGCAAATTTGGCCACCTCGCTGCTTACCCCTGCTTCTAGATCATTTTTCTAGATCTATATCATATCATTCAAGTTAGCACAAGGGGCCATCAATAGTGGGTATCACAGAGGCACTGCTGTCCACCAAGCCCCCCTTTAGCACTGCCTATGATAAAAATTAAAAAACACCAAAAACAAGTTACAAAAATGTACCAAAAAATAGATGTTTTTTGTTTACAAATAGGCAGAGAATCAATGTGAACAGACAAGTCTGCGCTTCGACATGGTTCTGAGGAACTGCATATTTCATCCAGATTATGTCATTCATATTGCTTTTATACACAGCACTGTGGAATGGAATCATATTATACAACTCTTCAGATGTGAACCATGACTACAACGGGTCTGGAAGTCCACCCTCTGCCCAATGCACTTCACTCCCCCTCCCACACTGTTCATGGTTACTGTGTTCATCTAAAGAGGCAAATGCCATAAGTGGCACTTCTGTGAATGGCAGCCAGTAAGAATGCCTGTAACCATGAGCAGCGCAGGCAGAAAGGTGAGTGATGTGCCAAAGACAGGATTTCCAGTCTATGCCCCAAAGACTAATGTAGAAGACGAGGAAACTGATGAGTTTTATACCCAAGTCCAGTCTGAAATTGACAGAACATGCAAGCAAGATGTAATGCTGGTGGTTGGAGACTGGAATGCCAAAATTGGAAAAGGTAAGGAGGAAAACACAGTTGGCCTATATGGCCTAGGAAACAGAAACGAAGCAGGAGAATGACTTAGTAGTTTCTGCTAAGCCAATGATCTCTTCATTGCTAACACATTATTCAAACAACCAAAGCGGCACCTAAACACATGGACATCACCAGATGGAGTACATAGAAATCAAATTGATTACATTATTGGTGCAAGGAGGTGGAAGAGCTCAGTTATAACAGCAAAGACGTGGAGAGGGGCCGACTGTAGAACAGATCATGAACTGCTCATGTGCAAGTTCCAAGTCAAGCTAAAGCAGAAAAACAAAGCTATCCAGCTTCCATGACATGATCTTGAGAACGTACCCACCATGTCAAAGGAGAACACTAGGAATCTCTTTAAAGTTCTGAACCTCATTGATAGGGAACCAGAGGAACTGTGGAATGAAATCAAAGAAGTTGTTAAGGACGAATGTGAACAGAGACTGCTGAAGACCAAGAAACAGAAGAAAACAAAATGGATGTCAGAACAGACAGTGGCAGTTCCCAAGAGGAGGAGAGAAGCCAAAGTCAAGAAAGATCAACCTCAGGAAGGAACTGAATAGAGAATTTCAGAAAGCTGTAAGAAGAGACAAGGAGCAGTACTACAATGACATCTGTGAAGACCTTGAGAATGGAAATAGACATTCTACGTCAACTATCTGCTTTCAGATCAGAAGGAGGAAAGTAACAATTAAAGTTGCTAAGTTTTGTGAGGCAGCTAAGAATGCTAGACAACAGATGGTAAACCAGATTATGTAAACTGGAAATTCCTGATTAGGATGAGATAATATTGGATCTCTGTATATATTACTATTATATCATATGTGTATTATTATGTATGCTTTAAATTTTGGTCTGTGACCGTAAATAAACATGACTGACTGACATGGAAAAACAAGGCAAGTTTTCCAAAAGATCTCTGAACTCAGAGGGAGGTTCCAACCTCAAATTGGTATGTTAAAGAATGCAAAATGACAGACAGTAACTGATTCAGAGAAGATCAAACAGAGATGGAAGGAGTATAGTGAAAATCTGTACGGCAGGGGTGTCAACACCTAACTGATGGAATAGTTACAGAAATATGGCAGGCAACAGAAGGAGAATCAGTCAAGGCTCTAACCAAACTATGTCAGCAAATTTGGAGAATGACACAGTGGCCAACAGATTGGAAGAGGTCCGTCGACATACCCATACCAAAGATAGGAGACTTAACAGATTGTGCAAACCATCGCACAATATCCTTAATTTCACATGCTAGCAAAATAATGTCCAGGATCATCCAACACAGATTATAGCCCTACATGGAAAGCGAAATGCCGGATGTTCAAGCTGGTTTCAGAAAAGGCCGAAGAACAAAATACATCATTGCTGATGCATGCTGGATAATTGAGAAAGCCAAAGAATACCAGAAAGTAGTCGGTATGTGCTTTATTGACTACAGAAAAGCCTTCGATTGTGTCAACCATGTCAAGTTGTGGAATATCCTTAGGACAATGGGTGTCCCTGAACATCTCATTGTCCTCATGAGAAACCTATATACAAGACAGGAAGCCACAGTCCGGATGGAACATGGTGAAACAGACTGGTTCCAGATCAGAAAAGGTGAAAGACAAGGCTGTATACTTTATCCTTCTTTATTCAGTTTATATGCTGAACATATACTGAGAGAAGCTGGATTGGAAGAAGATGAGGATGGTTTTAAAGTTGGAGAAAGAAACATCAATAACCTGCGCTACGCTGATGACACTACTCTGATAGTTGAGAATGTGGATTATCTGCAAGCTCTTGTAATGAAAGTCAAGGAACAAAGTGAAAAAATGGGACTACAACTAAATGTAAAGACGATTAAACTAATGACAACGGGTACAACAACCAGCCTCAGAATTGACAATAAAGACATTGAAGTGGTGGATAGCTTCTGCCTTTTAGGATCCACCGTCAACAGTAAAATATCCAGCAGTCAAGAAATAGGCCACAGATTAGCACTTGGTAGGGTTTCAATGAAGGCCTTGGAAAAGATATTTAGATAACCTGAGGTGTCTACACCTACAAAGATTAGAATCTTTCGGACCATGGTTTTCCCCGTGACACTCTATGGATGTGAAAACTAGACTTTAAAGAAGCAAGATAGAAAAAGCATTGTTGCGGTTGAACTTTGGTGCTGGAGAATACTTTTGAGGATACCATGGACAGCCAAGAAAACAAACAAATGGATCATAGAACAGATCAATCCAGAATTTTCACTTGTGGCACTCATGACTAGGCTCAAACTATCATACTTCAGACACATGATGCAAAGAGCCAGCTCCCTTGAGAAGTCCATAATGCTTGGAAAGATTGAAGGAAAGAAGAAGAGGATGACCAGCAGCAAGGTAGATGAACTCGATTACAACAGCAATCAATGCCCCACTGAGAGACCTTAAAGGCCAAGCTGAAGACAGATCATCCTGGAGAGAATCTATCTATGGGTTCGCTAAGAGTCAACACCAACTTGATGGCACTCCATCAGTTAATCAATCAATCAATCAATCAATCAGCAAAGCACCAAGAGGAAGCTGCCCACTCCAGTTATGAAGTAGTGTAGAGCCTTATTATTGCAGTTAGCCAATAACAAGCATGGAGATTGTAGTGCAGTATAAAGTAAATAAGATTTATTAGGTTAAGTACATTTGAGATAGGAAAGACCTATCCTAACTATGAGCTACATAGTGGATAGGAGAGGAGGGAGAGAGAGAGAGAGAGAGAGAGAGAGAGAGAGAGAGAGAGAGAGAGAGAGAGATATGTTCCCATCTGCTCTCCAAGAAGAAAGGAAGTTGTGAACTGACTCACTACAGGAAATACCTGAGGATTCAAGGCAGGGGTCATAGATAGAGGCAAAGCAGGGACAGGTAAGGGGTCCCTCACTAATAACTACCTCTACTCCCAATGCCCTTAGTGGTCATTAGGATAGTTGGTATGAAAGTTTTCATGCACTGGAACTCCATCTCCAACATTTATCCCATTCATTGAAAACGGTATGGTGTTTTTTTTGAAGAAGGAGTAGGGATTGGCAGAGGGGCTACATGCAACATTCCCTTTTTTCAAGCTTTTTCTGAAAACCTTGAGTTGAAACTCCTTGAAGATTGTGTGTCTGTGGAGATATATTCTAGGAAAATATAAATAACACAGTTCTGATTCCCCGCCCCCTATTTTTATTATATTTAATCCTTGTTATAAGCTACCTTGAGCTATCTTGTGTGGAAAGGCAAGATATAATATATTCTAAAATAAATAAATAGAACATCTGACGGCTTTGCTTCCTATTATGAGATTATCTGTTACAAGGTTCAGCTTCCTAGCTTGATGTGATATCTTATAAATTTGGGGGATCACTTCAGGTCCCCTCTTTCAATGAAGAGATGCATAAAACTCGGTTTTTAAATAATTTACTTGTAATTATGGCATCTTAGACTATGGTGTTCCACATTTCAATTTTCAAAGTTGTATGGATATATAGTACTCTAGCAAAATTTTGATACTCTCTCTGAGAGAGTTAGGGAGTGGGATGTGAAGAAGCTGCCGAAAAAAATTCTCCAAAATGTCTCATTGGAAGGACCCCCAGGAATTGCAGATAGAATTTCAATTACTCCTTGGGTGAACCTCAAAAATCCTGAAATTTGGAAAATCATTTCCACTTTGGAGAAATATCTTCAAATTCCAGTATAGTGATAGATGAGGATATATGTGATCCAGACAGGCACATATACTGTTCGGGTTTGTGATTATTTAGCAAAGCACCAAGGAAGCTACCACTCCAGTTACAAAGTGCAGAGTTTAGTTGTTGCAGCTATTTCGAGTAACACACATGGAGATTACTGTAGAGTCTAAACTAAATTGATTTAATGGTGAAGTACATTTGAGATAGGAAATGCCTATCAGCTACATAAAAGAGAGAGAGAGAGAGAGAGAGAGAGAGAGAGAGAGAGAGAGAGAGAGAGAGAGATGTTCCCATCTTTTCTCTAGGAGGAAAGGAAGAGGACTGACTCACTACAGGAAGTACCTGAGGAGTCAAGGCAAGGGTCAGGTAAGGGTCAAGGCAAGGGTCAAGAGGAGTCAAGGCAAGGGTCAAGAGGCAAGCAGGGACAGGTAAGGAGACGCTCACCAACTACCTCTACTCCCAATGCCCATAGTGGTCATTAGGATAATTGGTGCAAAAGGTCAATGCACTGGAACTCTATCTCCAACATATACATGCAGAGCCAAGCTTCTCACTCTAGCTGGAGGAGGAACTATTAGAGCAAATAGGTTTCTACCTCACAAATGGCTCCTCTCCTAGTCCCGCTGCCAGTGTTTGTGCATATAAGAATCCTTCTGAAATTCTCCACATTTCTTCCCATAAAGGTTAGAATTCTAAATTGCATTGTGTTGTTTCCAAAGTGGAACCAGTGCATTAAGAATTCTCCAGTGTTTCATCCCCCCGTCAAATTTTGCACAGAACATTACACATATGCAATTTGCTGCAGATTTCAGTTCTTCAGCTTATGAACACATTGATAAAGCACTGCAAAAAGGCATCTTGATGTGATCATATGCATGACTGCACTGAGATTTATTTATTTATTTATTTATTTATTTATTTAGGAATGCAGCTTTTTACCAGTGCTCATTTGCACTTTTGTGCATTCATAAAGCACTGAAGAAAAGCCACCCTGGATGAGTTTGTACATCTGATTGTATCAACACTCCTTTTGTGGAGTGTTTTATGAATGTGCAGCGATGCATGTTTGCACTAGTAGAGCACCGCATAAAAAGAATTTTAATGCAATCATGCATATCAAGATGGCTTTTTAACCATGTCTTATCACTGTGTGTGTGTGTGTGTATAACACAGAGGAAAATGTATAAAAACTGAAGAAAGTGAAAGCTATGGCAAACTACACATTCTCCAATGCCAGAATTTATTTTAGAAATTCTCTGACTTGAACAGAATTTAGTGAGAATAGAACAGAATAAACTGGAAGACCAATATAGCAATGGAGTACCGTCGGGGGGTGCAGGGCGCGGGTGTTGTTTCATTCTTAGATGTGCATAGATTAGATCAGGAAATGAACAATAATGCTGATCAGCTGTTTGGGAGTGGGAGCAGGAGGCTGGGTTTAGTCAGGGGCATAACGATCAGGGGGGCAATCAGGGCACGTGCCCTGGGCACCACTCGGTAGGGGGCGCCAAAAAGTGCCCCCACAATCCCCTGCCTTTCCCGAAATTTTTTTTTTGAGCGCAGCAGCAGCAGCAGTTGAGTCTGCAAAGAGCAGTCCGCTCCGCACAGTCCGCGTGGTGGTGCCCCCTCCCCCGGTCCCGGTGCCTCCCCCCACCCCCACCCCCATTGCTTGGCTCCGGCGCGCAGCGCGGGCGCCTACAGTTTGCAGTGAGTGCCTGCCTGCTTGCTGCTTCGGCGTCGCGTCGGCAACAACAGACCTCTTCGTCACTCAGTCACATCATCATCACTCCCCACCCTGCCGCCCCGCCACCAGTCGCACATGCGTGTCCTCCTCCCAGCTCGCCGCCTGCAGCACGTGGACTTTGCGTGCGTTGGTGACGAGGCAGGGTGGGAGTCGGACTCAGAGCGTTTGTGTTGCTGCTGCCTGGGGCTGTGTGAGGCTGAGCACAAGGACGGAGCGGAGGAAGGATTCATACGCATTGCAGTCAGTGGACAAGCCAGGACAAGGTGTGTGTGTGATCTCTTACATGATTTGAAATTTACTGCTCTTAACTTGGGCGGGCGGGCTTGGGGGGCATTGCGCTTGGCTTGTCTCTCTCACGCCGCACCTGGCTGGGCAGCAGGCTTCACCCCCCACCCCTAAACCGAGGGTAGCTGGAGCCACAAGTGATTAACCCCCACGTCGTTCACCCCTTCTTGCAAGGGAAATCACCAAGTTAGAGGAACCCTTCCCCCAGGGCAAATGCTGAAAAAACTAAGCGCTGCGGCGGCGGCGACATGTGTGCTTGCTTGCTTAAATTATACCCATATCCCGTCCTTTCCCTCCTGGGAACCAATCCGCTGCTCTCCCCAGCAGAGGCCCCCAGACCCATAAGCAAAGACCAGGCTGAGTGAGCTTTTGGGGAAAATGAGCGAGGATCCTCTCCGCGAGGGAGACTTCCTATAATCTATATAATCTATATAGATCACATTCTATAATCACAGCACCCTCTCTGCTCGGGAGTGGCATTGGAATTACAGTATTGCTGTGTGAGTGAGATAAGCAAGCACAAGCTGTCCTGGGGATAGAAGTTTGTCTTGGAATATCCACCTTCCCACTTGTCAACATTTCTTAAAAGGCATAGGAAAGGTAGCAACCTTATTTTCTGTTGGGAAAGGTGTGAACACTAGAAACTTGTCAAGTTGTGAAGCTTAAACAGCTGGCTGAGACTGACCCACAGCAGGATGAAGATTAGTGGAGAGGTGAAAGCCCTTTGAGGAGTTTGTTTGCAGCTACTGTTCATCTTCCAGTTCTCACAGCCATATAAAAAAGGGATGTATTTATGGATGATAAATAAAAATAATATTTTTATTTCTTATAAAAAGGGATGTATTTATGGATGATAACGAGTAGTTCTAGGGGAAGGGAAGATTTCTGAAAATTGTTACCCACCCATGCAGCGATTACTAAGCATTGCAGAAGTGCTTTGCATGAAACACTTCTCCACAGTTAGTGAGGCTGGCCACTGTTCTTTGATGTGTTGGAGTTATGGGTAGTGTGATCATTCTGAAGATGCTTACTCATTTCCAAGCAGCTTAGCATGCCCAGAGGCATTAACTGTGGGAGTCTTCTCTTGTGCACACAGATGTGCATGTGGTGGGGTGGGATAAACTCTGAGAGTTATGACCTAAATTTATTAATTAGTGATAGTCTTTAGAAAATATTTATTGCATTTTGAAATTTTTGGTAATTTTTGTAATTTTTTAATATTTAAAATAAAAGTTTTCTGAAACATGTGTGTCAGTCAGATGTATGGGGGGGGGGGAATTTCAGTGCTTGCCCTAGGCGCCGTGTTCCCTAGTTACGCCTCTGGTTCAGTGTACTGCTAGACTGAATTATCATGCTTAATATAGAATTGGATTTGTATTTTTCACATCTGGTACCAAACTATTTTGTGTCAGCCTGACATTCAGGCTTTTATTATTTCAGAAGACTACCCAAACCCCTTTGAATTCAAAGGGACTGCTCTGGGAATGTATTGGAGGGCTTCTGAATAAAGTCCCCTGTCACATCATTGCCAATTTGAAATGGCACCTTCCGCTTTCACTTGCTGTATTTAAAATGGTGTTTCCTTGAAAACAAGTCAGCAAAAGAAAATTCTTGGAACTGGCAGCCGTGAAAACATTCCTGGCATGTTTAGGTCCTTTCATCATGAATCTCTATAATTTTATTTGATTTCAAGTCCACTCCACTCTGTCAAAAGAATCTTAATGACTTCTGTGGGCTTATAGCAGGGCACTGTGGTCAAAAATAGTGAGACAATCTCCATTCCAGGGCTTTTTCTATTTGATTTATGCTTGCAATAGAAGAACATTTAGTTTTCCAGGATTGTAATGCAGCCTAGATGATAGTATGTCAGTCTGAACGATTTTGCTAAAATTGTGATAACATTATACAGTGCCCAGCTCTGGGGATTATGCTATTGTTTCACATTTAATTACCAGATTATCGCATTTTTCCCAAGCTTATGTTCATAAATTGAATCTATTGTCAATCATTTGACTTCTTGTGAATAGCAGAAACGTGTCTTAACAACATCTACTGCCAAGTATTGTGGGGCTCTTTTTTCTACACAGCTGTCCAGAGAATTGCAAAAGGTGTTTCTTTACTTGCAAGCCCCATTTCAAATCACTTTTGTTTTTGTTTGTCATCTGTACAGAGAGAGACATTTCCTTTTAGCATTGCTAGCTTTTTGTATGTGACTGAATCTTTCACATTATTCAGGAAAGGCCAAGGAAGAACTTTCATTATCATAGTATTTGGAGTCGAAAATGAGCTCTAAGTTGCATCCCAATGAACACAAACTGCAGCTAAATTACACACTTTAAAGAAAGTAATAAAGAGCACTTGACTGCACCCTTTAATCCTTTAGCGATAACTCTGCATAATATCCAGAAAAATGTGCAGTTTGCACAAATGAAATAAATGTAATAAAAAACTTAAGCAATATTCTTAAATTAATCTAGTATCTTTTGGATGGAGAAGTGAGAGAAGAGTAGATTGCATTTCTTATTTACTAACACGGAACTCAGATTCCTAAGTTGTTCTATTCCTCCTCTTCTACATTCTAGGGGACATGAATCTTTGTTGACAATCTTTAGCCAGCATGTGGTACTCATTGGAATGTCTTTTTCATTCTTTTCTGTTCGTGCTTATGAGTGAAGTAAGAATTCTAATTAGCATTTGTGAATTGGGATATTGTGCTAGGAGGTGTTCAATACCGCCAAACAAATTTTCTCCAACTCGCAGTCAAGCCAGGTTAATGCATCCAGTGACACAATGCCTAGTAGGCACCAGCCATCAAAAACAATTTCTAGCCCTCAGTGGCTATCCAAGGAATCTCTTTAGCTATTAGCTCTTCACATGCCTGCAAATGGTTCTCTCTTCATTTGATGCAGTTATGTTTCTGTTACTTTAAATCGAAATCTAATTGTCATTAGTAATTCTGAGCATCACACCAGGAGGTGATAGGGCAGCTATTCAAATTAGCCCTATTCAAATTAAGTCTCTTATCCCCATTACACTTATCTGGAAGCATGCCCCACTGAACACAGTAAGGCTTATGTAATAAACATGTATAAGATTGGGCTATGTGCAAGAAAATAAATTTTAAAAGACTGAGTTTTTGTGTAGCACCAAACCTTGCAGAGGTGAGAATTTAGTTCCATGGAAGTGGTAGAATAAAGTTTCTGGAAACAGAACACACACGGTTAATGCAGAAACTCCCCATTGCCAGCCTTTTCAGCTTTCAGTGGTGATGCTCAAAGAAATGTTGCAGAAGATTAGGGTCAGTGCCAGGTTCTAGGGGAGGGGCCTCAGGCAAAGCCCTTGACAGCCCCCCAGTAACACACACACACACACACACACACACACACCCATGATGCTTGTACAAATTGCCCCTTTGATATTGCCTAAGAGCAGTAAATGGGCTTGAACGAATACTTCAGGGGATTGCAGCGGTGGTGGTGCTGAGGAGAGTGTGCCCATTCCACTGCCTCTTTACCTATCCAAGGGCCAAAGGGTACTCACTTCCTCCCAGTGGAAATTGAGAAAGGTAAAAGAAAAGTGGGGAAATGCTTCTCCCTCAGTTCTGCAACATGGATGCCAGCACCCAAGAAGCATCATTGCTGCCACTATCTCCTGATAATCTCCTGAAATTACCGGGTGGCAGTGGGCACCATCAGACAATTTAGAAACTTCAGAGGTCATGAGTCCCTCATGCCAGTCCAGCTACTAACTAGTGCAGGGCACCAGGGACACCTACCTAAGATAAAAAATGATACAAAATGGAGAAAAATCATGTAATATATTCACAGTTATTAGTATATTGGATTATTTAAGGAACAATCAAGGCAAAGGTAAACATTTTCAAGTGCCGCTGATTTCAGTAACAAAGATTTAAACAGGTGCTTAACTAATTTTCATTGAGATCAATAGAAATTGTTTAACTTGAGCTATATGATTCTGAGCAGATAAAAATTGGAGTTTCAGCAGCCACACTCTTAATGTCCACAACCATTTTCAGTTTACCATTCTTTCCAGTGTGTGCACATGCATAAAATCAGAAGCTTGCCTGAGGCACACAACCGTCTAGTTATGGCACTGATCTATGGCCAAGAATGCCCATATAGCACTAATTTTTAAACCATGGTGTCGATAATTGTAATGGTACATTGAACAAAATAGAATCTAACAGAAAATGGAATAAAAACCTCACAGTGATGGCCATGGAACATCAGCCAGTGTCTGAGCTGGCTGAACCCTGATGCCAGCCCTGGCTTCATTGCAAGGGTGTCTGGATTTCTTCAGTCCCATTCTTCTGCTATTGACATCACAATCCTGAACTTTTGCTCTTATCTCTTTTCTGAAAAGGTGGTGAATCTTTGCAAAATTGAAGCAAAACTGTTAAGCAGCTCAGCTTGCTGATGGATCTAAATAGGGGTGTGCATGGAACTGGTCCAGAGGCCCTTTATTGGCCTACGAACCAGTTCGAAGAACTGGTGATTCTGCCAGTTTGACGCCGGGTGTGTGCTTGTGTGTGTGTGTCCCTTTGTGTGGGGGAGGGTGCACTTACCCCTCCCACTGCTTTCCCCCCACCGGCACTCCGTTATTTGCAAAATCCATGGGGCGGCAGCATACTTCCCTGCCGCCCCTTCCCCCGTTCTTGGCTGGAAATCAGCGGAAGTATGGGCTGTGTGTGTGCTCGCCGCTGTGCGCACACCCGCCACGCACGTCGCACATCGCACGTGCACATCATGCACAATTTGTTGTTGTTGCTGCTGTGGTTGTGGAGTATAGAGGGGAACGGAAACTTCCCCAATGTGTTCCTTAGTATATGCAATTGTTGCTAAAGAGCATTCATACTTTTCCAGATGCTAAAATTAAGATGCAGATGCTCTTAAAATTAACTGCCTTCCCCCGCAACTCGAACCTGAATTTATTCATGATGAGACCTTTAACCCTTTCTGTGAGTCTGGGTCTATCTACTGAAACACTGTTTTCTCTTCCAACCCACCTCCAGAACTGAAACCTGAAATAGCATTCTTGGCAACTGAATAAAAGCATCAAATCACTTGTCTAGCAAATGAAGCTTAGCAGTTTGAGTAAAGAAGAAGAAAAAGACTTCATGCTTTCTCAAGCAGTAGAAGTTCCAAGGACAGTCAATTTCCTTTTGATGAGAGCACTGGAACCATACACTGTTCTTGTAAATATTTGTTTATTTACAAATATATATGGTGTTCATGGGGAAACAGACAAATAATTGGAGAAAAAACTGCTAGCCTTCTAAGCAGTATTAGTTACCTCAAAACAAATGGATCCACTAGCCAAGTATGTGCATCTCAAGCTTTGGCTTCATTGCTGGCTGTGTTCTAAGTACCAGGTTATAGGGATGTGCATGAACTGGTCCAGAGGCCATGTTAGAGGCCTCTGAACCGGTTTGAATGTGGCCTGGTCTGGCAGCCCAGTGCCAGTGGGTGGTGGTGGTGGTGGTGGTGGTCTTTAAGGGGGGTGTTGCACTTACCCCTCCCACCACTTTCCCCCTGCTGGCATTCCCTTTTTTTGAAACAATTTTGGGGTGCGTTCCTCCCTGCCGCCCCTGTCCCTGTTGTTAGCCGGAAATACCAGAAGTGACAAGTGTGCATGTGGCAGCTACCACACATGCGCTTGTGACTTCCAATATTTCTGGCTAACAATGGGTGTAGGGGCAACAGGGAGGAACGCTGCCGCCCCAAAATTGTTTTTAAAAAGGGGAGCGCCAGTGGGGGGAAAGCGGCAGGAGGGGTAAGTGCAACCTCCCACTCTTAAAGAGAGGCCCCTGTTGGCACCAGACCACTCCTCCACGGTTCCATGCACATCCCTACCAGGTTATTTTCCTCCAGCCTCCAAGCAGAGGCGCTCTTACCCCTGGACCTTGGGGCCGAAGTCCAGGGCCTCCACACACCCTGGGGCCCCCCAAATCCTCTTTAGCCTGTCCTGGGTGGTGTGGTTTGTGCCCTCAAGAACCTACGTGTTAAAAAAATGATGCTTAACTTACAGTGCCCAAGGCGGGGGTGGGGGCAGCTCCAAAGGCCTTTAGGTCCAGGCTCCAAAATCACCTAGCTGTACCTCTGCCTCCAAGTTAGGTATATTTGTAGCTTACAGCCATTAAAAAAACATTTTCCAAGCAGAGTCTGCTAGTAATGCAGAAGCATAGTGATGGTTGTTTCTTCACTGGAATGACACAACAGCATTCGTGTTAAAATAACATCTAGGTCCCAGTGAAGGGCATTATTTATCCCAGCTCGGTAAAAACCCAGTGAAATATCAGAAGGCATGTAAAAGTTTTCCACTTCCAGCCACCTTATTCCATCACAGCCAAATTGCTTTCTGCGCCTTAATATAGCCAACTGGCCCTGCATGCATTTGAATTGGGGTCACCAAATATTTTAAATTATTCTATACATCATAATAATGTCTTTGGAAGTCATTGTGATATACTGTATTATGGTAGGCTCCTATGAAGCAGTTAATACGCAGGCACCCTATAATACAAACTCGAGACCTGTAAAAGCTAATTGAAAATGTTTCTTGTCAAAGCATAATACGATTTCATCCAATTAGGAACCAGGGACAAAAATGTCATTTCATTATGCTTCATTTAAACCTCATGAACATTATGCATTTTCTTCACAGCTACCACAAACTGACACAATGCCTCCTTCGATTAAATACAAAGCATACGACTCATCAACAGAATGGGCAGAACACCTGAGATTTTTCCAGCCTGACCTTAAAAAGAGATTAAGACTACCCCATAAAAGTCCCAGATGGGTATTGTCCTGAGAAATAAAATGAGTGCCTCCTAGCATCAGCTATTGCCATTTCCCCCCAGTTATCTTTGCCAGGAACCACCCTTTTGTTTTCTAGGTTGTAGAGTGATCTTGTAATCCATGGTTATTATGTCATGTGGAATGAGTATTGTATGGGGTTGTGGTTTATGAGGCTATGTAAGATATATTTTTATGAAATTGTGTTGTTGTGTACTTTGGCTTGTAAGCCCCCCTGAGTCCTATGGGTGTAGGGTGACATAAATCTAACTAAATAAATAGGGTGAAAGGAGAAGTATCCATGACTACATTAAAAGCTCTAATCCCTAGTCTGTAAAGGTAAAGTGTGCCGTTGAATCGGTGTTGACTCCTGGCGACCACAGAGCCCTGTGGTTGTCTTTGGTAGAATACAAGAAGGCTTTGCCATTACCATCTCCCGTGCAGTATGAGATGCCTTTCAGCATCTTCCTATATCACTGCTGCCTGATATGGGTGTTTCCTATGGTCTGGGAAACATACCAGCGCAATGTCTCTTTCCTATAGTCTGGGAAACATACCAGCGCAATGTCTCTTTCCTATAGTCTGGGAAACATACCAGTGGGGATTTGAGCCAGCGGCCTCTGGCTTGCTGGTCGAGTTGGTTCCCTGCTGCGCCATTAGGTGGCTCTAATTCCTAGTTTGTAGACATTGGAAATACAAATTTATCTTAGCAGCTCTCAGTTCTTGTGATATATTGATGCCCACTTGTGTTGAAAATACCCGTTACTCAAGTGAGTTGTCTACTCAAATGTGTATTTCCCCTCACGCAAGTCAGCTGCTACGCATGTTGTTGGAAAAGGCTTTGTTTTGTTGCAAAAATTCAATTTTTCAAGATTTATCTTTGAGGACGTGGTTAAGGTTTGCTGTCCCTTCAGCACTAGCTTTCTAACACTAGAGACATTCCTCCCCTAGGATGAGCATCTTGCAGCATCACTTATTCTGTACAAAAACCTCAAACAAGAAGGTAGAGGTGCTTGAGTAGCAAGTTACAAGTCTATACATTTTTCAATAGGAATATTGTCTGTCGTGGCACTGAGAACAACTTAGGTTCTGTGAGACCAGATTTTTCTCTTGACTAGCAAGATCTTCCCAGCAGTTTCGTGTCTGCTAAATTTTTTCATAAGTTTCATAGGCAGGATAAGTTCGGGGTTCAAGAATAACTTAATTTCTGATGCATTCTTATTCATCAACAGTTGAGATTGTAGGTCAACTATGTATCCTTTCTTATACCAAATTATTGTATTGTCCCATTAGCATTCTGTTCAAGATACCTCTGTATTGCTCTCTGTGGGTTCCTGCTGGAGCCTGCACATATAGAAAACCTTCAGGTCTATGGGTTAGTTAGTGTATAAAGTACAGCTGATGAGACCATAGATGCCCATTCAGTCTATTAATATCTGCCTTGAATGTTCTGGGACATAACTGATCAGATTTGGCACAAAATGATATCTGTTTGCTTAACTAATCTGCCTTTAGTCTGCAGGAATTGCTCATCTTAGATACTGTACAATGGTTTCCCACATGGAAGTCTGAGAAATGCTACCTAAATTATTGTAATCTCTTTTGAAATATGGTTTGAGGAGATTGTGCTCAATCTTGACCATATTTGAGGACTAACTGAATTTGTTAATCTGTTTTTTAGTCTGTATATAAGCACCTATTTGAATACAGCAAATGTTGAAAGAGATTCTATTTACATGTATCCCATGTAGCTAACAGAAAATTAGTTTGGGCAAGCAGAGAACATTTGGTAGGGGTGCGGGAGTTAATTTTGAAATTTATTGGTAAGAGGTATATACTTGGTGTTAGAGTTACTGGAGAGTTACATGGGAAGAGAGCTGGTCTTGTGGTAGCAAGCATGACTTGTCCCCTTAAGCTAAGCAGGATCCGCCCTGGTTATATACAAAAGGGAGACTAGAAGTGTGAGCGCTGTAAATTATCCCCCATAGGGGATGGAGCCGCTCTGGGAAGAGCCTATCTAGGCTCCAAGTTCCTTCCCTGGCATCTCCAAGATAGGGCTGAGAGAGATTCCTGCCTGCAACCTTGGAGAAGCCGCTGCCAGTCTGTGTAGACAATACTGAGCGAGATGGACCTATGGTCTGACTCAGTATTTGGCAGCCCTCTATGTTCCTATGTTCCTAACTATTTAAAGATATTTGTTGTTACTAACTAGGCAAAAATACACCGTTCTAAAGTAGTGGCTTTCTTATATTTAAGTAACTGGTCCTATTCATTTCAGCATAGCATACCTCTATTGCTAGTGCCTCCCTTGCATTTATTTTTAGACGGCAGGCCCTGTTGGGACATGGAACCATCCTTTCTGCTGTGTAAACAACTTTGAGAACTTTGTTGAAAAGCAGTCTATAAATATTTATGACAACACAACTCATTTCTCAGTCAGCAGCAACTAGTTGATCAAAAACCGGGTAGCCATGCTCGTTAATTTGAACAAAATAACAGGAGAACAATAAAACAGTTCATTTATTAAGACCAACCAGTGTTCAAAAACCCAAATTCAAGTTACACAGTATCTTCCTTGAGATGGATATTAAAAGAGGAGAAAAAGATATTTCTGGAAGAGGGTATGATTAGTCCCTCTTTAAAGTTTGTTTTAGTCTTAGAAGACTGAGGAGAAATCTCCTGCAGACTAATCAGCTCATAACTTGCCTTGTGCAAAAGTTCTCAAATTATGAAGGCACGCTAGGTTTGAAAAAATGGAGGTTTTCCTTAAAAATATATAAAAACAAGAAGTCAGCCAAATTTGTCCATGGCTTGACCAGAACACTCTGTTAATTAAGGCAGAGAAGAGAAGGGGTTGGTGTTTTGTTTTGTTTTTGCTTAAGTATATTACTGAGGCAAATATTCACAGGACTTTTCCTAAGGTTGGATTTATTAGCAAAGCTGGAAATTAATTTTAGAAGAAAATATACTCAGTGCAGAGTCAATGAATGCCAAATTGGTAGTGTTATTTAGCATCTTGGAGGACTAGATGTTAGGTAAATGATGGATTGGACTAGATAGACTGGGGGGTGGTGGTTAACAACTCTAATTTCCACAGCTATTAGCATTGCTAAAGCCAGTTGGTAGAATTGGCTTTTCATTTACCAGCAACTGTCAAGAGTATATTTATACTTAGACGCTGATATAATGTTTGTGCCAGTTTAAATGTCATGGCTCTTGAAATCTTTTAGGTGGTCTACTGTCTCCAACTAATGGCACAGTGGGGAAATGGCTTGACTACTAAGCCAGAGGTTGCCGGTTCACATCCCTGCTAGTATGTTTCCCAGAGTATGGGAAACACCTGTATCAGGCAGCAATGATATAGGAAGATGCTGAAAGGCATCATCCCATAATGCGCAAGAGGAGGCAATGGCAAACCCCTCCTGTATTCTACCAAAGACAACCACATGGCTCTGTGGTCGCCAGGAGTCAACACTGACTCAGAAGCACACTTTCCCTTTCCCTTTATTGTCACCACATTTCTCCTCTAAGTCTTGGGTACTCTGGCACAGGAGCTGTTATTGATTTGTTTTCTGGTACAGAGGATTTACTTTCATCAGCCTCATCTGTGAGATAAAAACAGGAGGCAAGATCAAATACCTCTCCAGTTCTTCTCTTGAGATCATATGCCCTTCTTTTCTCATAGTATGCAAGCTTGAAAGTCTCAAACTGTTCAATTTATTTCCATCATCCAATATGACAGAATCGCCTTGTCTTTTGATAATTTGTTTTGGTACAGAATATTGGGAACATCTCTTTCTCACTTTCTCACAGGCAGCCGTACTCAAACAAAGCCCCCTACCTGAAATATTCTCTGTTTTGCACCCTGTTTCTGATCCACATATGATTTAAATTTTTGTTGCTTCTCCCTCACTCGATCACAAATCTCTGCATCCTCCGGGTGAGGTGGCATGGAAAGCCCTATCAGTTTTTGCCATTGGGTATGTTTGGTGGTAGCTATGCATCCTCTCAGCAGTTCAAAAGGTGATTTTCCTGTAGTAGAATGAGGAATAGTATGTTAAACAAATAGATAGAGATGTGCACAAATCAATTTTTTTAATTCAATTTGTGCCCAAAGCAAATCACCCCTGATTTGTTTTGTATCCAAATCTACGCCCTCCAAATCACCCCAGATTCGATTTGCATTTTCTTTGATGCGATTAGGATTCAGACCGATTCAGACCACTTAACAAGGTCCTAGGGGCACCAAATGTGTGTGGTGGATAGAGACCCATGGGTGCCACCTAGCACCCATATTTCAAGGCAGTGGGACACTTGCTTGATTTCTAATGAATTTTTAAATTTTTACTTATTTTGAACATTTCTGCCATAAGAAACAGTGGGGATTTGAAGTTGCCATATCCTAACCCTAAAATGGACCCCCAGCTTTCTTTGAAAAAAGAAAAAGGGAGAAAAAAGCTAAGCTCTAGCCCTTGTAGAAGGGGAGTTGTGGAGCAAAATGTGCAGTCATTATATTTCAAGTGTTTGGATTCTTTGGTGTATAAAAACTTTTCCTCATAATGAATCCCTATGAGGATTCATTGCACACCTTCATTTCTTCTATTCATTTTGACTGTCACTGGACAGTGCCAACTGTCAACTGCCATGTGCCAACTACACCCCACCCCACTTGCAAGGCAGTAGGGTACTCATTTTAATTTTTAGGATTATTGAAATGTTAGATTCTTTGGTGTCTAATAATTTTCCTCAGAATGAATCTCTATGAGGATTCATTATACGCCTTCGTTTCTTCTATTCATTTTGACGGTCATTGGACAATGCCAGCTGTCAACTGCTATATGTCAACTACACACACACACACACCACACACACTTGGGTACTCAGTTTATTTTTAAGGTATTTTTGAAATGTTTAGATTCTTTGGTGTCTCTATTACCCACCTTCATTTCTTCTGTTCATTTTGACCCCACTGCTTTGCAGGTGGGGGTGGGGAATTAGTGGCATCCCATGTTCCAACTACTCTGCAACCAACAAGCCACTGGGTACTCAGTTTATATTTTAGGAATTGTTGAAGTGTTTAGGCTCTTTGGTGTGTAATGAATCCTCAGAGGGATTCATTATGAGGAATGGTTATTAGACACCAAAGACCCTATACACTTGAGGGGGGGGGATCCTAGAACATAAACTGCGTAGTACCCCACTAACTTACAGGTGGGAAGGGGGTATAGTTGGCACATGGCAGGTGACAGCTGGCACTACCAAAAAGACAGTCAAAATGAATATAATAAATAAAGGTATGTAATGAAGACTCATAGGGATTCATTGAGGGAAAGTTATTATACATCAAAGAATACAAACACTTTTATAATAGTGACCACACATTTTGCTCCATAACTCCATTTCTACAAGGGCAAGAGCTTAGCTTTTTTTCAAAAAATGAAAGCTGGGAATCTGGGGGAATTAATAGGAGAGATCCAAATCTCAAATCATTTCGAATTGAATCAGATGTGATTTGACTTGTACCCTAAACTAGCCAATGGACCACAGGGGTGATTTGTTTTGTCTCCGTATCACCCAAATCAGCTAGATTTGGGTACAAATTGATTTGCTCATACCTACAGGCAGCCTTAGGCAGCCTAGACTTAGGTAGTCAAGCCTGGGCTTGGCTGCCTGTGAGAACCGTCAGGATCCACGCAGATCCCGGCAGTGCCTCAGTGCCAAACCCTGCACCAAAGCCAGACTCTTAGCCAAGGTTAAGAGTGCAAATGTGCCCTTAACCTGATTGCCAGGATCATATGTCAGTACAAGCTGCTTGCAGCTTGCACTGACCCAGAGAGGCCCATCTGCTAAGAGAATCCCAGGCATCAATACCTCACCAGAGCAGCTGCGATTGGCTAGAATCTTGAAAAGAGAATGTCAAGAACGGTCAGCCCACCCTTGGCAAGGATATGGCATTTAAAGGGATTTAAATGCCATGCCATGCCAGCACTCCTGCTTACAGTGATTGCACCACCCACCTCCTAAGAGCCCTGCAACAAAACTGTCCCACACAAGCATGATTCGTGGGGCAGGGGGTAGGCCTGGGGGGCACTGTTTTCTAGTCACTCAGGGAAGGGAACATGATGTCTTCCTAGGAGGGTATATGAGGGAGGGCAAAGTATCCTGGGAGGTCTGTCCCACCATGATCTAGGATGCTTTTGTGAGGGCTCACCCTGGGAAAGCAGTCCACGCAGAACAAACCACACTCCTGCTCCCCTGGTAGCTTGCTTCTGATGGACTATTACTCTCATGAGAGGGCCAGTCTTCTAGGGAGAACTATTGGGGTAAACATCCTTGGTCTTCCATTGGACTGTGCACTCATCGGTTGAGCTGACCCAACAAAGGGGCCCTGCTTGCATGGGCCCCCCACTCTCTCTGGTTAATGATAGAACCTTTGCACTGCAACCCCCTTCTCCCCTGGAAAGCCTTGCATGGACCCCAAGGAGATTGTGACGCTTCATGTGTCAGAGCCTAGCTGTGTGTGTGGACATAGGGGACACCAGGTGTGGGGACACCAGTTTTATTGCCTTTTGAAATTCCAGGGTTTAGGCCAGCGTTGCAGCATATGTAGAACTACCACCATGGAGAATCGTGGAAGAGGTGAGCCCCAATTACCAGTGACCCCAGGAGAGTGGGGTCACCATTTGGGGGTGCAAGAAAGGGTGCACATGTCCATATGGGCGGAGGGGCTGGCAGGGGGAATACTTTGACAGCTACTTAGTGGCATTAGCCAAGACAGGGAGAGCAGTTGCTGGGTTAGCTGTCCCCACGGCTTTCCTGTATAGAGCAACCTGGCTCAAAAGTAGAGCTCCCATGGCCTGACACTCTCATGAGAGAGTTGTCTGTGGGAGAAGGGGTTGTATTGTCATCACACATTATTAGTGATTCTGCCTGACACCTCTATCCTCACAGATGGTTCTATCCTCATGGGTGTCCCCATGGCCTTATGCTCTCATGAGTGACCAGCCCACTCGGGATCAGCACCCGTAATCTTCAGACATGTCGAATTGCTCCTTTCACTGGAGTAAAGCTGATCCTGTTGCCCAGCCCTTCTCATGAGTAAGCCTAGGAACCGCATAGATATTTCCGAGGGGAAGGGTATGGGCCCCCCTTTCCCAACTTATTTGTTAAAAAAATAGTAAGTGGCTGTTCAAGAACCCCTGGTTGGGGGCTGCCTTTTAAACCAGACACTGGGTACCACTCCCTCTGCCATATGTTTCCATCCTGGCAGTCTAATGGGGTGCCCTTATGTTGCCATCTAGAGTGTTTGTGCTTGTGAATATGCATCATTGTCATTTCATTCGCAGGGAGCAATGCACTTAGTGCCCGTCCTGTCATCCCTTCACCTTTCCCTCCTGCTTGCCAGGTGGGGAAGCAAGGGGCAAAGTGGGAAGAGGAAATGCCCCTGTGTGAACATGCCACTTAAAGGCTGACAAGGTTGGGATAGGACGTGGCGGCATCCCTGTTGCTGGGCAACTCCATTGCTCTATTCGGCACAGGAGGGGAGGGCTGGTGCTCAGAGATGGAGCCAGCAAGAAACACCACAGGCATGGAGTGGGCACAATCCTGAGTGTGTCTGCGCTGTCATCTCTATGATTGTGATCCAAAAACTGCATGGCACCATGATTATGGTGCCATCCGTGTTCGGAAGTAACGCTTCAGAGGCCAAACCTCAGGTCTCGATGGCGAACCTTATTGCAAAAGGAAGGTTCAAATTAGAGTTTGGTGAGGCAAACCACAGGTTGCTTTCACCACATGGTTGCAGAAGAACGCGGTTGCACAAACATAGAGTTTCAGCCTCTGCCTCGTGTACCTCTGGTTTTGTGTACCTCCAGATTCGGCCTATGTATGTCTGTTGCACTGCAGGGTTCATAAGAGGGACGTGATAGTTACCTCCCCATATTTTCAAATGTGAGTTGCCACTGAACAGCTATAAAAGGAAGGAATCTGACTTAAAGCATTGAAGCGGTCAGTGGAAAAGAGGTTGAGCCCTTCCTTTGCCCACAGCTTTCCCCCCACAACTACTTTCTAGGTTCACTTCCCCTCCATTTAGGATTATTTCCTGTCTCAGACCCCACTATAAGTGCCTAGGGGGTTGTAGTGGTGAGAAAGTGGCAGGTTGAGGAATAGTTCATCAACATTGACACTTCTCCATTCTAAAGCATCCCTTTCTTATAGGATATTTATCAGTGACCCTCATTTGGAGACAGATAGTCTGCCACAGTTATGTCTAGTCCCACTCTACGACTAATTTATTTATTTATGGTTAGATTTTTATACCGCCTTTCATTAAAACAATCCCAAGGTGGTTTACAAAACATTTAGAACACTATAAAACTATTAAACAGTTAAACAATAATATATGAACCAGAAATTCACAGAGCTTTAAACAATTCCCAGTTTATAAACAAATACTGTCATTCCTTGGTAATTTCTAATATTTTGAATAATTCGTTGTTGAGCACTATTCTGAAATATGGCCTGGAATTTTTGCTCAGGATGCTGCATAAGGGGATTTTTCCAACGTTATTAAGGTCTTCTATATCCCAAATTTCTGGCAGGCTGCAGCCAGGCTTAGTTCTGTTCAAGCACCAGGAATCTTCCAAGATGTAATAATTTACTCCCAACTTTAGCAAGTCTCTTTTAATTTATTTTGCTGGCTTTCAACTGTACATAGAATAAACTATTTTTGTTCTTGCCCGCAAACCCGCATTTTCATAATGTGGATGATTTATGATGGGTCGAAGTGCAGATAATTTTACACTCGCTATTGCAGGCATTGCACCTGCAAAAACAGCATCTTGTTTAGTGTTTGCTTTTATCCACAACAACAGTTCTTCTTGTGGCAAGTTGCTAAATTCTCCTACAATATTCCGTTCTTTTCCAAGGTTTGCTGTTCCTTCAAATGCCATCATTGCTAAAATGGCAAGGACAATGTTCTAATTAAATAAATATAGAAAAATCTGAAAGTTCTGAGTTTTAAGTAGGTAAGTAGTATTGTTCTACAATAACCTGCTACTCTAATCCCCACTTCCCTTTAGCTTTATCTGTACTGTCTATTTCTTCCCTTGGCTCCTCTCTAACAATAGTCCACCAACCAATTTCATCAATAATGAATTCTTCTGTTACACTTATATGTCACCTGGAGAGGAGAATTTCTGAAGAGTAAATTGAGCAGCTGCTGCCTAGCAGAGGAAAACCACCAATTTGGCACTTAGCAACTGTACATTTCTAAAATGTTTAATAGTGGGAAAGGATCTGGCAGAAATAGCCAAATGGAAAGGTTCCTTATATGCCATCCTCAAACAATATTCCAAGGATTTCAGCATTGTTTACTCAAGACAGTGGTATTTTATTTTTTTACTAGTTATCAACACTTCATCCTCACCCCGCTCAAATCAAATCAGAATGTCAGTATTTTTATGCAAAACATGGCCTATGAAATAAGCCCTTTTTATTAAATGTTACTGCTCAACTACAACTTTCAGTACATTAATTGTAGAGGCACAATCAAACCATTGGTATTAAGGCTTGCATGGGTAGAAGGTTCTAGGCAAATGAATTTTATGAGCCTCTATGAGATGAATTCATTAATATATATTTGTTTTGGGAAAGCTAAATTAAAGTAAACATATAATAGAACAGTCAAGCAGACAAAATTAGCCAAAGAGGGATATTTTTAAGATGAATTCATGTGTGTTCTGTTTTATCACAAGTTTCTTTCAAAGAGCACAAGGTAGAAAATAATACCTGTCTTATAACATAACTTGTTTGCCTGAGAGATGGTGAATGGCCCAACATCACCCAAAAAGCTTTGTGATAGATAAGAGATTTGAATGTGATTTCCACCAGACTAATTCCAACACTGTGAAAGTGTTTTAATTGTTTTTATTTTATTTTAATGTTGTAATTTGGAATATGTACACTGCCTAGAGACACACACAATAGATAGATAGATAGAAAACACTCTTGCCTCTAGCCCACACTGGCATTCAAAGCAGACACCTGTATACCTAATGTAAGCCATTTCAAGATTCTAGACATGTATTGCTCTAGGTAGAATGGAGGAGGAATCTCTTTATCCTTGCAATGACCTGTAACTAACAGGTGAAATCTGGAAGACTTCTCTGGCATTGAGATTATGAAGGCTAACATCTTTCACATTATTTGACACTTCTAATTGGTATGTTTAGGCACACCTTCAATGAAGGGGAGAGGCAGGAAATAAATATGTTAATAATAAATAAACTACGGTGTATTGTTGCTTTTTAACTGAATATTTACCTTCTTAGTTTGCCATTTTTGTCTTCCTGAATCATATCCTTATAAATAAACTCAAAGAATTACATTAGTATCAATAATATCACATAAATAGTAGTGTAGAATGGAAGGGAAGGAAGCTGGTGGGTCCACATGAGAGTTGCAGCTCTAAAAGAGCTTTTGTGCAGTTCAAAACTTCCAGTCACACAGAAGTTGTATTATGTTAGATGAAGTTAAACATTTCCTGCTAACTGAGCAAAGAGGCACCATTTAAAATGGCAATTCTCTTATATTTAGTAGGGGAAGAGCAACTGGCCCTTAATAACCACCTGATGTCCTCCTCATGTTCCTTTTTAAATTGTGAGCCCTGCTCTCCTCGGGATTTGGACTCTTCAGTCTACTCTGGGCATGTGCAGAGAGGCCCAATGTGCCTTCGCTATGTTCTGAAGGCAATGGAACAGTAAGGGGTTGGTAACATGATGTGAGGTACGATCGAGTGTTCCCTCTAAGGTGTGCACACGTTCGCGCACTCACAAGTTTTTAGGAAAACATTGGTACCTTCCCAATATAATGAGAGAATACTTTGCAAAAGGTTAAGCCTTGCACACTAGAATATGGTGAGAAGCCAGTGATATCACTTCCCACTCCCTATTCTGGAGTGGGATATAAGTATGATACAAGTTATGGCCTAGCACGGTCTGGGGAATTGGTAAGCTGTTCCTTAGATTTATTTTATGCAATTTATTTCAGATCTAGGCCACAGCTGCAACATACTGATTTTTGCTTCTGCAACTTTAGCAGCCATAGATTTTTACCATTGCAGAAAGCGAAGTATGCCTTCTTAAAGTGTAAAGGAAATAAGAACCAATACTTCTGGCTCCCATCTACATCCTATTATCTACCCCCATTAATCTTCTGTGTAACAATACTGAATGTTGCAGACTATATCATGAGAGATTCATTCAGTTCAGCACTGCAAGGTTCACAAGAGGCTAAGCTGGGTTGTACCAATGCCATTATTATACGTGCTGGATTGTGCTGCATTACTGTTAGCACCTGCCTCCATTTAAGCACTTTAAACTGTTCCTTGAGGCCAATTTAACCCAAAGACTAATAATAATTAATAGCTCCATCTTAGCCTCTTTGTTATCTTGACCTGCAAATCAGAATAAAGGACAAAGTAACACTCATGTACGACAGCAAGTGTCTCCCTTGTGGGTCAGGTAGTTGGCATTGTCAGTTTTGAACGTGCTTAGCATTTGCTGGGGAAGCAGAGGACAAGAGAGCCTCTAACAAGGCCTCCCCCATCCATGTGCACGCGCGCGCGCACACACACACACACACACACACACTGGAACACTCAGAGCTGACAGTGTCAGCCACCTGTTCAGTGCAGCCATTAGAACATAAGATTATAATAACTGCCTTGCTGGATTAGCTAAGAAGTATCATCGTATTAGTACTGCTGTGATTTGTTACATGATGAATTTGACCAGGTCTTCGTGGTTTCTTCCACAGAAGAGAGTAGGGCCATACATAGTTGTAGAAAGAGAAACTTGGTGATCCCATTGACAGCTGGTAGAAATCTTTGTCTTGTCCACATTACAGAATGAAGCCCTTTCATTTAATGGGAGGAAAGAGGGTCACAAACATCACCCAAGAGGGAATAATCAATAAAGTAGAACAAAGGGATGCCAATTGCATCACTGGTCACTCTGGTCATCACTGGCTGGCCGAATCTTCCCCTTTTCATAGAGAAGAGGACCTGCCAGTCTGTCATGCCCCAGAGGGCAAAGACTAAGGGGTAGCTCTGGTGGCCCAGAGGGAAAGCAAGTTGCTAGGCCATGAAAGTTCTATTCAATCCTTTCTTTGTTATAAACCTTACTGCCTGATCTTCAGGGGAGGTTCATCTGAGGGTGCTGCCAGTTTATCTGCAGTTGCCACAGGGTTGCAGAATGCACTTCCTGGGAGGTCTTTGCACATGACTTCATGCTGCAGTGTAAATGTTGAGTGAAACCACTTCGAATTACACCTGCGGCATTGAGGGAAGAAGCCCCTCCCTCTGCTCTCGGGTTTTGGTTTTTTTGCAAGTTCACATGGCATGCCTCCGTGTTTTTCCTTCTAGCCAATGGGGGGGGGGGCAGGGGAGAGAAATTACTAAAGAGCTATATCTGCATTTCTAAAGAGAGTATCCCTCTTATCATGCTAATGATTCTACGCCAGTGCTGCTCTCTATTTGTTCCAGGTTTTCAGAAAAAGTAGCTTTAAACCTGCATTTTAAAAGCCTGGAAATATATCGAGACAAGCTAGAACTCACAGGACAAAGCCTGATATGTATGTGGAGTGGGTCCAAGGATCGCAAAAGGACTTCTGGTAAGTTTGGCTGGTGTGTGAATGCATACACTCTCTTCTGAAGGAGATTTGGGGTAACAGCCCTGTCTGTAAAGCTTCCTGCTGAGATTAGAGCTGCTCCATTCCTGTGGGCTTTTGATTGATTGATTGATTGATTACGTGCTGTCAAGTCGTTGTCGACTCTTAGCGACCACATTGATAGATTTTCTCCAGGATGATCTGTCTTCAACTTGGCCTTTAAGGGCTCTCAGTGGTGTATTCATTGCTTTTGCAATTGAGTCCATCCACCTTGCTGCTGGTTGTCCTCTTCTTCTCTTTCCTTCAACTTTCCCCAGCATTATGGACATCTCACTAGACTTTCTGTGGGCTTTTACGAAACAACTAAAGACACTTCAGCCAAGCTTTTTAGTTAGTTGGTGTATTTTTATGGGTATTTTAATCTGATCTTTCATAAGTTTTAACTAGTAAATTCTTGGTTTGTTTTATGCTGTAAACCACATAAAGACTTTGGTAGTGGGCAGTATACACATTTGATAAATAAATAAATAAGCCATGATTCTGGCTCTCCAAGCCACATTTCTCTCACAAAAATGGAGGTGGGTCAGGTTATAAGGCAACAGTTGAAGATCCAAGGTCACCAACACCCCTCCAGAACATCACTCATGCCATTGTACATTCCGTACATACAGTCTCTCTTTTGCATGTCAGGACAAAGATTTCACTAATGAATGTGGGGGGTGGGGATTAACCCCATGGAACCCAACTGTACTGAATTAATGTTTAGTGACAGTCATTCTCCAATATTTAAATACATATAAGACCACACCCACCTCCTTTCATGTTTATGGCTATATTGTTCAGCTTTAAACATACACAAAGCTCACATCACTCTAAAGTCACTGTTACAAAAAAAAAAATATTGGTAACCATAAAAATAGCCATTTAAAAAATACCAAAAAAAAAAAAATTATTAAGCATGTTGGTCCATCAGAAACAATCCAAAAGTAACAGCCTGGTTATACCTTTTGAAAGGATCAAATGACACAAAGTTCTGAGAAGCAAGCTTTTCCAGAAATAAAGAACTGTCCAGAATGCTTCATCAGGCTGAATGCTACTAAGCAAAGCAAACAGCAAGCGGGGAAAAAAAGGGGGGGGGGAAGGGAGGTGGTTATCAGCTCCCCCACTCCATGGTATTAAATGAGATAGGTGAGCCATTCAGTGATGCAGAATAGTGAGGCTAACTTCCCTTTCCCCTGGACTTGCAGAGGTGATGAGTACAATGGGAGTCCCTACAGGGTGGGGGAAGAGCATGGTATTTGATGCTGCACCCAAGTAGTGGAAGCACCCAAGTAGTGGTCATAGCAGTGCACTACTGCACCCAAGTAGTGGTCATAGCAGTGTGCACTAAGTGGGGCTGCTTTTAAAGGTGGTTCAGTTTAAAAATTCAACTGCTAGGATGTTGGTAGAGGCCAGGTATGTTGCACATGTAGAACCTATTTTATACTAGTTGGCACTGGTTACTATTTTATTGCTGAGCTGAATTTGAAGTGCCAGTGTCGATCTTTAAAACCCAATGTAGTTACAACCAGATTACCTTAAAGACTGCTTGTGTCCATATGAACTTGCCTGTGTGTTAAGGTCTGCATCTTAGGCCCTGCTCTCTGGCTCACAGATCAATCAGATTTAATTGGCAGTTACTAGAGACTAGGGATGTGCGAGCCGGCTTGCATTGAGCTGGGCTCAGCATCAAGCCAGCCTGGTTTGAGCTGTCTGAGTTTGAACCAGCCCAGCCCCGCAAAGGTGGGATCCAGTCAGAGTTCGAACCGGACTGCCCCTGGTTCTAAGAATTGGCTTGAGGGCAAGATCAGGGGTATAGTTGTAATGGGGAATCTGGTTAGGATTCCCAGTGGGGAACTAAAGGTAAAGGATTGGCAAAACCTGTTGCATGCACATTCCTACCAGAGACAGGACTTTCTTGGTGATGGCACTGCTGTTGTAGAATTCCCTCTCTAAGAAAGATATGGTATATTTCTGTGTGTTCTTAATTAGAATATTGTCTGACATTCAGACTAATGTCATGCATGCTTAATAACATTTCATGTGCATGATAAGGGAGGGCAATTTTACCAACCCCCTTATTCCCTCTGCAGCCTTCTATGCCTTCTGAAATTATTCCCTGAGGGTTCCTCAACCCTCAAGGACATACTTTCAGGAGGCATGAAAGGCTTCAGAGGGAATGAAGGGATGTGAAAAAATTGCACCACCCCCACTGCATGTGAAGAATGTTATTTCACACACGACATTAGTCTGGATGTCAGCTACTGTATATCTTGCTTTTAACTTGCTGAGCTGCTATAGTTTGTTGATTGTAATGCCTTCCCCTCTATTTTATGGTTCCCAGTCTTGATAAAAGATTCCTTTTTTAAAAGTTGATATATTAAATAAACACAATATCAACTATTATAGAAATACAATTGGTCAATGATGAAATCTTGTAAAATAGGACATTCAGATAACCATTAAATGATGAAACCAATCTATGTATTCAGACTAATATGTGATAAAGAGGTGGTTTCCATGATCAGCGGGAACCACCGAGATGGGGTTTGCGAGCAGAGCGGGCTTAGCCTGCTCTCCTCACAGACGACCCGTCAGTCAGCTGCAGGCAGCTGAACCGGTCACCCACACAACTGCTGGCTCCGTTACGGAGCCGGCGGGATCTGGGGAGTTCGGGGGCTATGCATGTATGCTGAGAGTAAAGTAACTTGGAGCCAGTTCATAGTTTCAAATCAATATTTATTGATATTTATTGGAGAACTCCATTCTAGATAGGAAAGTGAGGAGTTAGGATCTCTATCTAGCTGGATGCAGATGGATTCTGCATCTCTGCACACATGTTGCAGGGAGAGGAGCTTGCATGTTGCAAGGTAGAAGGAACAGGAAGAGAAAGGGAGAGAGGAAGTGCAAAGCAGGAAGGTAGGAAGTTAGTCCCTAAGAGTAGCAATCTACATTCCAAAGGGATAGTGTCAGAGCAGTAGAGAAGGGATGACCAATGTCTTGACCCTCTAGCCCTCTGACTCACTAGTCTGTCCTCTACTGTCTTTGAGACAAGAGACAGCACAAAGTCCTTCGCTTCCAACAAAAACAACCCTGTGAGGTAGGTTAGGCTGAGAGATATGTGACTGGTCCATGCATACACTGTCATAGTATTGGTCTGTAATGAAAATCAAAATAATTTGGAAATACAATTCAGAGGAAGTTATACAAGTTATTGTCTGTGCTATAGGCAAAATTTTCTTATACTGTAACTGAACTCTTTTTAAAGGATCCAGATTCATAATTACTGCATATATAATCATTGCATGTTATTATAGCATTGTTATATTATAGCATGGGTTATTCCAGCAAATTTTAGTTTTGGAGAATAAATCAAGCGTAGGTTGCTTGAAGTAACGAACTAATGTCTGAATTCTCCATTAGGTTTTTTAGATAACTAAAGACAACATACTGCAAATAATTACAACAACATTAAGCATGACAATACGATACATAAATAGGGTAAATGTAATTTTATTTAGCTTTTTTAACTGCATTAATTGAATGAAACACAGTCAAGGAACTCTTAACATAGGTTCAACCAACAATGGAAAATTAAGACTTTCCAGCTAATTAAAGACAACATACGTTATATTAACTTGGAGCGCTGTGACAGGTTCAAGCTTCTTTGAATCCCTGAAAGACAATTCATCTTAGTTATATTTTTCTAAAGAAAAGCAATTACACTAATTGGGAAACAAGAGCACAGTCTGTTCTCTTTATTTCAGCAATCACTGGAAACCTCAAGTGTTAAGTAAGACAGTCCAAGGATACTGCTTAAAACTCTGCTTAGACAGCTAGACAGGGTTAGGAGCATCCTCTCTTTTAAGCCCACCTCATTCCTATTTGTCTCCCTGGAAGGAAAGACTTTCTGTCTCCCTCTGTCTCAGCAGCCCTAAGATCAAAACAAGCAGCCTCTGAAAAAGCTGGGAGTCAAGACACACAGCACTCCCACTCCTTTCTGCTAGCAAAGACTTAAAAGGTTTGTGCTATGCAGGCATAGCAGTCCAACCAAGGTGTGACTTAATTATGACTCCAGGAAAATGCGCTCTCTCTATGTATAATATGTGTGAAAGAATATTGGCAACATATGTAGATAGTGCTCCAAGACATCATGTTTTGCATGGTCCATTGATTAACTAAAAGGTTTCTAACCGCTCATCCCCAGTTCAAAATCCTTAGAAGTCCAATATGGACGAGATAGATTAGTGTTTCAACCACCCCATGAATATTCTAATCCCAAAATCCCAAAAAGAGGCTAAAGGGCAGGCACCCACCCATATTTAATCAATAGCAAACTCCAAAAGAAAGCACATCTCACCAGATTAAGGAAGAGTGTTACTTTCCTCCTGCTTGTCCCTCACAGAGTGGGACAAGGTTTGCAGTACAATAATTCCTTTAGATTTTGTTGTTGTTAAAACCACTCAAGGACCAGGTCTCCAGACTATGCCCTTTGACATTCTAGATCAAGAAAGCTACAGAGAGGGAGAAAGAGAGAGACTGGTCATTGTCTCCTGGCTAATTCCCTCATTACTTTTCAAGATTATTGCTGATTCCCTATTGGTCATTGTGTACCAATTTAAACCCCTTTAACAAATATTAGATCTGTGTACTGGAGAGAGACAAATAGATCTGATGAGACACAATTGGATCTGACTGTAAAACTCCCTCCCAGACTGTCAGATTAGGTCTGATTTTAGCTGGGAATATCAGATTTAGGTCAGATTTTCCAGAAAATTCTCAAGTTTTGCATCATGGTAGTACATGATGTTAAGTGAATGACGTTTGAAAGAGAATGGTCCACTGTTTAAATTTAAAAAAAATTAAGTGAAAAAGCTTTTAAGTGTTGTGACTATTTTATGATAGAAAGTGACAAAACATGCAGGAATTGAAGCCCCTCCTTAGACCATTAATCACACCCAGTTTAGAGGAAAGTGCTCCTTGCCTCCATATGAGAGGAGTTCTTTCCTCCCCACATTTTGGCACCCTGTTATAACTGTGGATGGCTAGTCATAGAGGCTATTCACACACACATGCAAAACCGGGCTAAGAGAGCCCAGCACGGGAGCCCCGCAGATCGCCAGGGCTATCTGTGAGGCAGGCAGGAGGGTGAAAGATGTTCCTGCCACCACTTAGGCCGCCATCCCCACTGCTGTGGCTGCTGTCATCCCACCACAGAGCAATGGTTTTTAAAGTTAAAAAGAAAGAACTTTCCTCTCCCCCCCCCCCCCAATATTGTAGCCTTTTACTTGTAAGGGGGAATCCTTGCCAGATTCCTCTTTACAAGTATATTGTCGAGCCAGCTCACAAGGATCGGGCTTGGCCCGACGCGCTGTTGGATCAGGTTCCCTCCACCCCGGTTCGGCTCGAGAGTGAACTTTTGAGCCGAGCTCAAAGCTGAGTAGTTAGATTTCGAGCTGGTTTGCACATCCCTAGTCAGTATCCCCTGCCACATGTGAGAATGAAGGCATGTAAGGAATTCTACAAAGGTTTTAGAAAATGTAGCAGGGAGAGGGATATGGAAGCTACTCAGCAGTAGATTCTCTGAAAGCATTTAGTCAGCAATAAGTTCTCAATTTCAGGGACATTTTTTAAAAAATGAATGGGGTAGGCTTAATATGACATTTTCATGGAATTGTGTATTACACATACAATAATTGAAGGTAATAATTCAGATAACTACATAACAAAGTCCATAATGAAAAATAGGTAATTATTACTTTTATCATACTTCTGAAACTCTGGAAGTTGTAAAACTGTCAGCTCTAAGTATTAGCGGTAATTAATGGGAATCATTTGGCATTAAAAGTTGTGCTATAAATATTATTTATAAAGAAATGCAAATTAGTGTTTTCCTTTAAACTGATGATTTTTACAAAGGCTAATACCACATATGTTTGGACTCCCAATAAAAGGGACATTTTTGAAACAAATTATAGATGCTAAAGTAAATTGACAAACCAGATGGGGATATCCCAAGAGTCCTCTTAAACTGAATAAAACGAGATGGTTTATTATGGTTGTGGGATAGATTGCTGAAGTTGATTAATTATGATTTTGATGTTGGTATAAATTTTCTTTTCTTGGCACTGATGACTAGATATTCATTTCAATTTGTGTTCATTGGATTTTGATTTATCCTGGCTATATTTTAATTATTATTATCTTTTTAAATGAAGAAAGTAATAAAACTAATTTTAAAAAGGTGAGTAGGAGGAACATATCAAGTAGGACTGTGGATGATTCCTTAGCAACAATTATTCACAAATTAACGTGTTAAGGATATTTGAAAAGACATTTAAAAATTGATATTGCTATCAAGGTTGTCAGTGCAGATTTCATAAGTGTACTGGGAGGAAAGAAAAATTCAGAACAAAAAGACATGGTGTTGATTATATTCAAAATGGTAAAAACACCACCATGTTTTAAGAGTTTTCATTATTTTTACATTTTTTAATACCACAAAGTAACTAAAGATAGAAGTGCTCCAAGGAATAATCACAGATGGCCTGAAAGCTGGAGGCTCTGTAGGTGCTGTCCTCTATCACTACATTGGGGCACCCTTGATTTATACACTTGTTTGATTAAACGCTAGAAAGAAAATATAAAATGTACTTCATGAAAGAGTGTGAAAAGTCAAAATGGTAATATTTCAGAATTCATATGTTTTGATGCATACTTATTCCAATAAGCACAATCATAGTTAAAGTAAACTTAAGAGTAATGTAATGACTCCTTAATTTTTATTTTGGAGAACTGTACAGCACAAGTATCAGTGACAAAAAGTAAAATAAAAGAGCTGTTTGGACACTGTACTTGTGATTTCATTCAAGAGGGACTTTTTAAAAAGTGTTTGCTTTTCCAGCTTGTACAGTTTCTGGGCCTTCTTGAACTCTCACTAGGTCATAAACAAACAAACAAACAAACAAATTATTTTTGTGCTTTTGCTAAGCTGTCATTCCACTGACCTCTCTTTCATCACATTTGCCTGGTTGGTCTTGTACAAGGGCTTCCAAGAGCGGCTTTTCTTCTTTATCCTACTGTCTTTCCTGAATTTTCTATACTCCAGAGGAAGAAGTTGGTAACAGAGGTGTAGCTAGGTAATTTTGGACCCTGAACCTAATGAGCTTATGCCCCCCTCCCGCCTCCACCAAAATGAGCATCCTGACGTGTTTTCCCGAAAATAAGACAGTGTCTTATATTAATTTTGGGACCAAAAAATGCACTTGGGCTTATTTTCGGGTAGGTCTTATTTTTATTGAAGTTCAAAAAAGTAAAGTACGTTTATTCCTGTTCAACAATCATACGGTACAAACTACTGGTACGTTAACGCCTGTTCAACAATCAAATCAACATGTACGGTATTCATGTTCTACAAACTACTGTACGAGGGGGTACCCAAAAGAATCTGTAATAGCGCCGCGCTGGACGGAGCCCCCGGAGCACACACCTCCCCCGCCACGGCAGGCAAGCACAGAACAACTTACTCCGAGGTAGTGCCCGAAGTTTCAACCCTGTCTCCTGCCGTTCTTGATCCCTGCGGCCAGCGCGCGGCCACGAACCCCCGCCTCCCGCCGGGGGGAAACGCCGCACCTCACCCCTTCCCAAATGAGAAAAGATTTTTCTCGCCTTAAAAAAGGTGAAATGCAGCACCTCTCCCCAGCAGGAAACAAAAGCCCACAGCCGCATGCCGACCACAAAGAACGAGAAGAAGCAAAAAATGAGGTTGAAAGCTGTTCCACACTCACCCACCGCAGCAGGAAAAACATGCACCCCAAAAGCCCCGGCCAGCGCAGCGCTAACGGTATCACGGACTCCCTTGGGCACCCCCTCCTATGTTAACTCCGGTTTAACAATCAACATGTATTCATGTTATACAAACTACCGTATGTTAACTGCTTCTACATTTATTCAAATACAATCATGTCATCTTCTTCTAGAATATCATCATAACTCTCCATATCTGAACCTGCAATTCCTTCCTGGATTTCTTTTGACTCTAATTCCTTTGGAATTAATGGCCCCAATCTCTCATGTGCAGCAATACTGCTCTCCTTAAATGAACACTTCTTGTCCAGCTAGCCTGCTCGTAGTGCATTGGCAACACAGCTTTCAGTGATTTTATCCCATGAATTCTTCACCCAAGTCACCACCTCTTGCAGCTTAGGCTTCATAAAGTTCCCCCGCTGATTTCTATCCATTCTGTTTTCAATGTAATCATTGACTTCTATTCGCAAATGGTCCTTGAATGGCTTGTTTATTGCAATGTCAAGTGTCTAGAGATAGGCTGTCATTCTTGCAGGAATCATTATCTGATCTATTCTTCTCTCTTTAAGGAAGTTCTTCATGTCTTTAGCACGGTGAGTGCTAGCAGAATCCCAGACTAGCAGACCTCTTTGGGCACCTTGCAAAACATGTGGAAACATTAAATTTACCCACTTTCTTATAATGGCTTGAGTGAACCATGCCTTCTCGGTTTCAAGAACATAAATACCTGAAACACAGTCAGTCTTCTCTTTCTTGCCCTTAGTGATGATAAGAGGTGGGACCTTCTTTCCATCCAGACGAATTGCCAAAATACAGGACACCCGTGCACTTTCGTAACCAGTGGAGGGAATGTAGATTGACAAGGCGCCCCTCTGATCAATTGTCATTTGAGATCCTTGACCCATATACACTGCAGTTTCATCCATAGCAATCATGTTGGAGAGTTGGTATTTAGTAAAGTCTATGTTGTCAACAAAAGACTTAAATGCTAATGCACGTTTAATAATTTCAGTGTCAACCAGTTTGAACAGTGTTGTTGATCTTCTTAGAGACAGATCATATCACCGAAGGAAGCCATCCAGCCAGTGTTGTGATGCTTTGAAATTGGCTGGGCCTAATTCTACCGGTATGTGAGGCGCCATTGCAAGAGCAAATGCTTGAATATCAGCCCTATGCACAACCAAAGCCTTTGCTCTCCTGTCAGCAATCCATTCACAGATCATGTCTTCCAGCTCAGTAAATAATGGTTGCCGACCTGATCCACACTTGCGCTTCTTAGCATGTCCCTCATCCATCTTGTGACTGAGGTTGTCATACTCTGCACGCCATTTTTGTACCATGCGGAGATCCAGCTTATGCTCCTTGCAAAAAGCTGTTAGATCAGGGTTTCTCAACGTGTGGGTCCCCAGATGTTACTGGACTTCAACTCCCATAATGCCTAGCCCTAGTGGCCTTTGATTGGGAATTATGGGAGTTGAAGTCCAATTACATCTGGGGACCCACACGTTGAGAAACCCTGTGTTAGATTCTTTCCCTGGGAGTTTTCCACGATCCCTTTTTTGTACTCAACGGAGTAGCTCTTTCTTTTTGCACTCATCTTGTCTGGGGTTAAAAATATTTATCCGATGTTATGCTGGACAAAAGACGACGTTTACTCTTTTAACTACGTACTTGTAAAAGTGCCTTACCTTGTAACCAGGGCAGCTTCTAGGCTAAATACGGCAGATCTCAGGACAGATGCAAAAACGGTGGATTAGCGGTAGGTCTTATTTTGGGGGGAGGGCTTATATTAGCGGTACAGCGGTAATTACTGCTAGGTCTTACCTTTCAGGGAAACACGGTATATATAAGGATCCATACATCTTCTTGACCATTCACCACAAACCCACAGATCTGGGCCAGAGTGCATTTGCCAAAAGGAAAAGAAAGAATACACACACACACACACACACACACACACACAAACACTGGATTCACATAGTTTCTTGACCATTCACTAATTGGGACACAACATGTGTCCCCTGCTCCACAGTTCAAACACAAAGCCAAATTGAACATATAGTGTATTCGTAAGGAAAACAAATTAAAACCACAACACAAGCCACTTGTTTCACAGTTCTCATGCAGACATTTTGGATCACAAACCAATATGCATTTGAGCATAGTGCATTTGTTTTTTAAGAAATGTTCATGAATAAAATAGTTCAAAAAATTGGGCAAAGGGGTGATTTTAAGATTTTTTTAATTTCATGTGACTTTAAGCTTTTTCCCATAGGGAATAATGAGGATTTCATCAGCCTTAGTTAAAACTTGGGGGGGGGGGGGCACCATGGTGGCCCAGAGTGGGTTGTGGTGGATGGTAGTGCCCAATGGGTGCAAGGAAGCTACCACCCAAATTTCAAAGGAATTGGGCAAAAGATTGTTTTGTTGTTGTTTTAAATTGAATTTGGCATGTCTTTGTGAAAGATTTGGGGCAGAAAAGGGGTTTTGGGGGCAGTAGAGTGGGTCAGGTGGTAGTGCCCCAATGGGTGCCTGCCACCACCCAGATTTCAAATAAATTGGTGAAATGGGTGATTTTTAATTTTTTTCTGAATTTTGTGCATCTTTAAGCTTCCCCCCCATAAAGAATAATGAGGAAATTCAGCAGCCCCATAACGCCACTTGCAGGGGTGACAGGGTAGCCCAGAGCAGATTGTGGTGTGGTGCACATAGGGTGCCAACCACCTCTAAAATGACAAGCCCATGGGAACTGGGTTTTGTTGTTTTCAATGTCTGAGGTGTTCTTCTGAGAGTAGATTCTCTGGTAGGAAATGAGAGAATCCACTCTCATTTTAAAAAAATCACCCCTTTGCCCAATTTCTTTGAAATTTGGGTGGTAGCTTCCTTGCACCCATTGGGCATTACCACCAACCACAACCCGCTCTGGGTCACCCTGGTGCCCCTCACGTGGTGCTATGAGGCTGTTGAAATCCCAGTTATTCCCTATGGGGGAAAGCCTAAAGATGTGTGAATTTTAAACTATATATAAAGATGTGTGAAAAGCCTAAAAATGTGTGAATTTATATCTATATCTATATATCTATATCTATATCTATATCTATATCACCCCTTTGCCCAATTTATTTGAAATTTGGCTGGTAGCTTCCAGCCATTGGGCACTACCACCAACCCCACTCTTTTGCCCCCAGAACCTCTTTTTTGTCCAGAATCAATTCAGATTCAGAAAATCCGGGCACAAATTGAATATGGGGTGATTCGGGGGGGGGGGGGAGATTCGGACCTAAAATAAATTGGGGGTGATTTGATTCAGTCACAAAACCAATTTCCTGCACATCCCTAATGAGAACTACTCTATGGACAGAGATAACATTTTCTGACAGCTTTAATGCAATAGGGAAAAAGTCATTACAAATAACAAGATTGACCAATTTCTTTACATAAAAATACAGAGTCCTGCCATTCTGGACTACACATGTGCCCAATTTCAGAACTCTAAGCCCAGCCATTCTAGAAATGTAAAGGGTTGGGCAAATCGGGGGGATTATACTTTTCCCCCCTGAAGACAAAGGGCGAATTCCTTCACATGAGGTTGGAATGATAGTCCAGCGGCGGGGGTGGGGTGGGGGGTCAGTTCCAGAAGTTTTTGCAATTTTCTGCCATGAAAGAAGCCACTTATAGGACTATGATTTTTTTGAAGTTTTTTTAAAAATCAGAAAATCATTAAAAATCAACAGGTTGACTGATCCACTTCAAAATCAATACACACAGTCCTGCTGACCTGTCCTACATTTGTGCCCAGTGTCAGAACTTTAGGCCAAGCCATTCTGGACATATAATGAGGAGTGTTAAGGGGTGGTGGTGGTGATGCTTACACTTTTTATGAAGTCAATGGGCAGATTCCTCCACATGGGGGCAGAATGATGGTCCAAGTGGGGGGATTCCATTTCAGAGGGTTTTGTGGTTTTCTGCTATGAAACATGCCTCTTATAGGACTTTTTGGAAGTTATTTTTTAAAATCATAAAATCATTTAAAATCAAAGAATTGCCTGATCTGCTTAAAAATCAATACACCAAGTCCTGTTAACCTGTCCTACATATGTGCCAAATTGAAACCAAGCTAGCCACGTAATGGCACAGCGGGGAAATGACTTGACTAGCAAGCCAGAAATTGACCGCTCAAATCCCCACTGGTACCAATATTGGGCAGCAGTGATATAGGAAGATGCTGAAAGGGCATCATCTCATACTGCATGGGAGATGGCAGTGGTAAACCCCTCCTGTATTCTACCAAAGACAACCAAAGGGCTCTGTGGTTGCCAGGAGTCAACACCAACTTGACAGCACACTTTATCTTTGTTCCAGAAATATAAAAGGGACCCTCTTTTCCCTTAGGGGAAATCATTGGGCCCTCTAGGAGAGTGGGCATGCCAACCTAGGCCCCCAGGTCCATACCTAACAGACCTCTGGGTTGGTAATGAATTGGAAAACTAACTGTATGTGGGGAGAAATGTATGCATAATTCATGTCAGCAAAACACTAGGAGCATGGTCTATGCACACATTTCAAGGGGATATTTCAGTGGTGGGAGGGGAACAAGGTTCTCAGTAAAGTTTAGGGGCTCATTCTTGGGGATATATTCAGTATTAGATTTAGATATGCAGCAAATCTTAAGGACATTTGTTCCAGTTATTTTTAGATCTTACTAAACTGCTGTAGTCAGAGACAATACACCATCCTTAAAAAAAAAAAAGATTTGGTATCTATACCTACTACATGGATTCATTTAATTCTTTAGAGCAATAGTTACTCAGGGGGTGATTCTTCCTAGTGTGTGAGCAACATCTGTTAACAGGACCCTATTCCCCCCCCCCTTTCTGTTATGGCACATACAGACTAATGCAAGCATGACACCAAGTCATTGCTGGGAGTGGTAGATCTTTGTCTGCTCTTCCTATATCCCTGACCAGCTCTCCTCTGAATAATGCATTTCTTGTGAATGTTAAAGTGATCCCTGAGAA